>NC_138869.1:15272314-15872314 GCF_965194805.1 Balaenoptera borealis
AAGTTAAATTGTATACAGAACAGCTTGTGCCTTCCTTTATTCATTCAAAAGCTTACTGATTGCCTGTAAGATCAGGTATTGTGTGTGAAGCTCCAGGATGCAAAGAGACAGGAGAACCACTCCCTGCCCTCGAGGAGCTTTCATCGTGCTGGAAAACACGCAGGTAGTCAGTCGTCTGGTTGTGGGGGACAGCCTCCACAGAATTCCAGGCAAAAGAAAGAGCAAAACTCATAGAATAAGCAGAGGCGTGAAACTACGTGGAGCTGTGGCTGGATTACAAGTGATGAGATGTGGCTGACGCACAGGGATGGGTAAGGGGGGTAGCCTTAGCTCATTGCTAAGGCTAGAGCAGGGGTTCTCAAGCTCCCCCTTTTCACACTTGGGGCTGGATAATTCTTTGCTGTGCACAGTAGAATATTCTGCAACATCTATAACCATGACCACAAGATGCCATTATCACCACCCCCCATCCTCAGCTGTGACAACAAGTAATGGCTCCAGATTATCTCCAAATGTCCCCTGCAGAGCTCAGTTGTTTTCAGTTGAGAACCACAGGCCTAGAGGGAGCCAGATAACCTTGTATACCATTCTAAGATGCTCAGAAGTTTGGATTTTATTCTCAAGTCAACAGGAAGTCATTGGAGAATTTTAAGCAGGGAAACCATACTGTTTATTGTAAACTGTAAGTTTATTGTAGTAAGTTCAACAATGGCAACCGAGAAGGGCAACCTGGAAGGCTGCCAGTATACAGACTATCACAACAGGAAGAGGAAAGGGACGAAGGCCTGAAGCAAATCAAGTGCTGTAGGGATGGAGAGGAATAAAATGAGGGGCACGTTCAAAATACAGAACCTACCAGGACTGACCAAATGCAGCGGGTGAGAAAGGATCTTCCGGCCTGAACAAGTGTGTGTGTCATGGAGCTGCTCACTAACAGCAGCTGAAGGAAGAACAGGCTTGAGGAAAAAAGACTAAGAATTCGGCAGTAAGCACACCAAGTTTGAGGTGGAGGAGGTAGCACATGGAGATGTCTAGCAGGTAGTTTCAGCTGTACAGATCTGAGGAAGAGATGGAGACCGGCAAGATAGCATCGTAGAGGTGGCAACTGAAGCTACAGTGGCCGAGAACAGCCAGGAAAAGCCCTTAGACTGACAGGAGAAGGCAGCTAAGTCAAAACACTGAATTACTGTCCTTGAGTTCTCTAAAATGTGTTATCCACATAAAGGGCATGTGCGCATCTATTAGAAGCAGCACTCTATTCTCCAAGCCTGAAAGACGAGCGCACATTCAGTCTCCCAGTTTCCCAGCTAACATGCATTAGAGAAACTGTAAACCAAACACTGTATATAAAGAACAGCCTAGAGCTGAGATCTGAACAAACACAACCAGCGTTGTGGAAACCATCATTTAACCCGACTGCCACAGCAGGTCATTTGCACTTCAAAAGAAAGACAGCAGTGTGTAATAACAGCAAAGCCACACTCATTTGAACTGAATGGAGGAAAAGGTAAATCTGAAAGTGAAATGACTAGGTTTAAATATTTAAGAAATTCACTTAAAAAAACTTGTGCACATTGGACATACGTCATATCCTAAAGACAGATGAATCCTTAAGATCAGAATAAAAGGCAAAGAAATAAGATATTCAGATGCAGAAGGAGTTATCTTCCATGATAAAAAGAGCCACAAGTATAAGCCATCTTTGCAAAGATCAGCTTCCCTGAAGTAATCTCTTGTATGTGTAGTTTGAGGACAAATTACTATTGAAACTAAGGTACCTCGTGTGCCACATTAGGAAGCTGGAAGTATAACATACAACCCATGTGCACTGAAATACTTTTTGGAGCAATTTAGTAAATTCATAAATTTGGCACTAAAATGTTATAAAAAAGCTGAAATTAAGGAGGGTGTTCTGAGACTTCATTATTCAAGAAGTCTACCTGACTTGGCTGTTAGTTGTACTTCTTGCTCCAAATAAACAGGCTTTACAAACTAATTTTGAACCTAGTTAAGAGGGCATTAGTTTCCTTGGGCTTGATAATATGAAGTGAACCAGGAGTTCTACAAACACAAACCTGGTGACTATAGAGCTCTACAATAAACTGTGAAGACCAGCCTCAAAGAGCAAAAGAAGTTCTCATCAGCTCTCCTGCATTTGCTTCATAAGTGAGCTCACAAGGTTTTTTCAGCAAAGTATCTGGTTAGTTTGTCACAGCGGTAAAATAAATGACTTTTTTTTTCTCCCTTCAAACACTCTTTTCCCCCTATGTTGGAAAATACCAGAGAAAATATAAGGGAGTAATGGATTTACAGAATAGCACAACATACTAAAAATTACGGTTAGTGTAGTACAGGGTTTCTCAATCTTGCCACTACTGACATTTTAGGCTGAACAATTCTATGCTGTGGAGGCTGTATGATGTTTAGAACCACCCTGGCCTCTACCCACTAGATGCCAGCATCACTCTCCTCATTACGACAACCAAAAATGTCTCCAGACATTGCCAAATATTTCCAGGGGGAAAAAAAATCCCTCAATGAGAACCACTGCTGTGTAAGTAAATGCTCTCTTGGGGGCACAACTTAAAATTTAAGAGAGTTCCCCTCAACATCGGAAAAACATTTTAAATACACTCTAGTAACCCTAAGTGCTTGAATAGTCTCTTCTCAAATTAACTGGATGCTCCCAAAATAACAAGTCACTTACTCTATCCATTTAATAGAGGTGAGTTTGTGTCCATCAGCCAAGTACTGGGCTCTGATTGTTTTGGGTGCTCTTTAAAGGAAGCCCAGAATCAGCCAGAAAACCATCAATACTATAAGCTAATTAGAGCATGTTTGAGGGGAGGAGGGAAGGAGCCGAGATATGGACTGGAACTGACTTGGAAAACAAGTTAAGTCTGGTGAGAACCAATACATAGTGAATGAAGGTTAAAGAAAAAGTGTCAGAATGCCTTTTAAACACACTGTTTTGGCACTATTGATTTATTACATTTTATTCCAGTATACTTTTTCAATTGGAAATATGACCATGGAAGAATGGTCAGAGAGAGATAATTTGAAGATGGGGAAGGAGCCATGAGCCAAGAATGCAGGCAGTCTCTAGAAGCTGAAAAGGGCAAAGTAATGGCTTCTCCTCTAGAGTCTCCAGAAGGAGCACGCCTGTAATTTTAGTCCTTGTTTTTAACTGACAGCAGCAAGAGAAGATGAACACATCCCTGTGATGTCCACCATACGTCAAACACTATGCAATTCATTTTCTCACTCCCTCTCGTAAGAGAGTTTTGAAGTTGTTGCCATCATCCCCATTTTATAGATGGGGATCAGGGAGTTTAAGCGCTCTGTCGATGGCCAGTCAGAAAGTAATTAAGGACTGGGTGTTCCAGCCTGAGGCTGCCTTACTCCAAAGCCCATGCTGTTTCTAGCCACTACGCAGCACTGATGGATAGCCTCTTTTTATATAGTGACCCACAGAGAGAAATTTTTTCACCAGTGACCACCAAACTGGGAGAAGTGAAGGAGCCATGAAAATCCCTAGGTTCCTACCCATCTGCTTTAAGGCACATGCATTAAACTCTCCTTTCAAACTCTGGTTGAGTCTATCATGCCAGACGAGACTGAGCTTGAGAAGCTTTTGCCATGAAGGTATCTTTTACTGGTGAGTTTATTTTACTGCACTGTTACAGGTCTTTTCACTCAAGCAGCTGTCTTAACACTGAATAGCCTTTTCATCTCATCAAACACTTCTGTTTATCTTTTCTTTTAACCTTTCTACTTATCTTTCTTTTTTCAACCTTTTGATCCTCTCCACGCCAATACACTTTTATTAAATAATCCCTCACCAAATTAGTTAAGAGACTAAAGTTGAGTCAGATATACTTATTCTTTAGGATACTGTACTGGCTTGAATCGTGTCCCCTAAAAATTCACCTCCACCTGGAAACTCAGAATTTACTTGGAAATAGGGTCTCTGCAGATATAAGATGAGGTAATACTGGATTAGGGCCTACCTTAATCCAGTAATGTGTCTTTATAAGAAGAGAAAATAGACGCACAGACACGCACACAGAGGAGAAGGCCATGCGAAGCCAGAGGCAGAGAATGGAGTGATGCATCTACAACCAAGGAACGTCAAAGACTGCCGGGAACCACAAAGCCAGGAAAAGGCAGGAAAGGATCCTCCCCTAGAGCCTTCAGCGAGAGCATGGTCCTGCTGATACCTCGATTTCAAACCTCTATCCTCCTGAACCTGAGAGGATAAATTTGTGCTGTTTCTAAGCCACCCAGTTTGTGGTACTTTGCTATGGCAGTCCTAGGAAATTAATACAGACATTAAGTAGATAAAGGGTATTCTAGCCTTATCCTTTAGAGTGCTAACATATTGCAGTAATATATTGTGATTTTGATACATGCAAAACCATAATAATGCCTATACACCGATTTTTGTAAAGTCTTATTTCAAAAACATCATCTTGTTACAATGCACAGCTGGACACTAGCTCTGCAAAAATTAATACAATAAATTGATATCACATAATGCTTAACTTCATGTCTCTTTTGCATTTACTTCTTTAAATAGCATGGAGCAGATTCAGGATATTATATTTGTTGTCAAAAGGTATAATGTGTACTCTTTTTCCTGAGGCAAAAGCAACAGTATTTTATAAGGGAAATCACTTAAACAGAAATGGAGATAATAAACAGTAAAAAGCATGAGACATCCCTTCTAATCATACCCACTTCTTCCACAAACACCAGTCATTTCTTACCTATATTATCCTTTTCTTTGCAAGAAATTGAATAGCAGCAAATTTCTCTATCCTGAATAGCAGACAGATTCCTATAAAAAGCAGAATTAAGAAAATAAGTCTGTGCTTAAAACAACAGTCATCTTTTCACTCGCTGCTCAATTTTGCTTGTTTTTTAAATTACTATACAGAAGAAATTATTTTATTAATACTAAAATTTTACGGGGACTTCCCAGGTGGCGCAGTGGTTAAGAAGCCACCTGCCAATGCAGGCAACAAGGGTTCAAGCCCTGTTCTGGGAAGATCCCACATGCCGCGGAGCAACTAAGCCCGTGCACCACAACTACTGAGCCTGAGCTCTAGAGCCCATGAGCCAGAACTACTGAACCCATGTGCCACAACTACTGAAGCCTGCACGCCTAGAGCCCGTGCTCCGCAACAAGAGAAGCCACTGCAATGAGAAGCCCGTGCACCACAATGAAGACGCAATGCAGCCAAAAATTAATTAATTAATTAATTTTAAAAACAATGTTTAAGAGGGAAAAAAAAATTTATGGGTTCACTTTTCTAGTATGTCAAGTTTATCTACTCCAAAACGTGACTATGATCATTACTGAATAATACAGCAATGCTAAACAAAGCAGTGGGCAAAACAGTATAATTTAGAACCAAATTTTTTTTAAAAAACCATCACTCATTCTTAAGACATACATTTTTTCAATTAGCTGTTTCTCATCCAAGGCATTAGGAAGATCTCTCTTGTTTCCGAGTACTAGCACCTTTAAAAAGAAAAGATACTGAGTAAATTTTATGTAAGAAAATGTCACAGAAGCATATCATATGCATATCTGTAGACGTTAAAATCAGGATGTGATGTCATGCCATAATTAAAGTATATTTATGTGACTGGTGGCCTATCTCATTCATTTAATCATTCAAATTAGCATTTACTCTAACTCCTACCATGCAGATGTCCTTACTTCAACATGTGGCTGCCAACTTCTATTTAAAATATTCTAAGTCTACCGTATGCATTCTGTTATTTCTTAATAAGTCTTTACCAAAAAGTGAATATGATCTTAACAACCAAGGGTGGAGGAATGAGTTTCAACCATTTTTGTCTGTTAGTCATTAATCTAACAGTAAACATGTAAATAAGCCTTTAAAATTCTACACTCATCCTATAAAATATAATGTATAAATATTCTAAGATAATGGATAAGCCTGGGGATCAGGATAAATACAGTAGCCATAAACTCTGAGACTAAACATCGCCATCTGATTGGTAGACGTGCTTTGAAAAACAAGGAAAGCGGAGAGGGGTGTCCCAATTATCACTCTATCTTTCCCAGGTACATCCTTTCTGCCTTACGAAAAGCAAAAACTATGAGTACATATAACGTATTTGATAACATCCTTACTCTGAATCAACGTTCTCTAAGAAACTGTATCTTTGACCAATCCTAAGAAAGTACACGCCATGTCTACCTTGTCATCTTGTTAAACACTTGTCAAACCTATTTCTTTCACTTAATACATGCCCCTACCCCCACCCCTGACTCCAAAGACGGCGACTGATTCTATTTCTAGGCCCTAGACTCTTAGCTCTCACAAAGGAGAAAGAGCCAAGGACAGAGGCTGAGAGCAAGGGTCACCAGGAGCTCTCCGGGGAATGCTAAGTCACAGGGGTCAGAGAGCCAAAAGCCAAATCTCAGCACCTTTGGTCAGCCCGTCCTTCCCTCCCCAACTCTTACCCCTCTCCACACTCTTATTTAAGTCACCCCAGGTTCTCAACCTGGACCTGTGTGAGTTTTAAAAATTGCATCATGGTCATTTGTGATCAGTTGTCAGTTTTGGGGTTACCTGACATCTTAGCCCTCTTCCTACATTTAAGAAATTTTCCACCTTATGAACCTGCTTCCCAATAAAGCTTCTTGCTTCTGTAGATAATTTCTTTTCCAGCCTTCCTTTCTGCTAGAGAATGGACACATAATCTAGGACCAACCAAAACTATGAATGCAGAGCCAGTACTGCAAGAAAGTGGGGGTAGAGAATCCATTCTGCTAGGGAAGGGGCATCAACTAAATGACCTTCCAATCGGAGCAACTGTGTCTGGTGTGCAGAAACTGCATGAGGTCACCAGACTTACTCGATGGTGTAAGTCTGGATGTGGTCCTAGCAGCTGCTGAGCCTCCCTTGTTCCAGCCTATTTTCTGAACATGGTTATGGGTAGCCTTCTCAGAGACTCTGTGAGCTACCCAATATCCTTTCAATAAATCCCCTTCTACTTAAATCGGCTTTCTATTGCTTGCAACTAAAAACTCTTACGGTGACCAAGATGAAACTGATTTTTTTACTTATGGTATGTAGAACTAGTTGTTAACATAGAAGAAAAAGAATAGGCTTTGAAGTCAGAAAGACATGGAGTCAAACCTAGCTGTGCCAATACACTAATGACCATGCGATCTTGAGTGAATAACAACTGTTACAAAGGAGGGATCACACCATCGACCTCAATACATTGTGCGGATTAACTGAGACAACATACCTCAAGGAGCTGACACTCGTGAACTGGTCATGAGGGTAAAGCCTAGTCCTTTTCAGCATCCCTTAGCTCAACAAATGGCACCACCTTCCATCTAAGTAAATGAGCCAGGAACTAGGAATTATTCTTTATATCTTCCCATCTAATACATTACCAAGTCTGGAGACCTGTCTTCCTAAATATCCTTCCAATCTATTTCCTTCTCACAACCTTGTCTACGACCACCCCAATCCATGGTACTCTATTTTGCCAAGACAACTTCAACAGCTTCCTAAAACTGTCCTCCTTATAGTCCCCCTTCAATCCATTCTTAAAGTGACATCAGAATGATTTAGATGATAAATCTCATCATTCAAAAACACCCAGGGAGCTTCAAGATGGCGGAAAAGTAAGACGTGGAAATCACCTTCCTCCCCACAAATACATCAGAAATACATCTACATGTGGAACAACTCCTACAGAACACCTACTGAACGCTGACAGAAGACCTCAGACCTCCCAAAAGGCAAGAAACTCCCCACGTACCTGGGTAGGGCAAAAGAAAAAAGAAAAAACAGAGACAAAAGAATACGGACGGGACCTGCACCAGTGGGAGGGAGCTGTGAAGAAGGAAAGGTTTCCACATACTAGGAAGCCCCTTCGCGGGTGGCGGAGGGGGGAGCTTCGGAGCCATGGAGGAGAGCGCAGCCACAGGGGTGCGGAGGGCAAAGCACAGAGATTCCTGCACAGAGGAGTGGTGCCAACCAGCACTCACCAGCCCCAGAGGCTTGTCTGCTCACCCACCGGGATGGGTGGGGGCTGGGAGTTGAGGCTCGGGCTTCGGTCAGATCCCAGGGAGAGGACTGGGGCTGGCTGCATGAACACAGCCTGAAGGGGGCTAGTGCGCCACAGCTAGCCAGGAGGGAGTCCGGGAAAATGTCTGGAGCTCCTGAAGAGGCAAGAGACTTTTTCTTGCCTCTTTTGTTTCCTGATGCGCGAGGAGAGGGGATTAACAGCGCTGTTGAAAGGAGCTCCAGAGACGGGCGTGAGCCGCTGCTATAAGCGCGGACCCCAGAGACAGGCATGAGACACTAAGGCTGCTGCTGCCGCCACCAAGAAGCCTGTGTGCAAGCACAGGTCACTCTCCACACCTCCCCTCCCAGGAGCCTGTGCAGCCCGCCCGGCCAGGGTCCCGTGATCCAGGGACAACTTCCCAGGAAGAACGCACTGCGCGCCTCAGGCTGGTGCAACGTCAAGCCGGCCTCTGCCATCGCAGGCTCTCCGTACCCCTCCCTCCCCCAGGCCTGAGTGAGCCAGAACCCCCAAATCAGCTGCTCCTTTAAACCCGTCCTGTCTGAGCGAAGAACAGACGCCCTCAGGTGACCTACACGCAGGGGCGGGTCCAAATCCAGAGCTGAACCCCCGGCAGCTGTGCGAACAAAGAAGAGAAAGGGAAATTTCTCCCAGCAGCCTCAGAAGCAGCGGATTAAAGCTCCACAATCAACTTCATGTACCCTGCATCTGTGGAATACCTGAATAGACAACGAATCATCCCAAATTGAGGAGGTGGACTTTGGGAGCAATGATATATATATATTTTTCCCTTCTTTTTTTGTGAGTGTGTATGTGTATGATTCTGTGTGTGATTTTGGCTGTATAGCTCTGCTTTTACCATTTGTCCTAGGGTTCTGTCTGTCCATTTTTTTTTTTTTTATTGCTTAAAAAAATTTTTTTTTCTTAATAATTATTTTTTTTAAATTATTTTATTTTATATTATTTTATCTTCTTCTTTCTTTCTTCCTTTTTTTCCTCCCTTTTATTCTGAGCTGTGTGGAGGACAGGCTCTTCGTGCTCCAGCCAGGCGTCAGGGCTGTGCCTCAGAGGTGGGAGAGCCAAGTTCAGGACACTGGTCCACAAGAGACCTCCCAGCTCCACGTAATATCAAACGTTGAACATCTCCCAGACATCTCCATCTCAACGCCAAGACCCAGCTCCACTCAACGACCAGCAAGCTACAGTGCAGGACACCCTATGCCAAACAACTAGCAAGACAGGAACACAACCCCATCCATTAGCACAGAGGCTGCCTAAAATCATAATAAGGCCACAGACACCCCAAAACACACCACCAGATGTGGACCTGCCCACCAGAAAGACAAAATCCAGCCTCATCCACCAGAACACAGGCACTAGACCACTCCACCAGGAAGCCTACAAAACCCACTGAACCAACCTTAGCCACTGGGGACAGACACCAAAAACAACGGAAACTATGAACATGCAGCCTGTGAAAAGGAGACCCCAAACACAGTAAGTTAAGCAAAATGAGAAGACAGAGAAACACACAGCAGATGAAGGAGCAAGGCAAAAACCCACCAGACCTGACAAATGAAGAGGAAATAGGCAGTCTACCTGAGAAAGAATTCAGAATAATGATAGTAAAGATGATCCAAAATCTTGGAAATAGAATGGAGAAAATACAAGAAACGTTTAACAAGGACCTAGAAGAACTAAAGAGCAAACAAACAGAGATGAACAACACAATAAATGAAATTAAAAATTCTCTAGAAGGGATCAACAGCAGAATAACTGAGGCAGAAGAATGGATAAATGACCTGGAAAATAAAATAGTGGAAATAACTACTGCAGAGCAGAATAAAGAAAAAAGAATGAAAAGAATTGAGGACAGTGTCAGAGACCTCTGGGACAACATTAAACGCACCAACATTCGAATTATAGGGGTCTCAGAAGAAGAAGAGAAAAAGAAAGGGACTGAGAAAATATTTGAAGAGATCAGAGTTGAAAACTTCCCTAATATGGAATAGGAAATAGTTAATCAAGTCCAGGAAGCACAGAGAGTCCCATACAGGATAAATCCAAGGAGAAACACGCCAAGACACATATTTATCAAACTATCAAAAATTAAATACAGAGAACAAATATTAAAAGCAGCAAGGGAAAAACAAGTAACACATAAGGGAATCTCCATAAGGTTAACAGCTGATCTTTCAGCAGAAACTCTGCAAGCCAGAAGGGAGTGGCAGGACATATTTAAAGTGATGAAAGAGAAAAACCTACAACCAAGATTACTCTACCCAGCAAAGATCTCATTCAGATTCGACGGAGAAATTAAAAGCTTTACAGACAAGCAAAAGCTAAGAGAATTCAGCACCACCAAAAGAGCTTTACAACAAATGCTAAAGGAACTTCTCTAGGCAGGAAACACAAGAGAAGGAAAAGACCTGCAATAATAAACCCAAAACAATTAAGAAAATGGTACTAGGAACATATATATCGATAATTACCTTAAATGTAAATGGATTAAATGCTCCAACCAAAAGTCATAGACTGGCTGAATGGATACAAAAACAAGACCCGTATATATGCTGTCTACAAGAGATCCACTTCAGACTTAGGGACACATACAGACTGAAAGTGAGGGGATGGAAAAAGATATTCCATGCAAATGGAGATCAAAAGAAAGCTGGAGTAGCAATTCTCATATCAGACAAAATAGACTTTAAAACAAAGACTATTACAAGAGAGAAAGAAGGACACTATATAATGATCAAGGGATCAATCCAAGAAGAAGATATAACACTTGTAAATATTTATGCACCCAACATAGGAGCACCTCAATACATAAGGCAAATACTAACAGCCATAAAAGGGGAAATCGACAGTAACACACTCATAGTAGGGGACTTTAACACCCCACTTTCACCAATGGACAGATCATCCAAAATGAAAATAAGTAAGGAAACACAAGCTTTAAATGATACATTAAACAAGTTGGACTTAATTGATATTTATAGGACATTCCATCCAAAAACAACAGAATACACATTCTTCTCAAGTGCTCATGGAACATTCTCCAGGATAGATCATATCTTGGGTCACAAATCAAGCCTTGGTAAATTTAAGAAAACTGAAATCGTATCAAGTATCTTTTCCGACCACAACGCTATGAGACTAAGTATCAATTACAGGAAAAAATCTGTAAAAAATACAAACACATGGAGGCTAAACAACACACTGCTTAATAACCAAGAGATCACTGAAGAAATCAAAGAGGAAATCAAAAAATACCTAGAGACAAATGACAATGAAAACACAACGACCCAAAACCTATGAGATGCAGCAAAAGCAGTTCTAAGAGGGAAGTTTATAGGTATACAAGCCTACCTTAAGAAACAAGAAACATCTCAAATTAACAACCTGACATTACACCTAAAGCAATTAGAGAAAGAAGAACAAAAAAACCCCAAGGTTAGCAGAAGGAAAGAAATCATAAAGATCAGATCAGAAATAAATGAAAAGGAAATGAAGGAAACGATAGCAAAGATCAGTAAAACTAAAAGCTGGTTCTTTGAGAAGATAAACAAAATTGATAAACCATAAGCCAGACTCATCAAGAAAAAAAGGGAGAAGACTCAAATCAACAGGATTAGAAATGAAAAAGAAGAAGTAACAACTGACACTGCAGAAATACAAGCAACTCTATGCCAATAAAATGGACAACCTGGAAGAAATGGACAAATTCTTAGAAATGCACAACCTCCCGAGACCGAACCAGGAAGAAATAGAAAATATGAACAGACCAATCACAAGCACTGAAATTGAAACTGTGATTAAAAATCTTCCAACAGAGGGAGGGAGATGCAAGAGGGAAGAGATATGGGAACATATTGTATATGTATAACTGATTAACTTTGTTATAAAGCAGAAGCTAACACACCATTGTAAGGCAATTATACTTCAATAAAGATGTTTAAAAAAAAAAAAAAAATCTTCCAACAAACAAAAGTCCAGGACCAGATGGCTTCACAGGCGAATTCTATCAAACATTTAGAGAAGAGCTAACACCTATCCTTCTCAAACTCTTCCAAAATATAGCAGAGGGAGAAACACTCCCAAACTCATTCTACGAGGCCACCATCACTCTGATACCAAAACCAGACAAAGATGTCACAAAGAAAGAAAACTACAGGCCAATATCACTGATGAACATAGATGCAAAAATCCTCAACAAAATACTAGCAAACAGAATCCAACAGCACATTAAAACGATCATACATTATGATCAAGTGGGGTTTATCCCAGGAATGCAAGGATTCTTCAATATACGCAAATCAATCAACGTGATACACCATATTAACAAACTGAAGGAGAAAAACCATATGATCATCTCAATAGATGCAGAGAAAGCTTTCGACAAAATTCAACAACCACTTATGATAAAAACCCTCCAGAAAGTAGGCATAGAGGGAACTTTCCTCAACATAATAAAGGCCATATATGACAAACCCACAGCCAACATTGTCCTCAGTGGTGAAAACTGAAACCATTTCCACTAAGATCAGCAACAAGATAAGGTTGCCCACTCTCACCACTATTATCCAACATAGGTTTGGAAGTTTTAGCCACAGCAATCAGAGAAGAAAAAGAAATAAAAGGAATCCAAATCGGAAAAGAAGAAGTAAAGCTGTCACTGTTTGCAGATGACATGATACTATACATAGAGAATCCTAAAGATGCTACCAGAAAACTACTAGAGCTAATCAATGAATTTGTTAAAGTAGCAGGATACAAAATTAATGCACAGAAATCTCTTGCATTCCTATACACTAATGATGAAAAATCTGAAAGAGAAATTAAGGAAACACTCCCATTTACCACTGCAACAAAAAGAATAAAATATCTAGGAATAAACCTACCTAAGGAGACAAAAGACCTGTATGCAGAAAATTATAAGACACTGATGAAAGAAATTAAAAATGACACAAATAGATGGAGAGATATACCATGTTCTTGGATTGGAAGAATCAACATTGTGAAAATGACTCTACTACCCAAAGCAATCTACATATTCAATGCAATCCCTATCAAACTACCACTGGCATGTTTCACAGAACTAGAACAAAAAATTTCACAATTTGTATGGAAACACAAAAGACTCCAAATAGCGAAAGCAATCTTGAGAAAGAAAAACAGAGGTGGAGGAATCATGCTCCCTGACTTCAGACTATACTACAAAGCTACAGTAATCAAGAAGGTATGGTACTGGCACAAAAACAGAAATATAGATCAATGGAACAGGATAGAAAGCCAAGAGATAAACCCATGCACATATGGTCACCTTATCTTTGATAAAAGAGGCAAGAGTACACAATGGAGAAAAGACAGCCTCTTCAATAAATGGTGCTGGGAAAACTGGACAGCTACATGAAAAAGAATGAAATTAGAACACTCCCTAACACCACATACAAAAATAAACTCAAAATGGATTAAAGACCTAAATGTAAGGCCAGACACTGTAAAACTCTTAGAAGAAAACATAGGCAGAACACTCTATGACATAAATCACAGCAAGATTCTTTTTGACCCACCTCCTAGAGAAATGGAAATAAAAACAAAAATAAACAAATGCGAACCAATGAAACTTAAAAGCTTTTGCACAGCGAAGGAAACCATAAACAAGACGAAAAGACAACCCTCAGAATGGGAGAAAATATTTGCAAACGAAGCAACTGACAAAGGATTAATCTCCAAAACATACAAGCAACTCATGCAGCTCAATATCAAAAAAACAAACAACCCAATCCAAAAATGGGCAGAAGACCTAAATAGACATTTCTCCAAAGAAGATATACAGATTGCCAACAAACACATCAAAGGATGCTCAACATCACTAATCATTAGAGAAATGCAAATCAAAACTACAATGAGGTGTCACCTCACACCAGTCAGAATGGCCATCATCAAAAAATCTACAAATGGTAAATGCTGGAGAGGGTGTGGAGAAAAGGGAATCCTCTTGCACTGTTGGTGGGAATGTAAACTGGTACAGCCACTATGGAGAACAGTATGGAGGTTCCTTAAAAAACTACAAATAGAACTACCATACGACCCAGCAATCCCACTACTGGGCATATACCCTGAGAAAACCATAATTCAAAAAGAGTTATGTACCAAAATGTTCATTGCAGCTCTTTTTACAATAGCCAGGAGATGGATGCAACCTAAGTGTCCATCGACAGATGAATGGATAAAGAAGATGTGGCACGTATATACAATGGAATATTACTCAGCCATAAAAAGAAACGAAATTGAGTTATTTGTAGTGAGGTGGATGGACCTAGAGTCTGTCATACAGAGTGAAGTCAGAAAGAGAAAAACAAATACCGTATGCTAAGACATATATATGGAATCTAAAAAAAAAAAAAAAAAGAAAAGAAAAGAAAAATGATCAGAAGAACCTAGGGGCAAGACGGGAATAAAGATGCAGACCTACTATAGAATGGAGTTGAGGATACGGAGAGGGGGAAGGGTAAGCTGGGACAAAGTGAGTGAGTGGCATGGACATATATACACTACCAAATGTAAAACAGATAGCTAGTGGGAAGCAGCCGCATAGCACAGGGAGGTCAGCTCGGTGCTTTGTGCCCACCTAGAGGGGTGGGACAGGGGGGCGGGATACGGAGGGAGACGCAAGAGGGAAGAGATATGGGGACATACGTATATGTATAACTGATTCACTTTGTTATAAAGCAGAAAGTAACACACCATTGTAAAGCAATTATACCCCAATGAAGATGTTTAAATAAATAAATAAAAACACCCAGTCCCACACAGCCTCTTTTAGTGTCCGGGCTGCCACAGGCTCGCCACACTCTACCCCACCCTCCCCACTCTGCTCTGTGCTCTAGAAACACTGGCCTCCTCCCAGTGCCCCACCTCCTCCTACCAAAGAGCCTCTGCCTGCAACTCTCTTTTCCTCCAGCTGTCACATCCCTCACATGCCTACACATTCCTCACATCTCAGCTCAAGCAGCACTTCCTCGGAGAATCCTTCCTTCTTCCCTCAAACTACATTAAGTCTCCCCTCTAACTTACAACTCGATAGCCCCTTGTACCTCTCCCTTGTAGCACTGATCACAGCTGTATTATTCAAATGATTTCATACCATCTACCTAGTTTCCTACTAAACCATAAGCTCCATGATTGTAGGAAGCATGTTTCTTTTCACTTCTGCTCACTACTGTTTCCCCAGGACTAAGCACTGCTCCTACTACATATAGTTCAATAAACGGCTGGTTAAGAAATGAATAAACAGCACAATGAGCAGTATGGGGCAGATACTCAGTAAATGTAAGCCTTCCAGGCTTTAAAACAAAAGACATTTTACTGATTTCAAACACAATAAATAAAAATGTATAATTATACTCGTAATAATATAAATATTATAATTATATAATGTAAAATTAACCAGTATTCCATACTCACTGGAATTCCTTGTAGCTGTGGCTTATCTAGAAGATTATGTAGTTCATTTCGCGAGGCTTCTATCTTTTCACGATCTGCAGCATCTATCATGTAACTTTAAAAAAGAATAAAGTGATCTCAATGTCTCCACCATGTTCTTTGATGATCGCAATTAATAGATTTTTAAATTTTCTTAATTTATACTACTGTAACTGTTCATTAAAATAAAGTCCTCGATTTTAAAAGGCTTGCACTCAAAAATACTTTTTAATAGACTGTTCTACAGATACAAACTGCTATATATAAAATTAGATAAGCAACAAGGATATACTGTATAGCACAGCGAATTATACCCATTCTCTTGTAATAACCAATAATGGAATATAATTAAAACTACTGAATCACTATGCTGTATACCTGAAACCAACACAATATTGCAAATCAACTATACTTCAATAAAATAAGTAGATAGGTAGACTTCTTAGAGGACTAATACATGATAGTAAAACATTTATATCCAATAGCTCTTAGCTACATAAAAAACAAATAAAACTCTCATTCTATCATTCTATTTTTAAAGTCTGATGTTAATGGGATTACACTAAGAGAATATCTAAGAAAGACTGTTATTGCCCAAAATAAAAATTAAGCCTTTAAAAGTATGAAAAACAGCGTTTTCCCTTGAAACCTAAACTACTGACTGCAAGGGGGGAGACGGGGGGGGGGGGGGGCGTGCAAGCGGCTTACACAATAGCGTTGACCCCTCTGCAGTACCGTTCCCACATGCTCCGGAAGCGGGGCTGTCCTCCTATGTCCCAAATCTTCAAATCAAGATAGACAGTTCTTAATAAAGATATTTCAAATAACACATTGAAGAAAAAAGCAGCAGAAGGAGGGGAGAAAGATCAAGCAGATATGTTCATTTCCACAATGTTAGAGCCAAACTGCTTTTCAAAAACTTGAGGTCAAACAAGCTCTTAATCTGGAAGTTCTTGGGGCCACTTCTAACTTGAAGCTCATACTGAATATGTTTACATTAGATCTCATAGGTGGTGCTTGAGCAAAGATTTAGTTTTTGTGCAATACTTTCTTTGCCTGTTAACCAATAAATTTCCAATATTGAAAATACATATTTTTTGAAATAGCACTCTTAGAATCTGCATAATCAGCCATCATCCAAATTTGAAGTCCAAGACAGAAAAAAACAGTTCATTCAGAATCTATTTAAGTTTAGTTGTCTGATTGGATATATATTAACATCTAATCGTTTTTAGTTATTCTGTACATAACAGAAAACATTCCTACCTAGGTGCTTTTCTTATATAAAATTATTTTATCCATATGAAAGCTACTACCCACAGTAATTTCACTATTATGGCTACTCTGTAGGGCTATGTAAAGGTCTGAAGTCATGATATTTATCTTTAGGAGGCTTCCAATTTAGCCATAGACATTGGAAACACGCATGAAGACACACACATGAAAAATTAGCAGCTTCATTAGATAAGCTACGGAAAGAATTCAGTAAACAGCTTCTGTGAACCACAAGAACTGGGTAAAATGGCCATAAAGTTCAGGCTATAGAAGTAAATTCCCCCCATGAACAAGGAATACAAAAATAATAATACTAATAAATTAAAAAACAGTCCAACAGTCCAGAATTCAAACCTATCAAACTTACTCTAGAAACAAAATTGTGTTAAACTAGTTAACTTTTTACTGTTTTATAGTTTTAATTTTAGGGCTTATTAGCAAAGAAAGGGAAAACTAGTTTACCATATTTGCTACCACAAATATAATACTAAATTACCAACATTATAAACAATTATTATCTTTCAATATAAAATATTACTCATGAAATAATGTAATAATATCACATTCCAAATACTCTGAAGATGGGATTTTTATTTCCTAGAAATACCTAAATCCCAAATAATACTTCTGACAACCCATATGCTAAGTTTTTTATGGGCACTTAACAACATTTCAACACACACATTTTGATCTATTAGAGCAAGAAAGAAAAAAAACTTGATTTACACTCTTTTGGAACATGCCCACTCATTAATTAAGAACTGCCAATACTCATGTAAAACGCAAAGAAACAAACAGAAAAATTCCTAGTTTGTATCTGCTAACAATGTAAATCAAGTATGGCAAGAAGCTGACGTACCTTTATTGTGACGTTACCTTTAGTTACTTTCCTCATGTTGAAGCCCACTGTAGGTATCATATCTTCACTGAATTGACCTGACTGAATGAAAGAAAACATTTTTAGACTAATCGTTGTTTATTAAAACATGTAACACTGCAAACCTTTCACATCAACATTACTCTGTACCCAACTTGGCAAATAACTAATTTTTTAGTGACGATAACAATATACCTTAAGAAAACACTCCTAACAGCCATAAATCTTGAAGAGGTGCATTATTTTTTTCATTCAAAGACACAGTCTTCCATTAAAGATACTTCTGAAACTACTATAATTTTTTACATATTTTTAAGTTTAAGAAAAGAAATACTGTACAACTACATATGAACATTTATTAATTCGTCCACCTATACGTGAATTTTTGCATACAAGGTACAAGTAAATCAGAAGTAAAAGTTCAAAGTTTTCTATTTTTAGGACTGAAATTATTTTGACAATACTCTTAAAATTCACTGTTGCTTTTCTGAGTCAGTCTTTTAACAAGGCTTATAAAATGTTTTCTTCATAAACATGATCCTCCCTTATGTAATCAATTATATTCTCTTTTTGGTTTCCGACCTTCCTGTCAGAAGACTAAAATTAAATATCTTCTAACAGTATTCATATTTTTAAATTTAAAATGTTCATCCATCTAGGATTTGATTACACAATGCAAGAAAGGTGCTTTTTACAAATGTATAACCTATAATCACCTCACTCCTCATTTAAAATTTATGTATTTATTTATTATTATTTATTTTTGGCTGTGTTGGGTCCTCGTTGCTGCGCGCAGGCTTTCTCTAGTTGCGGCGAGTTGGGGCTACTCTTCACTGTGGTGCACGGGCTTCTCATTGTAGTGGCTTCTCTTGTTGCGGAGAACGGGCTCTAGGTGCGCGGGCTTCAGTAGTTGTGGCACGCAGGCTCAGTAGTTGTGGCTTGGGGGCTCTAGAGCGCAGGCTCAGTAGTTGTGGCACACAGACCTAGTTGCTCCGCAGCATGTTGGGTCTTCCCAGACCAGGGCTCCAACCCGTGTCCCCTGTATTAGCAGGTGGATTCCTAACCACTACACCACCAGGGAAGCCCTCACTCCTCATTTAAAAATCCACACTTTCCTAACTAGATTGATGTGATACACCAAATTCCATTCAGAGACAGTTCTATATCTGAGTCTTCAATTCTTTTCCATTAGTCTGTTTATTTCTAATTGGAAATAAATTAGGACTACATGAATTACTGTAGCTTATCCTATATATTATTCTATATAGCAAATCAAGAAGTTGGAATGTTCAGGAATGTGTTTCATCTCTCGCATTTGAAATAAACTTTAGAAATTAATAATTCTGTTAAAATACTAACTGCCCTTTATCAACTCTTGATATTTAACCAAGTCTCTCCACCTAGGCACATGGTGTGTCCACTCAAACATTCAAATCCCTTATATCGTTCAGTGAAGTATCTTAATTCTTTCCTAACAGGTCTTCCATCTTTCTTGTCATATTCTTTATTTTGACTGCAATTATGAAGTACACCTAATGAGTCACAATTGATACTGATTTTATATATTTACATATTCATGTATTTTATTTGCCAAATGTTTATTTCTCAAGTGACCTCTTATTTGTTAGGCACAGCTCAGGATTATGAAATATATCAACATGGGACTAATTAAACAAATGGAACTATTTTCAAGGCCCTAACATCGGCCAATTGTTCACCACACATTCATTCCAAAACTGTCTACAAGTACCAATTGTACCAAGCACAATGAATTCCGATTTTACAAATTAATTTCTTCTACATAACCCCAAAAGTGTTCTACTTTTTTTATTTTTCCCCTCCTGTTCAGTGGAGTTTGGGCTAATCTCAGAAAAAATGTGAAAGAGAGAGAGGAGAGAGAGAGAGAAAAAGAAAAAGAGAGAGGTAGAAAGAAAGAGAGAGAAAGAAAGGAAGAAAGTTAACACAACCATAATCACTACTTTATTTATACATGCAGACATTATAATTTTCAGAACTTTCACATATACAATTTATATGTGAAGATCTAGTCATGATATCAAAACTACATATATCAAAACTAGCCATAACACAAGAACAAAAAATATAACCTGGTTAAAAAATGGGCAAAGGTAAAACCAAAGGCATAATCTATGAAAGAAATAATAAGATAACTTCATTACGAACTTCTGCTCTGCAAAAGACAATGCCAAGAGACTCGGAAAACAAGCCACAGAGTAAGAGAAAAATATGTGCAAAAGATATTCCATAAAGGACTGTTATGGGAAATATACAAAGAACTTTAAAAACTCAGCAATACGAAAACAAACAATCCAATTAAAATATGAGCCAAAGATCTTAACAGACATCTCATCAAAGAAGATAAACAGATGGCAAATAAGCATATGAAAAGATGCACCACATCATGTGTCACCAGGGAAATGCAAATTAAAACAATGAGATAACACCACAAAGCAATTAGAGTGGCCCAAATCTGGTACTCTTTGATAACACCAAATGCTGATGAGGATGTGGAGCAAGAGGAACTCTCAGTCATTGCTGATAGGTTTGCAAAATGGTACAGCCACTTTGGAAGACACTTTGACAGTTTCTTACAAAACCAAACATACTCTTACCACACAATCCAACAATGACACTCCTTGGTATTTACCCAAAGGACTTGCAAACTTAAGTCCACACAAAAACTCACACCTTAAATGCTTACAGCATCGTTATTTATAATTGTTAAAACCTGAAAGCAACCAAGATGTCCTTCAATAAGTGAATGGATAGACTGGTACATCCAGACAATGTAGTATTATTCAGTATTAAAAGAAATTAGCTATCAAGCCACAAAAGACATGGAGGAGCCTCAAATGCATATTTAATGAAAGACCCAATGTGGAAAGACTACATACTGTATGATTCCAACAGTATCACATGATGAAAAAGTCAAAACTATGAAAACAGTAAAAAGACCAGTGGTTGTCAGGGGTTGGAGAATGAAAAACAATATGGCAGTTCCTCAAAAAATTAAAAATAGAATTACCATATGATCCAGCAATTCCACTTCTGGGTATTTACCCAAATGAAAGCAGGAACTTGAAGAGGTATTTGTATAACCATGTTCACAGCTGATTTATTCATAATAGCCACAAAGTGGAAGCAACCTGAGCGCCCACCTGCAGATGAGCAGGTAAAGTGTAGTCTAGTCCTACGATGCAGTATTTTTCAGCCTTAAAAACCTTATTCATGGACTTGAGGACACGGGGAAGGGGAAGCTGGGACAAAGTGGAAGAGTAGCACTGACATATATACACTACCAAATGTAAAACAGATAGCTAGTGGAAAGTAGCTGCAGAGCACAGGGAGATCAGCTCGGTGCTCTGTGACCACCTAGAGGGGTGGGATAGGGAGGGTGGGAGGGAGGCATAAGAGGGAGAGGATATGGGGATATATGTATACATACAGCTGATTCACTTTGTTATACAGCAGAAACTAACACAACAATGTAAAGCAATTATACTCCAATAAGGACGTTAAGAAAAGAAAACCTTATTCATGCTACACCCTGGATGAACCTTGAAGACATTATGCTAAGTGTAAGGCCAGTCACAAAAAAGACAAATACTTCATGATTCTATTTAAATAAGGAGCCTAGAGTAGTTAAATCCATAAAGACAGAAAATAGAATGGTAGTTGCCAAAGGCTAGAGAGGGGGAAACAAGGAATTAATGCTTAGTGGGTACAGAATTTCAGATTGGGAAGATCAAAGGTCCTATAGATGGATAGCAGTGATGGTTACACGAAAATGTGAATGTATTTAACAGTACTGTACACACAAAGATAGTTAAGATGGTAATTTTAACGTTTTGTGTGTTTTACATTTTTTAGAAATGTATGATGTAAAGGGAGGCAATTATCACTACCATTTTACAGAACAAGAAATAAATTCCCAAGGTCACATAGCTCAATAGTGGTTGATTATATGTCTTAAAGATCGCCATTGTGAACTGTAATAGGCTTTAATTAATACCTAAGGAGAGGTCTGTATGAGATAATGGCTCATTTATTTGGTATATTAGGAAAAGGTGCTATACATAATAAACCAGCCAAAAATTGTAGCTAAAGATTTTAGGTACCAAAACTTAAAACAGCTTGCACAGAAAGCTTTCCAAAATGAAATACATACTTGGTTAACTTCTCACAGTCTATAGAACATGATTTAATGTGTTCTTGGTGTTTCAGGGTTATTTTATAAATTGTAAAACAAGAAAACTAGGGACTTCCCTGGCAGTCCCGTGGTTAAGAATCTGTGCTTCCCAGAAATCTCTTTCATTCCTATACACTAATGATGAAAAATCTGAAAGAGAAATTAAGGAAACACTCCCATTTACCATTGCAACAAAAAGAATAAAATACCTAGGAATAAACCTACCTAAGGAGACAAAAGACCTGTATGCAGAAAACTATACGACACTGATGAAAGAAATTAAAGATGGTACAAACAGATGGAGAGATATACCATGTTCTTGGATTGGAAGAATCAACATTGGAAAATGACTATACTACCCAAAACAATATAGAGTCAATGCAATCCCTATCAAACTACCACTGGCATTTTTCACAGAACTACAACAAACAATTTCACAATTTGTATGGAAACAGAGAAGACCCCGAATAGCCAAAGCAATCTTGAGAAAGAAAAATGGAGGTGGAGGAATCAGGCTCCCTGACTTCAGACTATACTACAAAGCTACAGTAATCAAGAAGGTACAGTACTGGCACAAAAACAGAAATATAGATCAATGGAACAGGATAGAAAGCCCAGAGATAAACCCATGCACATATGGTCACCTTATCTTTGATAAAAGAGACAAGAGTATACAATGGAGAAAAGATAGCCTCTTCAATAAATGGTGCTGGGAAAACGGGATAGCTACATGAAAAAGAATGAAATTAGAACACTCCCTAACACCATACACAAAAATAAACTCCAAATGGATTAAAGACCTAAATGTAAGGCCAGACACTGTAAAACTCTTAGAGGAAAACATAGGCAGAACACTCTATGACATAAATCACAGCAAGATCCTTTTTGACCCACCTCCTAGAGGAATGGAAATAAAACCAAAAATAAACAAATGGGACCTAATGAAACTTAAAAGCTTTTGCACAGCAAAGGAAACCATAAACAAGACGAAAAGACAACCTTCAGAATGGGAGAAAATATTTGCAAACGAAGCAACTGACAAACGTTTAATCTCCAAAATATACAAGCAGCCCATGGAGCTCAATATCAAAAAAACAAACAACCCAATCCAAAAATGGGCAGAAGACCTAAATAGACATTTCTCCAAAGAAGATATACAGATTGCCAACAAACACATGAAAGGATGCTCAACATCACTAATCATTAGAGAAATGCAAATCAAACTACAATAAGGTATCACCTCACACCAGTCAGAATGGCCATCATCAAAAAATCTACAAACAGTAGATGCTGGAGAGGGTGTGGAGAAAAGAGAAACCTTCTACACTGTTGGTGGGAATGTAAATTGATACAGCCACTATGGACAACAGTATGGAGGTTCCTTATAAAACTAAAAATAGAACTACCATATGACCCAGCAACCCCACTACTGGGCATATACCCTGAGAAAACCATAATTCAAAAAGAGTCACGTACCACAATGTTCATTGCAGCACTATTTACAATAGCCAGAACATGGAAGCAACCTAAGTGTCCATCGACAGATGAATGGATAAAGAAGATGTGGCACATATATACAATGGAATATTACTCAGCCATAAAAAGAAAGGGAATTGAGTTATTTGTAGTGAGGTGGATGGACCTAGAGTCTATCATACAGAGTGAAGTAAGTCAGAAAGAGAAAGACAAATACCATATGCTAACACATATATATGGAATCTAAAATAAAGAAAAAAGTTCTGAAGAACCTAGGGGCAGGACAGGAATAAAGATGCAGACGTAGAGAATGGATTTGAGGACATGGGGAGGGGGGAAGGGTAAGCTGGGATGAAGTGAGAGAGTGGCATTGACATATATACACTACCAAATGTAAAACAGATAGCTAGTGGGAAGCAGCCGCATAGCACAGGGAGATCAGCTCGGTGCTTTGTGACCACCTAGAGGGGTGGGACAGGGAGGGTCGGAGGGAGACGCAAGAGGGAGGGGATATGGGGATATATGTATACGTACAGCTGATTCACTTAGTTATACAGCAGAAACTAAAACAACAATGTAAAGCAATTATACTCCAATAAAGACGTTAAAAAATAATAATAATAATCTGTGCTTCCACTGCAGGGGGCTCGGGTTCTATCCCTGGTTGGGGAACTAAGATCCCACGTGGCACGCGGTGCGGGCAAAAAAAAAAAGTGAAAATACTTAAAATACTTAAAAAAAAAACCCAAAACCATGAAAACTAAATTTGATAACCCTTAAGGGCCCTTCTGGCAGTAAAATTTTATGATTACGATCATCAATTATAGTACCAGTCCATGATAAAATGATGTAGGAGGCTGCAGTATACACGGCTGCCCCTGAACTTTCATAAATGTTCATCTCTCTGTTCACCATTACTTCTCACTGCTGGCAGATGTTAACAATAACTTTTCCTAATTCACCTGGCACTGCTAATCTGCAATGGCTGAAAATTAGGTAATCAAATCTTCAGGTTTTTAATCCCCAGATGTCTTGAGTACAGCAAAATGTTCAAAAATCATTCGTTAGCTTTGATGAATGGATTTTGTGGTATAACAACTTTACAGACTTGGAAGCATTTTCAACTTCTTTCTTCGTATCAAATCTTAATCGTCACTTTTCAAAGTTTGTGTTGAATGACTAAACCACTAAGTTGGCAGTTGTGCTCTAAATAACAGAATTTATTTCTATGCTGTCGAAATGCCACTAAACTGAGACTAGCAATTCAGGAAACAAGTAGATGCTTTAGAAGTACTACTTAATTATAACTGATTCACTTTGTTATAAAGCAGAAACTAACATACCATTGTAAAGCAATTATACTCCAATAAAGATGTTTAAAAAAAAAAAAAAGTACTACTTAATTGTGTATCATGCTATTTATTTTAACAAACACTTAAATAACATGAAGCACTGTTCTAAGTACTTAGTAAATATTAATCAATATTAACTTACTTAATCCTTATAACAACCTTATGAAGTAAGTAGCATTATCCTCATTTTTCAGATGAGAAAACCAAGGCAAAGACAGGTTAAGTCATTTGCTCAAAGTCCCGTCATTTCTAAGATCTGTGAAGAGAAGTAAAAATATGCTTTCATACCTGTCTTCCTAAATAGTGTATGAAACATAAACTGACCTTCACTTAATAACACAAATTCAAGATCACAAGTGGCACTCACTGTGATTTTGTGACAGTGGACAGAACTGCAGTTATCAACGTGTACCCAAAGTCACAAGGTAGTATCTTTGGAATTTGGCTTGGGACAAGATAAAATTGAAGCAAAATAAGATGGTAAAAAAAAGACTATCTCAAGGTCCAGGAATCTTATCACCAATTACACTACTTACTAACCACATGCAAGTCATCTTACCCTCAGGATTAAGCTTTCTTACTAGAAAAAAAGGTACTTGGAAGAGTATTTCCAAAATCACTTCCAGCTCTAACATTTATGGTTTTATGTTTTATTCATAGGCCTCTCATTTAAAATATAGTTAAGCAAGAGATGAATGCCTACAGCAGTAGGAAAAACGTGGCTCTTTTTTCTTTTCTTCCAAAAATTCATTAGTATACCAAAGGCTAAAAGCAGACCTTGTCCCATAAAGTTTTGTTAGTGTCAACTTCAGCACACAGAGCTTACCTAAATTTATTACTGCAGATCGTAGGAATGAGGCAAATAGAAAAGGGGAAGGAAAGAGAACAACCAAGGTAAAAGTTAACACCAGGAAGGCAGAAAACATGAGGCAGTGGACCTGTAGTAGTGAAAGGACACTTCACTGAGCATACTCTAAGACAATAAGAATGGGGGAGGGGCCTATTCTTTGTAAACAGGTTAATGTACAGATATGTACCATGCAGCACTGGCTGCTTATATACCATGATATCTGACACTAGTGAGAACACAGTGAAATAAATACTCATACATTTCAGGGCTTTAAAGTAGAGATTCCAAATGGAACAGATTAGACTTCACCATTGCTCTTTTAAATGAACAAATGCAGATATCAAGCTATTAACAACATGGGAGAAGAATTTTCTCTTTGCTTAATCTGTTCCTCTGTAGTAGCAGTCCAATCCAATTCAATAAACTTTAAACACAAGTGGAAAAATACCTGCTTTGACAAATGTCTCACAGTTTCTTTCTCTAAGAATCTTTTTATTTTTTAAGGCTTTAGTTATCAAGCTACTTTGTAAAGACAGAATGGAAGAGCACAACAAAAGACTCATACTAAATTTCTCCTTTCAGCCAGAAGAAACTACTTTCACATGTTAAGCAGAGTGGTCTTCTCACACTATGACTCAATTGTTTAATCGCCAAAATTTACACATTTGACAAGTGAGAAGATATGGCCAATAAATACACAAGTTAGTCGTTTTTCTTTCCAAGAACTTTTAATTCAAATGGAAAACTGTTATTATCAATACCAATTGTCCTAGTTTGTAGCATTATTATGGTTCTTATATTTCACTAATAAGTAGAATTACTGATAATATTACTCTTATATTTCAACTTACAATAGTTAAAAAAAAAGGATGGCAACCTATTTTTTGCTGAAGTTATTTAAAATGAAAGGTAGATCTAGGGGAACTTTTGATGAGGAGTAGGGTATTTCCATGATCTTAAAGTGTACCCCACAAACCACGCATCAGCTGCAGAGGGAAAAACAAGCAATTATACAATGGAGAAATCAGACAACCTCTTGCCTTCACGTGGACTTCTCAGATGGACTTCATGTGCCTACACAAGTATTACTACGAGGACACAATATCCCCCATATACTATTTCAGCTGAGAATGCATAAACTAAATCTAATCATGAAGAAAGATCCAAAACAGAGGAACATTCTCTTAAAAAGGCGGGGGAGGGAGGGTAATTTTCCAAAGATGTCAATGTCATAAAAGATCAAGGCTGTAAAAATGTTTCCGACTAGATAGAGGGGACTAAAGAGACATGACAACTAAATGCAGTACCTGACCCTAGACTGGATCCTGCACTGGAGAACAAAAACACTATAAACAACATTATCGGGTCAAGTGACAAAATAGGAAGAGATAAAATGTGACGTATCATTTTCTAACATAATGAAGTTGGCAACTAAATTAGTTATGCAAGGGAATATTCTTAAGCTTAGAAAATACAAACTTAAGTATTTAAGAATAAGGGCCATGGTGCATAGATCTTACTTACCTAAGGTGACACACGCAGTGCATGAATGATAAAGCAAATGAGGTAAAATGTTTGACCTCAATAAAGGGTATATAAATGTTTTTTGGAATGCTTTTATTCCCGCAAATTTTCTGTAAATTTGTAATTGTTTCCAAATAAAAGATTTCTTAAATGGAATAATCAAATATCATCTTCTTGTATATCATATCTAGGACACAACTAGAACTAGAAGATAAATAACCTACTACAATAGTAGTGAAATTCATGAATACATTCAGTCACAAGGAATTATGACAACTAGTTCAGGAACAAGTCATTGCTAATCTTGTTTTGTCCTTTAATATTCTAAAAGGATACTAACTTACAAATGTCTTCTAATAGAAAAATCCATGTTTTATAGTTTCAGTATAAGGAAAAAGCCTCTGGGCTTTAAAATTGGCATTTTAAAATCTACTCCAATATTTTAATATTTATTTATAAGCTGGGAAATGAATTAAACATAGTGTGCTCTTCCAAGTCTAAGTTCCTCTTAGTTTTGGGGAAAACTGTCCCACTTAACACATATTCTTCTTCTTTTCTTTCTAAACGTTTCATATAGTAGTTACCACTGTGAACACATACATCGTATCTAAGGATATCTCCCTAAAACCTCTTTTTAAGGGGCTAGAAAAGATCATTCACTACAGCAGTATTTCAAGGATCACACAATGTTCATTTTCTCTCTATTTTAGAACATTATGGACAACATTTCCTTAAATAATTTCCCAAAAGACAGTAATTTGTTCTCAGTTTTATGTGCCAGAGTTACTTCCAACTACAGACATAATTCCTTCCCACAGGACATAAGTTTAAAAGCACATGTTAAGATTCATTTGAGATTTAAATATTACTAACCAAGGAATAACATCTCTCAAAATCCCAGTGGGTTTGTTTTTGTTTTTTGTTTGTTCTGAGAGGGAGGGATTCTCTTCAGTCCTTACCAGAAAGAATTAAGTAGCATGCAATTTTTTTAAATTTTAGGTTTCTTAGGGGCATAATCAATTAAGGCCTCTCATCTCCAAATGGCCCAGATTCTGAAAATGGGCCATCATTCCAAATAAACCAAACTGAAAAGTTATTTTTCTGAAGCAAACCAAGTAATAAAAACTTTGTGCAAAATCATAAATTTCCAGGATTACCCTTCAAAAAATGGTGTAATGTGCAACAATACTGACTCAAAAAAACACTTTCTAACTCTTCAAAAAACACTAGCCAAAAAGATAAAGGCATCCTTAGGTTCTGGCACGGACCGGCCCCCATGTAGACTGTGGTCTAGATGCCAATGTTTTCCATCTGGTCTGCCAACTCAAACTGACTGGCAGCGGCTTCCACGTGGGCACAGTGAGCGCTGTGCTCTTCTTTCATCTGTGTTATCCACACAGATGAGGGAGAAGGGCGTGCGGCTCTCATGCTAGGCACTTACATTACAAACTCTGCTCTAGATATTCTAATGTTCTAATGTCGGCAGGCCAATTATAAAAGCCCGCTTCGCAGATGATCCAATCATCAACAGCAGACACAGATAATGAATCTGGATTGTAATGATTCACAAACACCTATTATTGTTCACCCCCTCCTTTATGGTTTTATCAACCCACAAAGCTACTCTGCCTCTGCCTTTATTCATTCGTTTATTTATTCACTCACTTATTCAACAACAGAGGGAAGGAAAAGAAAAGAAACTAGGAAAGAAATATAAAAACATCACACAACAAATATATTCTACAAAGGAGATAATACAGGATGACTGGGTACCCAAGGAAAGCCTCTCTGAAGGAGTGATATTTAAGGCTCCAGACCCACTCGGATGCATAATATTTAATATTCAACCCTTAACTGCTACACTGGTCCTCACAAACCACTCAAGAAATGTCTCTCTGCTGTCAGAGGCACTCTTGATATACTTGTGGACTGAAGACCACTCCTTTAAAGGGTCCAGTTAGGCAAGTCTCCAGGTTTTAGGATTGAAATTGCCAGGGTTTTTTTGTATTGTTCTTTTTTGATGGTAAATTTATGGTAATTTGGCAAGCAGTTTTGCCTTGGGGGGGGACTTCAGGTGAACAGTTTATTTTTCAAGTTAACTATTGGTTAGGTTTTATTTATACACCCCAAATAGTAGCAACATGAATTAAAAGTTATTTTTCGGTAGCAACATTAAAACTAGGTGAAAGACACTATGTTTTCTTTGATAAGAAGCTATGAAATCTGAATCTAACAGATGAGAATTCTTTAGATAAGAACTTTTTACTAAGCATAATGACACAGGGAACTAACTAATTAAATGCCTGTCACTCTAACTCAACTCATTTCAAACAACTAATTAATCCCTACTGCCTGCTAATACCAATAGAGCTACTATGCAGCAATCTCCTTTACAAAGACAACTCTTGAGGATTAAAATGTTCTCAAACCCACAATTTCAATTAGGAGCCTGAAAACTCTCATTCCTGCTAACCTCTTCTCCTGAAGAAAATTCACTTCAAAAGGTTTCTAATGACTATTTCCTATGTTCACTACAACTTTCATTAACAGCACGTTAGTAATGGTTTTACTAAATCTACATCCAAAGAACTGCTGAAGAAAATTAATTTGCTAGTCTATAGAACAATTTGCTAGTAAGCATCCCTAGTCAATCACTGGGAAACCACACCACAGTGCAGCATCTTCATTCAGTCAGAAATTCTGATGATGCAATAACAATGTAAAAAAGGGCCCCGAAAGAAATCAGTGCTGGAGAGCTTTAGCAAATACAGTATTTGCTAACTTGTCAAGTCATTAATATGTCTGGATGTATTTCCCACGAACATCAAGAGTCCACTATAAATCTGTAATAAATACTTGTATCTTTATATGAAAAAAGTCTACTAATCTTCACACGTAGGATGAAGCAGGTTCTGAAGTCAGAAGCATGAGGGTCAGGGGAATTAGCATACAAGTCACATTTTCAGGCCTTGATACTATTACTACTGGTTGGCCTCTAGACAATTAAACTACTTTTTTTATTTTTACTTTCCTTTGTAACAAATACCTTTTCATAAAGAAAGTGACAAGAAAAAGAAATTAAAAGAATCCAAACTGGAAAGGAAGTAAAACTGCCATTGTTTGCAGATAACACGATAGTACATATAAAAAATTCTAGACACCACCAAAAAAACTCATCAATGAATTCAGTAAAGTTGCAGAATACAAAGTTAATATATAGAAATCTATTGTGTCTGTACACACTAACAATGAACTACCAGAAAAAGAAAGCAAGAAAAAAAGTCCCATTTACAACTGCATCAAAAAGAATAAAATATCTAGGAATAAACCTACCTAAGGAGGTAAAAGACCTGTACTCAGAAAACTGTAAGACACTGATTAAAGAAATGGAAGATGACACAAGATGTAAGATGATATACCATGGCCATGGATTGGAAGAATAAATATTGTTAAAATAACCATATCACCCAAGATAATCTACAGATTCAATGCAATTCCTATCAAAATACCAATGGCACTTCTCACAAAAGTAGAACAAATAATTCTACAATTTGTATAAGAACACAAAAGACTGAGTAGCCAAAACAATCTTGAAATGAAGAACAAAACTGGAGATGTCACACTACCCGATTTCAAGCTATTCTACAAAGCTACAATAACCAAAACAGTATGGTGCTGGCAGAAAAACAGACACATAGATCAATGGACAGAACAGAGAGCCCAGAAATGAACCCACACTTGAAACTGAGTCTCCCTAAAACCAAGTTCCCTTACCAAGTTTATCATTAATCTCTCTATCCTATACTTTATTCCCTTTCTTGTCTCCTCTGACCTCAATCCTGTGCTAACTTAACACTAATCAACCAGATGGATGACTGAAACTGCTGTTGTTGATGACATCGATAATGTACTAAAACTGCTATTATAGATATCATCATATCATCATTAACGTACAAACTCAGGTTGTTCTCCAGGGCAAGATGAGCTAACAGACCCCCAACCCATGGACCACTTGGCAGATAATCATAAACCAGACTCCCAAAACTTCAATTAAGAAATGTCCCACGACAATGATTAATCCCAGCCTCTTTGTTCTCCCCCCTTTAAAAAAACAAAAACAAAACACTAATTGAAACACCAAGTTGGAGTGGATCTGAGGCTTGCCTCCTACTCCCTTGCTTGGCGCCCTGCAACACATCCTTACTTTGCTGCAAACTACCACTATCAGAGTTTGGCTTTCGGCACCATGGGCACACGTGCCCTTTGCTGGATTTCACACTAGAGTAATTAATCTATGACACAGGAAGCAAGAATACACAATGGGAAAAAGATAGCCTCTTCAATAAATAGTGACGGGAAAACTGGACAGCTACATTAAGTGTAAGAACTAAAGTCATAAAACACCTAGAAGAAAACATAGGCCATATGCTCTTTGACATCAGCCTTTTTTTTTTTTTTTTTAGTATTTTTCAATTTGGCTGTGCTGGGTCTTAGTTGCAGCATGCGGGATCTTTGTCAAGGCATGTGGGATCTTTTTAGTTGTGGCATGCAGGATCTTTAGTTGCAGCATGAGGACTCTTTTAGTTGTGGCATGCAGGATCTAGTTCCCCAATCAGGGATCAAACCTGGGCCCCCTGCATTGGGAGAGTTGAGTCTTAACCACTGGACCACCAGAGAAGTTCCTTGACATCAGTCTTTAGCAGTATTTTTTTGGGTATGTCTCCTCAGGAAAAGGAAACAAAAGCAAAACTGAACAAATGTGACTACATCAAATTAAAAAGCTTTTGCACAGCAAAGAAAACTATCAACAAAACAAACAGGAACAGGCTGCCTACTGAATGGGAAGAGATATTTGCAAATGATAACCTGATAAGGATTTAATATTCAAAATATACAAAGAACTCATAAAACTCCACATCAAAAAACAATCCAATTAAAAATGGGCAGAGGACATGAATAAACATTTTTTTGAAGAACAAATACAGATGGCCAACACACACATGAAAAGATGCTCAACATCACTAATCATCAGGGAAATGCAAATCAAAACCACAATAGGATATCACCTCACACCTGTCAAAGTGACTATTATCAAAAAACATCAAATAACTAGTGTTGGCAAGGATGTGGAGAAAAGGGAACCCTTGTTGTGCACTGTCAGTGAGAATATAAATTGATATAGCCACTATGGAATAGTATGGAGGTTCCTCAAAAAATTAAAAATTGAACTACCATATGATCCAGCAATTCCACTTCTGGGTTTTTTCCAAAGAAAACAAAAACACTAATTCGATAAGATATATGCACCCCATGTTCACTTGCAGCATTATTGACAACAGCCAAGATAAGGAAGCAACCTCAGTGCCCACCAATAGATGAATGGATAAAAAGATGTGGGGTGTGATGGGTGTGATATGTGTGTGCGTGTGTGTGTGTGTGTGTATACATATATATACATACAGTGGAATGCTAGGTATAAAAAAGAATGAAATCTTGCCATTTGTGACAACATGGATGGACCTGGAGGGTAAGCAAATTAAGTCAGACAGAGAAAGACAAATACAGTATGATTTCACGTGTATGTGGAACGTAAAAAACAAAACAAATGAACAAACGTAGCAAAACAGAAACAGAGCCACAGATACAGAGAAAACAGAGAGGAGGAGGGTGGAGGGGATGAGTGAAACAGGTGAGGAAAATTAAGAGGTACAAACTTCCAGTTACAAAATAAATGAGTCATAGAGATGAAATGTACAAGAGTGGGGAATACAGTTAATAATAATGTAATAACTATGTATGGTGACAGATGGTAACCAGACTTACGGGAGTGAGCATTTTGTAACGTACTGAAATATCAAATCACTCTACTGTGCATCAGGAACTAACATAGTATTACAGGTCAATTACACTTCAAAAACAAACACTCGGGCTTTCCTGGTGGCGCAGTGGTTGAGAGTCTGCCTGCCAATGCAGAGGACACGGGTTCGAGCCCTGGTCTGGGAAGATCCCACATGCCGCGGAGCAGCTGGGCCCGTGAGCCACAACTGCTGAGCCTGCGTGTCTGGAGCCTGTGCTCCACAACAGGAGAGGCCTCGATAGTGAAAGGCCCGTGCACCACGAAGAGGAGTGGCCACCGCTTGCCGCGACTAGAGAAAGCCCTCGCACAGAAACGAAGACCCAACACAGCCATAAATAAATAAATAAATACTTAAAAAAAAAAAAAAAAAACACTCTTTTTAGAGGTCAGATTTGTGGCTACCAGAGGTGAGGGGTGGGGGGAGGGGGAACTGGATAAAGGTGGTCAAAAGGTACAAACTTCCAGTTATGAGATAAATAAGTACTAGGGATGCAATGTACAACATGATTAATATAATTAATTATAATGCTGAATGTTACATATGAAAACTATTAAAAGAGTAAATCCTAAACGTTCTAAGGGAATTTTTTTTCTTTTAATTTTATATGAGATGACAGATGTCACTAAACTTATTATGGTAATCATCTCATGATGTGTATAAGTCAAATCATTATGCGGTACACCTTAAACTTATACAGTGCTGTATGTCAGTTATATTGAAAAAATAAGTGATTTTCTATATTTAAAAGTTTCCTTCCCTCTTTCTGGGAAGAACTGGGTATTTAGGGAACTAAAATGAGAGACTTATTTTTCACTGTATGCCCTTCTGTGTGTGCATGTATAGCTTGTTCAAAAAAAAAAAAAAAGATTATAAAAAGAAAAACTTTCCTTCAAATCCTGAAATAGGCTTCTATTATTAAATTTAAAAAGGGGATTCCTAGAACCAACCAAATGCTACAAATCAATGAGTTACGTATGTAACAAAAGTCTTTTAGTCTTCAGAAAAACACTGTGATGGAAATCACAGCTTGTAACTTACAAATGGTAAAATGAATCTTGAACTCTTTTAAAACAAAATAAGAGGGGACTTCCCTGGTGGCACAATGGTTAAGAATCGCCCTGCCATTGCAGGGGACACGGGTTCAAGCCCTGGTCCAGGAGGATCCCACACGCTGCGGAGCAGCTAAGCCTGTGCACAACTGCTGAGCCTGCGCTCTGGAGCCTACGAGCCACAACTGCTGAGGCCCGCGAGCCTGGAGCCCATACTCCACAACAGGAGAAGCCACCCCAATGAGAAGCCCACGCACCGCAGCAAGGAGTGGTCCCCGCTCGCCACAGCTGGAGAGGGCCGGCACGCAGCAACGAAGACCCAACACAGCCAAATATAAATAAATAAACAAATAAATTTATTAGAAAGAATCCCCGTGCCAAGGCAGGGGACACGGATTCAAGCCCTGGTCTGGGCAGATCCCACATGCCACAGAGCAACTAAGCCCATGTGCCACAACTACTGAAGCCTGTGTGCCTAGAGCCCGTGCTCCGCAACAAGACAAGCCACCAGAATGAGAAGCCCCCGCACTGTAACAAAGAGTAGCCCCTGCTTGCCGCAACTAGAGAAAGCCCGTGAGCAACGAAGACCCAATGCAGCCAAAAAAAAAAAGCAAGCCTAGTCTTTATTGAAACTCACTTTCTCCAAATGTAAAATGAAGATAACCAAGTCTCCACCTCAAGTTAAATGATTTAAAATACATACACCATTTAGAACAATGCCTGCTTCGGGCACTGGTTACAGGTACAGAGGAAGCCTTGAATATATGCTATCATCATCATCACACAGAGTCCATGAAATGTGATGTTAAAAAGTAGTTCACAGCGTTCTGGTTAAGATTAGGTAAACACACTCCACCCTGTCTCTTCCACTGAACGTAACTAAAAACCAGGGACAGAATGCATGCAGCAGCTAACTGAGAACTCTGAAAGTAAGTGTAGCAGACAGATAAGACAACAAAATCAGAACTCAAAACACAAGCAATCTCTTAATTTATGACAAAGGAGGCAAGAACATACAATGGAAAAAAGACAGCCTCTTCAATAAGTGGTGCTGGGAAAACTAGATAGCTACATGTAAAAGAATGAAATCAGAACACTCCCTAACACCACATACAAAAATAAACTCAAAATGGATTAAACATCTAAATGTAAGACTGGACTCTATAAAACTCTTAGAGGAAAACATAGGAAGAACACTCTTTGACATAAATCACAGCAAGATCTTTTCCGACCCACCTCCTAGACTAAGGGAAATAAAAACACAAATAAACAAATGGGACTTAATTAAACGTAAAGGCTTTGCACAGCAAAGGAAACCATAAACAAGACGAAAAGACAACCCTCAGAATGGGAGAAAATATTTGCAAATGAAGCAACGGAAAAAGGATTCATCTCCAAAATATACAAACAGCTCATGGAGCTCAATATCAAAAAAACAAACAATCCAGTTAAAAAATGGGTGGAAGGCCTAAATAGACATTTCACCAAGGAAGACATACAGATGGCCAAGGGGCACATGAAAAGATGCTCATCACTAATTATTAGAGAAATGCAAATCAAAACTACAATGAGGTATCACCTCATGCCAGTCAGAATGGCCATCATCAAAAAATCTACAAACAATAAATGCTGGAAAGGATGTGGTGAAAAGGGAACCCTCCTGCACTGTTGGTGGAAATGTAAATTGATACAACCACTATGGAGAACAGCATGAAGGTTCCTTAAAAAACTAAAAATACAACTACCATACGACACAGCAATCCCACTACTGGGCATATACCCTGAGAAAACCATAATTCAAAAAGAGTCATGTACCACAATGTTCAATGCAACTCTATTGACAATAGCCAGGACATGGCAGCAACCTAACTGTCCATCGACAGATGAATGGATAAAGAAGATGTGGCACATATATACAATGGAATATTACACAGCCATAAAAAGAAAGGAAATTGAGTTATTTGTAATGAGGTGGATGGACCTAGAGTCTGTCATACAGAGTGAAGTCAGAAAGAGAAAAACAAATACTGTATGTGAATGCATATATATGAAATGTAAAAAAAAAAAAAAAAGGTACTGATGAACCTAGTTGTAGGGCAGGAATAAAGAGGCAGACATAGAGAATGGACTTGAGGACATGGGGTGGGAGGACGAAGCTTGGGAGAAGTGAGAGTAGCATCGACATACATACACTACCGAATGTAAAATAGTTGGCTGGTGGGAAGCAGCAGCACAGCACGGGGAGATTGGCTCGGTGCTTTGCGATGACCTAGAGGGGTGGGATAGGGAGGGTGGGAAGGAGGCTCAAGAGGGAGGAGATATGGGGACATATGTATGCACATGGCTGATTTGTTTTGTTGTGCAACAGAAACTAACACAGTATTGTGAAGCAATTATACTCCAATAAAGATCTATTAAAAAAAATTTTTTTTAATAAATATATCCTCAAAAAAAAAAACAACACAAGCAATCTGATGCTATCTCCTAGTTGCTTTTTTGCTTTTTTTTCTTCCCTCTCAATCTCCCAGAGCCTGGATCAAAGGCAGCCCAACTGCCAGAAATGTATACCAAGCATGAACAGAAAGAGCTTAGAGAGGAGCCTTCTCTTTTTGGTAGGAGGACTGTGTATGGGTGTTTGTGGGGGGGGGGGGGCGGGCAGGGAGGTGGGTAATAGGACAGAGAAAGTGGGAGAAATCCCCTGGGTTTTATCCTTTCTCCTGCCATAGCCCCCAGACAAATCAAGTCTTGAAGCTGTGAGCACCTAACAGCAGCTATGGCCAAGCAAGTACCTTGAGAAAAGGAATCTTCTCTAACCATAGGAACTGTGGAAAGTACTTGGGGGTGGGGTGGATGAGGAGGGCACTGGTGTGATAGAGGGAAAAATCCCTGTTGATTTTTTTTTTTTTTTTTGGTCTTTATTCTCTCTCCTACCACTTAGCACCTGAGAGATTCAGTCGAGGAAAGGGCACAACAAAGCAAGAAGACTGACTCCAGCCAACCACGCACAACTTTATAGCCAGAGGATCAGGAAGGGGGGAGGGGGAGAGCCCTGTGAGTCAGTATCAGGGAGATTCATAAAGGAAGGGATTAGGGAAATGAACCCCATAAGTTGTATATGAACTCCTGGGCTCATCCTCAAACTGTGACATATGGGTCTGACCCTAAACAACTTATCAAAGGCCTTGAGAACTAAACTATGAGGTAGACCACTAGCCAGATTTCTGGTTAATCCCCTCAGTAGTGTACAGGCAGGAATGATCCAAACAGTACTACTGCAAACTGGACTGACATTAGAACCAAAGACCAAAGAAGGCTGATTGGAGCTTGTGGCCTGAACCTAACAAAACAACAAATCAACATTCTCCAAAGAATTTAAACAAAACCCAGAGTCTCATAATATTCAAACTGTCCAAAATAACTGAATATGTGAAGAATTAAGAAAATTTCATGTAGCAAGGGAAAAAGACACTGAACAGATGCCAATGTCAAGATGACCCCAATAATGGAAATATCAAACACTAGCTATCATAACCATAATCCAAGAAGGGCAAACACTGTCGAAATGAATGGAATAGAAAGTTTCAGCATGTAAATAAAAGCCATAAAATAGAACCTAGTGGAAAACTTAGAACTGAAAAATACAATAACCAAAATTAAAAACAAAAACAAAAACCACCTCAATGGATGGGCTAACAGAAGAATGGAGGTGACAGAAAAAAACTCAATGAAGTTGAAGATAGATCAAGAGAAATTATCCAAGCTGAAAGAAACAGAAAAAAAGATTGGGGGAAAAAATGAACAGAGCCTCAAGGATCCATAAGACTATAAAAACGTCTAACATTCATGTCACTGAAATCCAAGAATAAGAGAAAAAGAATGGTACCACAAAAGACTTCAAAGAATCAAAACAATCTTGAGAAAAAAGAACTAATCAGAGGCATCATGCTGCCTGATTTCATACTCTATTACAAAGCTGCAGTAATCAAAACAGTATTGTATGAGCCTAAAAAAACCACAAAGATAAATGGAACAGAATAGAGAACTCATAAATAAACTAATTTATGACAAAGGACCTAAGAATATACAATAAGGAAAAGACAGTCACTCCAATCAATGGCACTGGGAAAACTGGACAACCAAAAAACTGGATAGTGGTCCAGGTTCACTGACCAAAGAATGAAACCGTACCACTCACTACCTTACACCATATTAAAAAAAATTAACTCAAAGTAAATTAAGGACTTGAACATAAAAGACCCGAAACCAAAACGCTACTAGAAGAAGACATAGGCAATAAGCTCCTTGCCACAGGTCTTGGTGACAATTTTTTTAACCTAACACCAAAAGCAACAAAAGCAAAAATAAACAAGTGAAACTACATCAAACTAAAAAGCTTCTGCACAGCAAAGGAAACCATCAACAAAATGAAAAAGCGACTTACCAAATAGGAGAAAATATGTGTAAATCATGTACCTGATAAAGGACCAATATCCAAAATGTAAGAACTCATACGACTCAAAAGCTAGCAAAACAAGCAACTGGTTAAAAACTGGTCAGAAGATCTGAAAACACATTTTTCCAAAAAAGACATATAGATAGCCAATGGGTACATGAAAAAGTGCTCAGCATCACTAATCATCATGGAAATGCAAATCAAAACTACAAGAAGATATCACCTCACACTTGTTAGAATGGCTATTATCAAAAAGACAACAAATAACAAGTGTTGGCAAGGATGTGGAGAAAAGGAAACCCTTGTGCACTCTTGGTGGTAATGTAAATTGGCACTATTGGCCACTTTGGAAAATGGTATGGAAGTTCCTCAAAAAATTAAAAACAGAACTACCATATGATCGAGTAATTCCACTTCTGGGTATTTATCTGAAGCAAATGAAGACTCTAACTCAAGAAGATATATGCATCCCCATGTTCAGTGCAACATTATTTACAACAGCCAAATATGGAAACAACCTAAGTGTCCAGTGACGAATGAAAAGATTTTTTAAATGTGACAGATAAATAAGACATATACACATGTGCACGCCCATACACACACACGCACAATGGAACATTATTCAGTCTTTAAAAAGAATGAGATCTTGCCATTTGGAACAACACAGATGGACCTCAAGGGTATTATGCTAAGTGAAAAAAGTGAGACAAAGAAAGACAAATATTAAAAGCTCTCACTTATATGTGGAATCTAAAAACAAAACAAAACAGCAAAAAAACTAAGCTTATAGATAGAGAACAAACAGCTGGTTGCCAGAAATGCGGGATGGGGCGTAAGAGAAATGAGTGAAAGGGTCAAAAGTTACAAACTTCCAGTTATAAAATAAGTAAGTCATGGGGATATAATGTACAGCATGGTGACAAAAGTTAATAATATTGTATTAAATATCTGAAAGTTGCTCAGAGTAAATCTTAAAAGTTCTCATCACAAGAAAAAAAAGTTTCTTGGCAACTATGTAAGGTGACAGAGGTTAACTACACTTACTGTGGTAATCATTTTGCAACATATACAAATATTGAATCATTTTACTTCACACCTGAAACTAACATAATGTTTGATGTCAATTATACAATAAAGAAAAAGAGAGAGAGAGAAAATGGCTGAAAATGTTCAAAATTTGGTGAAAGACAAACTTACAGATTCAAGAAATGCAACAAACCCAAAGTGGGGTAAGCTCAAAGAAATCCACACCCAGATACATCATAACTGAACTGCTGAGACCAAAGACAAAGAAAAAAATCTTGAAAGTAGCCAGAGAGAAATGATATATAACATGACAATAACAATTTGAATGATTATGAATTTCTCATCACAAATAATAAATGCCTATTCAAAAGTACTGGATGAAAAAAAAGGACTGTCAACCTAGAACTCTATATCCAGGGAAAACATCCTTTAGGAATGAAGATAATAAAGACATTCTCAAAGGAAGGAAAACTAAAAGAATTTGCAACTGGCAGATATGCTCTAAAAGAAATACTAAAGGAAATTCTTCAGCCATAAAAGAAACTAACCTAGAGCTTCAGTAATTAAGAGAAAGCAATAGAAATGGTAATATCTGGGTAAATATAATAAAGTATTCACTTTCTCTTTACTCTAAAATGTTTGATGGTTGAAAGTAAAAATTACAACATTGTCTGGTATGGTTTTCAATGTATGTAGATATGATATGACAAGTAAAACATAAAGGGAAGAAGGTAAACAAACCTATATGGGGGAAGGTTTCTACATTCCACATGAAGTGATAATGTACTAATTCTAAGTAAACTAGGTAAAGTATGTATATTTTAATCCCAAGAATAACCACTAAAGGAGCCATACAAAGAGAACAGTCAAAACCTCAATAAGTTAAAATACTGAAGAATGAACAGAAAACAGAAGAGGAAAAAGGGAACAAAAATCAAAGGAGACAAACAAAACAAACAAAATGGTAGAACTAAATCCAAACATACCAATAATTACAGTAAAAGTAAGTAGTCTAAACACACCAAACTAAAAGACAGACTGTCGGAATATATATTTTTTTAAAAAGACCCAACTATATGCTATCTTCAAGAAATCCACTTCAGGGGGCTTCCCTGGTGGCGCAGTGGTTGAGAATCTGCCTGCCAATGCAGGGGACACAGGTTCAAGCCCTGGTCTGGGAAGACCCCACATGCCGCGGAGCAACTGGGCCCGTGAGCCACAATTACTGAGCCTGCGCATCTGGAGCCTGTGCTCCGCAACAAGAGAGGCTGCGATAGTGAGAGGCCTGCGCACCGCGATGAAGAGTGGCCCCCGCATGCCACAACTGGAGAAAGCCCTCGCAAAGAAACAAAGACCCAACACAGCCATAAATAAATAAAAATTTAAAAAAAGAAAAAAAATTTAAAAAAAAGAAAAGAAAAGAAATCCACTTCAAATATAATGACAGAGGTAGGTTAAAAGGAAAAGGCTAGGAAGAGTATCACCATGCAATGACTAACCAAAAGAAAGCTGGAGTAGCTATATTAATATCAAAACAGACTTCAGAGCAAGGAAAATTACCAAGGATAAAGAGGGACCCTAAATAATTATAAAAGAATCAATTCACCAAGAGCATATAACATCCTAAACATGTATGCATCTAACAACAAAGCTTCAAAATAAATTTAAAACTGATGGAACTGAAAGGAGAAATAAACCCACAATTATAGAGACTTCAGGATTCCTCTGTTAACTGATAGAACAAATAGCAAGAAAACAAGCAAGGATGCAGAAGTTAACATCACCAACAATCAACTAGGTCTAAATAACATTTATAGAACATTCCACTCAAAAAGAGCAGAATATACATTCTTTTCAAGTAAACATGGAACATTCAAGATAAACCATATGCTGGCCATCAAGCAACACCTAAGCAATTTAAAAAGGTTCCAGTCATACAAACTATGTTCTCTGATTACAATGGAATTAAACTAGAAATAATTAATACAAAAGTATCTGGAAATAACCAAATATTTGATTATATATAATCTATGGGGCAAGGAGGAAGTCTCAAGGAACTAAATCAAAAACACATCCAAATTTGTGGGATGCAGCTAAAGCAATGCTTAGAAGGAAATTCAAAGACTCAAATGTTTATATTAGAGAAGAAGAAGGGTATCAAATTAACAACTTAAATTAGAAAAAGAAAGGATATGTACAACATGATGACTATAGTTAACACTACTGTATGGTATATTTGAAGGTTGTTAAGAGAGTAAAATACAAGGAGTTATCACAAGAAAAAAAAATTTTTCCTCTTTTTTTGTATCTAGAGGTGATGGGTATTAACTAAACTTGTGACAATCATTTCATCACAATATATGAAAGTCAAGTCATTATGCTGTACACCTTAAACTTACCCAGTGCTTATGTCAATTACATCTCAATAAAACTGGGGAGGGGGGAGGGAGGGAGAGCAAAATACATCCAAAACAAGCAGAAGAAAATAGTAAGAGCAGTAATTAATAACACTGAACAGAAAACCCATAGAAGTAAATCAATGGAACCAAGAGCTGGTTCTCTAAAGATAAATAAAACTGATAAACTGACAAATGAAAAAAGAGACAAAAATTATGAATACTAACAATGAAGGAAGAGATATCACTAAACGCTACAGACATTAAAGGGATAATAAGGAAATACTATGAACTCTATGCACACAAATTCAACAACTCCAGTGCAATGGACCAATTCCTTATAAGTCACAATCTACCAAAACTTACCCAGGAAGAAAAACTTTAACTGTCCTCTATTTATTAAAGAAATGGAATAAGTAATTTTAAATCTTCTTAAAAAGAAACCTCCAGGCCCAGATAGAGATTGGCGGGGGAGGGCAGGGGAGTGGGAGCATGCCAAGCTCCCCTGCCAGGAGGTTACTGGTATAACTCCTCGATGGTTCCTGGTATCCCAGGAACCATTTATTCTAATTTTCAGAATACAACAAATCAGTTCCACACATACAGCTGCCTCCCTGAGGGTGTCTTTTCTCTTCTGACTGTACCCACATTTCAGTTTTAAGCAGTGTGAAAACCTGCTCCAATATTCACTAAATAGAGAATTAAAGACAACATTAATCTGTGTTGGAATTTATCCATGAAGCTTAGTTCCTGAGGCACCAAAAGAGCATTATATTTAAAACTGCCACACATGGTCCCCAAAGTGAAGAAAACAAGCTAATCACATCCTGTATAGGAAGATGATGCCATGACCATTGCCACCTCTGAAAGAATATGAGGTAGGAAGGTCACTAGGAGCCCCGCAAGCTCTGTATCACATGTTGCCCTAATTTCTCTTAGACAGGACACCCTGTAGAAATTGAACGGACACATTCAGAACTCCCAGGTCCAATAACATCCATTAACTACTTTTGCTTCCTGTTCAGCTCCATTTCTTTAAGGGAAGTTATACAGGAGTTTTTCTAGACCATGAAGAAATCTAACTGTTGGCAACATTTTACACAATTGTCTGAGTCTGCCTCATTCTATTTCCAGGCAAACAAATTTCACTGCTCACTGAAACTGTAATATCCATTAGTGGCTTTTTAGATCTGCAATCAAACAAATGTCAAAGACATTACTTAGAAGGTACCAAAAAACCGTCTCCTAGTTTAGAATTTAATCCATGACTCCTATTTCTACTTGGAACCCTGAAATGTTAGAATGAAAAATCCTCTAAATGTAACCTAGGATTACAGCATATCTTGCCTCATGACAGCATATGGGTGATCTCTTATCAGTTCTCGTTTCCATCTAGAAGATAAATGAAGCTACTAAAACCATGCTCCACGGTTATTTCATAAAACAGGCAATCCTCCCTTATCTTTTAAAGACTAGCCTAGGCATTCTATTTTTTTAAATTATTTTATTTATTAATTTTTGGCTGCATTGGGTCTTCGTTGCTGTGCCTGGGCTTTCTCTAGTTGCGGAGAGCAGGGGTTACTTTTCATTGCGGTGCGCGGGCTTCTCATTGCAGTGGCTTCTCTTGTTGCGGAGCACGGGCTCTAGAGCGCAGGCTCAGTAGTTGTGGCGAACGGGCTTAGCTGCTCCGCAGCATGTGGGATCTTCCCGGACCAGGGCTTGAACCCATGTCCCCTGCATTGGTAGGCGGATTCTTAACCACTGCGCCACCAGGGAAGCCCTAGCCTAGGCATTCTTGACAAAAGTAGTGGAGGCAAGAAAATGTTTATAAACACAATTCTGATGTCAGACTCTAGAGAAAGCAAACTGTGGGACCTATCATTAGGATACATTAAAACATGGATTTTAATTTATTAGTCCTTTATTGCCTACTTGTAACATTTTCTGGCCTTGTGGATTTACAAACTTATCTCCTCCACTAATAACATCATGTGGATTGCTTTGTCTTCCCCCACTGTAAAGTGTTTAGTACCGCTGTTTACTTTTTAAAATATTAAAGTTAGTAATTCCCTAAAAACATTTTAAACTAGAGTACATCAATTCTTTTAGCTATCTATTTCTTTGTGTATCAGCGGAGGCATCTCTCATTCAGTGTTTATCAGTTTGGCAGCACAGTGGCATGGCGGCACAACATGATCTGAATACGTTCTCTCTCAATGGCTATTTTTCACCCTCTGGCTCTCTGGGTGTCCCCAAAGAAACATTAAACACTGTAAAGTAACGCCATTAGCCCAGTCAGTGTTATCAGAATTGCTTCATACTGAAACTCAGCTCTTAAATGACGGACAGTCATGAAACACTGAGTCACTGTACACTGCTCAAGTTCCAAACTGCAGAGCCTTCTAAGATGCTAACATCATTATTTATTCAGTAGCTGTCTACAACCCCACTTACTACCATCCGGGTGGGGAGCTTGGCAGGGAACTGAAAGTGCAGGAAGAGGCTGAAGTAACAAGAACATTTTCCAGTTATATGTGATTACTGCATCAAGAATACATTAGTTATTAGCTAAGATACATGTTGCTGGCTTACCCTATTAATAACAATAAAAATTACAATAGCAGCACAACACCATTTGATTTACTGACCTCACTTTACAGAAAAGGAAGTTAGAGGTTAAGGTCTCAAGGTCACACACTCAGCTAAATAGTGGCAAAACTGGGATTTGAACCCAAGTCTAAACTTCAAAGCCCTAATATTATTCACTACTCGAATATAATACTTCAAGCATTTGAGGGTTATTTGTTGATAAATAGGCAAGGATCATCATTTGTAGAGAAGCTTGAAGGCAATGTTAGGATGCTCAAAAACAACAACAACAAAATACACACTCAATGGTCAATTGAGAGGCTGTAAATAGATACTACGCTAGTATTTTACTAACATGTGCAGTAAAATACCAACTTAGAGCAATCAGAATCTCTCCCACCAAGCCAAAACTAGTAACTACAATTAAATTTACAAACAGGAAGACCAACCAAATAAACCAGCAAATTTTTCAAACAGTTGCTCCAAACATCCTAGCACATCTACAGTGGATTACGGCAAAGGACAGTCTGTTATTTCTCTCTCACAATAACGGAAAACCTTCATCAAGAATCAGAAACTCGTCCCCAGCGCCCATTACACCTCTACCCTGACACACAGGAGCCTTTCATCCCCCGCTGAAACTGAATCCCTACTCAGTGCTCACTTGAGGAGTGAGGGGTTTCCATTTCACCTACCATCTAACCAGAGCACATGCCCCTGCCCTAATTCCCAAACATCACATCAACCACAATGATAACTACTAACTATGGAGCATTCTCTATATGCCAGGGACTGTGCTGATTACCTCATACCATGAGTCCCTGGGGTACCTCGTCTCACTCCCGAATCACCAATGAGCAAACTGAAATTGTGAGGGCGTCACAGAGCTTTGACAGATCTAGAATTCAAATTTAGGCCTGCCTGACCCAATATATTTAAACATGACCCGACACTGCTTCACTCTATTAAGTCAATAATTATGAAGCACCTACTGAGTCAGGCCCAGAACTACACTTAGGGGGCATAAATAATAATAAGTAAGTTTACAGTCTGGAAGTAGGGACAGATGAACAGATAACTGGCTCAAATACAATTCTGAACAAAGTATTATGACAACAGAGCAAGGGACAATTAACTTTGCCTGGGAGAAGAGTTGGGGCAAGGTTTCACAGATCTGGGACCTAAACAATGTGTAAGACAGTGTCATCTAAGGGAAAAGGAACACCGGGAGATAAAAACTGTATTGTAGGCCAAAATAAAAGCGGGGGGGGGGGTGTTTGATATCTTGGGTGTCTCATTCTCCTTCATTACCACAGTCTAACATGTATTCCAAAGGCCTGCTTCCTCCATCCTTCTCCCCACACCCACCTTGCTAATTTTCATTGGCAAATTTAAGAACCCCTCCTAAGTCTCACAAAAACACAACAAAACACTAAGATTTAGAAATGCTCCTAGAAACGATAAAATAGGGGCTATTTAAACAACCAGTAAAGCAGACAAAGTATTTGGCAACAAACAGCCAAAGAAAGCTAAAATCACATATGGAACACCACAAGGTCACGTCCAATTTCCAAACTAGTCTGTCACAGGACTTGGAAGAACTGTACTTCTCAGGTGGCGAAGCAAAATCCTAAAGGATTTGTCTGTCAACATGGATTCATCATAGTTCGCCTTCTTTATGGAATAGAACATTCAGGCTGAGCACTGGAGTTGAATTCCAGATCTATCTAAAAACTGTGTCACTTAAACCTTTCTTTACCTTATATAACGAATATCCACTTAACAAAGGAGCCAAAAAAAAAAAATCATACAATGCACTGTGTGCGAAAGCACTTCATGAAACAGTCAACTGTTTCATTAACTAAATAAATGAAAAGATTTTTATTGAATGCCCTGGGTGATGGAAATAAAGGAAAAGGATGATTAAGAAATAGTAGGATGGGGCTTCTCTGGTGGCACAGTGGTTAAGAATCCGCCTGCCGATTCAGGGGACACGGATTTGAGCCCTGGTCCAGAAAGATCCCACATGCCGCGGAGCAACTAGGCCCGTGCGCCACAACTACTGAGCCTGCGAGCCACAACTACTGAAGCCCGCGCGCCTAGAGCCCGTGCTCTGCCACAAGAGAAGACACCACAATGAGAAGCCCGCACACCGCAACGAAGAGTGGCCCCCGCTCACCACAACTAGAGAAAGCCCGCGCGCAGCAATGAAGACCCAATGCAACCAAAAATAAATAAATTAAATAAATTTAAAAAAAAAAAAAAGAAAGGAGGTCTAGGAACATTGTTTGTGTTAACCACCCTTGAGAACGACATAGTGTAGGTGGCACAGCCATTTCCTGTCTTGTTTTATGGTAATGTCCACGTGTTCCAAGATGAACTGGTGTCTCTGAACACTTTGAGCACTATAAATCCACGACAGACTGCACTAAGTGAGTCTCTAAGCAGACATTGAACTGCCTGAGATATGAGAACTGAGGACCACACTTTGTTTTCGCAACCACACAGTAAAATAATCAGTAGTGCAACCTGACAAGAAAGAAAAAATGATATTCTGAGCCTAATACTATCTACAAGCTTACCCAGCACGTTAAGGAAAAATCTCAACAGATCGGATACTCCTTATGTTTAAAGAAAACAAATTACACATACCAACTTTTCTCTTCAGTAGAAAGACACTAAACCAGACATGTTGCAGGGATAGAAACATTCCTATTCAAAGTAGCAAGGGCATCCAAGACTATAAAAGAGTATGAGTCACTCTGAACACACAGCCTTCATTCAGCTGCGTAAAGGACCTGTTATGGAAGGTCTGCATTCTGGGCACAGATTAATGCACCTAAGCACCAAAAATAAACCAAGATAGTCCAACTGGGGCTTCCCTGGTGGCATAGTGGTTAAGAATCCGCCTGCCAATGCAGGGGACACAGGTTCGATCCTTGGTCCAGGAAGATCCCACATGCCGCGGAGCAACTAAGCCCGTGCATCACAACTACTGAGCCTGCAATCTAGAGCCCATGAGCCACAACTACTGAGCCCGCGTGCCACAACTACTGAAGCCCGCATGCCTAGAGCCCGTGCTCCACAACAAAGAGAAGCCACTGCAATGAGAAACCCACGCACAGCAACGAAGACCCAATGCAGCCAAAAATAAAATAAATAAATTTATTAAAAAAAAAAAAAAGATAGTCCAACTGCAATTCTGAAGGAGTGGAAATACTCTGCTTGGTCCTTGCATACAAAACACTGGCAAGACTTTGGATGAAATTTCAATTCTCAGTTTTAGTGCCACTGTACTTAAATATAGTACTAATTCCCTTCCCAAACAGCATTCCCTTTATATCATTAATTATATAATACATTCTATACTCAACTTATCCCCTTCTCTTCACCCATTCCCCCTTCTCTACCCCAATATGTGCTACTTGTTGATCACACAATCACATTCCCCACCATTCACTTATATCCTTAAAAAAGTCTTTGACTACAAATTCCCCTTTGCCCTGTACATCTGATTCAACTGCTCAACTGTACCCACTCCACTTCCATAATAAAGCTCACTACTTTCCATTACTCTCCACCCCACTTAATTATCTCTCAACTAGACTTCTGTAACTAATTTCCTTCTTGATGGTCTCTATATTGCTACTAAATTAATCCTTTGGAAACACAGGTCTCCATTCCCATGAACAAAAATCTTCAATGGCTCCCCATGCCTACAGATTCAAATTTACTCAAGGCTTTGTGTTAACTGATTCAACCTATTTTTCTAGCCTTTTGGGTTTTTTTTCCTTCATGCAGGTTACACTCAATCTGACAAAAGTTCTTGCCCTCAATTGTGTCTTTGCTTCTCCTTTGCTTCTCCTACTGTTCCTTCATGGCACTGGAAGCTCCACAACAGAAAGAACCATATCTCTTTTGTTCTTCATTATACATATGCTGCCTAGAACACTGCTTCAAATATCCACTGAATGAATGAAAACCACTCTACTCAAAGCTCAGCTCCAAGGCCATTCTCAACACAGTCCCACCCAAAGCCAGCAAACTGCCTTTCTAAAACTCCCCTGACGTCTTCCGTGACGGTGGGGAGATTTCCCATAACATTACGTGCCAATTTTAAGGTACTTACTATTTCTATCCTATACGTGGCTACTATGAGGCAAATACCCTACCACAAATAACCTTGTCTGACACATTTATGAATCATCTCCTACCATGATGCCTTGCACACAGTTTGAGTATAAAAGGATATACTACTTTGCTGTTATATTCATTCATTCACTCAACATTTAGAGAGCTTACTATGTGCCAGGCACTGTTCTTTGCATTGGGATGCACCAATGAAAAAAGGAAAAAGCCCTGCCCCTATGGAACTTATATTCAGAAAACAGATGGAAGACAATAAGCAAGATAATCTCTGATGGTGGTAAGTGTGGTGAAAATTACAACGGAGGTGATATGATCAATCCTGACTGGAGAAGATACCTACCATAGACAGGATGACAGGAAAATGTAAAGGTTAAAGCTGGTCAAATCATTTGGCCCACTTCCTGGAACTCCAAAGAAAACTACAAAATGAAAGTTTTAGGCGCCGACATTTCAATCACTCAACAGTGGAAAATCATGCCTGTAACCAAAATGTACACATAAGGGTTAATTAAAGCCTGTAACATCCTCTTTTTTAAAAAAAAAAAAAAATATTTTTAAGATAAGGGTAGATGCTGGTTCCTTGGATTGAGAGAGGAAGGGATCAGGAATTCCGTCTTGAACTGACTGAACGTGAGTTGCCTATTAGCCATCAAAGTAGGTAAATCAAGTAGACTACACGAGACCACTCAGTATGTACAGCGTGATCCCATCAATGTTGTCAAGAAAGCATATACTGGGCATTATGCTAAGTGAAATAAGTGAGACAGAGAAAGACTCATATATGGAATCTAAAACAAAACACAAAAAATCCCAACTCATAGCTGGAGAACAGATTGGGGCTGGAATAGGTGAAAGGAGATCAAAAGGTACAAACTTCCTGTTACAAAATACATACATAAGTCATGAGATGTAATGTACAGAAAAGTGACTACAGTTAAGAATACTGTATTGTATATTTGCAGTTACTAAGAGAGTAATCATCACAAGAAAAAAAATTCTAACTATGTATGGTAGTGATGTCAACTGGAATTACTGTAGTGATTATTTCACAGTATATACAAACATAGAATCATGTTATACAACTAAAATTAATATAATATTATATGTCAAATACATCAATTTTTTAAAAGCCGATATTTTGGGGCTTCCCTGCTGGCACGGTGGTTGAGAATCCGCCTGCCAATGCAGGGGACACGGGTTCGAGCCCTGGTCTGGGAAGATCCCACATGACGCGGAGCAACTAGGCCCGTGAGCCACAACTACTGAGCCTGCGCGTCTGGAGCCTGTGCTCCGCAACAAGAGAGGCTGCGATAGTGAGAGGCCCGCGCATCACGATGAAGAGTGGCCCCCACTTGCCGCAACTGGAGAAAGCCCTCGCACAGAAACGAAGACCCAACACAGCCAAAAATAAATAAATAAAATGAAAAAAAAAAAAAGCCGATATTTGTATATATAAAGGGAGAGGAAAAAATTTGAAGGATATACAGCTTAATATTAATAGTGATTAAATCTTAATGGTATTAAAGATTATTTTTTCCAATCTGTATATCCACACTATTTTTTTAAACAATATGGATTTTGTGTATTTTTTTAAACGTTTTAAGTTTTTTAATTCAGCCACTGAATGAAGAAATAATAAGATCAAAATAAGGAAACCAACAGCTAGTGGAGTGAAACAGGTAGATTTTAGAGGGAGAAAAAAGTCAATTTCCTCCACTTCCCAGTTTTTCCTCTGATAGAAACTATTCAGAAATGATCAAATCTATATATTTGTGTTAAACCATTCTCCAGACAAAATGAGCTTTCAAGAAAAAAGTAAAGAAAAAGTAGCCTAGTGATGAGTGTCTAAACCAGACCTTAAGCCACCTTAAGAGAGGAAACTGCCAAAAGCCCTTTCCGGCCCAGCCTGCATGCAGTCTGCAGAGCCCGCTTCTCATCTAGGGGAACAGGCCAACACAGACACAGCACAGTGCCTGCTGGGGCTTGCAAATTTACAGCTGTCAACAGTGACTAAAATCCACCTGGATCTTAAATCCTGGTTTAAAGATTACAACAAACACACACAAAAAGCACTACTATGGTCTAATACAAATTTTAAAATTTCATCTGAGCATACATTTGTACAGGACACCTGAATTCTAGAGGGCAGGTACTACTCAAAAGGATCACTCTTTTCTTCCTGTTGGGATCAGTCTACCTTTCCACCTCTTAAATAAAGCAGCAAACCACCTCAGTTTTTCTTCTGGCAAGAGGCTGGAATCTTATAACTGGCATTTTTTACTGGAGCCTTTATACTTTCATTTTATTCTCTGATCTATGAGTAAGAGTTCCAATTCCAGGTATAGGAAAGCACCACTAAATTCTCAAACAATAAGGTTGTCAGTGCTTATTCACTCTTCACAAGCATCAAAACCAAAAAGAGAAGTTAAATGACTTGCCCACAGTCCTGCCATTAGTCAGTGGTGGGACAAACAAAAGAACAACTCATATTTCCAATTCCCTGTAAATTCTTTCCATAACAAATAATACAATTATACACACACACACACACACACACACACTGTCCAAGGAGAAGTACGTAAGTCTACTAACCTCATTTTCTAAAAGGAAGAATTATATGAGTAGGTCCATCAAAAACAACTAGCCTATCCAGGAGGCTACAACATTTTTTCTACCAGCCCATCTCAGCTATCAAAAAAATTCAACATGATAAAATATAACGTGCTCAAAACTTTTCCAAGAATTAAACAAAACTAAACCTTACTTCCTAAACAAAAGCTACAAATATTTAAATATAATTAAGAGAAATCTAAACGATAATTGAGCATAAAGGCTGATGGTTACATCAAACGTTACTCCTGACACATAACAGTTACCATTTAGCGCGCTCTCTATGCCTCTGTGCCAGGCACAGTGCTAAGCACTTTACGTACATTCGTGTCATTCTGAAAACCACTCCAGGAGGCAGTTCTTTGACCATCTAGATTTTACAGAGGAGGAAAAAATGAAACACACAGATGCTAATACAAGTGATATATAGCCAAGTCAATACTCAAATCCAAATCTGTCAGACTCCAAAACTCTCATTCCTAACATTATGCTACACTTTGCATACTGAAATATGAATATGGATTCATAAAGACATTTGTTCTTAATTTTATATTTTAAATGTAATATTTGTCCATTGGAAAATACATGTTAGCACCTAGTATATGCCAGAAACTGTTTAAGACACTTGGAACACATCAGTGAACAAAAAAGAGAGAATTCCCTGCTCTCAAGGAGATCACATTATCGTAACCCAGCAGCTAACACATGCCTTATTCTGATCACCGCTCAGTGTTTTACAAGTATAAACCCATAATAACTCCATGACGTACAAACTACTATTATTCCCATTTTACAAGTAAGGAAGCAGATACTGAGTGGTTAAATAACTTGCCAAAAATAGCACAGGTGTTAAGAGTCAGGATCTGGACCTAAACAGTCTGGCTTTCAACTCCCAACCTCCATGCATTCTAATTCATGTAGCCACTTGTACGTATTCCAAATAAACTCAACCATACCACATTCACATACCAACTAATTTAGGCTCAAAATACATTCTTACAGTAACACTATTTTGGTAGATGCCTAAGTAACTGTCATCAAGTAAATTGATACAAAAGACATTTTTAGAATCATTTTGCCAATCATCATTCAATTATTTTTTAACAAATGATTACTTTTCTAGCCCAGCTTAGGAGGAAAGGCCTCAATTTTCAAGAGAAGTGTCACTACTTAGATACCTGAATCCTAAAATTATTTTGCCAGTATTATAATTTTTTAAAAATACAGTATTCTTAAAGACAATTTCTAAATGAACCCTAAAGCTTTACTAATATTTTAATTTTTTAAAAAAGTTTCTGTCAGGATATGAAATAAGAATCTTATTCTATTATATAAAACTGGGCAAACTATGAAATCAGATCCAAAAACAAGATCCAATATCTAATTTAGGAAACAATATAACGGGACTTCCCTGGTGGCAAAGTGGTTAAGAATCCGCCTGCCAATGCAGGGGACACAGGTTCGAGCCCTGGTCTGGCAAGATCCCACATGCCACGGAGCAACTGAGTCCGTGCGCCACAACTACTGAGCCTGCACTCTAGAGCCTGCGAGCCACAACTACTGAAGCCCACATGCCTAGAGCCCGTGCTCCACAACAAGAGAAGCACCGCAATGAGAAGCCCACGCACTGCAATGAAGAGTAGCCCCTGCTCGCTGCAACTAGAGAAAGCCCGTGCGCAGCAACGAAGACCCAACGCGACCAAAAATAAATAAATAAAATAAATAAATTTATTAAAAACAAAAAACCAATGTAACCTTTAAAAAAATAGCACAATAGAATGTAAGACTTGTGGTTTTTACTTTGAAGAAAGAAATTAACTCAAATCACTCCATTACAGATTTCAATTTTGGTTTGTCCTGTCTCAGAAAAACTAAATGCCTTAAATTATTGTTTGATTTTGACCTATGCAGCAGACAGGTTAATATTTTTTTCCTTTGTTTTTTTCATACAAGAGCTCAAAAGACATGAATCAACTTTTACAAGTGTAAGTGATACTCAAGTTATAAACTTAAAAATTTCATACGCTATAGCTTCAAAAAGTGGTCTACCTGGCAAACTTTCTTAGACTCTGGTTTAGGAAAAATTGCTTTTAATACACCCCCCCCCCCCCCGGCAAAAAAAAACTGAGCAGCATCCCACTATAACAGGGCAAGATTAGGTAAGGACTGCACGGAAACATGCCGTAATTCTGGAACACAAACCCCTAATGCAACCCACGAGGAAGTTTAAAACAAATCAGGCTGTGATAGCTAAAGGGGATGAGCTGTATTTATAAGGCTTGCCTGCAAAGTTCAGTAAAAAGAAAATTGAAAAAGGAATTATGTTCTCTATAGTCGCAGTCTTAGCAGTTGCTGAAGCATAAATAGGTACTTCTTAAAACATTAAACAAAGAAACAGAGCAATTATCTGATAGGATAGTTTAAAAATACTGCTGGTTAACTTTACCTTACCGACAAAACTAAGTATGCCCTAAAAATACCACAGGACAAAGTGCTTAAATGAAGTCCAAGTTTTGTTCAGAAGACCTTCTCAGTAGGAGTGCATACTTTCTGGAAAGCAATTTGGCCATTCGACATGAAATATGTTCATACCCTTGACCCAGTGACGCCAACTCTGGAACCCATCCTCAGGAAATGCAGATCAAACTGATGTACAACAGCAAAACCCTGGAAACCACTCAACTGTCCAATAATGAGGAAATGATCAAATATATTATGATACATCCACAAGATATGCTATAACAGGATAAATTATGAAGAAATTAAAGATGGTTTTAGACACAGAAAAATGTGTACACCGTAATTAAAAGAAAACAAACCAGGATACAAACATTATAAACAGTATCTCAAGACTTTTTTAGCCATTTAGATATATACTGTTTTTTTAAAAAAATGAAAAGGAAATACTCTGGTATGCTGACAGTAGTTAACCTTGGATGGTGGAGATAACAAGTGGTTTCTTCTATTTTATAGTATTCTTTTCAAATTTCTACTAATGACCCTGTGCTATTTTGATAACTAGGAAAAAAAAGATCTTCTAAAAATAATATGTAAATAACTATTCTTTAATAGGTGCAATGCATTTCATATCCATGTTCACTGACATTCCACTTTACCTCTGAGAAACGTAGTGCTTTAAGCTGTGAAATATCCTCTAAGTTAGTAATTTAAAGTGCCTAATGCACTCTTAACAGCTTCTTAAGGAGAACATTTTGCTTTGAGATTCTAAGCCTGCGTGGAAAACACAATGGGAAAGAGGAAGGGGGTAAAGAACTTTGAAGAAATGCTCCTTGGCAGGGTGCCTCCTGTTCCACAACTCTGAATCTGTATCTGAAGATGACCTCACTGGAAGGCCAGCTCCTACAGTCAAGTTTCAGATTTGCTAAACTTTACAGGTGACCATGTTTTCTTTAAAAACTATTTTTGCTCTTCTTACCCCAAAGTAATTCAATAAGAAGCACTCTGATCACAGAACTATTTCTGCTCTTAAAAGATATTAAATGTAGTTCAATAACCCAACAATGCCTGTTAGCCAGTTATTTAAATGTCCAAACACAGTATTATAATATTCCACTACTGCTACTTTCCATAGATTATCATTCTTTCCTCTAATTCATGTCCTCAAATACACACACACACAAACACTGTGTGTGTGTGTATATTCCTCAAACGTTAGTCAATATGCTTAAGAAGGTTGGATCTAAAATGCTATCCAGATTTGTAAGAGGAGTATATTTACATTCAAAAAAGATGTTTAAAGGATTAAGAGCTCCCAATTCACAGCTCTATGGTTCTAACCTCAGGTAGATCTACAGAGGCAGATAAGTAGAAAGTGCACTGGCCCTGGGTTCTAATTTTATCTCTGCTACTAATTAGCCTTAGGAATTTCACTTAACCTTTCTGGATTTCCTAGCTACATCTATAAAATGAGGGTAAAATTAGACCACTTAATTAAGGTTTTTACAAACTCTTAAAAAAATTATTCTAGGCCCAGATTTCTACAATCTTTCCAAATATCTCCTTTTCCTAATTCTCAGCAATAATAAACTTTTCCTTGGATTAACCTTTCAGCTATCGACACTTCACAAAAATGTAGACAAATTTTTATACTACTACTAATTTCAAAAATACACAATGTCTATAAAACTTATTCCATAACATTTTGGTAAATCCTATTAAACATTTCTTCATAAGTATCCTATAATCCATCTAAGGGTCTCAGTTAAAAATAAAGATTACTCAACATATATTACACATACAAGACACGTGCTTTATTATGTAATAACTGCCATAATACTTAGCAATGGGCTGTATTTCATTTCCTAACACTAATCAAAAAAATTAAAGACTAGAGGTGTTTCTTAATGTTCCAAACAAAGAGAACACTATGTATATTAGGTGTCTCTACATAAAACATTAGATAACATGAAGTATCATTTGGGGTTTGAAACCATAAGAATATGAATTTGAGGACTGAAACTCTCCGTAAGCAAACTGCCTAATTTCAGAATGGACCAAACCCTGCATATAAGTAACTCAGCTTCACAAACCTTTTGAGTAAGTTAAATGACATCACTCAAAGTTTTCTTAACTTTTAAGGCAGGAAATACAGACACATTTTAATTAGATGTTTACAAAAAGTTGATTTTTACCTAAGAAAATTGGCTTCACCTGAAGCTTTTCCCACCTGGAAAGTTACTTGTTGAATTTGAGAAATAAACGGCCAACTTTCTAAAGTAACACATAGTATTCAATGGGCTGAATTTCTGAGTCTATAAATCAAACACTTTATACAAAGAATAATGCAGTTGATTTTTTTTTAAGATAAAGCGAAATTTACTATTTTGGACACACTGTTTCTATCTAAAACTCTGTAAATTCACTTTTAATTACTAACTTTTTCCTCAACCTCAATATATTCTATAAGAACCACAGATTAGGTTAGAGTCTGAGGTTTAAAAAAAGGCATGAAATTTACTGACGTCTCTTTTTTCCAGCATCTTAAAGGCCACGGGCAATTACTGTCACGATTTTTTCTTAACAGAACCTACCCACATCATATCATTCAAAAAGAATGGTATAGGGAATTCCCTGGCGGTCCAGGGGTTAGGACTCAGAGCTCTCACTGCCAAAGATCCAGGTTCAATCCCTGGTCGGGGAACTAAGATTCCCCAAGTCGCATCGCGTGGCCAAAACAAAACGCAACGAAGAGTCTAACGTTAAAATAATAGTTCACTTTGAGTTCAACAGCTTTCCAGATGTTAAAATAATCTAATGCAAAAAAGGGGGGAAGAGGAAGGACATGATGTGATTACTTGCCACAATCTAGGAATCCACTACCGCACTCCACATTTGGATACATACACAAATTCAAAGACAGAAATGACCCCAGCTAATTCCTTTCTGAATATTTTTCAAAATATCGTTTCTGCATTAAACGAGTGTACCCACTACAAATAATAACAGCAGTTACCATTTATCTAACCCCTTCTATAGGCAGGCATGATGTGAGTCACTTAACATCTGTCATTTCATGTACTCACAGCAACTCTGTAAGAAACCTATTATTATCTCCTCTTGATAGATGAGAAATCAAGGACTGAAAGAGGATACAAGGCTGCTAAGTGGCAGAGCCAGACTGCAAACCCAGGGATGCTTGACTTCAAAGTTCATGCTCATTATATTAAGCTACACTGCCTACTGAAAACATAAGCATGAAAATCAAGCTTGTATTTTTAGAAGTTCCTCAAAGATTTACTAAACTTTTTTTAGGTTTCCCAAGAATAACTACTTCTCTGCAACACACAAGACTGACTGTAATAATACACCTATATACACAATAAATTAATTCAGTTTTGTCAAAAAGATAGAATTTAGGAGGAGACACCAATTCTTATCTCAAAGGAATACCAGAAAATTTACAGTTAAATGAGCTCAGCTGCACTCAGGCTGATCTTTTCCACATCATATAAAAGTTCGAATATGGATACTTAGCCCGACGTTTTTCCTTACTAATTTTAGTGGTATTAGATACACATTCCACTTTTCTATGACTGTTGAAAAAATTGTTATCTCAAGCACCCCCCCAATCATATTATACAAAAAGAGCCAAAAAAGTAGGCAAATTTTCTTTAGGTTTATATGCAACATTCCTCAAAGGAAGTCTGGATTTCTGCTGATCTCTATTTCTCCAAGTCTTACTCATTCCTGTTGCTCTATAACTGCAAGGACTAAGAGTCACAAGTTACACAAGTTGTGTTCTCCAACAAGGAAGGCGTGTTTGAATAATTCCAGTAACCCAACCAGTTGGACAGCTAGTCGCCTATTTTTTCACCCATCATCTAAACGGTGGAGGAACTGCTGCCATCTCTCTTTGGAGCAGCTGGACAAGCACAAGCCCGTATCAGCTAAGACTTGAGTCACAACAACTCCTGGTCTGTAAATAAAGATTGATGAGAATCTTTCGCTCTTATTCCTTCCCCAGCCAACCAAACAAGCAAAATTGAATCATCCTCCTTCCCCTCAATCACTGCTGAATAAACACCACATTGTGTATGGGTTCCCAGGGCAATTTCCCTCCCAGACACCCATTCCCTGGGCGTGGAATAAACTATGTTCCTGCCCAGACCCTTCCCCTCCCTTCATTTAAGAAGCACCAACACAAAAGACCACCCCCGCTTTTTCAACGTAGTTAACTTAACTTTACGCTGGCTGCAGATCTTACCCCCTAGATGAGGACATTTAGCTCTAGAAATGCAGAGACCCCCTCACTGCTCGGCTTAATAAAAGCTGTGCATTTATAAATCAATTATACTTCAATTAGATAAATAAAGTATAGAATAAAGTAATATAAAATAAAAGCTGTGCACTACTTTGGACTAGCTGGAAATGTCTCTCCCCAGCTTTACCGGTGAGCGCAGCACAATCAACTTGATCTTGGCCCCTCGGGAAACGGGTGAAAACCAGTAACTGCATTACAGCGGAGAAGCTGCCCACAGAATTCAGGAAATGAGTCCCCACCGGTCCCCTGCTTTCCTACATCGGAGCTCTTCGTCCCGAGTGGCTAGTTGAGAGGATCTCAATTTTTATGCTTTCTCACGGGACACACGGACTCGCCAAATCCCACCCTTCAGGAAAGTGACAAGCTGGAGTTAACCCTTCCGCTGCCCTCACAGACCAAACCCGAAGGAAACCCCAATCCCCCAAGCGCCTTAAACATGTGACAAGCCCAATTCCACCCTTTCCAAACCCCGGCCGCGATAAGAACACGGCGCTTGGAAGAAGACAACTAAATGGAATTAACCCTTCAGCTGCCGATCTCAGCGCTACACTTCAGCCACCAACACACGCGAAGCTCCAAGTCCTGACCCTAAGGGAGGTGACAAGCACCGCTACTCCCTCCCCCAATACACGCACACTCCCAAGAGCCCCGCCGCGCTGAGAGGACTCTCAAGCCGGGCCTGCGGGCGGACCCCGCGCCGGACTCGCGGGCTGCGGCGCCCCGGGCGGGTGAGCGGGAGGGCACTCACCGCGATGACATTGACGAAGGTGGTCTTGCCCGAGTACTGCAGCCCTACGAGCGTCAGCTCCATCTCCTCCTTCCAGAAGAGCGAGCGGAACCAGTCCAGCAGGCGGGAGATGAGAGCCAGCATGATGGCGGCCGGGAGGGAGGACGGATAGGCGAGCGGGCAGGCAGCGGCGGCGACAACCTCCACACAAGTGGGCCTCGGCTCGGACCCCCCAAACGGCTCCTCGGGACCCCGGCGCGACGCTGGCGGGCACGGGCTGGCAGCGGCGGCGGCCGAAGCCAGGAAGCCGAACGGGTCATATGACTCGCCCTACCCCCACGCTCGTCCCCGCGCTGCCGTCTGCGCCCACGGCAAGAGCGGCGGGCCCCCACCCCCAACCCCACGGCCAGGCGCGCCCGCCGCCCACAGCGCCACCTGGTGGGGCCTCCGTGTAGCACCGCGTACCTGCGAGCCGCCCTTGGGCTCCTTTCCTACTACACTCCTTGGCTCATTCATATTGGTTCATTCATCTTTCATCCTCTCTACAATTGTTTATTGACAGTCCGCTCTGTGCAGAAAGACTTCAATACTCTGGGGATACAGCATGGAAATCCCTGTCGTACATAACAAAAGATGGAAGCCACAAGTATTTATCAGTAGGGAAGTGAAAACCCTAGTATGTTCCCAAAAGGGAATACTATACAGCTGTTTAAAAAAGAATGAGAAAGTTCTATATAAACTGATATGGGATGATGTCCAGGAAATATTTTGAAGGAACATAAATGCAAGGGGCCAACTCTGTATTAAATGACATCTTCAGTATAAGATGGGAAAACAAGAATATATATGTACATATATACAAATATGTATTGTAGTTGCATAAAGAGATACTGGGAGACTAGTAAAAATGGTTTTCTACGGGGGTCAGGGAAACTGGATAGTCAGAGGCAGAAATGGGAACGAGCCTTCTCTGGATATCTTTTTATATCATTTTCACTTTCAACCATGTAAATGAGTCACCTGTTCAAAACTTTAATTTAACTAAAAAGTACATTAAAATATCTGCAAGGTTTTCAAATTTTAAAAAATCCCTTCCCCTGAGGAGCTTACATTCCAGCGGGGAGACATGTAACATAATAAACAAATAAATATAAGATATAATGCCATATAGTACTGAGCATTATAAAGAAAACTGAACAAGAGGATACAGGAGTGGCCCCTGTTCTAGGGGTTAGGGTCAGAGTAGACCTCGCAAAGGAGGTGGCCCTGGATGGGAAGACCTGGAGGACATGAGAAGGAGAGCCAGGCACACATCTGGTGGAAGCACGTTTCAGACAGAAGGAACAGCAAAGTCTCTGAAGGGGAAAGGCACATGGAATGCTCTAGGAATAGAAAGACAGTCAGTGTGGTTAGCTCAGAATACTAATACTAAGACATATGGATGGAGAAAGATTCAGGGACCAGAGGAAGTAGGGTATGGTGGCCCTAGTTCAGGTCTTGATGTGATGGGGAACTCGGAGAGTGAACCAATTTATATTTTTAAAAGTTTGCTCTGGCAGCTCCATGAAGAACTGACTGTAGGAAGGCATTATGGGTTGAATTGTGTCCCTCACGAAAGATACGTTGGAGTCCTAACCCCCAGTACCTCAGAGAGTGGCCTTCTTTGGAAACAGGGCCATTGCCAATGTAATCAGTTAAGATGGTCTTAGTGGAGTATGGTGGACCCTTAATCCAAAATGACTTCTTCTCCTCAAGAAGAGGAGAAGATACACAGACACAGGAGGGGAGAGACCCATGGGACAACAGAAACAGAGACTGAAGTGTTGCAGCTGCAAGCCAGGGAACACCAAGGAATTGCCAGCAAACCACCAGGAACTGGAGGAGAGGCACCAGGAACTGGAACAGATTCTCTCTCACAGCCTCAGAAGGACCCAACCCTGCCAATACCTTGATCTTGGACTTCTGGCCTCCAGAACTGTGAGGCAATACATTTCTGTGGTTTTGAGCCACCCAGTTTGTGGTCCTTTGATATGGCAGCCCTAGCAAATTAATACACAGGGAAAGAGCAGAAGCAGTGAGATGGGTTCAGAAGCTCTTATACTAGTGTAAGGCAGTGATGATGGTGGCTGGGCCCAAGACTTTGGACACACTTAGGTGTCGGCTGCCACGGACCTTCCGTTCTAGAGGGAAAGACAATGAACAAGTCAACAAACTAATTTCAAAATGAGAAGTTGAACATTCCTCAACCTTTACAATTATCATAATTTCCTTCACCTCTAAAACCATTTAATAGAAAAGTCACTTCTTAACTCCTGATTCTAGTTACACAGTAAAAAAACACAAAAACCCTTTTATCAGGTGTTCCCAGTGGTGAGGACTCAGCGCTTCCACTGCCCAAGTTCAATCGAGTTCAATCCCTGGTCAGGGAACTGAGATCCCGCTAGCCACGAGGCAGGGCCAAAAAGAAAAGAAAACCTTATAAATTATTTTTTATCATAAAAGCACAATATGATGGTTGTAAAACCATCAACTAGTAGAGAGGTATGATAAGAAAAAGGGAATCTGTCTATTGGCATCCTCAATTCCCCATCTCTGAAGTAACCCATTTTAAGAGTTTACTCTTTTTTGATCAAATAAACATTTATACACATATACGGGGTAGAGAATTTTCTCTTATACACAAAAATGGGAACATGTTGTAGGCATTATTCTAGAGCTTCCTTAGTTCACTTATAGTTAAATACATTTCATTAAAAAGAAAGGCATAAATATTCAAATAGATATTCAAAACTTATCATTTCCTAATCATTTTAATACAGTTTACTATTAGCTATATTCTTGAAGCTATTTACAAGTAGTGTATCCATAGGACGGAAATACCATATAATGGAGATCATTTCTTGCCAACTCCGGGATCATCGATGTCTCATTGGTAGCTTGAAATTAACCACTCTGGGAGTATTTGCACCATGGAAATTGGCAAACACTACAATTTAGGCTTCTCCCTTCCCTGGAGAGCCAGTTGTTAGACATTTACTGGCACACTACTGATAGTACCTAATTCAAAGCACTAAAGTGAGAATTAAATAAAATAATAGTAAATTAGATTAAGTAAGGTAATGAAAGGCAAGATGATATACTTATTGTGTATAGTGTTCATAGTATAGAATGAACCTTCTGATCACAGCTCCTCTACCTATCAGCTGTGTGAACTGTGCAAACTGTCTAACCGCTCTGTGCCTCTAATTACTGTAAAGGGAGGTAATACTGTTATCAGCCTCAAAAGATTATTGTGAAGAGTAAATGAGTTCACATGAAACTCTTATTATAGCGCCTGGTGCAGCATTCACATTCACTAAATGCCAGTTATTATTTCTGGAACATAGCGACTCAGGACATTTGGTTAGCAATTCAGGCGCTCAGTTTCTCATTTGCAAAATAGGGGTAAGGATACCACCCTTATTTGATATTTTAACTGAAGAGGCATTTTCTTCTGGAGTCAGTCCATCATGTACAACGTCCTATGGGTGTACTCTTCCCTTTGAACTTTATCTAGAGTTAAGTTTTAAAAATGGGAATTAATCCTATACACTAAAGATGAAAAATCTGAAAGAGAAATTAAGGAAACACTCCCATTTACCACTGCAACAAAAAGAATAAAATATCTAGGAATAAACCTACCTAAGGAGAAAAAAGACCTGTATGCAGAAAACTATAAGACACTGATGAAAGAAATTAAAGATGATACAAACAGATGGAGAGATATACCATGTTCTTGGATTGGAAGAATCAACATTGTGAAAATGACTATACTACACAAAGCAGTCTACAGATTCAATGCAATCCCTATCAAACTACCAATGGCATTTTTCACAGAACTAGAACAAAAAATTTCACAATTTGTATGGAAACACAAAGGACCCCGAATAACAAAAGCAATCTTGAGAAAGAAAAACGGAGGTGGAGGAATCAGGCTCCCTGACTTCAGACTATACTACAAAGCTACAGTAATCAAGACAGTGTGGTACTGGCACAAAAACAGAACTATAGATCAATGGAACAGGATAGAAAGCCCAGAGATAAACCCACCCACATATGGTCACCTTATCTTTGAAAAAGGAGGCAAGAATATACAATGGAGAAAAGACAGCCTCTTCAATAAGTGGTGCTGGGAAAACTGGACAGCTACATGTAAAAGAATGAAATTAGAACACTCCCTAACACCATACACAAAAATAAACTCCAAATGCATTAAAGACCTAAATGTAACGCCAGACACTATAAAACTCTTAGAGGAAAACATAGGCAGAACACTCTATGACATAAATCACAGCAAGATCCTTTTTGACCCACCTCCTAGAGAAATGGAAATAAAAACAAAAATAAGCAAATGGGACCTAATGAAACTTAAAAGCTTTTGCACAGCAAAGGAAACCATAAACAAGACGAAAAGACAGCCCTCAGAATGGGAGAAAATATTTGCAAATGAAGCAACTGACAAAGGAGTAATCTCCAAAATATACAAGCAGCTCATGCAGCTCAATATCAAAAGACAAACAACCCAATCCAAAAATGGGCAGAAGACCTAAATAGACATTTCTCCAAAGAAGATATACAGATTGCCAACAAACACATCAAAGGATGCTCAACATCACTAATCATTAGAGAAATGCAAATCAAAACTACAATGAGGTATCACCTCACACCAGTCAGAATGGCCATCATCAAAAAATCTACAAACAATAAATGCTGGAGAGGGTGTGGAGAAAAGAGAACCCTTCTACACTGTTGGTGGGAATGTAAATTGATACAGCTACTATGGAGAACAGTATGGACGTTCCTTAAAAAACTAAAAATAGAACTACCATATGACCCAGCAACCCCACCACTGGGCATATACCCTGAGAAAACCATAATTCAAAAAGAGTCACATACCACAATGTTCACTGCAGCTCTATTCACAATACCCAGGACATGGAAGCAACCTAAGTGTCCATCGACAGATGAATGAAGAAGATGTGGCACGTATATACAATGGAATATTACTCAGCCATAAAAAGAAATGAAATTGAGTTATTTGTAGTGAGGTGGATGGACCCAGAATCTGTCATACAGAGTGAAGTAAGTCAGAAAGAGACAAACAAATACCGTATGCTAACACATATATATGGAATCTAAAAAGAAAAAAAAAAAAAGGTTCTGAAGAACCTAGGGGCAGGACAGGAATAAAGACGCAGATCTAGAGAATGGACTTGAGGACACGGGGAGGGGGAAGGGTAAGCTGGGACGAAGTGAGAGAGTGGCATGGACATACATACACTACCAAATGTAAAATAGATAGCTAGTGGGAAGCAGGTGCACGGCACAGGGAGATCAGCTCGGTGCTTTGTGACCACCTAGAGGGGTGGGATAGGGAGGGTGGGAGGGAGACACAAGAGGGAGGAGATATGGGGATATATGTATACGTAGAGCTGATTCCCTTTGTTATACAGCAGAAACTAAAACAACAATGTAAAGCAATTATACTCTAATAAAGATGTTAAAAAAATAAAAATAAATAAATAAATAAAAATGGGAATGCAGGATCATGTGCTCAGACACATTCCCAAGTCATGCGTAAAGGTGAGGAATCCCACTGTCCTGGGAATGTGGATGAAGAGGACAAGGCAAGTGATCACAATAACCCATGTGTTTGCTATAGGGCTGTTGTATAAGAAATGGAAAACTCTATAGCATCAGAGCTGGATGCATCCTTGAAGACCATTCTAGTTTTGGCTATCAGAAAAAGAATTTGAAAAAGAATAGATACATGTATATGTACAGCTGAATCACTTTGCTGTACACTTGCAACTAACACGACATTGTTAATCAACTATACTCTAATATAAAATAAAAAGTTAAAAAAATTTAAAAATAAATAAATACAATAAAATAAATAACTCTCACCAGGTGAGTGAGAAGTTGATCTGTGAACTTAGTTCCAGATTCTCCATTCTTTGGCCACTGAGTAAAGCTTGTGCTGTGTCGATCTCAAAAAAAAAAAAAAACAAAAAGAGAGAGAGAGAGAAGAAAACTGAAGCAAGGAGGAGAAAATATCACAGCTAGGGACATGATTTTCAGTTGTAATCTTAAGAACAGGGACCATTTCTACTTAAACCAGTAAAGTCATTCAGAGAAAAATGAGTGGTTAGGGTCTCATCTCTTAGCTGTCTGTTTTGTCAGCCTCACATTTGTCTAATGAGATAATAGTTTTGGACAAGGAATAAGATGGGTGTGACACATTCCATATGTTCCCACTGGCCTAATTATCAGTTTCACAGCATTTTAAAATGACAGCACCTGAGCCTTCTCCACAGGACATGGCCGCATCTTGGCCAAGTCAGTCAAGGAGCCAGAATCTTTCCTTAGCCATGGATGTCAGCCCAGGTCATAGAGAGAGCCCTTCAAAATTGACAAGGGGCAGAATGCCAGCTTTGTCTTTTAAAAAGAGAGCGTCAACCTCGGGGAAAGGGAAGCAAGAACCACTTAGGGAATTCTCTTTAGAAGGAACACTCATTATTCTAAAACTGAACTCGTCAACCCCATTGTAAGAAAAGTCAATGATTTGAGAATTCCAAGGGTAGAAAACAGATACTCAACAGATGCTCGGGGTGATGCAAAGAGCAGTCTGCTGGCAAGGAAAAGCCTTACCTTGAATAAAAAGTTCTTATTCTTGCTTTAAAACCTAAACAGTGACCTTGGGCAAGTCATTTCCCTCCTCTGGGCTTTAGTTTCAACTGTCAATGAAAGGAACCAAGGGAGGTAAGGAAATGAAATAAAATGCAACAAAGTAGAAGAAACAGTAGAAAAAGAAAAGAATACAGGTACTGGAGAGAAGCATTAACTTTTTTCAAATAGATCTCTCCTTCATCCAGGTCATCACCGCTTTTTGGTGGATTTGATTACTGGTCAGTGTTACGGTTTCGGGGGTAAAAGTGTAAGCAGATAGGGAAGGGGGTGGCGGTCCTGGAGAAAGAGAACTAGGCCTGGCTTTCTTGACATAAGAGAAGCCATTTTTGGCCTAAGCCATTTTGTGATCTAAGCCTGGCCACAATGTTTATCTTTGAGCAGGTCTCAGTAACTAATGAGCTGAAGAAAACAAGGGAAGAGAGGAACAAAGGAAAAGCAGTCAAGAAAACAATAGTTCAGCAACAAAATAGAGTCCTAGTTCCTCCTCAAGGGATACACCTACCAACCTGACACAGATTTCGAAGTTTTGCAGAAACTAAGGCCCCACCCCGGTGGAGGATGGGAACAACATGCTGAGATCCCAGACTTGTCAGAACCTAAGGAATGATGATGTTGACCTTTTCCAACCCTCCTGACTTTAATCAACCAAAGACTGGATTCTGGCAACCTCTGCCCCAATTCTATCCTGCATTCTCTTCTGCTCAAGCCCCTTCATGAATATGCATGTACTCAACTTAAAATGTCCCCATTTGCTGTTTAGGGAGACACTGCTTTGGGAAAAGATCCCCAGTGTTCTCCTTACTTGTTGCACGTGATAAATCCTTCCTTCTCCCCATCTTTGGCTTAGTTGTGCGTTTGGGCTCAACACTCACCAAGAGGTGAATCCAGGGCTTCCCTGGTGGTGCAGTGGTTAAGAATCCCCCTGCCAATGCAGGGGACATGGGTTCGAGCCCTGGTCTGGGAAGATCCCACATGCCGCGGAGCAACTAGGCCCGTGAGCCACAACTACTGAGCCAGTGCGTCTGGAGCCTGTGCCCCGCAACAAGAGAGGCCGCGATAGTGAGAGGCCCACGCACCGCGATGAAGAGTGGCCCCCGCTTGCCACAACTGGAGAAAGCCCTCGCACAGAAACGAAGACCCAACACAGCCAAAAATAAATAAATAAATAAATAAATAAATAAATAAATAAATAAATTTTTTTTTAAAAAGGGGTGAATCCAGTTTGGGGGTAACAAAAGCATGCCCTTTGGAGTCAAGCAGGAGCAGGTTTGCATCCGAATTGTCTCCCTTCTGACTTTTGGCAAATTACTTCACCTCTCTGAGCCTAAATGGAAATAATATCTGCTTCTCAGGGCTGTCACGAGAGTCAAATGAAACAACACAACGACGCCTCAGCACAGGGCTCTGCCCACAGAAAGTGCTCCTTTAATCCCACTGTCGTTACTTCTCACATCTGAGATCCCAAAGCCTTACGTGGAAATTCCCTCTTGCGTGTTCCTGTGACAGGCACGCCACCCAGTAAATGACTGACCCAGTCCCCTCCTAAGCATTCCCATTCCACAACCACACGCCCTGGGGGTCCCCTCTCTCGGCCCTCCTCACAGCCACTTTAGGAGCACTTAGGATACATCCAGTGGTTTCAGTGTTGAAGCCAGGGTTTCTCAACCTCAGCACTACCGGCATTTGGGGCCTGATAATTCTGTGCACGGGCAGCTGTTCTGTGTGCTGTAGGATCTGTAAAAGCATCCCTGGACTCCATACTAGGCACTGGCAGCACACCCTCGCCCCGTTACGACAGTCAAAAACGGCTCCAGACATGGCCAGATATTCCTCTGGGACAAGACTGCCCCCAGCTGAAAAACCACCAGATTCAACATTAGTTATTTTGTTTTTTCCTATCTCCCACTGTCCTGTCCTTCAAATCCAATCTGGGGCAATGGTGGGAGTGGCAGGAGTGGCCCCCCGGGTAGGAGGAGTATTTTATCACTGACCTTGCTCAATACTGCAGCACAGCAGTACTAAAAAGCAGATAAATTACTGTTGGTTTGTTACTGGGTTTATCTTCTCTCCAGGAAATGCACCCCTTTATTGCGGCACCCAGCATCCCGCCCCCTTGCTAGGCCATTGCTCTGGGCAGTGGTTCTTCCCCTGCACCCATTATTCTTACACCATAAAAACAACCTGCTGTCACTTTAAATGGCTGTGCACACTTCAGGTTCAGTAACAAATATATTCAGTTTTAAGAAACTGAAAAAAAAATTATTTCAGGTAAAATTTCTCCTGCTGCCTAGTTTGAGCCAGCTACAGACTGGACCTTTGGGAAGGGATATAGGACAAGATTACCTGCTTCTGTTTCCTGGTGTATTCACTTCCCAGGGCTGCTGTGAAAAAGGATCACAGACTGGGTGGCTTAAACAACAGAAATGTTTTGTTTTAAATCTGGAGGCTGGAAGTCTGAGATCAACGTGTCAGCAGGGTTGGTTCTTTCTGAGGGATGTGAGGGAGTGTCTGTTCCAGGCCTCTCCCCCCAGCTTCCTGTAGATTGCTGGCAACCTTTGGCATGTCTTGGCTTGTAAAGGTATCACCCCATCTCCGCCTTCATCTTCATATGGCATTTTCCCAGGGTGCATGCCTGTTTCTGTGTCCAAATTCCCTCTTTTTGTAAGGACAACAGTCATACTGGATGAGGGCCCACCCTGATGACCTCACCTTGATTACCTCATTTCCAAATAAGGTTACATTCTGAGGCACTGGAGGTTAGAACTTCAACGTATCACTTTGGGGGGCACAATTCATAACACCTGCCTAAGTGGCTACCTCGATTCTCCCATCAGTAGCATGAACATGTAATTTATCATCCAAATAGGACCCCTTTGAGACTGAAAGTGGGTGCCGTCAATAATTATGCCAGAACTTCAGATGTAAACCGGAACCATCCCAGTCAAACTGGGGCATATGGTCACCCTACCCACGAAGCACAGACCCAGTGGACGCAGGGAGCCAGGTGTGGGGGGCTGGAAAGTGTTGACTTGACCGACAAGGCCATAGTAGGTGCTGGCACTCTCTGGGCATGGCAGATATTTCAGGCTGATGGCTTCCCCCATGGAGCGCTGGAAATATCTCACCTGCAGTTCACTGGATTCAGGCAAATGCATCTCTATTTCAGCAGGTGGCTTAAGGTTTCCTTCCTTTAGAATCAGAGCACCCAGGGGCCTTTTTTCTGCTGAGATCTCCTCACTCCACTGCGGTTCTCTCCACAGGGGATCCACATCTGGTCCCCTGAGAACACTCACTGAAATTTGCCTTCACAAACTGTGGGGATAAGATTGCCCCCAGTGTGGTAACACCGTTTTCTCTTCAGTCAGAACAGCTAGTCAACCCAGGGCCACACGTTTTAGATTTCCCAAGCGGCCTCTCCAAGGGGTCCCTTTAAAGCCCCTTTCCCTAGGTTTAAGTTAATGAGAACTAAAGGACTCAACTCATCAACCGGTTCTCTCTCCAAACACTTTTTCCTTTAATTTCCCCCTCTGGGCCCCTTTCCTACCCTCAGTGGGAGGAGTTCAGCACCTCCAAGCCATCCCTTTTTGCACGTCCTGCACAGCGACCTGACACAACTCCTTGACATGTGACATCTATTATTTTGGTGCTTCAGCCAAAAGCAGAACCAAATGGTTTCCCTGAAACGGTCTTTTACCCTACTATTATTTACCAGGCTGAGGCCCTCTGAAGGCAGGGATTGTCTTACTCAACTTGGCGTCCCAAGCCTCCGGCTGCGGGTCTCACCCCTGGTAGGGGGATCTGTAAATGTTTCCCAGTGAATGAAGTAACGCCAGTTTCCAGTCCTCTCCACGTTCGGATCCCTCTCCTCTGACAACGTTTCAGTTTGGTTTTATTAAAGCCCTGAAGCAACCTTTGGTAATGGAATAAAGAGACAAGCGTAGAAAAGGGAGATGGCGGTGAACTTCGTCCAGCTTCGGAAAGGATGCCTCTGGTTGGGGCAGGCGGGATGCGCGCAGGCAGAGGGGCGGGCGGAGCAGACGCGCCCCCCGCTGCGAGGCTCCCCGCGGTCGGGGCGGCGCCGCTGCCTTTGAGCTCCAGCTGGCGGCTGCCGCGCTTACTGCAGGTCTCCTCCTGGCTGCGGGAGGCGGGACCACTGCTCCCACGCGCAGCGGGATCGTCTGGGATGCTCCGGGAGATTTTGATTGGCTGCCAAGCCAAGTTCAAAGGCGGCCTGGAAGCTTTCAAGATAGACACGTCCGTCCAAAACGCCCCCGGTGTTGACCAGACCCAGGCAGGTGGTCTGCCCTGAGGATGTGCTGAGGGAAGACTGATTCAGGGCATCCAAAGAAAACTCTGTTAATAACCTGGGGTTCCACATACTGCTCTGGGGCCAAAAATATGCTGTGGAACAGAAACTCTTGAATCGACCTTTCAGATTTTTTTAAAAAGCGTTCATTATTATTATACTGGTTGCTTGTAAGAGAAGATAAAGGCACTTGGGGAAATAAATTTTGACATGAGAGGCATTTTTTATAAAATAATTTACATAATATATATATAATAGAAGTAGCCTCTGATTGGTGTAAATACTCTGAACAACCCAGATGTGTATAAAATAGAAAATATGAATCGCTATCCCCTCCCTGGCACCCCAGCTTCACTCCCTCTCCAGAGAGGTAATCATTATTAGACAGTTTGGTGAGTTTTCTTTACTAATGGTAGTCATGGTAGCAAAAATGTATCAAGGACTCACTTATGTGTCAGGCACTGTCCTAGGTCCTAGGCATTGGGATCTCAGTGAACAAAACAGAAAAAAAGAAAACCCTCTTGAAGTGTTTGTTCTACTGGTCTGAACTTCAAATGGGCCAGGAAAACCACAGTCCCTGATGACCTGTTTTCAGTAACCTTTCTGTGACATACGTGGTAATTTAATAAGAATAATAATTCCTTATGCTTATTTAACCAGTTTGAATTGCTTCCTGATCCCTGGGTTAGCAGCAACTGTATGTCTTTATTTTTGAAATTGAATTAGGACCCGTTCACAGCCCTATATATCACGATTAGAAGGGAGTCTGGTATCTGTCTGTTGAGGTGCTCCCTCTACCTTGGCATGCAGGATTCTAGAGGGGACCTTACGATCCAAGAAGGGGGTCTGCTCGACTTCCAACAGGAAGCATCCTGACTTCTGAGTCCAGAGCTGACCAGAGCTGCTAATGTTCCAAGCTACTACTTGATGTCATTGTCAGAAATGAGCCACCCACTACATGGGGTGACCCAAAATATTGAACCATCTGTATACCATGGGCATCAACCAATCAGAAGACAAGCAAGCTGCAGTGCCAGTGCAGGGTGCTGGGACCCCCATCATTCCTGAACTTAACGTTTGTTCATTAGATCATGGATACTGGAGGGGAGGGTGGGGAAGCCAGGTCAGAGTCATCATGGTAGAGGGGACACTTGAGTGGGCGGAGGATTGAGGCAGTGGCTAATGAGCCGCCATTACAAACGTATTCCAATATGTCGACCACCCATACAGCCACACCTGTGTGTGCAGGTAAATAGCCCAGCTTATGGTCTGTCAAGTGGGGCTACTGATGGTGGGAGTGGATTCTTGCTTGCCCAATTCCATGCCCTAGACAGTGCATCCCTGAAGAAAGGTAGATCATGTCTGTTCCTTTCCTTGACCCACGGAGCCCTTCACTGCACTCCAAAATATTTGAACCCAGTTCTCACAGACATCCTCCCATGAGGTCATCCCTCCTCAAAGGGGCTGCCTCTGTGTGGGCTCTGCAGTCTAGTGGAACTGACATCACTTGCCTCCTTCTTATTCCCAAAGGGAACTTCTCAAAGAGTCATTTGAGCTTTTGGATATAAAATGCTGACTTCACCTTCTTTTCTAGGCAATGGCATTGGCCCCATCTCTTCTAAGAATGGCTACCACAAACCCTTGACACACAGGTGTGCATATGCCAGACACACACCCACAAACCCTTTGAAGAAAGCTACCTGTATTTTATGGGTTCTCAAACTTCAGGAAACATAAAATGCAAATTTCCAGGACTCCCTCCCTCAAGAGTCTAGTTAATCAGGTATCCAGTGCGACACAGATTTTTGTATTTTAAACAAGACACCTCTCAACAGTTGGCTCTGAGGCAGATGGTCAGAGGGAAACGAACACCCACTGTTCCTCAACAAGGACTTCAGCTCCATTTACAAATCACTTTGTGCTTTGCAAACAATGACAGGTGTGTTGCCCTCTCCAAAGCCCTAATGCTGAACAGAGAAGTAAATCATAAACTCTAAATTTGGTTGTTACACTCACCCTATCAGTCTGTTTCCTTTAAGTTGTCCCTGGCAGACATACCCAGAGATTCCTTTTGAGACTGGAGCTTATTGCAAGGATACAAGGGAATCTGGGGTAGCATGGTACCTTTCCCCAACCATGCAATCTATCTACTTCCCAATGCTTCTTTGATCAATGTTCGCGGAGACTTGAGGCTCAGGAGATAGCCCGAGTCAAGTACCAATCTTTATGTTTGTTCATTTAGAATATATATTTCCCCCAAAAGGGCTTATGATTGGTCAGCTCTTCACCGAGCAGAGTGGAATTCTCTTCTGAACATTTTCACACCCCACACAGCCTCAGAGGGTGGAGTTTCTCATGTTCAGACAGCTTTGGTGCCATTTCTGATCCAATGACACACGACCTGAGACGTGAGTTCATTTTTCAAATTATACGACAACTCTTGGAAGAAAGCCCCTTGTAGGAATATCTTCCCCAGAAGGAGATAAGGGCAAGCAGGCTCTTGAAGGTTCATGGAAAACTCTTGGCTTCTCCGTGTGTTCTTCCATTGACTGGGGACATGTGGTATATACATACATCAGAATACTATTCAGTCTTTGAAAAGAAGGAGATTACACCATATGTGACAACATGGGTGGACCTGGAGGATATTATACCAAGTGCAATAGCCAGTCACAGAAAGACATGTGTTGCATGATTCCACTTCTATGAGGTTTCTAAAACAGTCAAATTCGTAAAAGCAGTGACTGGAATAGCAGTTACCAGGGGCCAGGAGGAGGGGGATATGGGGAGTTATTCGTCAACAGGCATAAAGTTTCAGTTAAGAAGAATTAGTTAAGTAAGAAGAGATGTGCACTATAACATTGTACCAACAGTCAACAATAATATACTATACACTGAAAACTTGCCAAGAGGATAGATCTCATGTTAAGTGTTCTTACCAAAATAAAGGAGTCTTTTTATACCGGAACCTTGCTTTCCATCATGCTGAACGTCCACTTCCTCCTTCAATTCTCAGCCCAGAACTTAAAAATTCATTGTGTGTGAATGACCAAAAATTTTTCTTTGTTACTTCTACTCAGAGTTTTTGTTCCATTTTGAAAACATACATATGTGTTGTGTGTGTGTGTGTGTGTGTGTGTTACTTTTTCAAGGCTTCTGGTCAATGGTGCACAGAATTTAGCCTCCCAAGGTCTGTTGAGAAGATAAGAGATTTTTTTATACCACTGAAACCACAACTATAAAGGAAAACAAAATAAAGGAGCCAGGAGCACAGCTAAAACTGGGGGGGGGGGCGGGGTGGGAATTCTAAAAGGTAGAAGCAAAATGGAATTTGGTGAAGAGAGAAAAGAATAGAGAGGAATCACTCAAATAAAGAGCAATCCTTCCCAGGATGAGAGAAGCTTGAGGGCGGGAGTCCACAGGGAAGGGCAGCTGGGAGGCCATCACGGGATTAACAGCAGTGTTCTGGCCATCTACTGCTGGGCTGCAAACGACCAAAAACTTAAAACAATGACAATATTTATTGTGCTTACAAATCTACAGTTGAGGCAGAATTCACTGGGGACAGCTGCGTCTGCTCCTCTCAGCACTGGAGCAGTTCAAACACGGTGGCCGGACCACCAGGGGCGGCTCGGTATCTCCGTGTGGTTTCTACAGATGGTCTCTCCAGTGTGGTGGCTTCTGGGCAGTTTGGCTTCTTACATGGCAGCTCAGGGCTCCAAAGGGACATATCCCGAGAAGGAGCCAGGCAGATACTGAATTGTCTTTATGACTTAGCTTTGGAAGTTGTATAGCATCACTTCCACTGCAGACAATTCAAGGGCAAAGAACATAGACCCACTTCTTGATGGAACAGTGTCAGCATCAGCTTTAAGAAGAGTATACGAGGGCTTCCCTGGTGGCGCAGTGGTTGAAAATCTGCCTGCTAATGCAGGGGACAAGGGTTCGAGTCCTGGTCTGGGAAGATCCCACATGCCGCGGAGCAGCTGGGCCCGTGAGCCACAACTACTGAGCCTGCGCGTCTGGAGCCTGTGCCCTGCAACGGGAGGGGCCGCGATAGTGAAAGGCCCGCGCACCGCGAGGAAGAGTGGCCCCCGCTCGCCGCAACTAGAGAAAGTCCTCGCACGAAACGAAGACCCAACACAGCCAAAAATAAAATAAATAAATAAATAAATAAATAAAGTAGCTATTAATTTAAAAAAAAAAGAAGAAGAGTATATGAGATGGGATAGTTTCGTGTGCCCATCTTTGGAAAATACAAACTGCCACAAATTACGTTTAGACCAGCTGCACCAGATAATTACGGAAAAGCAAAACAGGGAAGAGAAGGATCAAGACGAACAAACACAACTGACCCATGAAGGAAGGAAAAAAATTCAGGGAACACAGATTTAATTTTTTAATAAAAACTGATTAGGACCATCAGAATTACTTGAGAATATTTTACATCCATAAAATTATATAGGCTGATATGAGAAAGACATAAGCCAAATAAAAGAATCTGACCAAAGTTAATTATTGGATGGAGTGGCTGGAAAATGGAAAAGGTATGGTGAGGACCAAGACAGCAACCTAGAAGATAATCTTGAAAAAATCCCCTATGATGTAGAGCAAAAAGCAAAGAGTGAAAAATCTATTTTTTAAAAGCTGGTCTTTAACCAAAGGAATTGAAAACTTATGTCTACCCAGTAACTTGCATATAGATGTTTACAGCAGCTTTATTCACAACTGCCAAAACTTGGAAGCAACCAAGATGTCCTTCAGTAAGTGAATGGGTAAATAGACTGTGGTACACCCAGACAATGGGTTATTATTCAGCACTAAAAAGAAATGAGCTATTAAGCCACGAAAAGACAAGGAGGTACCTTAAATGCACATTACTAAGTGAATGAAGCCCATCTGAAAAGGTTACATACCGTGTGATTCCAACTATATGACATTCTGCAAAAGGCAAAACTGAGACAGTAAAAAAGATCAGTGATCACCAGGGCTTGAGAGGAAGGAGGGATGAACAGGCAGAGCGCAGAGGATTTTTAGAGCAGTGAAAATAACTCTGAATGATATGGTAATGATGGATTCTTATCCTTATACGTTTGCCCAAACCCATAGAATATACAACAGCAGGATTGAACCATAATGTAAACTATGGACTGTGGGTGATTATGATGTGTCAGTGTAGGGTCACCCTGATTTTTTAAAAAAGTACCGTACTGGTGAGTGATGTTGATAATGGGGGAGGTTATGTAAAAAATAAAAAAGTTAAAGAACATAGAAGGTAAGTCTACGGGGTCACAACTTTTATGTACTACGACTATCAGAAACAGATGCAGCCACAACAGAGACGAGGAAATAATCTCCTCAAATAGAGGAAAATATCCTCAAGGTAAAGAAAAGTGTGACCCTTTGGGAGTCTAAAAGGTCCCCAAGGGCTAAATGGGGTGAATAAAAAGGAGCTCATGAACAGAAACATACTGTTGAACTTTTGGATCTCTAAGATAAAATAAAAAGGAAAAAATCCTTCAAGAAATATCCATATTCTTTGTGCCAGAAAGAGAAAACTGGTTACCTACAAAGCAAAGAACCACACTGTCACTGGACTTCTCTTCAGCAAACATGGATTCGAGAAGTCAGTGACGTCATGTTTTCTAATTATGAATGAATTTTTTTCAATCCTAGATTTCTATACCCAGCCAAGACGAATCAGGCAACATTAAGAAATACTCACACATGCTAGTATGCATGTACTCTCAATTTTAAAATAAAATTCTAAAAAAATAGTTAAATAGAAATACAATTCTAAAAGAAATACTCAACTACAATGAGATACTACTATATACACACCAGAATGGCTATAATTTAAAAAGACTAAAACCGTCAAGTGTGTGGGGGGAGATGTGGAGGAACTGGAACTCTTGTACATTGTTGGTGGGAGTATAAAATGCTGCCACCACTATGGAAAAACTGTATGGCAGCTTTCTATAAAGTTTGACATGCATTTACTCTGTAACCTAGCAAATGGCACTCCTAGGAATATACACAAGAGAAATAAAAGCATGTGTGCACATAAAGACTTGTACACAACTGCTCATAGTAGCTTTTTTCATAATAGGCGAAATCAAGGAAAAACTCCAAATACCCATCAACAGAAGAATGGAAAAACAAATTTTGGTATATTCCTGAAATGAAACTCATCTGTAGAAAAGAACAAACTCCTGATAACAACATCCTGGGTTAATCTCAGGAACATCATGTTGAGCAAAAGAAACTAGACACAGAGGACTACATAGGTCTGGTTCCATTTAAATAAGTTCTAGAACAGATCAAAATAAACTATGGTGATAGAAGTCAGAATAGGGGTTACTTGAGGGGAGTGGGGATAACTGACTAGAGAGAAGGATGAGGGAACTTTCCAGAGTGATAGGAATGTTGTTTGTCTTAAGATTTGTACACTTATGATTTGTGCATTTTCCTCTACATAAAGTACGCCTTCATAAAGATACGTTAAAAGGAAAAAAAATAAATCAGGAGATAAAATTCATCAGTTTTAACGATTGGGTGTAAAAAGAGGGAGAGAAGGGAGAGCTGAGTTTTACATTCAGTGATGATTCTCAGGAATCTTCAGTGCTATCAGCTGAGCCCGAGAATAACAGGTCATGAGCAAGACTGTGAGAGGTGGAGTTCTCAGCCAATAGCACAGGACGGCAGGGCGGGCTTTGTTGTAAGTAATTCCTCACCACCAATAGCTACCAAAGTTGCAAATGGTTTGTTTTAATATTTTTAACTCAGCAAGTGCAGATTTGAGGTTACTGCTTTAATAAGGGCATTCTAACAAACTCACATTCCAATGTACAGTTTCTGATGGGAAATCAAACGGTGAAGTTCAGCCAGCAAAACAGGAATGTGCATCATCTACAGTTTACCTATGCCACAGTGACCTCCTGGAGAGATTAAAGCATTCAGATGCTTACAGGGCACCTTTATGGTTTTACCGTGCAGTAAAATAAACCAAAGTACAGAACGACAAAATAATTTAAAAGGAGACATTCAAGCAAATTGAGAAAAAAATTCAAGAAAGAACATAGGGTAAGACAAAAAGAAGCAGTGTGGTTATGTACGACCCAGAAGAAGAGAAGAAAGCTAAAAATCAAGGAAGGAAGGTACCCTTGAACACTGATGCTCAAGACATCTCCTGCCAAGTGGCTGCAGTTTAAGAGCACAAGATCACATCTTCATCTCTATGGGCTCAATCAGACTAATGAGCTCTGTGGTAAATAGTGACTGCATAATGAAAATATTGTAATAGTTGTATTAAATGAGAAATTTAGACTCAGTCTTGAGATGGGTAAGAAAAGAATTATAATCTTGCCAGTAAAAAATAAAAATAATAAAAACTGGAAAGCATAGTGGAGATGAGAGCTGGACAGACATGTTCATATGCTAATTTCCATTTCCTTCACCCGGGAGTGTCAATAGATAACTGTCTGAATTTCAAAAATAAACTGAGGTTTGATTATACTATTTTAGGTCATGAAGATCACCATTGTAAGAATTAAAAATAATACCTAAAGAGGGAAGGGAGAGTGGTGGGTATAAAGGTAGTAAAGAAACTGCACTGAGTTCTTCATAACTCATGGCCTGAAGGCAATAGATACCATCTCCAGTCGATAAAACAGGACATGAATATGTATACTGTTGAAAATAAATGTTAACTACTTGCAAAACTTAAAAATCATTAAAAATGGCCATCTTGGGACTTCCCTGGTGGTCCAGTGGTTAAGACTTCGCCTTCCAATGCAGGGAGTGAGGGTTTGATCCCTGGGCAGGGAGCTAAGATCCCACATGCCTCGTGGCCAAAAAAAAAACAAAACAGAAGCAATACTGTAACAAATTCAATAAAAAGACTGTTAAAATGGTCCACATCAAAAAAAATCCTTAAAAAAAAAAAATGGCCATCTCTGAGAGTGAGTGATGGATTCAGGATGAAAATGGAAGTTGAAAATGTTAACTGTTAGTTCCTTCGGATGGCTAAAATTGGGACCATGATGGAGTAGATTACTAACTTTATTGTTTTGTTTGTTTAGGGTGGCTGATGGGAGAGGCAAAAGCCTCCCCCACTTCCTCCACAAGCTTTCCCTTGGTACCTTCCGTGCCTGTGCTGTTCTTTTGCTTTAGCTTTGCAGGAATTTTTGTCAGGATTCAAGCCACCCAAGGTTCCATTATGACAATCCCTGAGATCTCATATGAGAACTACCAACTGGAGGGGTTAGAAGCCAGTGAAGCAAACGTGAAGGCTGGCTGACTGCCTTACTTTGCTACTTCTTACATTCCTTGTTGGGGATACCAGGTAAGGCCAGAATGACACCAACTTGCCTCACTATCATTCTAAGGAATTAGCTTAAAAATTTATGGCTACGGGCTTCCCTGGTGGCGCAGTGGTTGAGAGTCCGCCTGCCAATGCAGGGGACACGGGTTCGAGCCCTGGTCTGGGAGGATCCCACGTGCCGCGGAGCAGCTAGATCCGTGAGCCACAATTGCTGAGCCTGCGCGTCTGGAGCCTGTGCTCCGCAACAGGAGAGGCCGCAATAGTGGGAGGCCCGCGCACCGCGATGAAGAGTGGCCCCCAATTGCCGCAGCTAGAGAAAGCCCTCGCACAGAAACGAAGACCCAATACAGCCAAAAATAAATAAATAAGTAAATAAAAAAAAAAAAAAATTTATGGCTAATAGAAAGTTTAACAATAACAAAGGCATTAACATTAACAAGGAACTTCCATCTCTGCCCCCTTCCACCCTTTCCCCTACACACACACACACACACACACACACACACACACACAGGCCTCCTGTTTCCATGGAGGAACTTCCTCTTAAGCAAAGTTCTCAACCCTGGGGGGTAAAGAGGTGCATCTGGAAATATGTGGGCATTATTTTGGTTGTTAAAGAACTGGGCCACATGTCAAGGATGCTAAAGATCTTACAATGTGTAGGACACTTCAACCAGAAACTGTCCTGCCTAATATAGCAATGGCAACCATTCAGCAACATCCCAATAGAGTGACACTCTTTAACTCTCTGTTCCCCTTCCTCCCCCACCCCAGGGAAGGAATGACTTCTCTAATTGGTGGCTTTGGGAGAAGGAATGAGGAGGGTAGCTCAGGCCCTGCTGGGATCTATTTTCTTGGAAAGACCTGGAATTCATCCACACCAGAGCCTGGGTGGGAAAACCTGTTAATTCTAGTGGAATGTTAGCAAGCCCTTTGGGACACAGTTCTGAAGCCACTGTCTGCAGTCACCTTTGTCAGTAATAGAGATGACATTTTTATGTCCATTTGTCTCTCTGCTCTGTATTATTTCCCAATTGTTTTGAACTGGGAAGGGAATCAAGGAATGCTATTTATTGATCCAATATTTTTTGAAAAATTTGAGAGACTTAAGAGAAAAAGTGCAGGATATAAATGCCAATAGTCTTTAGATTTTTCAGTGATCTTAAATTTTAAAATGCCCATCATTTAGAATAATTTGTCATTCATACGGATTAAAGGACATTGAAATGGTGTTTTCATTATTAAGACTGCACCTAGCCTAATGCTGAAATAGACTCGAGGCTGCTTTTTTAAAAAATGCATACAACTGCACAAGATTTTCTTTCTTGCTTAAAGATACACAGTATGGAAAATCAAGGTCCAATAACAAGATAAAGCATGCTCTACAGTCTTGTACAGTTTTAAAAGGTAGGCAGCAAATTAAGTACTAAACTTTCAGGTGGCCAAAGCAGAAAGGAAAACACAGTTTCAATACTGATTCTGCCCCCGAATATAAGATGTAAATATATTTTAATTGATTTTACATACACACACACACACATATACCAGTCAGTGTGTCAGCTGTTCAAGACAAAATCAGAACTGCTAGCACTGATGCCTGAGGGAACTGTCTACAGTAGTTTTCATGAAGGGCTTGTTGGCTGATATAGTGGTTATCCCTCCACATCATCTCTAAAGCAAATATATCAGTGAATTACTTTCAGCTGTTTCATATGGTTTTCTTCAACACAAGCCATGAGCATGATGCCAAAGCAAAATTTAATAAAAGGTCTCCTTCAGAGACCAAGACAATCCAAGAAAACTGCCCTCCAATGGTCTGGCTCGATGCCCAAACTTACCAGGGATAGACTGTTTCATCATTTATAAACATTTTTGAATAGCTGCTATTATCTTGTATATATGATAAATGTTCAAATTCTATACTGCCAATACCCTATCATCTACTCAAGGACATAAATCATTCCAAAGCTTGGACATTTTTTAAAATTAAAAAGAGCTAGAAAATCTAAATGCTTTTTGGCTTTGGATTATACTGCTTGGATATTTTTTTAAACAGTAACAATTTACTTCCTCTAGTATCTTTTTCTTGGTTGTCTGTATCCTCTGATCTTCAACATGTGAGCTCACTCACAGGGTATGGGATGGAAGAATTTTCACTGAGGTAACACACTGAGTCATTATAGCTTCTACTTATATTTCCTTTTTAAGAAAGAAAAGAAAAGGGAGGGAAGGAGGGAGGGAGGGAGCAAGGAAGAGGGAATTAATAAAGCCTTCCCAGGGCTACCCTTGAGGTGCAGTGGTTAAGAATCCGCCTGCCAATGCAGGGGACACGGGTTCGAGCCCTGTTCCGGGAAGATCCCACATGCTGCGGAGCAACTGAGTCCGTGCGCCACAACTACTGAGCCTGCGCTCTAGAGCCCGAGAAATACTGCTTTACACAGTATTTCAACATTTTCCAAATTCCATTCATTCAGGTATCATCTCCATGATTTGTGTCAACTACCATCCATTCTATTAAGACTTTCATTCTCACTTTTTTGACTTTAATAAGTTTATTTGAAAAAGAAACTTGTGGGAATTCCCTGGCAGTCCAGTGGTTAGGACGTTATGCTTTCACTGCCGGGTTCAATCCCTGGTGGGGGAACTAAGATCCCACAAGCTGCAGGGCGTGGTCAAAGAAACTTGTATGTTGACTCCATAAGTGGAAGACTAGTATAAGTTGTCATAAAATGAAAACTATAATAGGGAGGATAGGAAGGAGGGAGACGCAAGAGGGAAGAGATATGGAGACATATGTATATGTATAACTGATTCACTTTGTTGTAAAGCAGAAACTAACACACCATTGTAAAGCAATTATACTCCAATAAAGATGTTAAAAAAAAAAGAAAACCATAAAAAAAATTTTTTAAAGCATTACAACTAAATTAAAAAAATATCTGTCCATGTACCTCTAATATTACCTTTGGTAAATGAAAGAAAAAACCATAAAGCTTTTAGAGGAAAATATAGAACGATATTTTCAGGACCTGAGGGCAAAAGTTTCTTAGGTCACAGAAAGCAAAATCACAAAAGAAAATTAGGTAAGTTGGATTTCCTTAAAATTTCAAACTTCTGCTCATCAAAGACACAATTAAGAAAATACAGGGACTTCCCTGGTGGCAGAGTGGCTAAGAATCTGCCTGTCAATGCAGAGGACACGGGTTCGATCCCTGGTCCGGGAAGATCTCACATGCTGTGGAGCAACTAAGCCCGCAAGCCACAACTACTGAGTCCACGTGCCACAGCTACTGAAGCCCACGTGCCAAGAGCCCGTGCTCCTTAACAAGAGAAGCCACCGCCATGAGAAGCCCGCGCACCACAATGAAGAGTAGACCCCGCTCGCGGCAACTAGAGAAAGCCCGCGCGCGGCAACGAAGACCCAACACAGCCAAAAGTAAAAATAAGTAACTTTTTTAAAAATTAAAAAAAAAAAGAAAATACATAAGCAAGCTACAGATTGGGAGAAAATATTTGCAAAACATCTACCTGACAAAGGACTTCTATCTAGGGTATGCAAAGCATTCCTACAATGCAATAAAAGAAGACAACTAACCCAATTTTAAAAAGACAAAAGTGACACTTCATAAAAGAAGATATTAGACGATAAGAACAGGGAAACAGTGAATGGTTTATTCACTGATTCTACAAACGTTCACTGAATATTGAACATGTGCTCCATGAATAGAACAACTGTGCTCCTGAGGGTCTCACTGCTGGTGGGGGGGGCGACTAAACAGATTCATCAAATACAGTGTAATGAGTGTTATTACACAGATAATAGCTTCTCACGTACGTATACATACACAAACACCTATGTACACATCTACACGTATATACATATGTAACATATATTAGTAATATATAACAATAATGCAATATGTAATAAGTACTAACATATAATACATTACTAATATATAATATATATTATTATATATTCACAGATTTGAATACAGATTTATATTTATGAAGATTTTTGTGTGCCACTAAGGGTAAGGGCCCTTCATACCTGCCTTGAACATTTATTCAACATTTCCTGAGCACATTAACTAAGCCTGAATAAGTATGTGCTAAGTCATGTAAGGAAATAAAATATTCATATATTTATATGATTCCATTTATATGACATTCAAGAACAGCAAAAACCTACGATATAGAAATAATAATAGTAGTCATCTTTGGCACTATTTTGACTGGGATGGAGCTCAGGGGAAAATCGTTTCATGCTGAAATGTTCTAAAAAATCTTGACTTAGGTGATTGCATACACTTATTTGTGTTTGTGGTAGGAAGTTATACCTCAATAAGAAGTTTAAAAAGACAAATCAGGCAAGCTCCTGCCTTAAAGGACATTGCAAGCTAGTCGCCAAAAATAAGGTAGGTGGAAACTAACTACAGCAGAAGGCAAGGTATGTTAAAAGGGATGGATCTAGGGGACAGTGTGACTCAGGGGTTGGGGCCTAGGCCTCCACACCAAGTGGTCTTGGATTTGAAACCAGCTTCGTGAACTTGGGCCAGTCACTTCACTGCTGTGAGTTCACTCCTGGGAACCCATTAGAGCAGCGGTCCCCAACCTTTTTGGCACCTCCTGTCCTGAGGGGCCTGGTTTCGTGGAAGACAAGTCTTCCACCGACAGGGCCCGGGTGGGCGGTGGTTCAGGACGTAACGCCAGCGATGGGGAGCAGCGGACAAAGCTTCGCTCACTTACCTGCCGCTCACCGCCTGCTGTGTGTCCCGGGGCTTGGGGACCCCTGCATTAGAGCTTCCCTGCTCTATAAAATGGGAATCATGGTATTTCCCTGCCGGGATTGTAGGGAGGATCAGACGAAATCCCTTATGTAAGTCTCTTACCATAGGGCCTGGCACTCATTTGAATTCAGCGAGTCTCAGCTTGTATTATTGTTACATACAATCATTCCTAAAAACTCTCACAACACGGAGAGTGTAAGTTCTCACAGCCACAGCAGCCCACATGCAGCAAGTGGACCTTTCTCTATGGATCCCCTTTTCAACTAGACCTCTGTTGAACCCTTGCTCTGCCACATGGCAGAAAATAAAATCTCAGTTCCTGGTTTTCTCAGTTATTTCAGAGTCGAGCTCAGTCCTTTTGTGGTTTCTGCTTCCCAGATCGGGAGGTGGGTTAGGTTGTGCACTGAGGAAGTGGCCGGTCCATGCCAGCATCCAGGGGCTCTACCTTGTTCCATCAGAATCCTGTCCTGAGGGGCCTGGCAATGTCACCCCTCACACTGGCACTCACCCCCCAACCCCAGGCTCCAGCCTCCACTGCATACATTACCACCACGTTGAAAGAGGCAGGCATGTTTTAGCATGGCAGGAACTAAATGCTCGCATCATTTAAAATAGACAATAGATATTTTTAAATAATTTTAGGGAAATGCTAGGTCCTGCAAAGCCTCTAACCAAGTGCTCACCAATGTGGGACACTTCCCAGATCTCAGTTGTCAATTGCTATTTGACCACCTTCCTTTGGCCACTAATCTCTCTCTGGTTGCCCAAGGATTCCGTCCTCCAAAACCAACTAACAAGAGAGTTGGAACAAAATAAAATCAAAAGCTGGATCTGCATATCATTAAAGGACTTCATTTTCCACGTAACAGAATCAAAAGAATGAGTGGAGCATGGCAGGTGCAGGGAGGTAAGGAGACAAGGACAATAGCAATAAAAAGTTATTTATAAAAGTTACATTTATTACATGCTAGCTGCGGTACTGAGGCTTTTTTTTTTAATAATGGGAAATTTTTTAACTTTTGGTATTGTCTCACATAATTTTTTTTCTTTAATGGGAAACAACCGCAGATGGGGAAGGAAATATTGTACTTCTCTTACCAGCAATCAGCCTTGTGCTACTTAGTTCAAAGCAGGATTTCCCCCCTTGGTCATGAAGTTCTCATGTATTAGCTCAGTGAATCCTCACAGCAACCCAGTGAGGAAGCCCCACAATCATCTCCACTTGAAAGATGAGCACATAGTGTTGTTTTTTTTTTTAATAATGCACTTTTAAAAAAAAATTCTATATTGAATTTGTTACAATATTGCTGCTGTTTTTTATGTTTTGGTTTTTTGGCCATGAGGCATGTGGGATCTTAGTTCCCCGACCAGGGATCGAACTCACACCCCCTGCATTGGAAGGCGAAGTCTTAACCACTGGACCACCAGGGAAGTCCCACAAGATGAGCGCGTGGAGTTTTACGTGTGAGAGATACACGGCTCTTGTTGAAGCCAGCATTGTTTTGGGTCTCTGCACTGCACCCTCACATCTAATACAGTCTGGTATGGTCATTGGCTGTCTTGGTTTTGCTACCCAGGCCTATCTCCTGCTCTACAGCCATCGTTCTTTTTTTTTTTTTTGTATATATATTTTATTTATTTGTTTTTGGTTGCATTGGGTCTTAGTCGCGGCACACGGGCTTCTCTCTAGTTGTGGCGCGCAGGCTCATTTGCTCCGCGGCATGTGGGATCTTAGTTCCCTGACCAGGGATCGAACCCATGTCCCCTGCATTGGCAGGCAGATTCTTCACCACTGGACCACCAGGGAAGTCCCTACAGCCATCATTCTTATGATGCCATTGTTACTCAGTGTACACGCAACAGCTGTACAGCAGTCACGGAAAGAGTACATCCAGTTGGGAATTTAATTAATAGATTTTTTCTTTAGAGGACAGCAAAATTGAGGAGAAGGTACAGATCTCCCAAATACCCCTTTGCACCCACACTCAAAACCCGCCCCACGAACAACATCGCCCCCAGAGTGGTCCATGCGTTACATTTGATGAACCTACATTAACACATCATGATCACCCAAATCCACAGTTTACGTCAGGGTTCACTGTTCGTGTTGTACATTCTATAGGTTTGAACAAATGTATAATGACACGTATCCACTATTATAATATCATACACAGTATTGTCACTGCCCTAAACATCCTCTGTGCTCTGCTTTTTCATCCATCCCCCTGTCCCCCAACCCCTGACCATCACTGATCTTTGTACTGTCTCCATAGTTTTGCCCGTTCCACCACGTCATATAGTTGGAATCATTGGCTGGGATTTTTTTTTTTAATATAAAAATTTATTTATTTATTTATTTATTTTTGGCTGTGTTGGGTCTTCGTTGCTGCCCATGGTCTTTCTCTAGTTGTGGCAAGCGGGGGCTACTCTTCATTGCGGTACACAGACTTCTCATTGCAGTGGTTTCTCTTGTTGCGGAGCATGGGCTCTAGGTGCGCGGGCTTCAGTAGTTGTGGCACACGGGCTCTAGAGCGCAGGCTCCGTAGTTGTGATGCACGGGCCTAGTTGCTCCGCGGCATGTGGGATCTTCCCAGACCAGGGCTCGAACCCGTGTCCCCTGCATTGGCAGGCGGATTCTTAACCACTGCACCACCAGGAAAGTCTGGGTGGGATTTTTAAAGAGACTTAGCTATTTTTGGAGGTGGCGAGGGTTCAAGGAAGTAATGGGGAAACCGAGGCGCCCAGGGACTAGTGCCTTGAGAAGTCATTACTACCTGCGGGCCTGAAGATGTTACCAGAGCCTGGTTGAGAGTTAGAACCACCGAGAGGGGCTGTCCAAGGGAGGATGAAGTCACAGAGGGATATAGCTATGGCCCAAACCGAGCCAACTCAGGAGGAATAAATATCCAGACCTTTCTCTGTCCTCCACCCTCAAGCCTCTAGCTGGTGCCTCCCATGGGCCAATCAGAAGCCAGTGGGCAAGATGACTTAGGTGACAAACACAGTCCATAGGGCTTCGCTTCCCAGGGTGCAGAGCAGGGTCTAGAAGGGTGGAGAAAAGGCTTGGGGGCAAATGGAGAATTACCCACCCAATGGGTAATTCTCTTGACTACACTATCAGTCAAGTCTTAAACAGTCTGTTCCCCAGTAAAAATTTAATTCACTTTGTGAGTACCACTGGCAAAGGAGGAAGCATATTCCTATAAAGAAACTGTGTCCATTTTTGGATACTCTCTAGTATGTAGACTTTCTATAGTAAATTGTATTTTTTTTAAGTGGACAATTTTTACATTGAAAACAGAAGCCAGTGAACCTGTTCATCTCCTCAGTTAATCAAGAGTTCAGTGTGCCTTTGTATGAAGACAAACTTCAGCCCTTTGGACATTTCTGCCAGTTCTCATATTTAGAAGAAGAACCAAATGAAGTTAGCAAAAAGCAAGGATTGAGGAACTATATGACAAATGCTTTTTTTTTTTTCTCCTTTTTGACCAGAAGTGACAACTGAGGAGCAGGAACAGGGGAAATTTTCTGCCACTGGACATACCTGTTATATTGTTGGATCACAGACTCCTTTTTTTTTTTAATAAATTTATTTATTTATTTATTTTTGGCTGCGTTGGGTCTTCGTGGCTGTGTGCGGGCTTTCTCTAGTTGCAGCGAGCAGGGGCTACTCTTCGTTGTGGTGCGCAAGCTTCTCATTGCAGTGGCTTCTCTTGTTGTGGAGCACGGGCTCAGTAGTTGTGGCTTGCGGGCTCTAGAGCGCAGGTGCAGTAGTTGTGGCTCACGGGCTTAGCTGCTCCGCAGCATGTGGGATCTTCCCGGACTAGGGCTCGAACCTGTGTCCCCTGCATTGGCAGGCGGATTCTTAATCGCTGCGCCACCAGGGAAGCCCCCCCCAGACTCTTAACACTGAAAAAGACCTTAAAAATCATCTAGTCCTGTGTTTTTCAAGCCTTTTTAGTTGTGAGGCCCCTTGCTCAGGCACTTACATGGAAACCCATTAAGTGGAAGAATTTTACTTCACAGGGCCTGGTACTGTGCTTTGCACTTGGCCAGGATTATCTCATTTCATCCTGTCTACAGCCTTAAGAGGGAGGTTCTTCCTTTTGTACATCAACAGAGAAAGATGCCAAGGGTCAGAGACGAGCAAGGGCACATTGCCAGTGGCTGTAGCAGGTGGGATTCGACGTCAGGGTTCCTGACTCCACAGCCCGTGTCTCTGCTTCCACATAAAGGCAGAGGTGATTTAGTTAAAGCAGAGTGTAGGTTTTCAGAGCTTGCCTCATTCTCCCCCTAACCCTGACCTTACCCTTGACCACCTGGGACACTGTTTAAAAAATACCCATCCGAGTCTAACACTTGATAACTTAATCGGTTAAACTGACTATCATCAACCCCAATATATGGAAAAACAGTCCCATATTTCTCAAATACACCCTAACTCTTATTTTCCCTCCTCTTCAAAGTACTTAGATATAATTTTCCCTGTCATCAATATGCACATGCAATTTAATCTTTGGCTTCTTTTAACCTAAATCTATTTTCTATAAAAATTCTCATGTATAAATCCAGACATTGGACTCACCAATTTAAACAGCTGTTTATCATTTTTATAGAATACTCCATAACAGAACTTCCTGCCCCGTATTCCATGGAAGCCTGGTTCCTGATGATATTAATAGGTGTCTGCAATAAGAAGGGGTTTTTACCAGTTTATATATTTATATCAAAAAAATATGTATTTTTTGACAAGTTTGGGAAATGATACACATGCTCTCCTGCACATCACATGCACATTAGAAAATTAAAGATGATAAAAAGTCATGTAAGGACTTCCCTGGTGGCACAGTGGTTAAGAATCCACGTGCCAATGCAGGGGACACAGGTTCGAGCCCTGGTCCAGGAAGATCTCACATGCCACGGAGCAACTAAGCCCATGTGCCACAACTACTGAGCCTGCGCTCTAGAGCCCGTGAGCCACAACCATTGAAGCCCGTGAGCCTATAGCCCAGGCTCTGCAACAAGAGAAGCCACCGCAATAAGAAGCCCGCGCACCGCAACAAAGTTGCAGCTCTATTTACAACAGCCAGGACATGGAAGCAACCTAAGTGTCCATCATCAGATGAATGGATGGATAAAGAAGATGTGGCACATATATAAAATGGAATATTACCCAGCCATAAAAAGAAACGAAATTGAGTTATTTGTAGTGAGATGGATGGAGTTAGAGTCTGTCATACAGAGTGAACTAAGTCAGAAAGAGAAAAACAAATACAGTATGCTAACACATATATATGGAATCTAAGGGAAAAAAAAAAAAGTCATGAAGAACCTAGGGGCAAGATGGGAATAAAGACACAGACCTACTAGAGAATGGACTTGAGGATATGGGGAGGGGGAAGGGTAAGATGTGACAAAGTGAGAGAGTGGCATGGACATATATACACTACCAAACGTAAAATAGATAGCTAGTGGGAAGCAGCCGCATAGCACAGGGAGATCAGCTTGGTGCTTTGTGACCACCTAGAGGGGTGGGATAGGGAGGGTGGGAGGGAGGGAGATGCAAGAGGGAGGAGATATGGGAACATATATATATGCATGATTGATTCATTTTGTTACACAGCAGAAACTAACACACCATTGTAAAGCAATTATACTCCAGTAAAGATGTTAAAAAAAAAAAAAGACTAGCCCCCACTCACTGCAACTAGAGAAAGCCCGCACACAGCCACAAAGACCCAATGCAGCCAAAAATAAATAAATAAATTTATTTTTTTTAAAAAGTCATGTAAGAGAGCAACGGACATGATTAGGCTTAGCAAACGGATTTGATCATAAAATCCTTTTGTAAAAACCTCTATGGAGCAAATCCACTGCTCTACAGATCCACCGGATGGAACCCCGCCCTGTACCAGGTTTGCTTGGTCCTTTCTCAGTGAGTATGGGACCCTTACTTTACAGACAAGGAAGGTAGATTTTCAAGTCACCCGTCTGGCTGGCAACACCGATTAGGATCCTAGCTCAGGTCTCCTAATAACTTTTACAGAAATTCCTGTGATAACACTGTCTGGGCTCTTAAAGATGGACACATATTCTGATATTTCACAACTGATGGAGAGCAAGCCAGCACAACTCCTAGTCCCTATGGTCACCTCACATCGCCTGGTAACTTGGTGGCCCAGGGCCTCTTAAAAGGAGAATAGTTATTGGCTGAGGATGACTCAGCTTTGCCTCCAAATCCTCAGGTTCTCCGCTGGGAGGCACCTGTAGGGGGCAGACCAGTGGCTCGGAACAGTTTCCCTCTGCGGAGGTGCTGCCAGCACCATCCGGTCAGCAGCCTGAACCCATGGCACAGTCTTCTTGTGTTCTAGGCCCTGCAGAAAACTGATGGTTTTTTGGGTTACACAATAAGCGGGTTAGGAATAAAAGCGTGGGCTCTGGGGCTTCCCTGGTGGCACAGTGGTTAAGAATCCGCCTGCCAATGCAGGGTACATGGGTTCGATCTCTGGTCTGGGAAGATCCCACAGGCTGCGGAGCAACTAAGCCCATGCGCCACAACTCCTGAGCCTGTGCTCTACAGCCTGAGTGCCGCAACTACTGAAGCCGATGCACTCTAGGGCCCACGAGCCACAACTACTGAGCCCGAGTGCTGCAATTACTGAAGCCTGCGTGCCTAGAGCCCAGGCTCCGCAACAAGAGAGAAGCCTCCGCAATGAGAAGCCCACGCACTGCAATGAAGAGCAGCCCCTGCTCGCCACAACTAGAGAAAGCCCATGCACAGCAACGAAGACCTAGCGCAGCCAAAAAAAAGAAAAAAGAAAATAAAAAAAAAAGAAAGTGTGGGCTCTGGCATGAAGCCCTGAACAACGTGCTTGCTAAGGGCAAAGGGAATATGGGGTGGGTAGAGGAAGACAGTGGTCATAAATATCAGCTATGACCACACGATCAGTCACAGAAACCAGGACGGTGATGGTTGTGAGCATTCTTCCTTATTTGACATGAATATATTTGCTTATATACAAACCAGTTTTCCCCCTTTCATTGCTCTAGCCTCTAGAATAAGATGTGTTAATAGTAGTTAACCTCATATTTCATTATTTAAGTTACAGGATATCAAAGGGACATTGACTTATCTAGAAAAGAAATCACCAAAAATGGACTTTGGAGAAGTCCAGCATATTTCTGGATGTATGAGACAAATTGTATTATGCCTCTAATTGGTTAAACTGCCACCTATCAAAGAAATACTGGGTATGAGATGGGAAAGAGATGCGAAGGAGTGGAATTCAGCCAGTACTCACAGGAACTTAGAAATAATACTGCATTTGTCCATGCAACGTAATTCAGCATCCTTGAAAAGTTAAGTGTGCCAACAAGGTTCAAGGAAAGTGATGCCTTTGCACTGGAGGATAAATAACCAAATGCCACCTGGTGGGATTCACACTCTCCCAGGCTTCTTAGAACTTACAAGCAGCAGAGACTTTTTGTTGATACCAAGAGACGATGGGGGAGGTTCTGGGCAGAAATGATTTTTGGTGCCAGGTGACTCATTTTTAAACAACTTCCACATTCGGCAGATGGTGATAATGCCAGCGCTTAACGATAGAGCTGGGTAAATCAGGACGGCATGTTTCCACACTTCTCAGATGCTTATTTCTAAACAGTATGTACAAACCACGTCTTTGGGTGCCTCTCTCTGCAGTGAGTCATGCAGTCTAAGCAAGGCTGCCGCCTCTGGAGTCCATGATGCCCTCCTGTTAGAATCCGGCAATGGACCACACTGATTAAGAGTACGGAAAAAGGATCCAGACGCTCATTTTTCAGATGCTGAAAACATCAGGCCACAGAGTACACTGACCGCAGACAGTTTCTGTCTTGATCATTTCTCACACGAACACTGTCCTATTGAGAGGACCTCAACCCTCATCAAATTCCCATGTATTCCAGACAAATTAAATCATGTAACCATAGAACTTACGGGGTAGAAGGAACTTATACTCATTGAGACCAGGGCAGAAGTCACTAACTTTTTATCAAATATTTCATGCTCCCCCTCCCATGCAGAAGAGCTGTGGCTGAAACATGGTTGCCCAGGGAGGCAGTACATTTCTCAATGCCTTTCATTTGCGCAAGGGCGTGTGACCGCTACTGGCCAATAGAAAGTGAGCAGAAGTGATGTGTGCCACTTCAGGCCAAAGCAGTTAAGAAGAGGGTGTGTCACTTCTTCTCTCTCCCCTTCCTCCTGGACACAGAGGTCTCTAAGCCTCCAAGGGATGGCAGAGCCATGAGATGAGACATGCTTGGGTCCCTGAATCACCATATGGGTCCCTGAATCACCACCAGGACGATCTTCATCAGATTGTGATGTGAGTAACAAATACATTTTTACTGTGTTAAGACTCTGAAATCGGGGGCTTAATCATTCTTGTAGCTAGCATGTCCCTAATTAATACAGAGTCCAACTTCCCTCTTCCTCTCTCTATCCAGTGTTTTAATTCTCTTTACAACTCCTCATAGAGATATTACTAGGAATACCCAGAAGCACTTTGTACGATGGCCGAGATTATGCACACTGGTATCAGGCAGACGAGGCTTTTAATTCCATTTTCTATACTAAACTAGCTATGTGTTCTTGACCAAGCCAGTTAACTTCTCAAGAGCCTTGGTTTCCTCATCTGTAAAATGCACATAATAATAGTACTTATGTCATAATATTGTTGAGAGAAGTAAAGGAGCTCATCCACATAAGGCACTACGTATTTAAGAAATGAAGGCTTTTGTTCTTACTGGCATTATCCTACAGGTGATCATGCAACACACGCTGGTGATATTATTAAAGAGATCAACGGGCAGCTTTTTGTTGTACTGTCACTTTCCAGAGGGCCAGAGGAAATTAGGCATACAAGCAGCTTCCCTACTTAGATACCAGGACCTTAGAAAATTGGGTGAGGTGGTTCAATAGAAACATAGGTCCTAGGAGACTCGGGTACCAGGAACCCAGAAGGAATAAGCAACAAACTCTCTGGGCACTGACACATCTTACCAACACTCAGTGTCCTTCAGCAAAGAGGAGATGGGAGCTGTTGTTTTCAGGATGTACAGGTGAGGTCACATGGGAGACGCGAGTGGATAGACCCAGTGTAGGTCTATCTCTGACTGGGCCCCAGGAAATGGAGCCCTCCCCCATGGTCGCTAAGGAAACCCCAGAGATGCTCTCAGGTGCCATGAAGAAGGGGGAGCCCCCGCACCAGAAGAAGCCTTGGGAGGAACGCTGCTGGGAGCGCATGAGGGAGATGGAGGAGAACAAGGGACAGGGCAGGTGGCCAGAAGCCTGTGCTCCGCAAGAGAATCAGCAGTTTCCTGCCTCTGATTCCTGTACCTGCTCCGCCGGCTCCGCTTTGGGCCAGGGCACCCTCTCCCTTTGTCCTCTTAGCAGAAGTGCAGAGCCCCTTGTAGACTTCCTGCTGACCCCTCTGTCACCCGCTGCCCCAGGGCAGTCCTCCTCTGGCAACAGGAGTCTGAAACAAGACTCACCCTTCCCTTCCTTTGCCCAGATGCTAAGGGTTGGAAAACAAAGGCAGATGTTTGGCTCAAAACCACTGCAAAGAAAGATGAGAACAGCCTGCTTCCTGCCGCCCCTCTGGACAGCGGTCAGGAGAGTGATAACTCAGACCCTGCCCTGTGCCCACTTCCAAGAGCCCTCCAGCCAAGCCACGGAAGAGGCTTCACGACACTGGACCCACCAACTGCTTCAAAAGCCCTCTCTGAAGAGCAAGAAGGACAGAAAAGGAAAAGCAGAAGCAGAAGCTCCTGTGTGGCACCCCGGGCATCTGCACCGAGTGACACCACTGGCTCAGGCTACCTTCTCCCTCTGGTTGTCTTTCGGTCATGCGTTTGTATTGCTGCTGCAGTTTTCAAGTATTTGGATTTGAACAGATGAGGGAAGGCTTTCCACCACAGGAGGGGGAACCAAGGAAATTTCAAATACAATGCATTTTCCAGATTCCTGTCTTTATACCAAAATAAAGTATTGATATTCATGAAGGCAAGCAAGAAAGGAGGGAGGGAGGGAAGGAAAGAGAAGGAGCCCTTCAGAGTAAATAATAATTTATCTTGTGCTTACCTTGTGTCTGGTTTTCAGCACTCCCAACACTGATGACCTAGAAGAAAATGAGGTCATGCAACAGTGCATAAGTGACCTGTCCCCCCAAAACACACATCTGAAGCAGCCCATTCCAGCTTTGGATGATGGGATTGAATACTTTCCTTTATGCTAAGACAAAATATTTCTGCCTCTATTTCTCATCCCTGGTCCTCTCTCCTGTCTTGGGTCCAGAGGGAACAAGTCTAAATTTTCTTTTGCATGTAAAAGTCCACAGTGAAGCCCTTTCCATATGAGAACAGAGAGAGAGGGTAGTCTTCTTGAGGACTAGCTCTCCATGGGGAGACTTCTCCTTTGCAGCAATAACAGGCAAAGTCTTTCACGGTTTTTTTTTTGAGGGATGCTAAAGGACTCTGAACCCCAAGTCTTCCTTCCAAATTCCAGTCTTTTTTTTTTTTTTTTTAATAGATTTATTTATTTATTTATTTATGGCTGTGTCGAGTCTTTGTTGCTGCACACAGTCTTTCTCTAGTTGCGGCGAGCAGGGGTTACTCTTCATTGCGGTGCATGGGCTTCTCATTGCTCAGTAGTTGTGGCGCATGGGCTTAGTTGCTCCACGACATGTGGGATCTTCCCGGACCAGGGCTCGAACCCATGTCCCCTGCATTGGCAGGCGGATTCTTAACCACTGCACCACCAGGGAAGTCCCCCAAATTCCAGTCTTGACCTAACTCTTCTACTGTTACCTCTTCTTCCTCGGTGTCCCCTTATATGGCACAGAGGCTGCAGGGAACACGACCAGGATAGATATGTTTGGAGGTCAGAGCATGAGATGTGATCCAGTTTGTACTGGGGAGCAGAGAGACCCCAAAATACTGGAGATGCTTATATCCAGTCAGCACAGGCCACAGCTACTCATTTTTCATCATCACCAAGGCCCCATGGGTGAGACAAGAACAGGAAGTCAGAAACACCTCCCTCTACCAATCCGGTCCCAACATGTCTCACCAGCCCAGGTTTCCCTAATCCCCTCCCCTCTGTCTACTGTCTTCTTTTGTAAAATGATCCTTCAAGATGCTGGTGGAGATAAGAGGAAAGATTTGAGAGAAGAGAAGGGGGAGGGCATGGGCTATTTATTCAAGAATTTAAACCCCTTAAAGTCTGCCTACTCTGAATTCTCCTCAGAGGTAACTTACTATTCTGATTTTCTCAGCCTTCTACTCCTATCTTCCCATATTGACAAATATTGTTTGCCCATGTGACACCCTTTTCCTTTCTCCTGGTAAAAGCTCTCTGAGTTTCCTCTGATGAGGCACCCTCCTTGGTCCACGTGGTTCATTCGACAGACTGCCCACAACTCACCATTGCAGGGACGAATGGAAGACCAAGACCTGACCGAGCAGAGTCATGGTGATTGGTCTGGGGACAAAAATGGGATGGGAGGCAGCCCAACGAGAGTCTACACTGTGGATTTTGCTGGAACTGTTGGAAAGGATGTGCTGAGGTTGCTAAGCTAATAGGATTTAAACCTGGAGCTGCAGACAGTCGTCATCACCTGCTCTTGAGGAAAGCCTGCAGAGCATGAAGCTAACACTAAGGGGTGAGGGACCAAGAGGTGAAGAGAGACGGGCTTTGGCTTATGGCTGTTCGAGTTGAGCTTGTCTCTTGCATCCAAAATTACTCAGAATTCTGAGTAATACTTGACCCCGGTGGTTCTGAAACTTTTTGGTCTCAGAATCTCTTTGCAATTTAAAAGTTTATTGATGACCCCAAAGAGCTTTTGTTTGTGTGAATTATTTTTATTGATATTTATCATATTAGAAATTAAAATTGAGAAATTCTATAACTGTCAATAAAACTCACAACGAACTCATTATGTGTTAGTATAAATAACATATTTTTATGAAAAATAACTACATTTTCCAATAGAATACATTCAGCGAGAAGCATGCCCTTGTTTCACATTTTTTCAATTGTCTTGCAATGTCTGGCTTAATACAACATAGCTGAATTCTCATATATGTTTCTGCAGAATGACATTGCCATATGTTCTTTGGTTAAAGTATGTGAAGAAAACCTGGCCTCACAGAGATATGTATTGTTAAAAAAGACAGATTTTAAAAGACTTTTCAGAGAGTTGTGGATATTCTTTTTTGGTATTTTCCCAAAACTTGACAAGTGGTAGTCTCTTTAAAGTTTGTTACAATGTGGAATCTGAAACTATAAAAGGAGCTTTTCATATTCTATATACTCATGGAAGGATGAGGGTGATAAAAGGCAAAATAATATCTTAGAATTAACAGGAAAATCGTTTTGATCTTGTGGATCCCCTGAAAGGTTTTTAGGGACCTCCAGGGGTCCCTGGACCACACTTTGAGAACTACGGCTCCACCCTAAGCCTCATCAACTCTGACTCTGTGTATATTTTTCTAACTTAAACTTCTTTTTTTTCCTTTTTTTTTTTTTTTCTGGCCATGCCGTGTGGTTTGCGGGATCTTAGTTCCCTAACCAGGGATTGAACCTGGGCCCAGGCAGTGAGAGTACCGAGTCCTACCCACTGGACCGCCAGGGAAATCCCTAATTTAAACTTCTAATCTGAAGAAAAGGGAACTGATTGGGCTCATTCAGTCACCCTTCGAGAAGAAAATCTGTGTAATTTTTTCAACTAATGGTGCTGGGTGCTCCCCACGTCCCAGGCACCGTGGTGGGAGCTGGGAGTACAGAGAAGAGCACAACGGAATGAGACCCTCCCCTCAAGTTGCCGGTAGCCGAGCGTGACTCCCAGACATCAATCCTAACAGAGATTTACAAACCGGGGTAAGTTATGTGAAGGAAACTACAGAAAGTCAGGGAGTGGTAAGGGACTGGTTCCTCAAAGAAGCGACTTGTAAAAGATACAAGGATAAGTAGTCATTCTAGGACGGTAGAGGAGAGGCATGGGGAGGAGCGAAGGCTTCTTGCTCCAGGCCAAGGCAGTTCCATTTCCATGTGATACATCTTAGCGAAGGAGAAGCTGCAAGAAGCCAGCATCCCTGGAAAGCGAAGGTAGGGACCACATTGCAGGAGAGTCTGGAGAGGTAGATAGGAGCCATCTGTTAGACACGGTGCTTGCAAAACGCCATCTCATTGGCTGCTGGCCTGCCTACAGAGGAGTGCCTTTGAGTCTGGCACCTGCCCCTGGTCGAGGCAGCTGGAGCCAAGATGCAGGGTCATGTGGTGGCCCAGGCATCAGGGACCACTGGAAGGGATTGTGGGAGTACAGCAAGCACTCCCAGAAGACTCATGACCCCCTCTAAAAATCATATTCCATCTCTCCCGGCTTCACAGTTGCCCGACGCACAGCCATCCTCTGATTTGGAAGCCTTGAAGATCTTCTGCATTTGCTGGTCACCCATGCTTGATTTTCAATAGGGACATTGTCACAGGTGGGGCTCCCGAGAGGCAGATTCGGAGATGAGATTAGCAGCAGGATGACTATTAGGTCTTGGAGACAAGACTTGTGAAAGGGAAGGGACAGAAGCAGGATTGGACAGAGGGAGAAGCTGACCCGCAAGGTACTCTCAACAAAGGTCTCAGCTAATCTCACGGGCAGCTCTGAAGCTGAGCTGGCCCGCCTGAATTGTCTCGATTTGCAGCAGGAGGGTCAGCTTTACACCCTAGCATCTCCCGGTCACTGGATATGCGTTGCTCTGGAAGGAAGCATGACCTTGGAAGGCAGCATGACCAGGCAAGGCAGTTTTCTTCAGTTAACGCAAGCCCCAAAGTGGAATGACAACAGATGGCTCTCTCCCAGCATCATTCCCAAGTCCTAGGGGCACCATCCTTCTTTCCAGAAGGAGGATCTGCGTGGTGCATCACAGCGCCCATCACGCTCAACACTCAACAAGAATCACAGTGGCGTTTATGAGGACAGCGGTGGCCAGGGACTCGGCGGGATTGAGCTCCAGTGCTGGCTTTTCATGAATCAAACACACATAAAAACTTAGAGTTGGTGAGCTGGGTGCACCCTGCCTGTCTCCCCACCTTGTCCCATAACCATTCTCCCTCATCCATCCACTCCATCAACCCTCCAAGCTCATTTCTTCCTTGGGGCCTTTGTACTGTCGATAAGAATTATCTCATTTGCGTGCTCAACTAGAAGATATGTTCCATGGGCATAGAAACCGGTGTTCTTCACCTTTGTGTCTTCAGAACCTAGAACACAGTAGGCATAGAAACCGGTGTTCTTCACCTTTGTGTCTTCAGAACCTAGAACACAGTAGGCATAAAAATATTTGCTGGAAAAAAATGAATGACTGGACTTCCTTGGTGGTGCAGTGGTTGAGAATCTGCCTGCCAATGCAGGGGACAAGGGTTTGAGCCCTGGTCCAGGAAGATACCACATGCCACGGAGCAACCAAACCCGTGTGCCACAACTACTGAGCCTGAGCTCTAGAGCCCACGTGCCACAACTACTGAGCCCACACGCTTAGAGCCCATGCTCCACAACAAGAGAAGCCACCGCAATGAGAAGCCCACACACCGCAACAAAGAGTAGCCACTGCTCGCCACAACTAGAGAAAGCTCACGTGCAGCAACAAAGACCCAATGCAGCCAAAAATAAAAAATAAATAAATAAATGTATTTTAAAAAAAAAGAATGACTGAGGACCAGGCAGAGTGGGTGTACTGGTTTGCTAGGGCTGCCATAACTAATTACCACAGACTGGGTGGCTTAAACTACAGAAGTGTATTTTCTCACAGTTCTGGAGTCTACAAGTCTGAGTGTCGGCAGGGCTGGTTTCTTTTGAGGTCTCTCTCCTCGGTTTGCAGATGGCTGTCTTCTCCCTCTGTCTTCGCATGGTCTGTCCTCAGTACATGTGTGGATCCAAATTTCTTCATCTTAGAAGGACACCAGTCACATTGGATTAGGGCCCACCCTAATGGCCTCATTTTACCTTAGTTACCTCTTTAAAGACCCTATCTCCAAATGAAGTCACATTCTGAAGCACTGGGGGTTAGGACTTCAACATACAAATTTGGGGAGAAACAATGCAACCGAAAACATTGGGGGGACATAAAAAGGCTGTGTCGTGGGGTTTTTCTCTCAGAAACATTGCTGTCTCACACAGAAGAAGAGATGATATAACACCAGCCAGCATTTTTTTTAGTCTTTACAACACACCAGGCACCGTGCTGGTGCTTTACAGGCATTAACTTATTTCTCCTCACAACCATCTGTTGAGGTAGGGAGCAATATGCCCATTTTACTGACAAGAAGACAGAGGCTCTGAGATCTTACTTACTCAAGGTCACACAGTGGCCAAGGGGAGCAGCTAGAACTTGAACGCAGATCTCCTGACTCTAAGCTCCCACAGTTAACTATTTCTAGAGAGTGCCTCTTGTTTATCTTCACAGCTTTCCCACCCCAGGATTTAAAATGCTAACACCCTGCCTCCACAGAGCCATAATTAGTTTAATTACATGGTATTTTGTGATGTCCTCGCTAAGTCACCTGTAGCCCTCTCCACGGAGAAGGGAACCATCCAGGAAAATAACAGAAACCCAGATGTTGCCCTGCATTCAGGGTACAGAAGCCTGAACAAACATTTCTTTTTGCTCCCAGCACTAAGTCTAATGCTACGCTCCCCTCCCTGAAACTTAAAACCAAAATCAGAACTTACTTCATTCTCTGTTTCATTAGCTTGGAATAAGCCCAAGATAAGGTTAACCAATTGACGAGTCTGAAGAAACTGCAACCAATTACCCTGAAAAATATGCTAAGCCTGAACAGATTTATTCCACGTTGCTTAGTGGGTGGCTTCACAGGACGGAGGCCAAGATTTATCATCTGCTTGGCTTTGCCTTTGATTATTCATTGACTGGCACGACTGTCTTACCATAAGCTGATATAGTCTCCCATCTCAGAGAGAGAGAGCAAAAAAATACAAAACACCACATTGACTGATTCATTCCAAACAGAATGTTTTTTTTTTTTTAAGAGAGACAGACCTGTGGTACTAATGAATCTTCCCTGTTTTCCTTTTTGAATTCAAGGCAGGAGATTAATGAAAAATTTAGTGATGGGTGTGCAGGTGGAATGCTCTACTGATTCCTCTGGGTGTATATCTGAACACACATTATAACTGGCTGTTATAAGCCATGCATCTTGGTAGATGTACTCTCAAATCATCTCATTTAACTTGCACAAGATCCCATAGATAGGTGCTGTCATCCCCACCGTACAGGTGAGGAAACTGACTCTTTAAAACTGTGTTATTCAATACGGTAGTCACTAGCTACAGGTGGCTATTTAAACTTAAATGTAAAGGAATTAGAATTTTAAAAGTCAGCTCCTCAGTTACACCAGCCACATTTCAAGGGCTCAACAGCCAGGGGTGGCTAGTGGCCACCAGATTGAACGGAACAGATGTAGAACGTTTCTAACAACACAGAAAGTTTTGCTGGACATGCTGCTCTACAGTCTAGAGGCAAGAACCTTGCCATTGGCTTAAGTAAAGGTGAGATTCAAACCCAGCTCTCTCTGCTCCAAACTCACTATTCCACCACGCCCATGGCATGTGTGGTCTCCCAGTGGGAGCCTCTTAGCTACGGAGGGCAGCAACCTTGACCCTGATTTCTTTAGTATTCCGATGGCACCTTACACTTGAACTGAAAACTTCTTTCTGCCCTGAAAGGCGTGTTGGAAAATGCCAAGAAATGACCAGCAGGTGGTGTGTGTGTCCCATGTCTCATAAAAGTGTGCCATCCCCAGGCTCTGCTAAAAAAGGAGCCTGCAAAATCCAAACACTTGTTCTGTTGCAAGACAAAGGCTATAGACAAAATTGGAATTGTTCTCTCTCTTCCCTCTCTTTAAGTTCTTTTTCTTATCACTCAGAAACTTTGCAATAAAGACGTTTAAAAAACTGGAAAGTACAGCCACCTTCCAATGTCAACTCCCTTGGCTTTAAATAATATCTAAATGTGGATTACTCTGAAATTTGCCTCCTCAGACAGACCCATCCGTAAAACTCTTAATGTATTTATCCAACTGCCTACTTGGTATCTCACATGGGTGTCAAAAAGGCATTTCGATATGAATTTGACCAAAAAGGAACTCTCACTTCCCTGACCCCTCTGCCTCCCAAACTTGTTCTTCCCCCATCTTCCCTATTTCTAGAAATAGTACCACCATACACAAAGTTACTCAGGTCCAAATCCTAGCCTGCGTGCACGCACACACACACACACACATTACATCACTTCATCAGAAAATCCTGGTGGTTCCACCTCAGGAGATCTTGAATCCATTTACTTCTGTGTCCACAACATCTCACTCATCCAAGCTGTCATCCTCTCTTGCCTGGACAACTACAGTGGTTCCTAACAGGTCCCCATGCTCTGACCCTTGCTATTCTCCAACACATTCTCCAAAGATATCGTTTAAAACCAAATCAGAGGGACTTCCCTGGTGGTGCAGTAGTTAAGAATCCTCCTGCCAACGCAGGGGACTTGGGTTTGAGCCCTGCTCCGGGAAGATCCCACATACCGCGGAGCAACTAAGGCCGTGCGCCACCAACTACTGAGCCTGCGCTCTAGAGCCCGCAAGCCACAACTACTGAGCCTGTATGCCACAACAACTTAAGCCTGTGTGCCTAGAGCCAGCCCATGCTCCACAACAAAGAGAAGCCACCGCCATGAGAAGCCCGCGCACCGCAACGAAGAGTAGCCTCCGCTCAAAGCAACTAGAGAAAGCCCACGCACAGCAACGAAGAGCCAACACACCCATAAATAAACAAATAAATCTATTTTTTTAAAAACCCAAAAAAACCAAATCAGAGTACGTCACTCCCTTGAGAATAAAATCCAAGCTCTTATCAGGAAGTTCATGCAGGCCTACAAGACCCTACAAGGTCAGGCTCCTGCCTCCCAGGGCTTTTATGGTTGGTCACTAATCTCTTACACCTCCTGTGGTTCCTCAAGCACACCAAGCTCTCTCTCCCCTCAGGGCCTTTGCATGATCTCTGGTCTCCTTTCAGGGGTCACCTTCTCTGAGACGCCTTCCCTGATTACTGTCTAAAGAGGCCTCTTCTTCTAGTGTATAGACCATCACACTATTTCATCCTTCAGAACATTGACCCCAATTATAAATGAGGTTGGACTCAAAGCTACCAGCTCCAAAGTTCCAGTACGTTTCAAAAGAGGAGGGAACAATGGCATTCAGAAGAACTCATACCTGAAGGCATATTTTTAATTAAAATCGTCCTCTTGTCTTTCTTACTTCAAAACACCTCTGGCATTCTTGCTTTGGAATTTCCTCCAGAGCCAAGCATTTGATCACAACGTGGTTCTAAATGGGCTGCGATACAGAAAGCGGCAAAGAGCGCGTTTTAGAACAGTACTGTGATACAATCTCATTTTTCAAGTGGAAGAAATACATGACACTCTCTCTCACCTTCCCTGAACATACCTCCCTCACACACGCACTCCTTCCGTGGAAACACAGTGGTCCCTCGGTATCCGCGGGATATTGGATCCAGGACCCCGGGCAGACACAAAAGTTCGCGGACGCTCACTTCCTGGCTATAAAATGGCGCAAGCGCAGTCGGCTCTCCGTACCCGCGCGTCCGCATGCTCGGTTCAACTCGCTCTGTGGTTGGTTGAATGCGTGGATGCGGACCCCGCAGATTCGCGGATACGGAGCGCCGACTGTATTTTAAGTCTGGAAGGAGACTCGCTGAATTGTTAACAGTGTTTACTGTAAGGAGAGGAGAACTTTCAAAACGCGCCATTACTCCTCTGAAACTGGGATTCCCAAGGAAGCCGATAGGGAGCACCAGGGCTGATTTTCAGCTGGAATGCACCAACTCGGGCTGACCCGCTGGTCACAGCCCCCGTCCCCTCTTACTGGACTGTGCCATGACATACCAACTTTTAAATGTTTTCACTGACACCCAGAAAACAACCCAGGTTCTGTTTTCTGCCCCAGTACACACTGCTGTATTATTTAAATTCAGTATGATACGTGTGCATCGATTTAGTTCACATCACATATTTGACAAAATTCGGTTCATCTCAATACTGAGCATCTACTATTGCCGTGTACCAGTGGTGGGGTGAAGAGGCAAGGACAGATGAAACACAATGCCTGCCCCCAAATCTCAGAGCCTGTGACCAAGAGTATCATCATCCAGCTTGGTCGTGACAGTTTGATCTGAAAAACTGTTGGCTCTTTTCAAATATCAAAAGCTTCCTCAGTGAGCAAAACCCTAGAAAATTCTCAAGGGGGCTGGTGGCGGGGGTGGGGGGGGGAGTGCAAATAAAATCCTGCCTTGTCTCTGAGACAGTTCCAGGAGAAGACTAGGAAAGTCTTTGGAGCAAAAATAGCCACTAAAGTAAGTCCTTGGTTGCTGAGGAAGCTTGGATGGGACGATCATTTATTTGCTGTATAAATTCTGGCACCAAAAGTAAAAAGTCATTCACATTTTCTTAAAACTATAGTTCATAGTTCCACCATAACCTCTTTTTCTTAACACAAATATTTTTGTAACATTGTCCTTACTCTCCTGAATTGTAATTCACACCGGGTATAATCTACCTACAAAAAATTTCTAAAAATCAATATATTGTTTTGTCATATAAGGGAGAAGTAAAAAATACAGTTTACAGTATAATAAGTATTTTATAATACGAGAGTGCTCAGATGATTCAAGAATCAGTGAGTAGTCAAATGTTTGCACCTATTTTTAATGATGACATCTGGATTTCAGAGGAACTAGACCATATTCGACTGAATGTTGTTAACTGTTTTGCTTTATATTTGCTATTTCCAAATAAGGGCTAGATACGCATACACAGAATCTCCATGAATGAAATAGCTATAAATGAAAACTGATGCAACTATGTGGCCCTGGTGACTCAGATCCCAAGTGTGATACAGCCATTAATGACATCATTTTCCAAGAAGGTGAACAGCTCTGGGTAAACTGCTAGAGCCTTCCTTCCATTTACACAGTAGTAGCATTCCTGGGAAGCGTGGTGACTATTAAAACCATGCTGGTGTTTGTGTTTATGTGAAAAAAAGAGTTAGGACCTATTCTCAGATAATGAAAAATAAGTTCTCACCTGTGTCAGTGGTGGGGCTTTTCAAATCTTGAGGGGACACAAGACAACTCTTTGCTCCGCAGGCCTGTTTCATACTGGCCCCCAAAGCCAGGAGGATGTGAGACTTCCTCATTTCCATCCCCGCAACCCCTGCAATCCGTGTGAAAACCAAAAGCACCGTCACCAGGAAACATCCTCTAAGGATGTGCCATCCCCTTTGAGAAACACTTCCTTGAAGTCACAACTCTTAGGAGAACTCCAGGTCTTTTGGTCACTCTCTGGGTTACTACAGCACTTACTCTGTCCCCTGTCACCCAGCTGGGCATCAAAGGGTCAGCAGCAGGCAAGTGGTGGGGCCTGAGAAGAACTGATGACAGTGATGACGGCTCTGGAAGGAACAGACCTGCTCCCGGGAGTGACAGGCTGAACCCCAGGCAGCAGGTGACACTCTGGCTCCGAAGAGCACACAGTACTGGCCACAGGAGGGAACTCGGCCAGCAGGTGATAGGGACAGAGAGCGGCCCTGCATGTGAGAACAGGAGGCTGAGCTGCAGCCACGGGAAAGCATGGGGCACGGAGCAGCCACAAGGCACCCACAGACAAACTCCCAGTTGTAGAAGAATCACAGCCTAAGGACACTTCCAGAATTTCAGAGACAAAGAGGAATAAGTGGAGGGAATAGAGGGCACTGGTTAGGAACTTGGGTTTTGGGATCAGACGAGTTCAAATCCCAGCATTGCCACCGCTGACAAGTGTGACTTTGGACCAGCTGCTTAACTTCTCTTTGACTCTGTCTCCTCATCTGTAAAATGGGCACAAACGGCAGTGGGGATCAGATGGGATCAGAGGGAAGACACTGAGCATGGTGCCTGGTGGCCTGCAAGCTGCTCCAGAGTAGGACTCTGTCTAGTTCTGCTCCCCTTTATACCCAGAGAACTTGACACGCAGGAGCCACACTTCAGCCCTGGTCGAGTGACCCGGCTCGGAAGGCCGTGTGAAAGGCAGCCATTCTCACTGTTATGAAGGGACCAGGTACTGGGGCTGGGGTAGGAAGTGCGGACTTGGTTCTCTACTGGGACACCAGATCACAGGCAGTACAAGAAGAGGAAACCAGATCACCTGGGGGACTGAAGCAGGGCTCCCGAAATCTCTGAGTAAGGACAGCCCTGGTCTCAGCACTCAGGGGCTGCCGAGCTCCCAGGAGAAAGTCCTGCAGCCCCACCGTGGGGGAGGGAGGGCATTGGGGCCAGACAGCCACGGGGCGCTGCGAAGCACGGGAAGGAGGCCTGAGCCAGACCTGGAAGAGCGCGCTGGCCTGCAGACCTGCGACCCCACGACAGGTCCTCCCGCCTGGGAACTGTACACATACATCAGAACTAAACGGAGCCGTGCAAAGTGAGAGGAAAGTAGGCCAGCCCTGGCTCCTTCCCCCGCACCGGCTCCAGGTCACGTCACTCTCCCCTCTGCGTTCTGGGCTCCAGCCACACTGGTCATTTCCTTGTTTCTCGAAAATGCTAAACTTCCCCACCCACAGCCCCACCAGTCACTCTTTGCCTGGCTGAGTTCTTCTCACCCTTCAAGTCTTGGTTCAAACATCACTTCCTGGGAGAGGCTTTCCCTGAACCCCCAGACCAGGTACAGTGTCCCTCTTCCTTATTATCCTTGCCCCTTCCAGCCTTTTCCTTCTTGGTATCTATTGCAAGGACAATTATTGTGGGTGTAAGAATCTGCTCGGTGTTCACCTCTCCCACTGGACTGGACACTCCTGAGAGCAGACACCACGTCAAGTCCATTACCCCATATCCTGGGGTACGCAGCCTAGCCCTCGTGCACGGTTAGTACTCAGTAGATGTCAGGAGAAAAGAGAAGAGACCCTGAAACTCAGAGCAGGGTTACTGGGTTTGTCCTGAAACATAATCAGATCCATAGAGAAACTCAACTCTTAAGAAAGCCAGGCCACTGACATTTCCGGTTGAATATTCATTTGGCAGCAATTTGTCACCCTATTTCGAGGCCTAGCACACAGCAAAGATGAGTGCCATCCTCTCCTCTCAAACACAAGTGGCTATGGCAGAAAATACTTGGATTTGTGTCCCCTTCTCCCTGCTGTCCAGCAGGACACCCTGAGTGATGTCAGGTGTACCATCCCTTTGATCTTGCTGGTGAGAAAATACGCTCAGGACTAAGTCCCAGGCAGAAATGAAAGCTGGAACTATATTCAATATCCTGTGATAAACCATATGGAAAAGAATATGAAAAAGAATGTATATATATATGTATGTATAACAGAGTCACTTTGTTGTACAGCAGTAATTAACATGACATTGTAATTCAAATATACTTCAATAAAAAATACATTGAAAAAGAGAAGGTGAGAAAACAGATTCTTTCCTTGTGTCCTCTACCATCCCGCCACCACCGTGCAGATCTCCGCCAGCTAAAATCTGCTGAACGAGACACCTGAGCACCTTTTCTGGCCCGTGGGCGAGAAACTGTAGTTCATTTCCAGAGATCACTTCATTCTTCATTCTTTGTTTTTCTTTCTGTATCATCACTAATGGGAAGCTCAGATCCTTTTAGGGGCTTACAGAGTACAGGCAGAGAACAGTTGGCCCTAGAAGGCCAGCTTTTTCTGAAGGCAGAGAAATGGCAATTTCCCAGCATCTCACTTCTAATAGTTAATTATCACCTCCAATTGCCGAACCCTCATTCTGAACCAACAGGTATGCTCTTAACTGCTTTACATAAATGATCCTATTTAATCCTTCCAGCCCCTCTATGGAACACATGCTATTGATATTACCCTCTCCATTTTCCAGATGAGGAAAACTGAGGCCTAGAAAGTTGAAGTAAACTCCCGGACTCACAGGACCAGCAAGAGGTGACAGTGGAGTCAGATCCAGGTCTCTTTGCCCTCACAGCCTGAGCTCTTAAGCGCTGCACTTTATTGCAAGAATACTTGCAACTCGGGGAGGGGGAAGGGTAAGCTGGGACGAAGTGAGAGAGTGGCATGGACATATATACACTATCAAACGTAAAACAGATAGTGGGAAGCAGCCACATAGCACAGGGAGATCAGCTCGGTGCTTTGTGACCACCTAGAGGGGTGGGATAGGGAGTGTGGGAGGGAGGGAGATGCAAGAGGGAAGAGATGTGGGGACATATGTATATGTATAACTGATTCACTTTGTTATAAAGCAGGAACTAACACACCATTGTAAAGCAATTATACTCCAATAAAGATGTTTAAAAAAAAAAAAAAGAATACTTGCAACTTACAAGGTACTTTGATTGTTCAATCAGCTAGTTAATGTAGCAACACCAGCACCAACACCAATGAGAATAATCACAGATAAGTGTTCAGGTATTTTTATTACTGTCATTATGTTATGATCCCTGATTTAGAAATACTGTCTTGAAGCAGAGGAGAGGCCATCCCTCTGAAGATTCCTTACTCTTTGGCCTCTGCCCGGGGTCTGGCCACAGAGGCAGCTGTGTGTGTGACTCGGGCATCTGTCAGCTGAAGTGGCCGTTGCCCAATTGCTCAGATCCCCCTGGGTCAAGGGTGCACCATCACATGGGCCCCAGACAAGCACCCAAGTGGGATTTGAGATGCACCCATGAAGGTGACAAACCCCGGCTTCTATTACCGGTTCCTAGAACTAAGCTGTTTCCCCACATAGGGTCCTGTTATGATTCATGCAAAGTGAGGGCTGAGTGACAAGTTCAAGTCTTCTTTAAATATGCCGACCTGAAGAGGCCTTGGGAAAATGGATGCGGCATTTTTAACAGCAGAAGACTCCTTTAGAAAACTTGCAGTTGTTTCAAAGAGGGGGAAATTTATACATGTATATATCTCAAAAGCAGCTTGTGAAGTCAAGCGTAATCCTTTTCCTCATGATTTTTAAAATATGGCAATTGCTCTCTTATGAAGAAGCGGGTGGAAGGTCACTCAGGAGTGGGTGATGCTGGGATCACCAGCTCATGTACGGGGGGCAAGCGACTCACATATGGAGGGACCCCTGGGTGTGGGGACGCATTTGGCCCTGGGTTCACATTCTGGCTCCACCATTTAGCTAGCCGTGCAACTTGGGACAAGTTTTGTGTAACTTCTCCAAACTGATATGGGATAGTCATATCCACATCCACCTGGTAAACTTTTCAAGAGGATTTTAAAATAAAATCAAGCTCGTCAGGTAAGCAGAGGAAGTAGGATACAGCAGTTCAGAGCATTAAGTTTGCAACCAGACCTGAGATAAAAGCCCAGCTTGGCCACTTCTTTGCAACCTTGGACAGATCACTTTTAATTTCCCTGAGCTGCCATTTATGCATCCCTGGAAAAACCACCCACCTCAGAGGGTTTGGAGTAAGAATTACATGCAGTGGTACAAGCAGTGTGCTTAACTCAGTGCCTGGCACTTAGGAGGGCCTCCATAAAGAGTAGTGTTATCTATTAGGTATGGGCAGGACCAGAGCCTGGGTTTCTTTATGATCTGGCCGGAGGTTTGAAGTCAAGTGTCCAGGCTTAAGTCAGGGAGCAAGCAAACTCAGGGCAGGCTAGGGGGTCCAATACGGAAGCAAGGCCAGCACACTGGTGGGTCCTGCCCTGTTCTTCCCCAGAGCCTCCTAAGAGCTGCCTGCCCTGTTTCTCTACCTGGCCAACTGGATTCTTAAGTTTGGGCTCTTAGGACATTCATCAGTAGGTCTATCAGCAAAGGCTGAGGGCACGGCTGAATTTTAAACTGATGTCAATTTTTACTTCTTTAAGGGCCCTAATAAAAAATTTGTCCCTAGTTAAAAAGGGATCTTGAATTGACGTCAGTAAGAGAGTTCAGCCATTAGCCAGTTTGATTACGGATAGCTTATTTGTACAGGGCTCATCTTTGATTAACTGAAAGTGGGGATTCAGTGCATCCTCCTCTGCTTTCCCCAAAGGACTTTAAAAAAAAATTAATTCTGACCTTCCACTCTGTAATTGTACTTGTTGGATACACAGCCAGGCCAAGTGGAGTAAGTAGGACTTTGGAATCAGAGAAACCTATGACTCTCTAATGCCGCATTTCTTATCTGTGAGATAGGACAAGAAAATCTAGGTTATAAATTTGATGCGAATATTCAGTGAGATCAGACACTTAAGGCAGAATGGTTTTCCCTCTCACCTTATCGCACTCACTTCTCCCTTCCTGGAGCCTTGGGCAGCAGACACTCTTAGTTTTCTACCCAACTATGATTCCACACCCCTTCTGTCTTAAAAACAGGATCCCAGCTGGATTCATTCTCCTTTGAGTGGCCATGCCCTATATTTTAGGGGATGGGAGTACTGAACCCATGGATTTCCCTGGCAGTCCAGTGGTTAAGACCCTGCGCTTCCATTGCAGGGGGGACGGGTTCGATCCCTGGTCGGGAAGCTAAGATCCTGCGTGCCACATGGTGTGGCCGAAAAAAAAAGAGTACTGGCCCCGCTAGGCAGTCCTAGGAAATAAATCTTGTTTCATTTAAGCCAGCCCTGGCTTTCTCAGGCCTCCTGCCAAGTGGGTAGTTTAGACAAGAGCACGTGATACAATTCCGGGTGATGAGATGGGGAAAATCTGCTGGGGAGCCTCTGGGGAGGTTTGCACTGTTTTGAGAAAAAGGATACGAGACAGATATATTTCCTTTTCTATCTCTGAGTGTTGTCATCTGTGTGCAGTAGCTGAGAGAAGGCAGCCATCTTTGGACCATGAAGAGAGCCAGCCTATGAGGTTAGGGCAATAAGCTAAGAATGGCAGGGCAGAAACCAGAAGGAACCTGGGTGCTGGGTGATGGTGTTGGGCCAGTGAATGAACCAAGCCAGCAACTCTGGGGTATTTGGGCCCCTTGCTATATAAGATAATAAATCTCCTCCTTGTTTTAGCCCCTTCTGGCAGATGTTTTGTTATTTGCAGTCAAAAGTACCCCCACGCAGACCCCCTGATAACCTTATCAGGGTTGTTTGCAATTATTTGTATTGTCTCTTTCTGTGCCCATGATAAGATCACACTTCTTTACCTCCTTTGACATAAGATGTAAATATTTGGCTTGCTTTGGATGAGATGTGAGCAGAAGTGCTGTGTGTCATTTCCAGGCAAAGGCTTGTATGTGCCAGTATGATCTTCCACATCCTCTTTACCTGTCTGAGCCATCAAGGAAATAGACAAGGCCACCATCAACTTGAATTCCCCAGTGATTATGATAAAGAAAGGTTGCTACAGCCAACATTATACATGTAGTATAAGAAATAAATTTGGTTGTGTTAAATCAATGACATTGGGGGGTGATGTTTGTTACTGCAGCACAATCTGGTCTTTCCTTACTGATACACATCTAACTGATGCATTCAAATAATAGAATAGAGGCTCTGACAGAGAAGGCAAGGGGAGGTATAAGAGATATACTAATGGAAGTTTAATCCTTGTGATGTGAAAAGTCTGATTTCTTTCTAGATAATTCACTCTAAGGCGAGACTACTGTACAGAATTCTTATCCCCTCCCCACACTGTCTTCAAGATTCACACCCCATCCATCATTAGAACTAAACAGAGAAGCCACGATAGAGATTCACTGAAAGAAAAGGCCAGACTTTTGGTGGAAGGAAGGGAGTAAAGAGACTGAATGGACCAGGGAGTCTGGAAGATGGAGAGGGGTAAAGAGAAGTTCAGGTGACAGAAAGGGAGGTCACAGTACCCTCCTGGAGTGTTGAGACTCAGACTTTGCACCTGCTCAAGTAGCTGGAAATTGATTGGCTAGAGTGGAGAAGTCACTCCTGGATTCCACTGTCCTGGGTTAGAACTAGCCCCTCAAACCCCAAATAAACAAGCCTTCTAGTATGATATGTACAGTAAGTCCATTTACTTATGAATGGTGTGTTGGTTTGCTGGGGCTGGTGACTTAAACAACAAACTTTTCTTTTCTCAGAGTCCTGGAGGCTGGAAGTCCAAGATCAACGTGCCAGCAGGGTTGGTTTCTTCTGAGGCCTCTCTCCTTGGTTGGTAAGTGGCCACCTTCTCCCTGTGGGGATATGGTCTTCCCTCTGTGTGTGTGTCTGTACCCTCATCTCCTCTTCTTCTAAAGACATCAGTCACTTTGCTTTAGGGCCCACCCATATGACCTCATTTTACCTTAATCACCTCTTTCAAGGCCCTTGTCCAAAATGCAGATACATTCTCAGGTACCGGGGCTTGGGACTTCATCATATGAATTTGGGGGGCGGGGAAGGGGCGACAGAGTTTAGCCCATAAGAGATGGTAACATCCTTCCTTTTCACAATAAAGGTAACAGTGCAAAGAATACAGAGGTGAAGTGCCTGGCACTCAGTCATTCCAATAAAAGGTAATTATTAATTCTGTCGGGTTGCTTTACCCTTTGCAGGTTCATAAATTCCCCGAGGAATGATTAAAGCCCTATGTTCTTATGCTTCTTCGTGGCTTGCACAGCCCAACCTTGCATCATAAACATGGTACTCAAAGATTACATCGCAGCGGTTAAGAGTGTGGGCTTTAAAGACAAATATGCTCAAGCTCAAATTCTGGCTCTGCCCTTTAGTGGCTGGGTAACCTTGGGCAAATCACTGAGATGTTCTATGACTGTGTCCTCCTCAGTATATTAGGTTTATTGTGCCTACTTGTCATTGTTTCCCCGGACTGCTGCAACAAATTACCACACGTGAGTGGCTTAAAACAACACGTGTTATTTTCTTACAGTGGTAGAGGCCGGAAGTCCAAAATCAGTCTCACTGGGCTAAAATCAGCATGTCTGCATGGCTGTGCTCCTACTAGGGGCTTTGGGGGAAAATCCATTTCTTACTTCTAGAGGCCACCTGCATTCCTTGGTTTATGACCCTTTTCTGTCTTTCAACCTGGCGATTGCATCACTCTGACCTCTGCTTCTGTTATCACATCTTCTCTGATTCTGACTCTTCCATCTCACTCTTTGACATATAAAGACCTTTGTGATTACCGTGGAATAATTCAGGATAAACTCCCATCTCAAGATCAGCTGATTAGCAACCTTAATTCCATCTGCAACCTTAATACCTCTTTTTCATGTAACCTAACATATACACAGGTTCCAGGGAGTAGGACATGGACATCACTGGGAGCACATTATTTTCCCTACCTCTCAGAATTATTGTGAAAGCCAAATGAAATAATCTATGTAAAGGGTTTGGCACAGTGGGTAATCAATAAACAATGTTCGGGACTTCCCTGGCGGTCAAGTGGTTAAGACTTCACGCTTCCACTGCAGGGGGCACGGGTTTGATCTCTGGTCGGAGAACTAAGATCCCGAGTGCTGCACGGTGTGGCCAAAAACAAAAAATCTTGGTCCACTTAACATACACCTGTATACTCAGAAAAAAAAAACCTAAAATAGAAAAATAAAGTATTAAAAACAAACAAACAATGTTCTTTGCTTCCTAAGAACTCATTCTATGAAACTCCTCATTGAAGGTCAATATTATTTGCAAAACTATGGGTCTCTGCAAATGAGAGTTACTTTAAAATTCTGGCGGAATTTGTTTAGGTGTAGAGGTGTCCAGGATCATTGCATCTTTGAGGAGAAAGAGATGCTATAAATCGTCAAAGCCAACTCTCTAATTTTACCAAAAAGTTAACTGGGGCCTGAAGATTATAAGTGGTAGAACAAGAACTAACAGCTAGATTTACTGTATGACACACAAACTTAATGTCTCATCACTAGGCAATATTTCAGTAGTTAGCTTCTGCTTCTTTTCTCTTCATAATCCAGGAAGATGGGAACCTGGATGGCGGTCCAGATCTGTCAGCAAAATCATAATTTCTTGCATTTATGTAGCACTCTTCTCCCAGTGAAGTCAAAGAATCTTACACAGAACCTTCCTCTATGAATAAGGGACCTGACTGTTCATGAATAATGACCATTTGTTTTTTGGTCTGATTGGCCATTTTTCCTTTGGGTTCCACTCTTCATTCTATTACATGGTAAACATACTCAGTCCATTGCCTGCAACCTCCTCCCAAGGGTGGCGCCATGGCCCAGGCTTGATCAATCAGAAGCTTCCCTGGGATTCTTGCCAGAACCACTGGAAAAGATCTCTTTCTTTCAGATTGCAACCTTGCGGCCATTGGCAGCCATCTCATTTATTGTAAGAGAGAAGCAATGATTAAATCATCTGGGCCCCTCAAAATGCCAAAAGACTCTTATTTATAAGAGCTAAAATATATCTTTTTTTTCTTAAACCAGTTTCATTTGAATATCTGCAACTTGTATCTAAGAGTCCTCACCAATACAACTGGTATTGATGTAAAACCTGATCTTTATCTTTGAATCTTTAATAGAAAATGGCTTATAAATTTGAAAGTTTCAGTTCTTAGTAAGTGATTTATGAAACAATACCAAAAGAATTTAGGGAACCATTTATTTTTAAAACTTGAAGTGTGGTAATCCTTGGTAAATTAAAGAACTATATAGTTTCTCTCTAATTTTTAAGTATGAAAAAATTTCAAATACACACAAAAACAGAATGGTATAATGAACCCTCATGTACCCAATACTCAGCTTCAGAAAGTATCAGCATTTGGCCAAACTTGTTGTTTTTATGTCCTACATTTTTTCCCACCTCGTTGAAGTATTTGAAAAGTAAAGAACTATATTCTGATATGAATAAAGTCTCCTAAACTGTATGACCTGGGCATATGAATGTCCACTCAATTATTGTAAAGATATTTACTATGCGCTTATCTTACGCACAGGGCAACCACCAAAGCCCATTTTCTTTCTTCTTTTTACGCAAGTAATTTATGTTCACTATGGCAATTTAGAATATATAGGCAGGCAGGAAGTAAACTAAATCATTTATAATTCAATCACCTAGAGAGAGTTATTATTACTATTCTGATGTATACGGACCCAGACTTTTTTCTCTGCACATATAATAATAGTAGCTATTATTTATTGAGAGCATCATCCGTGCTAAGAATTAGGCTCAATGCTTTATGTGGGTCATTATTTCTTTTATCTTCACAATAACTCAATGGAGAAGTGACTTTCATTATCCTGATTTTATAGTTTGGGAAACTGAGACACATCAAAGTTAAGAATCTTGCTCAAGATTACGCAGCTAATAAATGATGGGGCTGGAACTGAATGAAGGTAGTCATTTTTATTATTTTAATTCCAAAAAAACAGGATCATACTCTTTTGTATCTTGCTTTGTTTGCTCAGAAATATATCTTGAAGATCTTTCCCCTTCTTAAACCTATCACTTCATTTTTAAGAACTGCAGTGCATCCTAAGACATGGGTCGACTCCAAGTCACTCAACCAAATGCTCATGTAGACATTTAGTCTGGTTCTCATCTTCCCACAAGCATGGTGCCCATAGTCCGGGATTGGCTTGGCCGTTTCCATGAACATCATGCCACCCGCCTGTCCCTCCACCATGAGTTGTAGCTTCTAGGCACCCTGAACTGCAAGCCCTTTCCTGATAAGGCATGCCCTTTCCCATGGCTACATCTTCACTGAAAGTGCTTACATTTTTCAAATTCCAGGCATTCCCAAACCTTAAATGTCACCTGTCCCTTTTCCTGATTCCTGGCTCGGTGACTAGCCACTTGGGGCACCAACAGTATGTATGGCAAGATGCCACATCACTGCTGTGTCTGGCACATTTGCTTATATGTGTTTCTAAGGTGCAAGGCATTTCTTCTCTTTTCTTTTCCTTTTTGGCCGCGCCATGCAGCGTATGGGATTTTGGTTCCCTGACCAGGGATCGAACCCAGGCCCTCGGCAGTGAGAGCATAGAGTCCTAACCACTGGACTGCCAGGGAATTCCCATTTCTTATTCATCTTGGAAACCCCAGTGTCCGGCACTGTGCCTGAGACCTAGCTCAGCAATTGTTTGCTGAATTAAAGAAAAGAGAATTATTAATAGTAACAACAGCAAGAGTGATAGCTACTTTCTGCTCAGCGTCTACTCTATTCCAGGCACTGTGGCTAATTACCTTATGTATATTATTTTGGTTAACACACATCTGTATAAGGTAGTACTATTATTATGTCCTTTTCTGGGTAAGGAAACTGGATCTCCGAGAGGTCAATTAACTCACCCAAGATCGGCCAACTGATAAAGAAAAGAACTAGGATTTGAGTTTAGTCCAGGTACAAAGCCCAAGCCCTATCACACTGGAGTCTTCTCACGACCCTAGGACATGTATCCCTTCTTCAAAGAAATATTTACTGAGCACTTACTTGTGCTAGCCCTGGACATAAAGCAACACACACACAACCACCAGACTCACCTGGAGGGCACACTGAAAAATGCAGATTTCCTGGCTCTGGAGATTCTATTCAACTTGTCTGGAGTTGGGCCCAGAATCTGCATTTTCATAAGGCCCCAGGCAGGGCTGACATTCCGCCAGTAGGCACTGGTGTGGCCCCACTGGTTGTTAAAACACTGACATATTTCTAAACCACTTGGTAAGCAGACATTGCCCCCAAAGGACCTGAGTGTAGGTGACCAACTGTCCTAGGTTTGCCTAGGAATGTCTCGGTTTCAACAATGAAAATTCCACATCCTGGGAAAAGCAGGATGGTCACTGACCACATCTGAGTGTCCCCTGCCACCTCAGTTACCCCGATCTTTCCCAGATCTGCATGGTTCAGAAACCACAGGGTCGCTGGGTTGATGCCTGGCATAGGATGGGCCTCTCCAATTGTAACTGCTGTCAGTTCTGACTTGGGGAGTTCCTCACCTTTTCTGGGGTTAAATATTTTGAACATTGTCTCTGGCGCAAGTGATTCTGATGCAGGCGGCCCATGGACCACTCTGCGACAAACACTACTCCAGTCGCCTGATACCAGACTAAGCATTGAGGAGATTTTTTCAAAACATAATACTGGAAACATTTATGGGCCAGGAGCCATGAGAACTTTGCACAAATTAACTCGTTTAATCCTCACTGCAATGCTAAGAAGCAGATGCCATCACTATCCCCATTTCACAGATGAGGAAACTGAGGCCCAAAGAGGTTGAGAAACTTGCCCAAGATTGCATAGCTGGTGAGGAGCAGAGGCGGGGTTCGAACGCAGCTCAGCTCCAGAGTCTGTGTGCCTGGCAAGCCAAGACAACCACTCCCGTCCAGCAGACCCAGGCTCTTTGTTAAGGTCAAAACCTCGGGAGACCCCATTCCTCTGCATACAACTGGCACCACTGTCTTGCTCTGAGCCCCCAGTGTCCAGAGTTGAACCACTGCCACACGTGCAAAGTCTTCAGGTCTGAAGGCAACACCGAATCCTTCCTTCTGCTAATTGCTCTCCTAGAAGCCGTTTTCAGTTCTCACAGCAGCTCTCCTCACATGGCAGCAAACTCTGAATATCAACCACATTTAGGAGCGAGGGCTTGAAGCATATGTCAGAGGCAGAGAGAGGAACCAAGTGACAGCCTTTCTTCCGGGAAGGAGTGTGAGTTTTTTACAGGCAGGGCTGCTTTCTCAGCGAACTTCTCCTCTTCATTTCTGAGTCCACCTGTTACCAGGCCAGATGGCCCCAGCTAGCCTTTTCTTTCACAGGCTTCAAATAGAATGCAACACCCTCTGAGATTCAACCGATTTCCACCCACTGACATGAGCCCCCTCTTTACCCAGGTGTTCTTGAAGTCTTGGAATTTGACACCTCCACAATCTGACATTTACAACTGGGAAGAGGAGGCCTGGAGTGGGTGCTCCAACTTTCACTGAGCCTTTCAATAAATCCTGAGTGGGCTATCACTGTGTACCAAGCATGGCGCCAGGTTTGTGGATACAGATGAACGAGGCAGCGATGGTGGCCCGCCCCTTCATGGAGCTTACAACCCGGGGGGCCAGCCAGAGGAATATCGTTCATTGTCATTGAGAGAGGTGCCCTGACGGAGAAATAAGTGTAAGTGTTTAGAAGTTAAGGTAAACATGCAACTAGAGATTCTCATACTAAGTGAAGTAAGTCAGAAAGAAAAAGACAAATACCATATGATATCACTTACATGTGGAATCTAAAATATGACACAAATGAACTTATCTATGAAACAGAAACAGAATCACAGACATAGAGAACAGACTGGTGGTTGCCAAAGGGGAGGAGCTTGGGGGAGGGATGGAGTGTGAGCTTGGGGTTAGCAGATGTAGGCTTTTGTATATGGAATGGATAAGCAGCAAGATCCTACTGTATGGCACAGAGAACCGTATTCAATATCCTGTGATAAACCATGATGGAAAAGAACATTTTAAAAAAAGGATGTATATATGAATAACTGAATCACTTTGCTGTACAGCAGTAAATAAACACAACATTGTAAATCAACTATACTTTAATAAAAAAATTTTTTAATTTTTTAAAAAAAGAAGTAAGTGTAAGCTGTAAGTGAGGATGTTTATCAGAGGACTCTGACCTATTGGCAATCAGGGAGACCTCCATCCAAGAGGTGATGGGTAAAAGCTGCAACCGGAAGGAAAAAGAAGGCGCTGGTTCAAAATCGGGGCAGGGAACAGGTATTACAAGTTCAGGGGATGCATTTGCAAAAAAACCTGAAACCTGTAAGAAACTATCAGAGTCATGAGGGGCCAGAGGCCCAGAGCAGCATCAGGGGGGAAGGCAGACACGCCAGAGCTTGTTGATCTCAGTGAGAGATTTGGGTGTTCTCCAGAGAATAGGGAACAGCAGATTGACACGGTCAGATCTACATTTTTAAAAGACTCTTCTGGGGAGTTCTCTGGCGGTCCACTGTTTAGGACCCTGGGCTTCCACTGCAGGGGGCACGGGTTCGATTCCTGGTTGGGGAACAAAGATCCCACAAGCCATGCGGCGTGGCCAAAATAAATAAATAAATGAACCATTTGAATTGGAAAGACTTCTAAATTGTTAAGGGGGAAAAAAAGGAATAAAAGACTCTTCGGGCTCCAGCTAATCATTAGCAGAGGCAGAGCTGGGCCTCAAATTCAGGTCCCTTGTCTCCCTGTCCTGTGTTCTTTTTCACCAGCCTCAGAACATGAGTCCTGCTCTCAGCATTTGTGTTGGAAGAACCCTGTTCCATTTGTATCCAAACTCTGTTACCCACTGCCTCAACGTCTGCATCATCTGAGGTGAAGGGGAGCTCAAAACGCAGGCCTGGACTTCCCCAGTGGTCCACTGTTTAAGAATCCACCTGCCAATGCAGGGGACACGAGTTCGAGCCCTGGTCCGGGAAGATCCCACATGCCGCAGGGCAACTAAGCCTGTGTGCTACAGCTACTGAGCCTGTGCTCTAGAGCCCTCAAGCCACAGCTACTGAGCCCACGTGCTGCAACTACTGAAGCCTGTGCGCCTAGAGCCCGTGCTCCGCAACCAGAGAAGCCCGCGCAATGCAACGAAGAGTAGCCCCCGCTCGCCGCAACTAGAGAAAGCCGGCACACAGCAACGAAGACCCAACGCAGCCAAAAAATAAATAAATAAATAAATATTCAATTAAAAAAAAAAAACCGCAGGCCTACACGGATGCTGAGCCAGACCCAGCTCTTATTTCTAGCTGTGTGCTCTTGGGAAAGTTAATGAACATCTTTGGGCCTCAAGTTTCTCATCTGCAAAATGACAATAAAAGTCCAGCTCAGATCACTGTTGTGACAATTTTGGTTTTTTTGGCCACGCTGCGTGGCACGTGGGATCTTAGTTCCCCGACCTGGGATCAAACCCAAGCCCCTTGAACTGGAAACGCGGAGTCTTAACCACTGGACCGCCAGCGAAGTCCCTGTGGTGACAATTTTAAAAGATAATGCACGTAATACATTATGTAATGCATTATAATGCATGCAATGCATTGTGTATGACCTATGACCTCAAATCAATACCCAGTAAATAGGAACTCTTCACTGGAACTCCCTTCTCCAAGGGGGAATCCAAAGACTTTTGCTGAAGTTTTCAGTACACGTTTTCTTTTCTTTCTTTCTTTTTTTTTCCATACACACTTTCTCAAGGTCTTCCAAGCTGGAAGGAGCCACCGCTTTTTGTCACCTTTAGTCTGGTAAGGCTCATACCTGCCCTGGCTATAGGGAGGACCACGTAACACAGGCCTGGCCAATCCTAGCACTCCATCTCCATCAAGGGATGGGCTACTTATTTATTTGGTTGCGCTGGGTCTGACCTGTGGCGGGTGGGCTGCTTAGTTGCGGCCCACAGACTCCTTAGCTGTGGCATGAGAACTCTTAGTTGTGGCATGCATGTGGGATCTAGTTCCCTGACCAGGGCTCCAATCCGGGCCCCCTGCATTGGGAGCGTCGAGTCTTAATCACTGCGCCACAAAGGAAGTCCCTGGGCTATTGATTTAAAGGGGCCAATTAGAATCCTTGCCTGAGATCAATACACAGATGCTGTGAACAGGGGTTCTCTCTTTCCCATGGCTGAGGCTGCCGCCAGCCATGCTCATGGCGGCCGACAGGCAGGCAGGAGTGAGAGCCAAGAGTCCGATGAACAGAGCCAGCACTCGGGCAGCAAGGAGTCGCAGGCCCTAGCCCCTCAGGCCGCTGTTGTCACAGCTCTCTTTTACAGTTCTGCGAACTACCCGCACAGCCCTGCAAGCTTCTCGAGTCACTCATTCCCTGTCCTGCTGTAGCCAAGTGGAGGGGAGTTTTGACACTTGCAACCAAAAGAGCTCTGACAAACTGTGCAGTTGTCGGGGTCACAGGCAATTCTGAATCATTGACTTAGAGCTCTAAAATTCAAAGAGGCCTCAAAGGTCATCCAGGACAGTGGTTTAAAAAAAAAAAAAAAAAATACAACAACACACTTTGGTTTGAAGTAGCAAAATCTTCTTTTCAAATCTTCAGAAACCCAAACGTATAACACAGATAAAAGAGGAAGTGCCATCGTGGCTGTGAGAGCGTGGGAAACCCTCAGCCCTGCCCACCACCTCCTGATTCTGTCCACCTCCCCTGCGTCCCTCTCAAAGTCAACGTCTGGTCCAACTTCCTACATCAGGAATCACCTTGACCACATCTTTGACACTTGGTCAACAAGCCTCAGTTGGACGCATTCACAACAGGCAGCTGACCAAGCCATGAGGCAGTCCACTTCCTTTGCAGACTTTTCTGAGAGCAACATAGTTCCTCATCTGCCTCGTGGTAACACCCACTCCCCGCCCCCGCCACGGGTCTGAGTCCTTGGGGGTGAAACGGAGCTAAATAAATACACCTTTCTGATGGCTGCCCTTCCTGAAGACAATTTTCCTGTCCCACTTAGTTCCCAGCTTATATACACTCAGTTTCCTCCTCACGGGAACTCACGTCCAGCTGGTGAGATGCCTAAAATAGGCAGACTGCTATACAAGGTGTGATTTAAGGAGGGACAGAAAGACAGAGGCTTACAGTTAGAGAAAGTGTTTATTAAAAAAAAAAAAAAGAAAGAAAGAAGGAAAAAAAGAAACACAAACACATAGAGGTTTCTGACAACCCCCTACTTCCTATGGGAACCATTTTGCCCAGGCTGGGAGACTCTGCTTAGGCCCATACACACCCCTTCTCCTTTCTCTTTTAGCCCTCACAACGAACCCATAAATTTAGGGATGATTTTTATCCCCATTTAAAAGATGAGGCCCAGTGACTTCCCTGGAGGTCCAGTGTTTAAGACTCTGAGCTTCCACTGCAGGGGGTGCGGGTTTGACCCCTCCTGGTTGGGGAACTAAGATTCTACAGGCTGCGTGGCACAGCCAAAAAAAAAAAAAAAAAAAAAAAAAATTGAGGCCCAGAGGAATTAAAGTAACTGGCTCAAAGTCAAGAGCTAATATTTGGTGGGACTGGGATTTGAACTCAGATCTCACCTGACTCCAAAGCTGGGCCTTTAGGTGTATTTCTGTTAGAAGGCATAGCCCTCTCTGCTACTGACCACCTAGCGCTGGAAGATGATAAGATGCAGCAATGGGAGGATGGCATCGATGCAGATACTTTTTTGCAGACTTTATATCACTGTGGTTGGGACACAAGGCAGACACTTCTTTGTAGGTAAGCCTTGGAGAAGCTTGTTTTTAAACACAACACAGTCATTGCGTGTCAGAGATGATTTAATCTGTTATTTGAGCAAGCAATCAAGGAAGACGTGGGTCTCTGGGGCTGGAATGATGAAGCATGACTGTCTGCGTGACCAAATTGATTACAGTTAACCCAGCTTCCCTTTTCTCTTGCCCGTCAAGTCTCTTTAATTAAGCTCTTTCCCAACAGAACCCCACTTCTGGGTGTCACTGTGCTGGAGGAAGAGAGTCTGGGGAGCAAAGAGGTGCAAGAACCAGTTTTGTCCACCTTGGAGCCTGTGGTGTCACCAGAAAGGGAACTTGGCCTCTGTTTCCTGCTTTCTAGCTTTAGGGTCGGTGTTCCACGGCTGCGTCTGATATTTTCTCAAAATGTGCCAGCTGTGAACCGTAACAGGAATAATACTCCTGACGACTGTCACTGAGCAGTTGCTATAGGCACAGGCACACACACAGCATCTCGTACAGTACCCACAGCGTGCCTTCCAGGCAGGCACTTCTGTGATCCTGGTTTAACAGACATGGTCACTGGGGTCTGAGGAAACTGGGTAACATACTGAGGATTCTGGCTCAAAGTCACCCATTTGTAAATGGCATGGCTGATACTTGAACTCTGCCAATCTGACCTAGAGCCCAGCTATATTGATATAGTAAGTGATAAAAGCAGATTTGAAAACAGTGTAGGATACTATTCAGCCATGAAAAGGAACAAAGCATAGTTACATGGACGAATCTCACAAGAATTATGCCGAGTAAAAGAAGCCAGATAAGCGTGTACACACTGTATGATTTCACTGACATGATACATTGAATTGATGAAATTCTAGAAAATACAAACTGACAGTAACAGGAAGCAGGTCAGTGGTTGCCAGTGGCTGGCGGGGGGGTGAGGCAGGAGGGAGGGAATTTAAAGGCATGAGTAACCTTGGAGGATGATGGAATTCATTCTCTCGATTGTGGTGATGGATTCCTAGGTGTATATGAAAGTCAAAACTCATCAAGCTGTATACTTTAAGTGCGTGGGGTCTATTGTGCATCAACTGTATCTCAGTAAAGCTTAAAAAGCAGTATTGGGCATGGTTCTGGTTTGGTTTTTAAGGAAAAAAAAAACATATATATACATATGTACATAGGTATGCAGATATATTTATATACGATAGCGTGACTCACAAGGTCCTGTGTGATCTGACCCATGACCCTTTCCTCAGCATCATTTCTCACCACCCACCCCTTAACCCTCCACGCTGGGCAAAGAGTAGCTCTCTCATTTCCTCCCTGGCCTCGTTCAGTCTCTTACCCCCTGTCTTTCTCACTTACTCTGTGCTCCCTCCGCCTGGTGGAAAACTGTCTCACCCTCCCCCATCTTTCCTTGGCTGACTCCTCTTGATTCTTTAGGTCTCACCTAAGATGTCCCCTCCTTCCTCAGACCAAAGCACTTCCCTTTGGCACCTGGTACTGTAATCGTTTAATACTTTTTCTCTACTCTTACCTTGTAAGTTCCTTGAAGGCAAGAGGCTGTCTGTATTCTGTTCCTGGAGGTGTTCCTAATACAGAGCACCAAGCCTGGTACATGGTAGGTATTCATTAGATATGTGTTTGAATGAAGGACCAGAATGAGTTTTTCAAAACCTAGTGAACAAGCACTACTTCTATATACTAACATATTATTAAGAAAAAAACCACACGATTAATATTCTCCTGTATGCAGGCAAGCATAATGTTAAGAGTGATTACTGAAACAGCATGTCACATAAGTGGTTAAGAATATAATATTTAGAGTCATTCAGACCTTGTTCTACCAGTTGCCAGCTAAGTTACCTTGAGCAGGTTACATTGTCTCTCTGAACCTCTACTTTCTTCTCTGTGTAATGGAGGTAGTGATATTCGGTCATTGTTAGGTAGTTTCAATCAGATAATGCCTGCGGTGTGGTCAGTAGGGAACCAGCACACAGTAGGTGTGCTATTACTGTTATTATCATTATGATGATTATAATTGCACTGGTATTGTCATTCAGATCAGTTGGGTATCAACCTTCAGCCAAAACCTCACATTTATCTGGTTCTCTCCTTTTTACCAAGCGTTGCTCACATAGCATTAGTTGCCCCTTGCAGGAACCTGGCGAGGAGTGACACAGATGTAACTATTACCCGTTTTAAAGGAAGCTGACTTCTTCCCAGCTTCCCCTTCCCCCTCCCCTGGCCCCTGTGTCCTCTCTACATCTGCATCTTTATTCCTATCCTGCCACTAGGTTCATCAGAACCATTGACCACCTAGAGGGATGGGATAGGGAGGGTGGGAGGGAGGCTCAAGAGGGAGGGGATATGGGGACGTATGTATACGTATAGCTGATTCACTTTGTTATACAGCAAAAACCAACACAACAATGGAAAGCAATTATACTCCAATAAAGGTGTTAAAAAAAAAAAAAAAAAGGAAGCTGAGGCCCAGAGAAGCGAAATGATTTCACCCAAATTGCAGATAAGGCAAACAGTGGCACCAGGGGCCAATCCCAAAATGGTTCAGCCCCCTAAAAATGGTACTTGCTGGGGTCTTGTCTGCTCCTTAGACATGAAAGTGACTGAAAGCCCCTGAAAGGAACCCAGCCTCCTTTCCTCAAGTCCCCATCCCTGCCCCTCTAAAAACTCCCTCACCCAACAGAGGTACAACCCTCCCCCCTCCCCTTGCCCCTGCCCCAGCTCACACACACAACTTCTCCCTTTTTTCTCCCCCTCACATTTTCTGCTCCTCTGTTTCCCAATACTCCCCTCTCTCTGAGCTGCTCCTTTCCCACAACGATACTGAAATCTCATTTGATTAAGCAAAGCACTTTACCCTCCACCCCCAGTCAGGTACAACCTGAAGACCAGTGCTCAGCCATAGAAAGGCCCCCCTAAACCTGGCCCCTGCCTCATTTATCTCAGAGCAGGGAAGATAAATGAGAAGATTTGCTTCTGGAAAAGATTTGCTGGGAAGATTTGCTTTGTTTGCCTAGCACAAAAACTTGCTCGATGGTGTGCTTAATTTTATTTTCTTCCTGACATTAAAAAAAAAAAAAAGATACATTTCACATAAAACCCTGGTTTCTGGGTTCTCTCTAAAAAATGAGAAGATTGGATAACACAGGCCCCTGGGTCAAACACAGCAGCAAGAGGCCAAAGTAGAGTCATGGCAGCCCCTGTGGCCAGGTCAGACCGTTACTCTGTGCCGGAATCCACGTTTGCGTGACTCGTCTGGCCTCTGGAAGAATTTGAGGCTGTAATCCCTGCGCTGGCCATGTCACCCAACTGGCAGAGGTTTTACGTCAGTCTTCTTTCTTCCCTTCTCTAAGTGGAAACACCCAGTTACAGAGATTCATTTTTCCACTGATGTAAATTATACTACCACCCCAAATTAGATACCAGAAACAGTTACATGCAGTTTGGTTTTCAGCATATTTTCCACCCCAATGCAAAAATGTTACATGGCATATTTAGAATATTTCCCCCTCTCACAGTACAGGTTTTTTTCATGACAACTGAAATTCCCATTATTCAACTCTCTACCATGTGCTTTGAGATTTGGAGATGATTCTAGCTGATTCCAGAACTGGAGCTGAAGAAGCGTAATTTCTGTTTTATGAGTAGCTTTCCGCAGTGTAGTCCCTAGCATAATCTGATTTAATGCTCCTTAACTGAATTGCTCTTTCGTTTACTGTTTGAAGTTCAATGCATATTTGCAAAGGCAGCTCAAGTTCCTTTTAAGCTCTGACACCATTTTCTTGTGCCTCTCCCAATTTGCAAATTAGCTGACCCTCAATTCCTTCCAAGGGCCTTTAGCCCCAGGCAGAGAGGACGTGGTCCTGTGTAAACTTTCTCTCTCACTGCTGACATTGAACAACCACCTGATTTGTTTTCACTGAAGGAGTCCCCAATAAGCACCATCTGAAAGGACAGAGCAAACCCTAGAGAAGTGCTTCTCAAAGTGTGGTTGGTCCCTGGGCCAGCAGAATCGGCAGCACTTGGGAGCTTGTTAGAAATGCACACTCTGAGCCCCACCCCAGACCTTCCGAATCCACATCTGCATTTGAACAAGATCTCCAGCTGATTCATCAATAAAGAAAACAAGATAATTTCTTTAGTGAAAAGGACTGTGAAGTAAATAAAAGAGAGGTTGACTGGGAAGGGGCTCCTTAACACAGAGCAGCTGTTCTCGAAATTTTTGGTCTCAGGACCCAATTATACCCTTAAAGAGTGTTGAGGACCCTAATGAGCTTTGTTTATGTGGGTTATATGTATCAGTATTTGCCATACTAGAAACTAAAACTAATAATTTTTAAAAATATTGTTAATTCACTTTAAAATGATAAACGTTACCTATTAACATATATTTTATGAAAGTAGCTATATTTTCTAAAACCAAACGAATGAATAAGAAGAGTGACGTAGTTACACACGTTTGCCGATCTCTTTAAATGTCTGCCTTAATAGAAGACGTCTGGATTCTCACATTGGCTCCTGCATTCAGTTTTTTGCAGCATCACATGTCATGGGGACTTTGGAAAACTCCACCACACTTATGGGAGAGAAATAGTGAAAAAGGCAAATACCCCCTTAGTACTGTTATAAAAATAGTTTTGACTTCGGGTACCCCCCCCCCCCACACACACACAGAGGGTCGGTCCCGGACCACACTTAGAACTGGTGATGTGATGTGATCTAGCGACGGAGGAAGGCCTCGCAGTGGGGTGGCGTGTAAAGCGTGATCTCAATGATAAGGAGTCCTTACGGGAAGACTTCTCACTTTCAACAGCATAGAGATTGTGCAGTGAAGGTGTCAGTGCGACTTCTGGTCCCGACTTGGTCCTAGAGTAGCTGCAAAACTAACGACAGGTCCCTTGTCCTCTGTGTTGTGTGAGGAGGGTGGTCTCTAACATTGCAGCCCCCGCGCCCCGCCCCAGTATCCGGGAGGTCCCAGCGTGAACTTTAGAGCAACCCTCTTGTTTGCCCAGCAGAGGGCGATGGAGACCAGCCCCGGCTGGACCACCTCCACCCCGGAGGCCCTTCGGCGCCTCGCCACACAGACATAAGGTTCCCTCGTGATCCGGGCGGTTTCCTTGGCACCAGCTGGCACCAGGTATCTCGGGCAACCTGGGCCGTCCCCGGGGAGCGGCTGCGAGCCGCGAGAGCCCTTCACATCGCTCCAAACGTGCCCAGGTTGGGACGCTCGGATTCTCCCGAGAAGTCTCGGAAGAGCAGAGGGGAGGAACTGGTTTGGGCAAAGACACATTTTTTTTCCCCCACTGGGCCTGTCGGTGAGGAACCACCCAGGAGCTGTTGACTCCTCACTGGGAAAACCGGGCGGGGCGGCCGGAAGGGAACAAGACGGAGCGCTGCGCCAGCTCTCCCCCGGGGCTGCCTGCCTGCGGGCGCGGGGCCGCGCTTGCATCAGCGCTGCCAGGGCCGGGGCAGGGGCCGCCCGCGACGTCAGCTGCCTTCCCAGAAGAATTCCACCGCCTGCGGCCAGGGGCCCGGCCCGTGTGGGGGCGGGGGCTTTTGGTTTCCGAGGATGACACCACTCGCTCGCTGCGTCTCCTCGCCCGCACTCTGTTGTCATGGAGACGACAGCATCCTGGCAGCCTTGGTGAGGCCAACCAGCCCTCGAGAAGTGACCCGGAGCTCGGCCCACTCAGGAAACCACTGGCTCTAGGATGCCTGCCCGAGGAGACGGGGCCGCGTGTCCCGGATTCTCCCCTGGGGGAGCCCTGTTGGGCCACTTTCCTCATTCTACAGGATTATCAAGATCTCAAAGCAAGCACTCTCGCCAAGCGTCTTAGAAACAACCTTGGGGGGGGGGGGAGGGGGGAAGGGGCGGGAATCGAAGCCCAAAGAAGAGCCCTAAGACAGGACGTACCAGGCAGAACTGACTTTCAATCCTCTAAGGTTTTGCTTTTTTTCTTACCTTTCTTTCCATGGAGCATTTTCTTATGATTGTCTTCAAAAGGTTCTCTGGCTTTAGCCACTTTCAGTGAAGGAATGTTTGTTTTAATTCGCCTTGGCAAACTTGTATTGAGCACTTAGAATGTGCCAGGCAAAGAGAGTGGGGGGTGATTGTAATAATAATGCTAGCCAGCGTGCCTTTAACACTTTCAACCATGCACAGAGGTGAACTCAATCTTCCCTACAACCTTAGGGGGTAGGTAGGTCTTGTCCCCTTCTAGAAAAGGGAACTCAGATTATCCAGTCAATCTGAGACCAGCTTGGAAGTGAAATCAGATCTGAGCCCTAAACCAGAGATCTTAACCATCACCAAGCAGCCTCTCAAAACATCAGTTAAAATGGTGGCTATGACCTTCAGTCTCTGGAACTGATGCATTTTTACTGCACTGAGACCATGCATTTAATCTTTATGTGTAAATAATAACTGAGAAGGTCACGACAAAAATAATCCTAAAGAAGGAATAAGAATTATATAATAATAATATAAACACAGCTACCATTGACTGAATACCCACTATATGCCAGGTCTCCTCTACAATCATTACCACATTTGATACAACAGCTCTCTGAAGTCAGTTCTATTACTTTGGTCCCCACTTTGCAGTCAAGGAAACTGAGACACAAAGAGGTGAAGTAACTTGTCCATATCCCACAGCTGGTAGATTAATACTTAGTAATTAACAGAACCGTGTGCTGAACCATAGTAGGCACTCAGTATAATCACACTCTGCTTAGGAGAGAATGGAGAGAGGACAGGGTATACAAACACCTCAAGAGAGCCTCATTCATTCGGACCATTTCCATCTAAGATATATTTAAATTTGAAAGCAGGCCAGAGTAGTGTTCCTTTTATCCCCGTGGGCAGGGTGAACATTGCTAAGCAAATAACATAAACAAGGTGAGGACATTTTTTTTTAAACATCTTTATTGGAGTATAATTGCTTTACAATGTTGTGTTAGTTTCTGCTGTATAACAAAGTGAATCAGCTGTACGTATACATATATCCCCATATCCCCTCCCTCTTGCGTCTCCCTCCCATCCTCCCTATCCCACCCCTCTAGGTGGTCACAAAGCACCGAGCTGATCTCCCTGTGCTATGCGGCTGCTTCTTTTTGTAGGACACGTTAGAATTTAGGAAACACTTTCCTACCCAGGATCGAACTGCATCTTCACGACACTCCTGAGAAGTAGTCAGAACCGGTCACCTTAGCTCCAGTTTACAGGTGAACTCTGAGGGGCTTTGCTGAGAAGACTTTTTAACTACTAAAGAAAACAAGTAGTCTTTAAATTTAGGACACGAAAGTAAACCACTCATGAGAGACAAAAAGTGGAAGCAATACAAATGCCCATTAACAGATGGATAAATAAAATGTGGTATATACATACAATGGACTATTATTCAACCTTAAAGAGGAATGAATGTCTGACGCAGGTGACAACATGGATGAACCCTGAGGACATTATGCTAAGTGAAATAATCCAGTCACAAAGGACAAATTTTGCATGATTCCACTTATATGAGGTACAGTAGACAAATTAGTAGAGATACAAAGATACAGAGGTTATCAGGGGCTGAGGGGAGGAGGGAATGGGGACTTACTGTTTCATGGGTATAGAGCTTTTATTTGGGACAGTGAACAAGTTCTAGAAATGGATGATGATGATAGTTGCACAACATTGTGAATGTACTTAATGCCCCTGAATTGTACGCTTAAAAATGATTAAAATGATAAATTTCATGTTATGTATTTTTTATCACAAGGAAAAAAATTGTTTAAAAAAAGGAAACCTGCTTAACACTCCCCATTCTTAGGTGACTTTTTCTTTTCAAAAGAGAATTCTCACGTGTTTATTAAAGCAGGAGTGGCTTAAACCCAGGCCCATTTCTTAGCTTTGCAAGGGTTGCTACCTCCACTTGAAAGTAAGAAAACGTCACACCTTTAAAAATAGCTCACCATCGTGTGTTTTCGCTAAATACAGGAGACTGGTATTCCCCTCAGGTGTTCCAAATGAGCAAGATCTGGCTGGGACGGGACAGAAGCAGGGGTGAGTCACTGGCTTGGCAGGTGAGGTCATCATGGGGTGACGGTCTGCGTCAAGAGGGCCCCTCACCTCCCACATCTCTGATCTTCTCCCCTCATGGGTGGCCAGGTCACCAGCCAGCTTAGCTGGAAGTCGAGCTGCTCCAGTGTGATGTGCAGTGGGAGACATTCCTCTTTATGACTCAGTGCTTCAACACCCCAGCAGATGGGCACATAAAGCCTCCGGTAATTAAAGCCAGCTCCGAGGTCAAGACCCCGACTGCCAAGTCATGGTCTATAAGTAAAAGAGGGAAGACGTATATCCTTGGGAAGGGAGCAGAGAGAGCTTGTTTTCTGTTTGGTGGAATGCTAACTATCTAAGAAATGGTGGAATGCTTCTACTTATCTTGATTATCCTGATTAAGACAACTTAGGAGAGTGGCACACGGAAGGGGACAGTAAATATTTGCTGAATGCTGCTTACTTTGGAGGAGTTCAATTGCAAGGACAATCCCAAACTGCAAGCAGAAAAATATATATTCTTACTTAGCTTCCACCAACCTATTTTCTCAAAGCGGGCCTGGAAAGGGGGCTTGATATATTTTCCTGGAATTGACACAGGTTTCATGCAGACAACTGTGGTATTGACACAAAGAATCATGATGTTTATGCAGGTAACTAAGTTATTAATAAGTGGTAATATGAAGGGACTTTCTTGGACACGTTTGTACACTCATCTAGCAACCATTAGCAGATGTGCCATGTGTGAACATAAGATGAAAGAGAAAGTTTTTATTTGTGTTGCCTTTTTCCTCTTTCATCTGTACACTGTTGAGTCAATCTGGTATGGTTGAAGGTACATGGGCCTTAGCAACAGACAAGCCTTGCATTAGTCAGTCAGGGACTCTTGGTTGAACTGGGTTCAAATCAGCTAGAGGGGGAGAAATTCAGGGGATGGCTTCAGGCACAGCTGTATCCAGGTGCCCAAATGATAATGTTATTCTGTGTCTCTCAACTTTGCCTTCATGGGCCCATGAGGTGCCCAAGAATCTTCCCAGTAGCTCTGGGCTTACATTCGCTCAGCATAACAACTTCATTAGAAAGCAATCTCTCCCATCGTGAACATCTCATAGACTGAGAACCTCACAGTCTGAGAAAGTGGTGGAAGCCATTTCTAGAATGAAATGGAATGGTTGCCGGGCAGGCAAAAACTATGGGTGTCCACTCCCTGTGTGCAAATATCTGCCTATGGGAGAGAGGGTTTACAGTTCAGGTGCTACTTTCCTGGGTTTGTCTGTGAGTCAGTCCTGTGTGGTGAAATGTGTGTGCTCTGGACTCAGCGGACCGGAGTCGAAACTGGCTCTTCACTCACTGTGTGGTCTCCAGCAACTCACTTAGCAGTAATCATGCTAATAACTACCATGTTTTGAAGGTGAGACATGTGGTAGGCATTAGGTCTATTAGCTCATCGACTCAACAGCTCTGCAGAGTAGTTAATAGTGCCCCGTCTTAGAGATGAGGAAGCTGAGGGCCAGAGGCCTGAAATGGCCTACCTGTGGTCACTAAGCTGGTAGTGGGCACTGCAGCCCAGGGCACTCTGACGCCAAGTGGCCTCTTTGGGCGTCACTCTCCTGGCCTGAGATGGAGGAGGAGGAGGAGGAGGAGGAAGAAGAAGAGGAAAAGTAACAGGAATAGTAAAATGCCCGTCACATTAAGTATGCAGTGAATCTAGTTCTCTGCATCTGTTCTCCCCCCCTTTTTTTCCTTACTTCCTTTCTCTTTTTCTTTTTCTGGTCACTTCTTACGGTCCTGGATTTTCCCTCCTTCCCTCCCTCTTTTTCTCCTCCCTTCCTTCTTTGTCCTCTCTCCCTTTCCTTCCTTCTCTTTCTCTCTTTCTTCCTCCCTTCCTTTCTTCCTTCCTTCCTTCCTTCCTCCCTCCCTCTTTCTCTCTCTTTCTTTCTTTCTTTCTTTCTTTCTCTCTCTCTTCCTTCCTTCCTTTTTTCCTCTTTTTAAAGTCCTCATATGGTCCAGGGTGATATTTCTGAATCACAACAGGGGCAGGGTAAACACTGGGCCTTTCTTCATTGTTGCAGCAGTCACCCTCCTACCTATGTCGCCCCTAGAGGAACCCATAGCTGTGAACCCCAGTGCAGCACCCGGGCCTGCCCAAGATCAGGTTCTAGTTTACTTGGGAGGCAAAAATCTAGGCAAATGGGATTCCTTCCACCCCCGCCTCAAGCCCCTATGCTCACTGATCTCTGCTTGAAAGTCTTCCTAATTTGTTTGATCTGAATCTCCCCCCCTGACCAAGGTGGCACAGGTGCAGGGCATCGTCTCTCACCGGGGCCCTGGCCTGACCTCCTCGTCACCCCCTGCCGCCTGCCCAGGGAGCCCGCCCAGAGGCCTGATGACAGGGAAAGGAAGTGAACACCAGGCCAGATCAGCCTTAGGGCTTTGAGATAAGCTCCTTTAATTTGGACGTGTCCTGACTAGAAATCAGGAGGGGCTGACATTCAGAGCAGGGAGCTGGGCTTTACCCAGATCCTGGGCAGCGGTGCGAGCCAGGCCCCGGGGCAGATGCAGAGCTGAGACCTGGAATGTCACCTTCCTGACGAAGGACGGGGACTGGGGGTGTGGGGGGACTTGGAAAAGAGTGAACCTCTAGCTCCTTAATGACCATGTCGTGTAATGTTCTGGCCTTGGGAACAGGACGTCCACATAGGTGACAGAGCTGACAGGGCTCTGTCTCCCAACCGCTGCCACAATCCCCGGCACTCACACTCCCTCCTGACAGCTCGCTGGGTGTGTGCGAGAGCGTGTAAGTCGTTTTGCGCGTAGCCACGTGCCCCGTTTGGCGTGAGGGCCTCACAGCCTGCCCAAGGCCCTCCGGCCACTCCACGTGGCTGCGCCCACCGAGGCGGGCCCTGCAGTTGGGTTCAGGGTCTCCCTCTGGGGGCAACATCCCGGCAGCCAAAGCTGCCTCCTGTTTCACCTGGAAGGAAGGCACTTGTGAGCAGAGGGGCGCGGTGGGCAGAGGAAAGGGGGCGGGTGTGGTGAAGCTCACGCTCATTAAGTAGCAGCCCAACCCCAGAGAGAGAGCACTAATTCACCCCACTTTGTAGATGGGGGAACGGGGACTCCCAGAAGGGAGATGCATTGCCTGCTCACTGAGCGGTTTCATTTCAGGGGCTTCACCCACCTGCAAGGGGCCTGGCACCCGGGCGCCGTGATTTCCTCGCCCCGGGCTTCTCACTGTTCGGTGTGCTCACACATCACCTGGGGCAGCTTGTTAGGATGCAGATTCGACCCGGCCTCTGAGATCCTCAGTTCTGACCTGTTCCCAGGTGCTGCTGCTGCTGCTTGTCTAGGGCCACGTGAAGAACGAGGCCCCAGTTGCTAGGCTGTCTTTGTGATGAGCTTGGAGCAGGGTGCGTTTCAGCTCAGCGCTCCGGCAGCAGGGCTGGGAGGTCTAGCGCCGGGCTCTCCGGACTGAGCCGTGCTGTGAGTTTAAACTATCCACCAGGTTTTGAAGACTTAGAATAAAATGATGTAAGATGTCTCTTTAATAACTTTTTCTAGTCATTACATGTTGAAATGATGCTATTTTAGCTATTCTGGGTAAAAGAAAGTATATTTTAAAATTTATTTCGCCTGCATCTTTGTGCTTTTTAAATACGAGTACGAGACAGTTTTACATTATGCACGTGGATCGTGTTATGCTTTCAGCGAAGAGCTCTGGTCTAGAGCTCTCAACAGGCAGGGGCGATTTTGCCCTCCAGGGGATATTTGGCAAGGTCTAGAGACGTTGTTAGTTGTCATGCCTCGGGGGCAGGGGTTGCTGTCGGTGTCTCTGGCCAGAGGCCAGCGAGGCTGCTCAACACCCTGCAATGCACAGCACATCCCCTTGCAACCGAGACTTATCCAGCCCCAAATGTCCATAGCGCCGAGACTGAGACATTCTGGTCTAGAATCATCCCCACTGTCTCTGAAATTATTTTATGACTTATCCATTGCTTTTGTCCCCCTCCTAGGGTATGAGTCTCATGAGATCAGGGACATCGCCTCTCGCAGCTCCTGGAACAGCGCCTGGCATGAGGTGGGCATGGCATTCTGTAACGTGCGTTCAGCGTCTCTCTAACCGCCTGAGCCAAACAAGTGGTTTGAATTCACCCATGTAAATTCGCACAGGCCCACCAGCCCCGGGCCTCAGAAGGCCGTGAGACCACTCTGCCCTGAAATCAAGCTAGGACAGTTCTAAACATCTTGGCGGGTTTGCCTGGCAACCGTACAGTTCACCCTTCGATTGATGGCGGGTACTAACTGCCGGAGCAGAGATAGGAATTGACTCAGCAGGGCGGCCCGGCCCCGCCCTGGTGGGCCTTTCACAGACCAGGCTGCTTTGGTTTCCAGTGACTTTATTTACCACTCGGTGGTGGTGTCAAAGGCCTGACTCAGGCCGTCTGATTGGCTGTCTTTTCTCAGTTGCTGGGCCCACGGAAGCCCAGACCCAGGATTTCTAAGGAAGAGTCATCTCCCAGCCACATCCCTTCGCAAGAGGCCTGTGGGTGGGGAGGGCGGGGCCAGAGGAAAAGCTCGGTTCCACCCCGGGCCTGCAAGGGAACGCAACTGGGACAAATTACTTTCTCTTGTTCAAATATCTCTTTCATCTTCGGGGTAAAGTCTTGATAGCCACTTCTGGCCCTTCTCCCTTTCCCATTCATCACTCCCTGGGGTGGGCTCTGTCCTGGTGGAAGTCGGGAGTCTGGGCTTGGCCTCAGAGCTGGGTTGTGTGACCTTGGGTAAGTGAGGGAAGTGCTCTGGGCCTCAGTTTTCTCTTCTGTAAAATGGGAGGAGGGGAAAGGGGGGTAGGAGTTGTGTTGGTCTTCAAATCTTTCAGCGTCTCCCTCTAGTCTGCAAGAAAAAGCCCACACTCCTTAGCACGGCCCGGCTTTACTCCTGTCACCTTCCTGCCTCCCAAGCTTCAGCCTAGGTGGCCCGCCTTCAGTTTTCTTAATGTGCCTTGCTCTCTCGCTTGCCTCCTGTCTTGCGACCCGCTGTTCTGCCCTTCCGCGGAGTGTTCTAGAGTCGGGCTTAAAAGCATGCCTGGTGCATCCCATGGCACAGGCTGACTGTGTGCCCTTGGACAAGTTTCTTACCCTCTCTGTGCCTCCGTCTCCTCTTCTGGCCAATGAGGATAACAGTGGTACCTGATGTATATGGTCACTGTGCCCATTAAATGAGCTGGTGCTTGTCGAGTTGTTAACAACGGTGCCCCAAACCTAGAAAGCCACGAGGAAAAAAGTCCCTGCCGTTGTTTTTATCATGTCTGGAACCTGTTCTCACTCATGTCTCTGGAATCAGCTGAGTTGTCACCCTCTTCAGGGAGCCTTCCCTGATTTCCCACCTGCCAGGTGAGGTAGCTGCCCCTCCTCGGCCTTCTGACTCAGCCCAGACTCACCTCTGTCACCACCTGTCGCCTGTGTGGTAACTCCTGTTTCCTTGGCTTGCTCCCCTCAATAGAATGTCACTTCCTCTAGTCGAGAGGTTGGAAATGGATCACCTGCTGGCCCAAAACACAGGTGTGCATTAGCTGGACTAGAGGGGAGTTTGGAAACATTTTCTGAGGATGCTGAACTTTGGAAATAGGATGATTCTCTAAAAAATTAAGCCTATGAAAAAAACCTAAGAAAGCCCCTTTAAAAAATAAGATGATTTCACGTAAAAACCTGGATTGCCATTGGACAATCAGAAACTCTGCTAACACAGCCACGGGCATCGCCTGCACCTGCAGGAGTGTCACCTTCCGGCAGGCACCTGCTCGGAGTGTCCTGCAGGCCCGAGCCACCCACCCCGATCCGCTCTCAGCCTCTGCTCCGGAAATAAGGAGGTGATACAAGCCTATGACCTAAATCAGGAAACCCTGGGGAGTGAAGGAGGGGTGCTGTTTATAACCACAGATGAGCCAGACAGCCCAGGGGAAACGAGCCGTACACTCCCCCTAACTCTAGGGCAGGGATCCTGGGCATCTTTGCACTTCACAGCACACATTTCCTGCCAAATGAACGCTCAATAAGTGACAAGAACAACAATTAGCATTTCTGGAGCCGTTGTTTAACGCGTTCACTCATTCAGTCCTCCCGAGAGCCCTAAGAGGTGGGGACACTGAGGCAGGAGATATTAGTAACCTGTCTCAGCCGTACAGGTGGGAAGGGGGAACGCAGGCAGTCTGAGTCTAGAAGCCTATGTGTTGGCTAAATCAGTGGACATGCCTGCAAAAGGGAGGCTGCTCTGGGCTCGGCCTTCCTTTACAGAAGATGGACAGGAGGCAGGGTTAATGGTGCGTCTTTGCATTTGGCAAGAGGAGGGTAACTAGGGCACATCTGTCACTCTGGTGTCCGATGAGACATGACTTATAACTGAAGTCTCGCCCACACTCCCTGCAAACACAGGGCTTCTCCCCTGTATGTGTCCTCTGGTGCTTGATGAGACTTGACCTATCCTTGGAGCCTTGCCCACAGCCTCTGTACTTGACTTTTGTAATTCCTGATACTCCTGCCCCCATGAGTATATGATCCCCCCAGTATATATGATCACAGCACAGGAAACGAATGTTTTTTGAAGGGAGAGATAGTCTGGGAATATTCTTTTGAAGTCCAGGAAAAAGGCAACTGTTTCTTAAAGAAAAGAGGAGAAAAGTAAGAGGGTGGGAGAAAGGGGTTCTCCTCCCCAGCAAAGTGAGTGAAGCATTACAGGGCAGGCACAGTAGAGGGGGAGAGACAGGAGAAGGGAAACGGAACAGGGGCCCCGGAGGCCCGAGGAGGAGTTGCTGAGAGAGGGACCAAGAAGGCAAGAGGCGGCAGATGTTTAAAAATTCACGGTGAGACTTCAGCAGCTTCAGGCTTAGGCAGCCACCTGGTTGGCTGTGCTCGAAAGAACATGCCCTCATTGAGGAAGGGAGGAGGAGGAGGAGACCCTGAGAAAGAGGGACCACAGAGATGCAGACGCCAGGCTCAAATCCCAGCCTGGGCCCCCCCCCTACTTTTCACCTTGGTTTCCAAGTGGGTGTTCCAGCCACAGGAGGGGAGGTGTTCAGACAGAGCTCGGCTGGTGGCGGTGACTCAGGGCCCCAGCCAGGCCCTTGCCAGCCCCGGGGGTGGGTGGGGGGGGGGAGCCTCTTGCCCACAGGCCTGGCAGCAGCTGCTGGGTGTTATCAGGAGGCACAAGGCCGCAGGGGCCTGGCAGGCCATGCAAATCCCCTCCAGATGACCCGCGGCCACGGGGTCCAGCTCCAGAGCGCTGTTGCTCTGCTGGTTCCATTCGATCTGGCCATCTTCTGAGTGTTTGCGATTTCAAGGTCAACGGTGCAAGGGAGACGGACTTGCAGGGCAGGATCAGCCTAGCTGTAAAGGACTGTCACCAAACAGTTTATTACTCACCTCCCTTCAGTCGTAAGCCCCGAGAGGGCAGGAGTCCTGTTGTGGACCCCACTGCGTACCCAGCACTTGACATGAAGGCTGGTATACAGTAGGTGCTCAACAACTGAATGAATTAGCATGCATTGAAATCTTCCTGCTACCCCTGACTAGCTGTGTGACTCTGCCCAAGTCCCTTAGCCTCCCTGAGGTGCCGCTTCCATCATCAGTATAATGGGATACGGCCAATAAAAGTACAGACGAGGGCCGTCATCCCCCTCCTGCTGTGAAATAAGATAGCGGCACGGGGGTGGGGGGCTGGGGGGCTGGGGGCATCCACTCTGTAGGTGTCTCTCAAATATGGGGGGAGGTGTGATGGACAAGATGCTTTCATGTTCGGAAAGTCTGCAGCTTCTGTGGCGGGTAGTTCCAGGTGCGTTGTACAGATGTTACTTTTTAGGAAGACGGTGTGGTTATGTGGTTAAGGCCTCATGTTCTGGAGGCCCAATACCTGGGTTCAAATCCTGCTTCCACCCCTCGCTTCCTGTGTGGTCCCGGGCAAGTCACTTGGTCTCTCTGAGCTTGTTTCCCTGTGTGTAAAATTGAGTCGCCGTGAGGTTTCAAGGAGATCCGTCCCAGACTGACCCTGGCACAGAGTAGATGCTCCAACATGTGTAAACCATGATCACTAGTTTCCACCCCCCAACCCCGTGAAGCAGACACGACTCCCCCCAGGGTGCAAAAGAGGAAACCAGAGCCGGCCAGGTGGGGAGGCGTGCCTGACGGCAGAACCCTAACTAGACACCCCCGTCCCCGAGGCCCACCACAGCTGCCAGAAATAAGGTGACGTATGGCCAGCCCTGCCTCCGCCCGCTGCCCCCGGGGAGAAGTGAAACACGAACTCACCAGGGTAAGAAAGAGGAGAAGGAGCCAGCTGAGGTGAGGAGAGGCGAGTGGCCCCGAATCCTGTCAGAAGGACCGTCTAGGGCAAGGTCAAGTCCAGGTCGGTGAGAGGGTGGAGGTGGTGGGAGGATAGTGTGACAAGAGGGGTCTGGTGGCTGAGCTGGCCGGTGGGAAGGGGTGAAGAGCTGGTCCCGAGAATGCGGAAGGAAGCCCTTTTATCAGCATTCACAAGAACAGAGAGGGAAGTTGTTCGCATCTGGCTAGATACCTCAGCTGTGACCTCCTGTCTCTAAGGAGAGGGGTCCCTGCAAGATTTGCTTTCAAAACTCTCCTGGGAGAAAACTCATGGTCCCGATTCTTAGAAACTGCCGTCATCCCAAGACAATGAACAACTCAGCGGCTTTTTGACTTTCCGACCAGCACCCAGGGGTTGGCCTTCGGCCCCGTGTACCTTCAGCCTCTGATGAGAGTTGTCATTCCCTACGCTTTCAGCCTCCCCATTTTACAGATGAGAAAACTGAGGTTGAAACAAGGCCTCCAGTCCTAGCTCTGCCATTACTAGCTCTTGGGTCCTAGTGGTTCACCAGCCAAGCCTGTTTTCCCATTCCTGAAGCAGAGGTGTTTAGGCCCCGTCTTCTCTTCCATCCTTCCTCTTCCCTTCCCTCCAGAGCAAAGGGTGTGGAATTCTAAGGCGAAGGTCACCTGATCAAGTGGTATGGATTAGCCAACAACCCAGCACTGAGGTCAGCCTCTGGAAGCAATTTAAGATGGCCCAGGGACCTGAGATTCCACACGCCCACAGGCAAGCAGAAGTGTTCCCTCCCACATAGGGCAGCCTCCCTTCCTGAGCAATTCTGCTCTGATTCTGTGGGTGAAGCAGCTGTGCCTTCTGCAGAGCTCCAATGCCAGGCTCATCGTAGGTCCTGGACCAGGCAGGATCCTCCATCAGGGCTTACTGTCCCAGCCTGTAACGAGCACCTTCCATGGGCCAGGCACCAGCCAACAGTAACCACCTCTCTCCCCATACAGCAACCCTCAGTGAGGCAAACCCACACTTACTATACCCATTTTACACCCACGGAAGCTGAGTCTTAGAGAGGCACCTTGCCCAGGGTCATGCAAAAGCAGAGATTCAGACCCAACCTGGGTGACTCCTTCAGACAGAGCCATTCCATTTAAATCAACATCGAGTGATTGGATTATGTGTCATTTTCTTTCTTTTTTATTAAAAACATTTCCCCCCTCTAATTACTTGCGTTTTGAAAGGCGGTAACCAATGGAAGCGTTTACAGATAACATGCTGTGTCATCTGGAATTTGATTTAAACTAATCCAGTTTGGGGAGGGATATAAATCATGCAAAACTATCCATGAACTGATCGTTCTTGAAGCTGGGGTATTGGGTTGAGGTTCTCTAGACTGTTCTCTCCCATTGTGAATAGGCTTGAAAATGTCCATGATCATGTAAAAGTGTAATTTAAATTTAACATGTGCAGAGTAGTGAATTGGGGATAAATTCACTACTGGGACAAGCTGTGTGCCATGGGGGTAGGGGCGGCGTGTCGCCCGCCCCACAGCTGAAAGCATTTTAAGGTTGCCTTGAGAAGGCATTCATTACGGCCTCCTGGGTCTGCTCTCCCTGGACCACAAGGGCCCTCTTTGCATCCAAGAGAACAGTCTGCCCCCAAATTGGCAGCCACGTGAAGACAGCATGTCAGGGTTCCTGCAACCACACTGCGGTTTTATGATGGAATTTGGAAGCATATGTGGTTCATGTTCAGCCAGTCAGGAGATTTGAGGAATCTCTTATAAATGTTACCAGCAAAGGCACAGTGACTGCCTGTATTCTGTGACACCCAGAAAATTGGAAAAGTTGGGACCTCCGACGTCCGTGCGATGGCCACGGGTCCAGAAGTGACCCCTCTCTGCAGGCTCCCGGGGGCCCCGTGCTCAGTCCTCTTGCCTTTGCCCACTGTGCCCTGGGAGCTCCACTTGTCCTTCCAGGCCCCCCAGAAACAAGGAGACCCCCCTGTTGACAGCCTTTCCTGTCTGCACCTGCTCCTTCCTCAGACAAGTGGAATCAGCTCTCCACTGGCCTTCATTATATTGAACAACAGTCATTCATTTATTCAATAATTATTTATTGAACACCAATTATATGTACTGGGGTTACAGCATACAGTCAGTAGATAGATAGATAGATAGCATGTACGGCACGTAACAAACATGGTCCCCATGCTCCAGGAGCTTTTAATTTCATAGGGGAGAAAGGCAATAATCCACTATGAATACTACTAATCATTTAATTACAATTCTGACAAGTGTTTTGGAGAAGCATAGGAGCTGTGAGGGCATATAAAGAAGAACCTGGTCTGTTAGGGTGTGGGCATGCAGAGAATTCAGAGAAGGCTTTTTGGAGAGAATAATGTCTAAACTGAGATCTGGAGATTGGAGGTATTCGATGTCCAAACAGGGAAAAGGCGTTGTTCCAGACAGAGGGAACAGTGTGTACAAAGGGCAGGGGGGCATGGCTTGTTGAAGGAAGTGGAGGAACAGTGTGTGGTCTGTGTAGTATGTGGAGTACAAGGGGGAAGGAGATGGTGGCAGCTTATGAAGGAACTTGAAGGCCAAGTTAAGGATGATGGAGTACTCATCAGAGTGTGTGTTTGGGCGGGGGAGGTAATGTTATCCTTTTGAACCTAAGATGATCACTTTGGTTACTGCGGGGCTGAGTGGATCAGAGCAGGGCAAATGCGAATGCTGCAGGGCTGGGCCAGCTCATGTGACACATTTGTGAGAATTAGGAGAAAGCACCCCACCCCCAAGGAAGACATAGTTCTGTAGACCCATGCTTACAGAATGGAGCCTGGCCTGCTTTTCAGTGCCTACTAACCCTGAGCCAGTACCCTTGTGCAGTGAACAACCTGTACAACTGTACACAACGGCCATGGATATTGGGGAACAGAGAAATCAGAAGACTGTAGAACATTTGTTGACAAATCTGCCTAGTCCACTATAAACACCTTGACTTCTGAGTTCTTGAGCTCTGCATTCATGTTTGCAGTGCCAGTGCAGGTAGGAGATGCTCCAAATGTTTGCCGAGTGGATTCTTCTTTGGCCATTTTTTTTTTTCCTTTAGACTTTCTGTTGTGTCGTTCTCTTCTTCTAAATTCATAGTGGCTTCCTGTTCACACACACCTGTTAGGTGTTAGGAGGCACTGTGTCAGGCACTTTGCCTTTTTAGTCCTCCAAATATCTTATCCTCTGTCCATTTGACAGAGACTAGGCCAGGGTCACATAAAGGGACCTTTCTAAATCCTTAACAGGCAGGTCATGCTGTGTGTGAATCTGTCAAGTTCTTGGGGCAGGGTGAAGGTGGGGAGCAAGGGGGCGGTGGCATACCTTCTGGTAAGGATTCTTGTGGTTGAGTCTCTAAACCTTGAATCTTAGAATGTCAGTGTTGAAAGGGATCATCTGGGGCCTCATTTTACAGATGGGCCACCAAGGCTCAGAGAAGGGCTGGAAGTTGTTCAATGTCACTGAGTTAAGTCAGAGCCAGAGCAGGACTAGGAACCAGGTCCCTTGACAGGTTTGGAAGAAAAAGATAGATATCAGGAGTGGAGATTAGAAGAGAAAGACCAAGGGAGGGATCGCTCTCTAGGGATGGTATCTAACCGTGATGGGTATCAGTGAGGTGGCCCGGGGTTAGCTCAGGACAACAGAGTCCTGGGTGACCATGTGAAGGTGAAGAGCAGGCAGAGAAAAAAGAACTTCCTCAAGGTCTGGGCAGGTCTCTAAACTGGAATCTGTTTGGATCCAGCCTGGCTTTAGGCTCTTTTTTAAAATTTTTAATTTTTAAATTTTTTTTTTTGGACTATAGCTGCTTTCCAGTGTTGTGTTAGTTTCTGCTGTACAGCAAAGTGGATCAGTTATGGGGGTGGGTGGGATGAATTGGGAGACTGGGATTGACATATATACACTATTATATGTAAAACAGATAACTAATGAGAACCTACTGGCCATAGGCTTTTCAGACGAAAAGTTGATTTCTTGTTCTGGGCTGATGGCCAGGAAAGACTCTGCTGTCAGCAGGCTGCGGACGGCTGCTCTTAGGGCGCTGGGCAAGGTCAGAGAGAAGGCCTGGTTCCTCTTCCCGGGGCCTCCAGGCCAGGTGCCCTCTGAGGGCCCCATTCCAGTCCCCAGTCGGTGCCTGCTTGGGGTTTTCCTGCTTCTGGGTCTGTACCACAGCCCCTCTTATGTCACATTGCTTCAGGTCCCACTAAGCATTTGTCTGAGCTGGAAAATCCCTCGGAGCCCGCCCAGGCAGCCCGTGACCGTAGCGGCAGGAAACTGTGACAGCGAGGCTCGCGGGGTATGAGGTTTATTCTTGGTGTGTGGTTGGGAAGGGCGGGGCTGCGTGGGGGTGGAGTGGCATGGGATGGTCAGGAGAGAACAGCGAAATCCCAAAACGAGGAACCCCTCAGAGAATTTCCGGCCAGTTTTCTTTCCCAAAGTGGCCTCTGCTTCCAGCCCCTAGGACTGTCTCTCTGCGTTGGGTCTTCATGGAGCCTCTTGGGGACCATCTCAAGATCCAGGGTCCAGCCCCTCTATTTTATTTTATTTATTTATTTTTTTTTTAAATTTTTTTATTTTTTTATTTTTGGCTGTGTTGGGTCTTCGTTTCTGTGCGAGGCCTTTCTCCAGTTGCGGCGAGCGGGGGCCACTCTTCATCGCGGTGCGCGGGCCTCTCACTGTCGCGGCCTCTCTTGTTGCGGAGCACAGGCTCCAGACGCGCAGGCTCAGTAGTTGTGGCTCACGGGCCCAGTTGCTCCGTGGCATGTGGGATCTTCCCAGACCAGGGCTCGAACCCGTGTCCCCTGCATTGGCAGGCAGATTCTCAACCACTGCGCCACCAGGGAAGCCCCCCAGAGTCGTGTTTTTTTGTTGTTGATTTTTGGCCGTGCTGCTCGGCTCGCAGGATCTTAGTTCCGCAACCAGGGATCGAACTTGGGCTCCCACAGTGAAAGCGCCGAGCTCTAACCACTGGACTGACGGGGGATTCCCTATAGTGGTGTTTTAGAAAGGATGCTGGGGGAAGGTTTTCTTCACAGGTGACATTTGAGCTAGCTTTGGATGGGTGAGAAAGAGCCCAGGGAAGGTTGATCTCAGCAGGGCCAACAGTGAGAGCAAAGACCCTGGGGTGGGAAAGGCCTGGTGGGTTAACGGGAGCTCCAAGGAGGGACTCATGTGAACAGGGAGGAGCGTGGGAGGAGGGGAGGTGGGAAAGCAGCTGGGCCTGGGTCACAGCGGCCTTCCAGACCCCAGGGAAGGGATGGAGGCATCGGGGGCTGTCAGTGGCAGAGGCTGGATTTTAACCCATAAATCCAAGCCTCCGTGGCCAGCCTGGGCTCTGCCCCATTAGCCCAGGCCTCAGCGTTGACTCTGAGCTAGGCTTGGAGTGGGGGAGAGGGGAGGCTGGCTGGGACCCCACCTCTGCTCATGGTGTGTCACAGGACAGGCAGAGCCACGCCCCATTTCCCAGCTTCGGAGCCTGTCGGGCCTGTGGTTCCCCACTGAACAACGGGAACAAATCTGGGGGGCATCGGACAATCAGCCCTAAGGAAGGAGCCGCTGTTCCAACCCAGGACTCCGCCTTGCCGGCTGCCCCCAGACTTCTGGGCCTTCTCCCTTCCTCCACTCACTGTTCCCTCACCATCGAGTCGACATCGGCCCCACCTGGGTTCAAATCCTACCATCAGAACCAGTGGGACAGTGAAGGAGTCATTTCGTTGCCCCTCTGAGCCTCACTTCCCTCACCTGTGAAATGGGCTCACACCTGTCTGCTCTCCTAGGGCTGTGGGGGAACATGAAGTCAGATGAGAGTGCTATTAGCAAACACGGAGAGCCTGCTCTGGGCCGAGCTTGCGCTAGTTGCTCTGCGTGCGGTGTTTACTTTACCGTCACGTGCACAGCGTGGGGTAGGGATTGTGATGGGAGCCAGCTCTGCGGGCGCACGGCCCGTGCGGTCATGCAGGGCCACCATGCGCCTCCAAGGGCCCTACACTGGGTTTTATACTCAGCCATTGCTGTCTTGAAATTTTTAACAATTTTTTGACAAGGAGCCCCACATTTTCATTTTGCACTGGGCCCTGCAAATTATGGAGCTAGTTCTGATTATTATGTATTCATTTATACATTCAAGAGATATTTATGGAACCAGGCATGGCTTAAAGGCCCTGGAGAGAGAGGAGTGAACAAAACAGAAGGCCCCACCTCCATGGAGTTTACTTTGCATTACTTGGTTCAGAGAGGGTAAGGTATTTGCCCAAGGTCACACAGTGAAAAGGGGGTGCCCAAGTTACAACTCAGAGCTCTTAACCACAGTACCATTTCCCCTTCAGCCTAAGGCTGGAAAGTGTTTAACAGGACACCAGGCAAGGAAATAGCCACAGAGTTCTAAGTGCTTTAAATGTGTTAACTCGTTGCAACAGCCTATTTTAGAGACAAGGAAATGGAGGTCAGAGAGGATAGGTAACTGGCCCAGAGTCACGCTGCCGGTAAGGAGTAGAGCTGAGACGAGCCCAAGTAGACTGGCTCAGAGCCACACTCCTAGCCCCTCCAGCGCACTGCCTTTCAAAGTCATCACTCAGGAAATGGTGGCTTTTCATAACTCTTTTAATCACCACCATTTTTGTTTTTGTTTTTGTTTCCGGAGACTCCACGCAGCCACAGGGAGTGACCCCACCCAAAGTGACCCATGTCACTTTGTGCGGAATGAGAGGAGGAACAAATGAATGAGCAGATTCCTCCCAACTGTGGGGGTAACATCGACAGCTGCCCGCCTCCCCCTGACCCCAACTCCGACATGATTTTACACCGGGTCCTTGACATCCAACCTTCGTTGCCTTGCCTTCAGCCAGTGATGAAACCTCTCCATGTTCAGGATGTAGAAAACAGGGTCTCACCTGCCAGGAAACAGGTCGGGCTGAAGGGAGGGGGCGCCCCGGGGAGCAGTGGTTCACAGCGATGGTTATCGCTGAGTACAAGCTTTCCTTTTCCTCCCTCCGTGATGACAGGGCTTGTCCTAGGGGTGCCGTCCCCTCGAGGCTGTCACTGTTTGGAGGGTCTCGTCTCCCATGCTTGGGCTGATTTTAGGAACTGATCGGTCTGGCACACCTTAAGCCCTGGGTGATTTCTGGGGCTCTGCCCAGACTTCCCACTCTCCTCGCTGGTGTGTGACATGCTCTGTCATTCATTCATTCCTCAACAAGTAGTTACTGAGTACCTACTATGCATCAGGTACTCTTCTAGGAACTGGGGATACAGCAGGGAATAAAGCAGACAAAAACCCCTGCCCTCAGGGAGCTTATATTCTAGTCCAGGATATTGCCAACTGGGACTTCTTTGGATTGGATGGCAGACATTGGGAATTTTCCCTTCTTGGGCACTGGATATTTTTTCACTCTTATAAATATTATTGAGTTTTGTCTAGGACACAGTTAGGGTACTTTTTGTTTCAGGTAGGGGAGTAAATCTGGCTCCTGTTCCTCCATTTTTGCCAGAATCAGAAGTTTTTCCTTATGAGAAAGCCTCTAGGCCTGGGAGGGGCAAGACTTAAAAGCTCATCAGTTATTTATACCTTCATGTGAATGAGTTTATGAGCTCCTTTCTGAAGCATTGTGGTTATAGGAAGTGAAGAACCGAAAGACATTAAATTAGAATATAGGACTTAGGAGATAAATCCAGAAGTTCTCATACAGCCATAATTTCACTTGAATTCATCATCTTGCAAATCTGCCAACAAGTCAGGTGCTTCTATTTTCATTTTACGATGAGGAAGGTGAAGCTGGGAGAGCTTAAATGACTAGCTCAGTCACACAGCTAGTTAAGACTCAGAGCTACTGACTTCTACCCTCGAGCTCCTTCTAGCACACTGTGGGTCAGGGGTCACCATGGGGAGGGGAGAGGGCAAAGGGCATCTGTGATCCCCAACACTCGTGCTGATTTGGTTATTTCTCATAACTTCTGCCTCAGATTCCTAGGGGCATAAGTCAGCACAGCTTATGTTCCCTGAGCAGCAGCTACAGCTTAGAAAGACAGAAAGAGGAATTCAGACCAGAATGTCAATTCCACGAGGACAGGGGCCACATCCGTTTGGTTTACCCCTAGGGCCCCCATGCCTAGAACAGCACCTGACCCCTAGTAAGTTTTCAAGGACTATTTGTCAAACAACAGAACACGACGGAATGGATTTGGGGAATAAACAGACCATGAGGAACACCTGCCTCAGTTGCCTTATCGGTAAAATGGAGACAAGTCTCTGCCTTTTAATGCTGTTTTGATTTTGTTGATGTATTGTATGCTTCATGAGGGCAGGGGATCTTGTCTGTTTCACTTACACACTGCTGTGTCCCCAGCATCTAAAACAGTGCCTGTCACGTAGTAGGTGCTTAAGAAATATTTGCTGGGTGAACAGGTGAGAGTGAAATATCTAGGTTTCAGTGAATGTGTAGCATCGGGGTTAAGAGCAAGGAATTTGAAGTCAGAGCTGAGTTTGACTCCTGGCTCTGCCACTTACTAGCTATATGACCTGGAAGATGCCTGTGAACCTCAGTTTCCCCACTGCTTACACTAAGGAGTGTCATCATCTCTACATCCAGGTGTCCTGAGGATTAAGTGAGGTTGTGCAAATAAAGTTCTTAGCGTAGCTTAAGGAGCAAAGAAAATGCTCCAAAGTTATAAAAGTTCTCGTGTGTCTAAGAGTGAGGGTGCATTTTTAAAAAATATTTAAAACAGTTTTTAAAAACTGAAAGGTAGTTGACGTACAATAGCTTGTTAGTTTCAGGTATTTTACATAATGATTTGATATTTGCATACTTCATGAAATGATCACCACGAGTGGTCTAGTAACCATCTGTCCTCATACAAAGTTATTACAATATTATTGACCATATTTCTTATGCTGTATATTATATCCCCATGACTTATTCATTATATGACTGGAGGTTTTACCTCTTAATCCCCTTCACCTATTTCCCCCACCCCTAAACCCCTCCCTTCTGGAAACCACCTGTTTGTTCTGTGCATCTATGGGTCTATTTTTTTTTTAACTTTTTATTTTATATTGGAGTATAGCCAATTAACAATGTTGTGATAGTTTCAGGTGTACAGCAAAGCGCATGTGTCTGTTTTGTTTTGTTTTTTGTTTTTTGTTTTGGCTGTGTTGGGTCTTCGTTGCTGCGTGCAGGCTTTCTCTAGTTGTGGTGAGCAGGGGCTACTCTTCGTTGCGGTGCGCAGGCTTCTCATTGCAGTGGCTTCTCTTATTGTGGAGCACGGGCTCTAGGCGCACAGGCTTCAGTAGTTGTGGCACACGGGCTTCATAGTTGTGGCTCGTGGGCTCTAGAGCGCAGGCTCAGTAGTTGTGGCGCACGGGCTTAGTTGCTCTGCGGCATGTGGGATCTTCCCAGACCAGGGCTCGAACCCGTGTCCCCTGCATTGACAGGCAGATTCGTAACCACTGCGCCACCAGGGAAGGCCCATATATCTGTTTTTGAGGGTGCATTTTTTAAGGGCTGTTTTTCTCCAAAAGGACTTTTATCGCCTGGACTCCTCCAAAAGACCCCAGAGGTTGTTCTGAAAGATGAGGCTGCGTGGAAAATAAATTCCTATCAAATCTCCATTGACATTTTAGGTGCTCCTCAAGCCTGCAGGGCAGGGCCCCATCCTGCCTTACGCTGGCTTGATCCTGATGCAGCCAGATTCACCGTGGGGTCACCAGGCTCTGCTCGACTGCCCTGGTCTTCTGCAGCCCTTTGAAGTTGGGCTGTGTCTTTTCTTGTCTCGTGGTTGGCTGGGCCTCAAAGCTCACAAGCAGGCCGTTCCGCACCAGGGTGCAGTGGGTGCTCGAGAGATCTCCAGCAGAGATAGGGAGTGAAATCTAGTCCTCCAGCAAAGACAGCTGCAGATAAAGTGACCACCCCGGGGCTCTGCCATCCCCACTGAAGCCCTTCAACCCTCATCGATGGATCTAGTCCAAGTCTGAGTCTTGGCCCACTCACAGGCCAGAGTGCTGGGTCTTTCTGGTCTTAACTCTTTGGGCCCGTAGACGCCATAAGTGTAGGTCAATTTTTGGTTTAGCAACTTCGGTCATTATCAAGGGAAGATTCTGTGGCTTTGAAAAGAATGACCAATGAGTCTGACCTTCCTCTGGACTGCAAGGGTGAGGGAGCAGTTCAGAAGAGTGAATAAGGAGGCCTCTGACACCGAGGGGGTGGGAAGATGCAGAAGATGAAGTAGGTAGGGTACTGGGCACAGAGAAAGCTCTCAAGTCCTAAAAACAATTATTACGTGAATTTGAGAATAAGGAGATTCCAGATCTAAGTGTCCATATCTTTCTTTTGACATTCAAAAGTCCTACCCATCTTTAAGGCTCATTCACAACCCACTTATTTGGAAATTTTCTGGAGCTTAAATTTCTCCCAGCCTCACTACTGCATGGCTCTCCTCCCCATCTACTCTGCTCCACTGCAAGCTCTCTTTAAACACATATATATGTGTGTGTCTGTAACTAGCTTGTGTGCTTTCATTCATTCATTCAGAAACAGGCAGTATAGTCCAATGGTTAAGAGTGTACATGGGAAGCAGGTAGCTGGAGGTCACTCTGACAATTACTACCTGTGTGAGTTCAGCAAGTTATCCACTTTTTCTCTCTGCCTCAGTCTTCTCATCTCTAAAGTGGGCATAATAGTACCGACCTCATCAGCCTGGGTGATGGTTAGCTAAATGACTACCTACAAAGCATTCAGAACAGTGCCTGGCACATAGTAAGTACTCAATAAATAAGATACCATTCTTATCCTTTTTCAGCAAACATTTATTAAACATCTCACAATGCTGTGTGTATAACTATTACTGGGCTCGTGGAGATAAAAGATAATGCCTGCCTTCCTGAACTCTCACTTTAGACTCCACACCAACCTTTGGTAATTTCCCTTCTTTATCAGCAGGAAAATGTTTACTGATAAATTCATGAAAGAAGGACAATTATTCCTTCCTTGATCAGAGCTTGAACTGCCCAGGGTTACTTTTGCCTTGTGTGCATTGTCTTAAGGACCAGAGGGTTTACAAAGGGCTCTACCACTCACATACAAAGTTATTTCTCCTCCCCTGAGGCTCAGTTTCCTCAACGGCAAGATGGGAAGTGGGTGGTAACTTTTGCCTTTTAGGGTTTGCAGAGCAAAAACAAATGAGGCAAAGCTCATGGAGGCATCGCGGAGCCCCAAATGCCTTGCATAGGGTAAAAGGGAGGGCAGCCTCTCACAACCCCAGTGAGAGTTTCCTAGGAGGGCAGGGCCAGCTTCTTGGTCCCTGACAGGATAACACACACTAGGGCCAAGTGCAGGGTCTCTGTCACTTCATTAACAAACAGTTTACACAGCAGACCCAGTGAGAGTCAGAACTCTTAATGATTGTAAGCCGCAGAAACTCCTCTCCAACAGCTTAGGCAAAAATAGAAATGTGGGGTGATGACTCTGGGGGTAATTGGTGTATGCAAAGGAAAAGCAGAAGTGCAGCCAAGGCCTCAGGACAGCTAAGGGGCTCACTCATGTGTTCTTTTGCTGTCTGTCTCTACCATCTTCTCTCTTCTCTCTCTCTGCCTGTCAGCTCTATTCCCTCAAACCAGCTCCCTCTATGTGGCAGGAAACATGGCCAACAAGAGCATCCTGTTTCCTTAGAGAGAAACTGAATTTTCTTCCCTAGGTCCAAACCAAAAGTGAAAAAAAAAAAATCTCAGGGAAAGATTCTGATTGGCTCACTTTGGGTCATGTGTTTCTTCCCAGGCTCAATCAGCTATAGTGGGTGGAGGGCAGCAAGGGGAGATGGAGTTGCACAGCACAGACACAGACACTAAGGGCCTACCCAGCTATCAGGACCCCAGTCAGGGAGCCTCCACTTCAGCCCCTGAGAATGTCTGAGGCTGTCCTCTTACCACACTTAGCACTTTTATTGTGCCCTGGCCTGAATGCATGTCGTTTCCCCAAGTAGATTATAAGCTCCACAAGAACAAAAATGATATTGGATACTCTTTTCAGTCTTCTCTCTTCCCCCTCACCCTGCCCATCACACAGAGGATGGCAACCTTAAGCACACTGCTAGTCACATGGTCATGGAATGTCCCAGATAAGAGATCACAGAACTAAGGCACAGAGACAGAAAGCGATTTGCCCAAGGTCACACAGCTCAAACTAGGTGCCAGGTCACCTGCCCTGTGATTTCTGATTGCTTTCTCTCTCTCTTAGGGTTAAAGGCTCCAGTCCTCATTCTTACAAGGAAGCCTCTGCATAGCTCAGTCACTTCCTGCCTCTCCAGGCTTATCTCATACACGCTATACATCTTCAAGGTGGTTATTATTTTTATTGCTATCCCTATCGTCTCCGGAGGCACCCACACTGATCCACTTCCCTCTCATTAGAGATAAAGGAATTTCTGACTCTGCATTCCAGCCAGGGGTAACTTCTTTCTCAAATCTGCCTCACTACCCGCCCCCCCACCCCCCACCGTCAGAGCTTTTGCACTTGGAATTTCCTCTGCCTGGAACACCCTTTGCTAGGGCTGCTGTAACAAAGGACCACAAACTGGATGACTTAAACAACAGAAATCTATGGTCTCAAGTTCTGGATGCTGGAAGTCTGAGATCAAGGTGTCAGCAGGGTTGGTTCCTTCTGTTCCAGGCCTCTCCTCCACCTTCGGGTGATTTGCTGGCCATCTTTGATTCCTTGGCCTGTAGATGTATCCCTCTGGCCTCTGCCATTATCTTCACACGACATCCTCCCTGTGTCATGTCTGTCTCCATGTCCAAATGTCCCCTTTTGATAAGGACATCAGTGACATTGGATGAGGGCCCACCCTCATGACCTCGTGTTAACTTGATTACCTCTGTGAAGACCCCTGTTTCCAAATTAGGTCACATTCTGAGGTGTTGGGATGTTAGAACCCGAACCTCTCTTTGGGGGGACACAGTATAACCCATAACAAACACCATTTTTCACCCCCTTCCCACCCAACCAGACATCCTCCTTATCCATCCCATCTCAGATGAGCCTTCTCTGAACACCGCAGACCTCACCCGGCCCTGCTGTCTGCCCTCGTGTATTCTTCCTTCGTATTTGCTGTGGATGGCTGGTATCTGCATGTGTTGCGATCTCGTCGGTACCTGTGTCTCCCTCAGATGCTCGTCTTCGTGAGGGCAGGAGCACGATGTTCTGTGCACCACTGCAGCCCCAAAGCCCAGAACCTGACTGTCAGTAAAGGGTATCAGTAAATGCCTGTGGCCTGGATGAATGAACGATTGAGAGATTAAGCTTCACTAATCACAAAAGCAAAGAGAAGTTTCTAAGCAAGGCCCTCAGAGTCAGAGAGATTAGTATTTCCTCCGGAGAGAAAGAATTTGCTCCAGAATCCACCAAGAGCCAAACCCCCCGCCCTTACCTCTTGACTAATGGTCAAGGCCTCTGCCTCCTACCCCATCACCCTGGGAGAATCCACTCCGCATAGCTTTGCAGGGAAGGCCTCAGGAACCTCGGGGAAGCTGGAGGTGAGTCAGAAAGGCTGGTTAAGTGAACAGCTGTGAAACCTGACCCTTGGCATGGAGCTTGGGGGAGGCAGGTTCGAAGAAGGTAACAGTGCTTGCTTTAAAATTCAAGGGGCCTGAGGGAGCATTATCTTGCAGGAAAGCACGCTAGTTGGTAAGGGGCCAAGTGTGGCCCAAGCTCCAGGTACCCGGGGCTGCTCTCCCACCACGGCCTGACAGCGTGGATTTTGTCGGGTCCACCCCTCCCCCCGGGGCCATCCTGCACTCACCTGCGTAGGAGGTGCAGCTTTAATCTTTGTGGCCTCTACTCTCCCTTGTGTGGGTGGAGAGAGCAGGTGGATACATCGAGAGACCTTCATCTGGCTTAATTGAAGCAACTCGAACTACCGACCCGTAAAGGAATTCCAGCCCCCGGGCTTCCCAGGACCCCTGAGGAACACCTCATAGGAAGTAGATTCCCAAAGCGAAAAAGGAAGGCCTCCCTAAACCTAGCTCAGGACAAGGGCCAAGCTGGAAAAAGTGACTTGCAGGCCAGTCACCACGTTTTTCCCCAGTGAAAGGCTGACTCATTGCAACAGGCCTGCACTGGCTGGGACTCGAGCCGGTGGCTTGGAACATGCCTGGGCAGTGAACGCCTTGTCTAAAGGCTGGTTGGTGAGAAGCTGCGGGTCAGGGGAGCTGAGGCCGCGGCCCTGGGGAGCACCCGCACGCAGCCTGGGAGCCCGAGGGAAGCAGGGGGAGGGGGGAGGTCCCTATTTTCCCTCCCCCTCAAACTCCTGGGGGCCTGGCATAGCCCAGCAGGAGCTGGGTAAGGTCTGGAGGGGCCCTAAGACCCCAGGGGAATTAAGTCCTAATGTCCTAAGACATACGTGTTGTGGTGTTTCCTCCCCATAGGACATGCAAACAGAAAACAACACTAAACTTAAATGTAGAGAAAACTAATAAGGTCTTGATTTGCTTCATGAGCATTTACCTCCATGCTTTCCTTTGAAATATCAAAGTGGAATTATTTTCCAGTATGGGGAAAGATGGAAGGGAACTGGGGTTGCTTTCCTAGTGCCCTGAGCACATGTTCAGTCTGCCCTTGGGGTGATTTGGCACGATGCAGAGTGCGGAGTTTGACTCTGATGGAGCCCCCAGACCCTCTTCCCTCCTCAAGCGATTGTCCCTGTTGACATCCAGGGCTTTCTGGCAAGGACTTTTTGAGTCATGCGTTGGTTTAAATCCTGGCTGTGCCATCTGCTAGCTGTGTGACCTTGGGTAAGTCACTTGATCTCAAGTGACTAAATTTCTGTACATGTCAAATGGAAAGTACACAGGATAAATGCATGCATAGTGCCTAGTACAGCACTAGGCACTAGTCTGGCGAGTCTGGCTTATATACAAGATCTCTTCCAGCTTCTCCATTTATGCCCTACAAAGCTGCTTTTTAGGAAAAAATGGTGTCAGTCATTCACACTTTAGTGTGAATAAGCTCCTGTCAGTGTCATTCCTTCTTTTCATTTATTTACTCAACAAATGCCACGTACCTGCCTGGTACCTCATTTGAGCCAGGTGCTACTACTCTATGTACAGATTTTTCTTTTTATCCTCACAACAGTCTCTGCAAGATCACTAGTATCCCCATTTGGTGGTGGAGGAAACTGAGACTCAGGGAGGTGAACGAATGTTCCCAAGCTCAGGCAGCAGAGCCTTGTTCATTCAGGAAACCTTGACTGAATTTCTGCCCTGTCTCAGAATGGAGACTAGGGGCACAGCAGGCAGTGAGTCAGGCCCCCAGCTTAAGACCCTCATGGGCTACTGGCTGTATTTGCACATTTCTGTCATCACTCTAATTGTTAAAGTCCCTGAAAACCGTGTGCATGTGGTCAGGGAGCGCCTTCCCCTTCCCTCCAATTGCCTGTCACAGGGAGTTGCCTTCTTCCTAGTGTGTAGGACTGGCCCTGCCCAAGGCTGAGCTGCCAGATCAAGAAAGCCTCCTGCCTTTTCTTTCCACATCATTTTCTGGGGCTCTGCTGAGTAGATTTCCAAGACTACCTCAGAATTCCATTCTTGTCCCTTCTTTTGCACCTCACGAAATAATATATATTACAGAAATAACACATGTTCATTGTAAAAGAGAGAGACAGAGACAGAAGAAAAGAAAATAAAGCAAAGCAAAAAGTTTCAAAGTAACAGTAACTCCAAGTCTTGCTGAGATGGTTAAAATTTTGTTGTATTGTCTGCCAGACCTTTCTCTTATGCAATTAGAATATAATTAATAGTGATAGTGATAATAATGATAACACTAATTTTAACTAACCCTGACTTGAAGCTTCCTCTGTACCAGATACCGTTCTAAGCACCTTAAAAATTTTAACTCATTTATTCCTCACAGTAGCTCAGTGAGCTGATTATTACTGCCTTCATTTAACAGGTGTGGAAATTGAGGCAGAGAGAGAGAACATTTAAAAGTACACACCTTACTCTTTGTTTTTAAAATAGGAGCATTCTGAAAGCACTGTTTTGTGACCTACTTTTCTCCCCTTAACAATTATAAATTTACCTTCTCATTTGTACTTTTTCATGACTATTTAGCTTTCCAACCTTCATACATACCATGAATTATTCAACCAGTGTCCTGTAGGCCACTTTTCTGATTTTCAAGTTTTTTTTTTAACTGTGAATGACACAGAGATGTCCATCTTTGTAGCTTAATGTTTGAAAACCTGATGAATCCCTCCCTCTGATAACTCCTGGAAGTGGAATCACCTCGTCTCAGGATGTACCTGTGCCAAGGCTTCTGGCGTCCCTTGCAAATTTTCTCCCAGAGCAGTAAGCCTCCTGGGAGGCTAAAGGGATGTGAACTGTCACAGCCCCATGGAGGACAGCTTTGGTGATACCCATCAGAATGACAGATGCTCATGCTGTGACCCAGCAGTCCCACTTCTGGGAGTTTACCCCATAAATATCATTATACACATACAAAGTGACATCCGTATGTTACAATTAGTCATTGCAGCCCTGTTGGTAATAGTGAAGGGTCAGAAATAACCCAAATGTGCATATTAAGGAACTGATAAGTAAATGACAGTATATCTATACAGTGAAATCATATGCAGTTGTAAAAAGAATTCCAAGCCTTTCTATGTATTCATGGGAATAGCTCCCCAAGATATAGTAAGTTAAAAATAAGTGCAGGCTATTTACAATAGCCAGGACATGGAAGCAACCTAAGTGTCCATCAACAGATGAATGGATAAAGAAGATGTGGCACATATATACAATGGAATATTACTCAGCCATAAAAAGAAATGAAATTGAGTTATTTGTAGTGAGGTGGACGGACCTAGAGTCTGTCATACAGAATGAAGTAGGTCAGAAAGAGAAAAACAAATACCGTAGGCTAATACATATATATGGAATCTAAAAAAAAAAAAAAAAAAATGGTTCTGAAGAACCTAGGGGCAGGACAGGAATAAAGACGCAGACGTAGAGAATGGACTTGAGGACATGGGGAGGGGAAGGGTAAGCTGAGAGGAAGTGAGAGAGTGGCATGGACATACATATCAGCTAGGTGCTTTGTGACCACCTAGAGTGGTGGGAGGGAGACAGAAGAGGGAGGAGATATGGGGATATATGTATACGTATAGCTGACTCACATTGTTATACAGCAGCAACTAACACAACAATGTAAAGCAATTATACTCCAATAAAGATGTTAAAAAAAAAAAAAAGGGCAGGGAGAGACAAATTAAAGGTATGGGACTATCAGATACAAACTACTATGCATAAAATAGATACAAGCAACAAGGATATTTTGTATAGCACAGGGAATTATAGCTATTATCCTATAATAACTTACAATGGAGTATAATCTGCAAAAATACTGAATCACTCTGCTGTACACCTGAAACTAATATAATATTATAAATCAACTATACTTCAATTTAAAAAATGTGTGCATAATGATGTAAATAGCATGCTATTTTTGTATGAAAAAAGGAAGCAAATGATAGCCCTCATTTGTAGTTGCATGTATAAACACTGGTAAGCTCTAAGATAAGTTAAAACAGTACCTACCTGCCTACTTACGGTGATTTTGGCTGGGCCAGAGGGATCAAGATTAAAGAGAATGAATCAAGACAGGAGAACAGTTTTTTTCACTGATCACTTTTTGTGCTTTTAGATTCTGAAACTATGCTGTGCTTCTATTCAGAAAATTCTAGCTCTTAAAATTTCCCTTCCGGTATTGTTAAATTATCTTAGGTATGATAATGCTATTGTAGTAATTTTTTTATAGAATACTTATTTTTGAGAGATAGTGAAATATTTACAAATGAAATTATATAATGTCCCGATTTGCTTCAAAATAATATTTGAATGGAGGAAGCAGAATAGGATATATATTACAGATGAAAGTGATTGGACATGAATTGATGACTGTTAAAGCTGAAAAGCTGATACATAGAGGATTCATTATGCTCTTCTGTCTACTTAAAAAAATAATTTATTGAGGTGAAATTCACATAAAATCAAGCACTTTAAAGTGAACAATTCAGTGGCATTTAGTACATTCACAGTGTTGTGCAACTACCACCTCTGTCTAGTTCCAAAACATTTCCATCACTTCAAATTAAAACCCTGTACCATTAAGCAATTCCCCCCCCCCATTTCTCCCTCCTTCCAGCTCCTGGCAACCATCTGTCTGTGTTCTGCCACTTACCTATTGTGGACTTATCTATTCTTGATATTTCATATAAATGGACTCATAGTATTTGTGACTTTTTGTGTCTGGCTTCTTTTACTGAGCATAAAGTTTTTGAGGTTCATCCATGCCATAGTTTGTGTCATTCTACATATACATGTTGTAGTGTAGAGCATGTAGTACTGCATTTCTTTTTAGTCCTTTGCGTGTATATACCACATCATGTTTATCCGTTCATCCGTTGATGTACGTTTGGGCTGTTTCCACTTTTGGGCTATTGTGAATAGTGCTGTTAGGAGCATGCTTGTACATGTCCTTGTCAGAGTACCTGTTTTCAGTTTTTTGGAGTGTATACCTAGGAGCACAATTGCAGTTATATGGTCATTCTATGTTTAACTTTTTGACACGTCACTCAACCGTCCTCCCCAGCAGCCGAACCATCTTACATTCCCACCGGCAATGTAGGAAGGTTCCAATTTCTCCACATCCTCGTCAACATGTTTTTTCTTTATTGTAGCCATCCTAGTGGGTGTGAAGTGGCATCTCATTGTGGTTTGGATTTGCATTTCCCTGATGACTAATGATGTTGAGCATCTTCTCATGTGCTCCTTGGCCATTTGTACATCTTCTTTGGAGAAATGTCTGTTCAAGTCCTCTGCCTATTTTAAAATTGGGTCATTTTTCTTTCTGTTGTTTCTGTCTACGTTCTTATATGTCTTAAATTCTTCATAGTAAAAAAAACAAAAGGTACAAAAATATTAGACATTTTATTAAAAACTTTAAGAAACACACATCTCCCCTCCCCCCCGCCCCCCCCGGAGAAGTAGTAGTTTTCCCTCCTTTTCCGCGCCCCCCCCCCGCACTTGAATTCCCCAGAGATCCTTGCATGATTACTACCTCCATATACCATCCATAATGTGGTTTCCAAAAAAACCGTATTTGCGCTTCAAACAAATAAATAAGCACAGGTGTCTTCCCTTTCAGCCTCTTACAGGTAGGTGCGGGGTGGAAGCGCAGGGCTCTTAGGAGTAGCTGAGGCTGGCTGTCCCCATCACTTTGGCCACAGCCGGAGGCCAACCCCCACCTACCTAGCAGGCTGGTGACTCATTCCCTGAGGGCCCCGTGTATAGCGGAAGAAACCTTCTGGGCCCCCATCCAGCCACATCACAAGACTGGATGGCCCAGCGTGTCGGTGGCTTGCATAGCCAATGGGAGAGGCTTCACCCAGCTAATGTTCTGCTGTGGCAGTCGGGCCAGACAGATGGCTTGGGATAAATAGGGGGGGTGTTGCCGAAGGGGGGATTTGGCTTTGAGTGGCCTCAGCCTCCCTCTGGAACCTGGAGAAAGAGGTGGGTGAGGTGAAGGCTGTGCCTGAGGAAGGGGCTGTAGTTTGGTGCCTTCCAAACATTCTGAGATGTTTTTTTAGCAATGGAACTCTTGCTCAAACAAACCTTTACGATATTTAGGACAGAGAAACAGGAAGCTGCTCCAGCTAAAGAGGGGGTGAGAAGCCCAGAGCCTTCCCTCCCTCCGTGCCACGTGGCACGCTGGGGAGTTCTGGGTCTCTGGGGAACATGCCGGTCCCGTTAACACAGAGTCTTTATATGCAACCACTTGGGAACTCAGCACGGTCTGTCTCTTGGAGCCTTGAAGGGGCTCCAGAGGCCTGAGGAGAAACCTGGCAGCCTGGCAAACTCCAGCCTGAGATTCTGACCCCCCCACACACACACAGAGAAGAGACCTCTTGCTTACCGCTCACCAGCCATGTACTGGGGAGCTGACCAAGGGCTGCAGAGGTGGGCCAGGGTGTGCGTGGCCTGCAGGGACCTGCAAGGGACCGGAAGCAGCTGCAGTGGCCTGGCTTCCAAGCCTTCCAGCCTCCATTCCAGCAAGAGAGCTGGGAACTCGGTCTCAGCCTCCCTCCCTCCATCCAGCGGAAGTGCCTCGTCCCAAGTGGTCCATAGGTAACTACTGTCCCAGGCCCCTCTACCTGCCCCTCTGCTAACCTTAAGAGAGATGTGAGGGAAGGAGTGGCCCCTCATCCCACCCCAGAAAATTTGACATAGAATTTCCTCAAACCCAGATTCTGGTTCTCAGCGTAGTCAACCTAAGTGCCCAGTCCGCCCCAAGCCCCAGTAGTCCGGCAGGGTTAGTTCTTTAATTAGAGAATGGGCCCATTTTTGGCTGCAGGATGGTATGTGGGGACATTTGTCAGGAAGCAAATAAAGAGTCAGGCGAATAACTTTACCCTGAGCTTCAGTTATCTCCTCCGCCCACTGGGGATCATAGTACCTATTCCATGGGGCTATTTTGAGGATTAAATAAGATAATGCATGCCCAAGCCCAACGTCACAGCCGCTCAGTTTAGAAGCAGTTCTATACCAGAGAAAGGGCCTAGCTCTGTCCTTCACACGATGTGTAACCTCTGATGAGGCTCAGATTTCTCCTCTCTGAGCTCCAGTTTTTTCGCCTCTGATTAAATACCTACCCTTCACAGTTGCTATAGCATGTAGAGATAATTCACATAAACTGCTTAATATAGTGCCTGGCATAGGGAGAGTACTCAAAATATGGTAGTAACTGAGGCAATTATTATACTTTTACTATTATTATTATTACCATTACTATTATTTAACAGGAAGGGCAATGGGGTTTTGTAGTTAAGCGCATAGACTCTGGAGCCAAATTGCCAAGGTTTAAATTCCAATTCACCACTGGAGCTGTGTGACTTTAGGCAAGTTACTTAGCCTCTCCTTGCCTACATTTTGTTAACCATATAAGGAGAATAATAATTAAACCTACCTCATGGAGTTGCTGTGAAAATTAAGTTTTTGTAAATGGAGTGCTTTGAAGAGTGCCTGGCAAATAATAAGTGCTACAAACTGCTGCTAGTAATAGTAGTATTGGTATTACTACTACTATGCACAACCAGATTCTGAAAGCCTTCCCCTTGGATCCCATTAAGAAGAGGCAGAAACCAACATATTCACCATTCCACTAATGGTTTAGTGACTCAGAAGCTGTGTGACCTTGGGCCAGTTAACTCCCCTCTCTGAGCACGCCTTTATCTATCTCCAAAATGTAAATTATAATAGTACCCATAATGGTCCTTCCAGGTTGTTAGGCTTCATTAATGAGCCATGACCCGTGGGAAGCTTCTAGCTTCTAGTTAATTAGGCTCTTTTTCCAATGCCCTGCCTAAATCCAGCTCCACCCCCGCCACCCCAAGCAAGCCTTCCCTCCCCCCGCCCCCAACCCCGGCAGAGCGCTCGGATTCCCTCCCGCGGGGCGCGAAGGGGGGCTGCCCGGCGCCCGCTGCCAGGCCCTATTCTGGGGGCCGAGCGAGCCCGCGACCGTGCCAAGCTTCCCCGGGGATCAGGTTTCTGCTGACGCGGTGCCAGGCACGTCTGCTTCCAGGAACCGGCAGCCGCATTTAGCCGCGGGCCGCACATGAAAGGGCTGCAGTCGGAAACGTGACGTTGTGTCAACAGGCGAGGCAGGTCAGCGCTGGGTGAGACCATCCCGGCCGGCCCGGAGGCTCACGCCCTGTCTGAAGGCGGCTGGATCGCAAGTGTCCGCTCCCCCTGCCTCTGGCCACCTCTCCTCGGTCCCAAAGCCAGCGCTTCACCCCCTCCCACTCACACACACCCCTTGGTTAACAGAGGTCCTCTTTGTCCCCAAGGGGCCAAAGACTGGGGTGCGAACCCCTCCTCCGCATCTCCCTCCGAACCACTTGGAACCTGCTGGAACCGACCTAGAAAGAAGGTCAAGGGCAAACTGGAAGCAGAAAAGGAGGCAGAGGGAGGGCTGCTGCTTTCAGGGGTGCTCCATAGGCTGTAGTCGTGGGACTCTGGGTTGAGGCTGTGTGGAACCCCCAAAGCCTTTTTAGTTCAGGGTGCGGCACCACTTCCCTCTGTGTCCACAGCTACTCCTTGAGTCACGGCCCAGGGAGGAGAGGGGGGCAGGCCAAAAGAGCCTGGCCTTGATTTCAACCCCGTGCTCCATCCCCAGGATACACTTGATTTGTTTAGGTTTTTTACCCATAAAGTCTAGCCAGAAAAGCTTAGCAATTCATGGAGGAATTCAGGAGCTAAACAGGCAGGAGACCCTGAGGGCCAGGCCCTAAGCTGCTGGGAGGAAGAGGGCCTTACCGATTGCTGTGTGCCTGCTGTAGGACATGTGAGGGGGGCTCAGAATCCTTTTTTATTGAACCACAAACAGGAGTGGAGGGGGCGATGCCAGACTACCAGTTCATTGATAAGACCACCAGCTCATCTCCTGACTCCTGGTCCAGGGCTCCTCCCATGACACCAGGCTGCCTGCGGGCACCTCACACAAGCCAGGCAACGCTCACTCTCGCCTGCTGGCTCATCAGCAGAGAGGGAAGGTGACATTTGAAGCAAACAGACACGAAGGGCAGGTGGTGTCTCTGCTGAGAACTCCCTGGGGGCAGTTTCCCTGCATGGGCTCCAGACGGCCAGAGGGTTCTGGAAGGTGCTTTGGGATCTGGAGCGTGGCGAGCCAGGCGCTGGCCATCAGGAAACATCAGGACACCTCTGAGGGGGAGAAGGGGACAGGCAGAAACGCTCACTCGACCGGGTCATTTCCCACTTCTTTTCCCATGGAATTTTTTTTTTTTTTTTCATAAGAGTGCTTGACTAAGGAACACCAATATTCATTCACGCACAAACACACCCAATGAGAGGAAGTCCAGGAAGGATGTAGAAACTAATCATGGAATGTTGCTTTTAGAGGCAATTGGACAGGATATGGCAAACCCATTAGACCGTGCTAGACTCGAAAAAGTTACAGCGCCTTGGTAGAGGTGCTATCCCCAGCAGCAATTATTACTGCATCATAATCCATTAAATCTTCTCTCAGTGTGCTCCCCCCTCCAGCACGCTCCCCAGACACTGAGGCCCACGATTTCGTACTTTGATTTTCTGTCAAGTTTTAAGGAGCATGACAAAAGCAGACTGGGGGAAAAAATAGGCTTTTTGCTTAACTCTGTAAAGAGGCACAGGCTGATAGTGAACCTCTGGCAAAGGTTAGTCTAAAAAAACAATTGAACAAATATTTACCTATGAAATTGACTAAGCTTATTCTGTCTGAATACAGGCATGGGAAAAGCTGAATGAAATCACACGAAGATTAACTAGTTGTTGCCTTCAGCCAAGAGGGGAGGGCAGAAGAAGAAGGCCATATCACACCCTTGAGAGTTCTTTTAAAAATGCAGGAGACCATCTTTCTCTTCCACAGGAAAAGAATTATTTTATTAAGTATTTTAAAACAACTACTTAACATTGACTCATAGATAAAAATATTTACAATTTCCCACCTTCAGGAAGGCTCCAAAATATAGACACTGTACCTCTCCCTAGAGAAAAAAAAATTATTCTCTTCAAAAACAGGAATACATTCATTTTTTCTCACTTTTGTAGATCAAGTAATTATACAAATAAACATCTGAAACATTTTTCTTTTTAATATATTTATATAATATATATTTATAACAGTTTTACAAATAAAGGCAACGACTTTAATACCAAAATAAAAACAGGAAAGGAAAAAGTTAAAACACGATCAGTGATCAAGCATAGTGCATTTCAAAAAGCTGGTGCAGGGTGAGCTGGACAAGTCAGAAAAGTACTCTGGACCAAAAATAAAACTTCTTTGAAGAAGACAGAATCCTTTTTAGCAATAAGGACACTCCATACGCCGTCGGGCGAGGGGAATTAGCCTGCAGAAAGGATGCTGCTTTGCCAAGGGTTGGTTAGGCCTTTAAGAAGCTAAGCTTGGTTAAAAGGAGTTTTAGGATAGAGCTGAGAGCCAAGTCTGGCTTGGCTTGTTGAAACTGCAATTTGTTACTCAGCTTTTACGTACTCTGGGGTGCTTGGAACTTAGGCGCCTGCATCTCTCAGAGCCTGGTTTGATTCCCTGGACAGAGAAACTGTTTCTAGGTGAGACTAGAAACAGGTGCCAGAGGCCCGGGGGACCCCTCCCTCCTCCCTCCTCCCCTGGCAGCTGGGCTTGTACCAGGGGGCCCTTTTCAGTTTGCTAGTAAGCGAATCACTTCGAAAGCCTGAGTAGGGAACTACATTCTCTTTACTCACCCGAGGCAGGGGTGGAGAGCAGACCTGCGGAAATCTCCCCAAACCACTACCGTGCTATGCCAGTGTCTGCTACCTCACCACTTTGCAGAAAGCTCAGTCTGGCTGCCCTCTCGCCGTGTGGTGAGTCACGGAGACAATAAAAGGGAGCAGGGTGGGGTCATAAGAGCTGGCTGGGAACTGCACTCTGGAAAGCCCTCTTTTGAAAGTACCTTTTGCGCAAAGCCACAGACCCGGCTCCCAAAGTGAAGACTGACTCACAGACCAAGACTTTGAAGCTTTTGAAAATCCAGCTGATCTGTTATCAGAGGGGGCTATTCTCTGGGAGGGGAAAAGCCCAGAGGTCTGCGACCGTTCCCCCTAAATCTCCTGATGTCAGGCAATCCTTCACGTCTTCCCTACACCAAAAGGAACTTCAATGTCCCATACCAACACACAATGCACATGCGCGTGCGCGCACGCTCACACACCCCTGAATCTTCTCTCCCTGCCTCAGATGAACTTGGCATACACACTGGAACAATCCTGCTACACTCACAAACACTTTTTTTTTTTTGGAAGTAGGGAGGAAGGAAAGCGAAGCAGCAGGATCCCCTAAATAGTTTAGTCTTTGGTTTCTAAGTTTAAAGGGGGGATCTGCTTCAGAGCTTGGAGCAGGGCGGAAGAGTCGATGGCCGGATGGGCTGGCAAGGGAGAAGGGAGTCTCTGGGGCATGAGCAAGGGGGCTGAGATCTTGTCTGGGTTCATGAAGCTGGTGAGAGCTGCGGCAGAGGCGTTGAGGCCTGGGTATAACACTGGGACAGAGGTGGGATACCAGCATTTCTCCAGCATGGGCAAGTAGGCAGTCGCTGACGGTGGGATCAGATAGAAGGGCAGGCAAAAGGGAGGCTGGTGCGGGTGTGGGCCCAGGAACGGGGAGCTGATCAGGTCACTGCTAGTGAAATGGCCTTCATCATCTGAGAGTTGCATTCTGCTCTTTTTCATGGGGGGTTCTTCGGATTCTTGCTTAATAGCACCGATCCTTTCTCCCATGGTGAACCTGCGTCCATGATCACTTTTGAAGTACGGCTGCTCGACACGCAGCTCAGTCTTCTCCGATTCTCCTCCGTAGCCGCTGTCTGTGTCCGTGTCACTGCCACTCTGCTCGCCGCTCGAGTGAGCGAAAGTCCGCTGGATGACTGGCACACAGTTTTTCCCTGGGCCTTCAGAGCCTTTGGCCAGGGAGCTGGGTTTCTCCTTGAAGTCCATTGCTTTGGCAGCTGGGTCTGACGGCTTCCTGGCGGTACCACCCTGCAGGAGCTCGGAGACCACACGGTGGAGGTGGGTGACGAGCTGGGAAGATTTCAGGTCCCGGGTGTTCTCGTGCTTGGCCAGGTACTGAAGCACCTCCCGGGCACATGTCTGGAAACCTGAGCAGAACATCTCTTGACCTGCTTCGACATTTCTCCCCGACAGATCACCTGGATCAACACAGATCCAAAGGAAGACATTTCAGAAGGCCCTGTGGTTCACCTGGACACCTATGTTCCAAAGACCCAGAGCTTTCCTTTCTGTTAACAGCATTTGCTGATTTATGTCCCTAACTCCAAAAGTAATAGGATCAGGGGAAATGTGGATGACAGCACAAAGTATAAAGAATACAATAAAAATCATCCATAATTCTACCACTCAGAGATGAAATATGATTTGTAATGGCTGTACAATATCCCATCACAGACACAGACCATATTTAATAGAGACAGACTGTTTCCCCTCTTGTTGAATTTATAGGCTGTTCTTGAGTTTTCATTATAAGTGACACAGTAATGAACATCCTAGTACGTTTATAACCAGAGTCAATTTATATCATTTTACCATAGGAAGTGACCGGATCATCAAAAAAGGAGAATGGAGGAACAGTGTCACCTAAAGCAAGCTTATTTTCAATGACTTATGCAAGTTGCAGTCATGCTGTCATCTTTAAAGGCTATTTCTAAGTTTTTCCCATGTATTCCATTCATGATCCCCAAGAAATTAGGTACAATCATCTTCCTGTTTTCAGTGAGGAAACTGGCAGAAGCACTTGCTAGCTCTTTGTGATTCTCATCACACTAGTTTGGAAAGGAGGGCAGAGAAGAATGGAATGAGGGGGTGGGTAGAGGAATTTCTCCCTAGTTTGTACAGTATGATTTGGAATGGGTGAGATGAGATGGTTAGAAGGTGACTGTGATTCTCTAGAAGTCAGTAGAAACAGATGATGAAACTTCAGTGGTTTCGATAGATTGTGTAATTCACCAAGATACCTAGTGGCTATTCAGGGAATCACATGAAATGCAGGAAAAACTCCTGTTGTCATCCTTCCAGGATCGTACCACACACCGAGTGATAAGGAAGTAGAGAAACAGGAAAACACTGGGGCATACCTGTGATTTATTCTCCAGTGAAACAGGGCTAAGAAGAACAACTGTAAAACACCCACGATGCAAATTATAGGTGCCTTGGCATTTTCAAAGGGAGGGGGGAAAACTCCCAGAATCCAGAAACTCTTAAGTCAAAATGCCACAGAAATATTTTACCATTTGACTAATACGTATTCATGCCAGGTGGCACACGCAGCATTCCGAATGAAAAGTCTGACCTTTTAGGAAAGATAAAACAGCATCTCCCCCAACGAATGTGCATAAGCAATTTGTTGCAGGAATGTTTCTCATACCAGATGTTGAGCCCACAGGCTCTCTATTTGTGCTAGAACTCTTAGGAGATGATAGCCAGGCTTGGGTACTCACCAGCTTGCAAACCGCTCTGCAGGGCAATGATTTTCTGCTGTTGTTGATCAATTAGGTTTGTTAGTGCTTTCACATGCTTCAAGGTAAGTTCAAGAACCACTGCTTTTTCCAAGTGACCCAAAGTCTGGAATAAAAAGAGCCTCAGTCAGCAGTGAGCGCAGAGAAGTCCCACCTCTGGGACACTAATTAGCAATGAGATATGTCTCTAAAGGAAGGAAAAAAAAACCCAAAACCTTTCCTGGTTGGCTAAATTTAGTTTTAAGTTTATAGATGAAGTTTTAAAATATATATATATATGTATTCAATATATATTTTTGATTAAAGAACAACAAACTGTCACCCATCTTTGGAGGCCTTTTGGAAGCAGCAGCTAGCTCAGGAGAAAGCTTTGACAGATAAATTTTTCCAGCAGCCGTTGCTGACCTTAACTCAGGGGAATCCGGAGATAACATTTCTCTGCAGTGGTGTCAACCCGAGGAGAGACTTCTACTGTGTCTGGCAGCCAAGAGGCTTTCCCTAGTTTCTTTCCTGACATCCTGTCATAACTTCCAGCTCATCTCCACTTTTTTCTTCCTCCCTAAATACTATTCTTTTTTCTTTCCCCAACCGAAGCCTGCCAAGCTAGTAAGCTGTTGGCTATTGCCAAGAAAGGCCAGGACGTAAAAAAAAAAACCACACACACACCAAAACAAGTCCTCTTATTTTAAAAAGGGACTGGGGGGCGGGGGGGAAGAGGGTAAAATATTTGCGAGTTGCTTGGTTTGCTCAATTCGGGAAAACGAGAGAACCCTGAAAATCGCCAGAAGGGAAAGTCTTAAATTCTTGCAAGGGAAGGCCAGCCGGTGTCGGTCACAACCTGGAGAAGTACAAACGGTTCTCACCTCACTTGCACGAGGCTGCCAGAAAATTCTGACCCTGGGGAAGGGTACCCCCAAACAGAGCTACCCACCAGCTCGGATCCAGCCATCTGGTCTGCAGTTCCCAGCGGGGCCTGCAGGTGGCGAGTGACCCTCACCCGCCCTCTGGGCAGAGGAGCTGGTTTGGAGAGGGGCCAGCTTCTCACTTACTGTAAGTTTGAGATGTTCGGGGAGGAGATCCTTCAGCTGGGCGATGCACTCGTTAATCCGGTCACGTCTCTTTTTCTCGATGAGCCGGTGCGGCAGTTTGTAGGTCTCCTACGAAGCGCACGGGGAGACGGTGGGCGCAGGAGGAAGGGGGTGAGGAGCCCTTCTCCTCCCCCACCCCGCGGCGCGAGGAGTCGGGGCAGCGGAGCAGAGTCACACCCAGAACCACCTCACCTCCACCCCTTCTTCTCCAGGCCACTCAGTAGAGGCACAGAGCCCACGCCTTGCATACCCCCTCCAACCGCAAAGTGAGAAAACTTTTACTGGAAACTCAGCGCGTGCGAGGGGCTGGGGTCCCGAGGGGCGCGGGGCTCTTACCTTGCTATCCTCGCTCCGCTTTATTCCCCGCCGCGACTTGTACACTTGGTACATGTGGGCAAAATCCATTCTGCAGGGAGAGGGACGAGGAAGGGCTGTGACTTGCGCACCGGCTGCAGGAGCCCTGGCTTCGCAGAACCCCCGGATGCGCCCAGAACTACTCCGAGTTGCAAGCCGCGCACAACGCAGGACTGGAGTTGAGGCTTGAAAGGGCTGGGGGTGCCAACTTACCCTGGTAGGTCTCCGGGCTCCAGTCCTGGCGCTTTGGGCAGGCAAGCGGGGGGCGGTTGCGCACTGGGGATCCGCTCCATTGCGCGGCGAGCCGGGGCCACTGTGCGCTCCTGTCTGCAGCGGCAGAGCGTCGGGTGAGGGCTGTTCTGGAGAGGGTTTCGGGGGTGTCTTCGCAGGGGTTCCTCGGAGTCTGAGCTCCTTGAAATCCGCTGGGCTGCCGGGAGCTGCGGCTCTGAGGTGCGGCTTCAGTTGGGGGCGTGCATGGTGGACCCGCGGCCTCGGGCTCCGGCTCTGCGCACAGACTGGCGGTGTGTGCTCCCTGCGCCGTCTGCGCCGTGTGAGCCAAGTGAATGAGAAGTGGGGCGGGCGGGGAGGCGGGAGGGAGCGCGGGGGGGCCGGTTAGGGCGGAGTGGGGGGGTGGGGGGGGACGAGCCGAGGAGTAATGGAGAGGCTGCGGGCTGGGTTAAATGGGAACGAGTGGGTGGGTTGGAGCTACGTGTTCTACCCTGTGACTCCAGGCACGTCTGGCCGCTGCCGGGGAGGGAAGGAGCGACCTGCCCGCCCTCCCCCGGCTTCATCACATGAGTCTCACGTGTTGGACGACGCTCCCGCGGCTGCGAGGGAGCCCCCGCCTCCACCCCCGGCCCCCAGGTGTCTGCGGCTGCCTTTCCCCGAAGAGGGGGTGGCAGCGCAGCCCGGGTCCTGCCCAGCCGGGTGGGGGGCGCGGAAGCTGGAAGGGGCCGGGGAGGTGGGGGGAGGTTGGTAACGTGGGCGAACCTGCCCCAGGGAAATGAAGTAAGTTCCCGTCTCCTGGGAGGGAACGGGGGAGGACGGACCCGCCCGCGTCTGACTCAAGCCGGGAGAGGAATATCCCCTCGCTAGCTCCAGCCCAACCTTCTTCCTCCTCCCCCCGCACGGCCCGCTCGGAGGAACCGGCGCGCAGCGTAGGGAGTCGCCCGCCACCAACCCCCCCCCCCCCCGCCTTCCCCAGAGGCTGGGGTTTCTTTCTGTGCCGGCTTCCCTGCCCCCACCCCTCGGCCCCGCGTCCAGGAATCGCCCGCCGTGGGGAGGGGCCGAGGGGCGGGGCGGATGTCACCCCATGGGAAGCGGGCTGGCAGCCAAGCGCAGGGGCAGCCGAGGCCGCCGCCGAGCACGCTGCGCGCACCTGACCCGCGAGGCTGTGCGCCGCGGGCCCCTGGCTCCCTCGGAGCTGCGTTCCCGGGCACAGCCTGCACGCCGGCGAGCACCCACTTGCGCACCCCCCAGGGTGCCCCGGTGCCCCCCCACCGCCCCGCCCCGCACTTGGGCTAGTCAAGCACAGAAAGATACCGGGCGCAGTGCCCTGCGTCCCCTCCCTCCTCTGCCCCCACCGGAGCAGGACGCATCCCTTCGGGCCGCAACGTTACACAACCGCAGCGACCGCGCCTGCCCTGCCGCAGCGCGGGGTGTGACACTTCACGTGGCCGGGGCTCGGGCTGCAGCGCTGCCGACTGCGAGCCCCTCTGCCCTGGCCGGGGAGCCGAGACCCCCAGGCTGCGGTGTGCCCGCCAGGGTCAGCCATCTCCCTCCTGCCGGGGACTTCGGGGGCGCTGTGTGCGGTCTGCGCTCGGAGGAGGGAAGAGAGAGACTAGGACAAACTGCCCATCACGGTGACATCTTAGCGTTCATTCATTGGACACATATTGTTGAGCCCCCTACCCTGTGCCAGGCGTTGTGCCCGTTGCTAGATAAACTGGGGGCGAATCGAACACAGATTCTGCCCTTGAATTCACGGGAACGTCTGAGAAGAGGCTCCGCTGGGCAGTGAGGGGAAGGCAGCCCTGGGAAAATTATATCGGTGCCACCGACGGACAGAGGGGAAAAAAAAGAAAAGATAGGAAGTGTGTGTGTTTTTGTTTTTATTTAAAAAAAATTTTTTTTTTTAAAATTTAATACGAACAAAGATGCCTGGGCACAGGAGGAGAGGGGAGAAGTTAACCCATTGCCCGGAGCCTGGGGGCAGAAAGGCCTCCTCCAAACGGCCCCAGATCTCCGCAATCTCACTTGGGCCGCCGGAGGCCCCCCCCCCCCACCTCCCCCGGAAAAGTCCGGCCTCTGTGACCTTCTAACTCTGCCTGGAGCAGGGAAAACAGCTGAAACTCTAAGCCCGCGGTGTGAGCAGCGCTGATGCAGTCAGAGGAGGGAGCCAGTGGAAATTCATGACTAAAATAAGGCCTGGCTGGGGATTTCACTGACCTCTGTGCTGCCCTGCCCTGCAAGATCGGGGAGTTGAGAGATGACTGTAAGCCTTTCCCACCACGCCTCGGGTCAGTCACCCCGCTGCGGAGTGACCTGGCTGTGGGAAGGATTGAAAAAAATGGGGTTAACGCTGGGCGCGGGTGAAGATTAGCCTCGGCTGCAGTTTGGGGGCTGGGGTGGGGTCAGTCTTAATTGGCAGTGTCCTTGACAACCTAGAGAACTGGGATTCACACGTCGACCAAACTGGGAGTGGATTTCCTTCAGGTCGTTTTGGAGAGCTCCCACTTCCTGTTTATGTTTCACAAGCGTCAAACTCATTAGCAAGTGTGAGAAGTGCCTCCTTTTCTGACTGCTAACTGGCTTGACCTCACTTGGCGGTTCAGCATCCCTCCCTCCTGGAATGTACTTTTACTGGCTTTTGTTATCAACCATCTCTCCGGAGGCTTCCTGCGGAGAGGTGGGCAGCAGGACCACAGGCAGGAGGGGACTGGAGTCGCTCCTGGGTTTGTGCTTTCAGTCTAAGGGGACCTGCTCCATTGTGAGACTTTAATAGGGGTGAAGAGTTGTCACGACTGCGTCCAAACCACAGTTCTACAAGGAAATAAGTCCTGGGGAAGGAAGGAACATATGTCCCCACGGCTGTCACCCCCCACCCCCCGGCCCCGCCCAAGCCAGGAGTGAACCCAAACAGTTCAGATTCCATGGCTCAGGGCTCCGTATCATTCCTAGAATGCTTTGAAGTTATCGATACTTTTTGCCCTTACCCTGACCTACAATTGGAAATAACAAAATATATCATTTCCTACTTTTTGTTTGTTCCAAATGTACTCTCAAGCATCAAGAATTATCCCTACTTTACCAAAGTTCTACCATATCCAGCTTATGTTACTTTTTAAAATTAATTAATTAATTAATTTGTTTTTGGCTGCATTGGGTCTTCCTTGCTGCGCGCGGGCTTTCTCTAGTTGCAGCGAGCGGGGGCTGCTCGTCATTGTGGTGCTCGGGCTTTTCACTGCCGTGGCTTCTCTTGTTGCAGAGCACAGGCTCTAGGCGTGCGGGCTTCAGTAGTTGTGGCACACGTGCTCAGTAGTTGTGGCTCACGGGCTCTAGAGCACAGGCTCAGTAGTTGTCGCTCACGGGCTTAGTTGCTCCGCATGTGGGATCTTCCCTGACCAGGGCTCGAACCCGTGTCCCCTGCATTGGCAGGCGGATTCTTAACCACTGTGCCACCAGGGAAGCCCCGCTTATATTACTTTTAATGTTTTTCTTTTCTCAATAGCTTATGATTATTTTTTATTGATTTAAATACAATAATTCCTTCCCCTCATGCATCTTTCCATCCCGAAGAATCTTAATATTTCAGTCTGTCATCTTTTGTAGATAATTGTTTAGTGCTTACTGTGGGCTAGTTTTTGGACTGTATGTAAAAACATTGCACGTGTTAATTTACTTCTCAACCCCACCTTATAGGGCAGGTATTAGCTCATTTTTGCATTCATTTAACACATATTTATTGAGAACCACTATGTGCCAGGCACTGAACTAAGTCCTAGGAATATATAATGTGTCCTCTTGAGGAAATTGAGGCTCAGGGAGGTTAAATTACCTGCCCCAGATTATATAGCCTGAGAGTAGATCTGGAACTAGACCCCAGGTTTGTTGGGCTCCAAAGCTTGTGCTCTTAATCACTGTACTTACGGCTGCCTGGTAGGGTTGTCTGGGTTGCACACTGATCAACTCCAGGGGGAGCCATTCACATTGCAGTCTGTGTGAAAACATCCTCTAGAGTTGTGCAAGGCAGCAGTGAGCAGCTGCGCTGAGTAATCCTGACATTTTGTAGCCCTCTCCTCTGTTTTGTTTCTTCTAAGTGTACAGAGAACATAATTTTGTACAAGGAAGGACAAGATTTTTCTTTTCTGTGCTAGTGAGGCTCAGCATTTCGGTGGTCTGATGCTGTGTGTTGGGAAGAGTTAGGCAGGCCCTTCCTAGCAGGAAGTTAGAGCCCACAGCCCCCTCCCTGTACGTACCCACACCTTTCTTGCCCAGATATCTATCACTTTTTGCCTGTTGATGAAGTCTCACAATCTTTTTTATCACAGTTCACAGTAAGAAATACATTTTACATCATGACTAAACACGTACACACACATGCACCCTCGTGCACGCACACACACACACACACACACACACACACACACATCTGAAGCATATTTAAACATAGAGCCGCCAAGACTTGGCTGGGCTATAGTAATAAGCGACCACTCTTCTGTCTCTCCCACTCTGAGCAACGATTGCTCACTTAAAGAAAAACTTAAACCATTTAGGAAGAAGCCAACCCAATGTACTTCAGATGAAAAATTTACAAAATAGTATCTCTTTGATATATTCTTTCTGATATATTCTGGTCTTGTCTAGTAAATTAAAAAAATATTTTGATCTTACTGAATTGATTTTTAAAAATTATTTATTTATTTTTGGCTGTGTTCGGTCTTTGTTGCTGCGCGCGGGCTTTCTTTAGTTGCGGTGAGCGGGGGCTACTCTTCATTGCAGTGCGTGGGCTTCTCATTGCGGTAGCTTCTCTTGTTGCGGAGCACAGGCTCTAGGCGTGCAGGCTTCAGTAGTTGTGGCACATGGGGTCAGTAGTTGTGGCTCGCAGGCTCTAGAGCACAGGCTCAGGAGTTGTGGCGCACGGGCTTCCTTGCTCCATGGCATGTGGGATCTTCGCAGACCAGGGCTCGAACCCGTGTCCCCTGCATTGGCAGGCGGATTCTTAACCACTGTGCCACCAGGGAAGCCCCTGACTTGATTTTTCAATCCACCAATAAATCCCGATCTACAATTTGGAAAGATGCTGTGCATTTGAGATAGTGATGGAGTTTTGGCTTGTCCCCACCAGAAAAACATCAACAGCATCTCCACACTTGCAGATCTTCCTAAGGCACTTATAGAAATGTTAAATAAGACTGCAGATTCAGGATGAATTGAACGGTATAGATGTCTCCTTTCAGGACATCTTTGCTTTATGCTCAATTGTAGGAGTAAAATATTCAGAGTTTTGTCAGTATGTATCATGTTATGTGTTGGTGAGATGTAGTTCCTTCATCCAGTTGAGGAAGTTTTCTGCTGTTGCTAGTTTGCTGACAGAGTTTATCATAAAAGGATGTTGGATTTGTCAGATACTTTTTCTGCATCCAACGAGATAATCATGTGGTTTTTCTCTTTCATTCTGTTAATATCATGAATTGCAATTTTTTTTAGCGTTCAATCAACCTTGAATTCCTGAGGTAAGCCTCTCTTGATCAATGTAGTATTTTTATTGTGAGATTTAATTAGCTAATAATATATGTTAAGGATTTTCATGTCTATGATTGTGAAGGGTATTCATCTGTAGTTTTTCTTTTCTTGTAATCTTTGTCAGCTTTTAGTATCAAAGTAATGCTGGCCTCATAAAACAGCTTGGGAAATATTCTATCTCTTTTCTGAAAGACCTTAAGTAGGACTGGTACCATTTCTTTCTTAAATATTAGGAGAAGCTACTTGGGCCTGGAGTTTTCTCTGGGGGAATGTTTTTGCCATGAATGCATTTTAATAGATTTCAGCCTATTGAAAATTTTTATTTCTTCTTTTAACAGTTTTGGTAATTTTTGTTTTTCAAGAAATCTGTCTCTTTCATTTAAAGTTGTGAATATGTTGGTATAGTGTTATCCTTTTAATGTTTATATAATCTATAGTGATAAACCCTTTTTACTTTTAACATTTTTGTTAGTTTTTTTCTTTCTTTTTTTTTTTTCTTAATCATCTTGCCAAGAGGCTTATCAGTTGTATTAATCTTTACAAATATCCAATTTTGGATTTGTTGATTTTCTCAGCTGTCTGTTCATCTAATATTCCATCAATTTTCTCTCTTATTTTTCTTATTCCCTTTCTTCTGGTTATTTTATATTTAATTTGTTCTACTTTTTCTAGTTTCTTGTGATGCAAAGTAATATCATTGATTTTAAATCTTTCTTCTTATTATAAGTATTTAAAGCTAAAGAATTTCCTCTAAGCCCTGCTTTCACAGCATCCCACAATATTTGGTATTTGTATTTTCCTTATCATTCAGGTCAAAATATGTTGTATTAGTCTTTGTGATTTTTCTTTGATTCATGGGTTATTTAGAAGGGTAATGTTTAATTACCAAATATTTGTGAATTTTCCAGATAACTTTTTCCTTTTTCTTTTGAAATAATTTTAGAATCACAGGAAGTTACGAAAATAATATAGAGAAGTTTCATGTATCCTTTACCCAATTTCCCCCAATGGTAACATCTTACATGACATGACACAATATTGAAACAAGGAAATTAGCATAGATACAATCTACAGAGAGTTTTCAGTTTTCACCAGTTTTACATGCACTCACTTATGTGTGTGTTTGCGTCTGTACGTGTAGAGTTCTGTGCAGTCTTTTTTTAATTTTTTTTATAAATTTATTTATTTAGTTATTTATTTATTGGCTGTGTTGGGTCTTCGTTTCTGTGCGAGGGCTTTCTCCAGCTGCGGCGAGCGGGGGCCGCTCTTCATCGCGGTGCGCAGGCCTCTCACTGTCACGGCCTCTCTTGTTGCGGAGCACAGGCTCCAGACGCGCAGGCTCAGCAGTTGTGGCTCAGGGGCACAGTTGCTCCGCGGCTTGTGGGATCTTCCCAGACCAGGGCTCGAACTTGTGTCCCCTGCATTGGCAGGCAGATTCTCCACCACTGCGCCACCAGGGAAGCCCCTCTATGTAGTCTTATCACGTGTGTAGATTAGTGTAACAACCACCCCATCAAGATGCAAAACTGTCCTATCACTATGAAGTCCCCTGTTGCTACCTCTTTATTGTCATACCTATTTCCTTCTCTTCTCCCATCTCTAATGTCTGGCAACCACTAAAATGTTCTCCGTCTATAGTATCATGTTAAGAATATTATAAAAATGGAATCATATATTATGTAACCTTTTGAAGTTGAATTTTTTTTTCTGCTCAGCATAATTCTCTTGAGATCCACTCAAGCAGTTGTGTGTATCAATAGTGTTTCTCTTTTATTGATGAGTAGTATTCCATGATGTAGATGTGCCACAGTTGTTTTAACTATTCATCCATTCAAAGACATTTGAGTTCAATTTTTTTTTTAAATAAATTTATTTATTTATTTATTTTTGGCTGTGTTGGGTCTTTGTTGCTGCGCGTGGTCTTTCTCTAGTTGCGGCGAGCGGGGGCTACTCTTTGTTGTGATGCACGGGCTTCTCACTGTGGTGGCTTCTCTTGTTGCAGAGCACAGGCTCTAGGCGCGCGGGCTTCAGTAGTTGTGGCAGATGGGCTCAGTAGTTGTGGCTTGTGGGCTCTAGAGCACAGGCTCAGCAGTTGCGGCGCACGGACTCAGTTGCTCCGTGGCATGTGGGATCTTCCCGGACCAGGGCTCGAACCCGTGTCCCCTGCATTGGCAGGTGGATTCTCAATGACTGCGCCACCAGGGAAGCCCTTGAGTTCTATTTTTTTTTTTTGCTATTAGAAATAAACCTACCATGAACATTTTTCTACATATTTTTGTGTGGACACAAAAAGCTTTCTTCTCTGGGATAAATGCCCAGGAGTATAATTCCTGGGTCATATACTAATATATGTTTGTTTGTTTTTTAGGAAAATGACAAACTATTAGCCAGAGTAGCTGTACCATTTTATGTTCCCAGTGGCAATGTTTGAGAGATCTAGTTTCTCTGTATCCCAACCAGTATTTGGTATTGTCACAAATTTTTTTTTTTTTTTTAGCTTGTCCAAATAGGTGTGTAACGCCAGGTATCTTTTTATATGGGTTTCTAATTTATTACCATTGGGTCAGAAGACATACTCTATTTTATTTTAGTTCTTTGACATTTGTTAAGATATCTTTCATTGCCCAGCATATAGTCTATGTTGATGAATATTCCCTGCGGGTTTGAAAAGAATGTGTATTCTGTAGTTCTTGGGTGTAATATTTTATCAGGTCATTTGGGTCAAATTGGTTGACAGTGCTGTTCAAATATATCTCTCTACTGATTTTTTTGTCCATTGTCGTATAATTACTGAAATAGGAGTATTAAAATCTCTCCAACTATGATTGTAGGTTTGTCCGTTTCTGTCAACTTCTGTTTTATACATTTTGGAACTCTATTCTTAGTTGCATACACATTTAGGATTGATAGATCTTCCTGATGATTTTATTCCCTTGTCATTAAAATTTTTCCTCCTTCTCTTCAGTAATATTGTTGTTTTGAAGTATGCTTTGTCTGATATTAATATACCCACACTTGCTTTTTTATACTTAGTGTTTGCATGATATATGTTTTTCTACCCTTATGCTTTCAACCTGTGTCTTTATAATTGAATTGTATGTTTGTAAACAGTATATTGTGGGATTTTGCTTTATAGCAATCTGACAATCTCTGCCTTTTTATTGGAGTGTTTAAGATATTTATATTTGAGGTAATTATTAATATGGTTGGGTTTAAATCTCCCATCTTGGTATTTATTTTCTACTTATCCCATTTGTTCTTTGTTTCTGCTCCTACTTTTCTGCCTCCTTTTGGATGTGTTGAATTTTTTAATCATTCCATTTTATCTCCTGTGTTTAGGTACACTTCTTTATGGTATATTCTAGTAGCTGTTGTAGAGCAGTAGTTCTTAAACTTTACCTGCATTAGAAACAGCTGGAGGTCTTATTAAAACACAGATTTCTGGGCCATACCCCCATAGTTTCTTATTCTGTGATAGAGCTCAAAAATTTGCATGTGAGTTCTCAGATGCTGATGATATATATCTGGGAAGCATACTTTGGAAATCTCTGCACTAGAGATTGTGCTCTGTATCTTTAAGTTACCACAGTTTACCTTCAAATAACATGCTAAAAAATGCTACTATACAACTTGACAGATGTATAAGAGCCTCACAACAATATAATTCTATTTATTCCTCCCCTTGACCTTTGTGCTCTTGTTATCTTACACTTTACGTATGCTATAACTGTCACAATATTTTGGGTTTGTTTTTATTGTTTGTTGTTTGCATTAAACAGTCAATAGTCTTTAAAAATGTTATTCATTCACAGATAGATAGATATAGACGTAGACATATTACTTTGAAAAGGTCTTTGACATTTACCCATGTATACATCCTATCTGATGCTCTTCACTTCTTCCTGCAGTTCTGAGTTTCCTTCTGGTTTCCTTTCTGTTCATTCTGAAAAGTGAATGGTAGCTTTTCTTGAAGTGTTGGTCTGCTGGAGATGAATTCTCCCAAATTTTCTGCCTGAAAATGACTTCATTTCATTTTCACTTTTGAAGTATCTTTGAAATATATTTTCACTGGATATGGAATTTGACAGTGTTTCTCTTTTAGCATTTTAAAGAGGTTCTATTTTCTTCTGGCCTCCATTGATTCTACTGAAAAGTCACCTGTTCTTGGTATGTTAGCCGTAAATTTATGTCTTCTTTTCCCCTCTGGCTGCTTTTCAGATTTCCCACTTACTGTTGCTTTTCAGCAGTCTGGCTAGATTTATTTAGGTGTGGTTTTCTCTGTGTTTAGTCTACGTGGCATGTGCTGAGTTTCTTGGTTTTGTGAGTTGATATTTTTCATCAGTTTGTGTAAGTCTTAGGCAATAAAACTTCAGTGATTTCTTCTGCCATGTTGCCCCTCTTCTCTTATTTCTGGGATACCATTTACATGTATGTTGGGTTGTTTGAAATTAGTTCAAACATTGTCAGCTGCTCAGTTTCCTTTGCTGTTGAGTCAGCTACTAAGCTTATATAATGAATTTATTTGTGATATTGTGTCTTTCATTTCTAGCATTCCCATGTGGTTGTTTTTTCTAGTTTCCACTACTCTGTTGAAATTCCCCATCTCTTCATGCATGTTGCCTTCCTTTCCATGAGATCTTTTAATAGTTTTATATCATAGGAATTTTGTATTTTAATACCCCAGTTGGATAATTTCAACCTCTGAGCTATTTCTGGATCTGGTTCTATTGTTTCTTTCTTATATTAACCATGAGACACATTTGCTTCCTTTTCCATAGGTCTTGAATTTCTTATTGCATGGTGAATATTTTGTAGGAAAGAGAAGTAAAATACAAAGTAAATAATATTTACCTCCAAAAAGAGCAAGCCTCTTCTTCCATGAGGGGCTGAGCCAATCTAACGTATACTTGACCTGGATCTGGGCTTAATTGTAGCTTTAATTTGATTCACTTGACTACTGCTTTCAAGTGTTTTGAGGGTGAGGTAGGACTTTCCCTTCAGCGGGGGCTGGGATCTGAGCACTGGCAAGATTTTTGAGATCTGCCTGTTCTTCAAAACCAAGCTAACAGGTTTCAGACCTGTGGGAGGTCTCTCCCTGCTCTACTGCCCAGCTGATAGCTTTTTGATTTCTCTTTGCCCCTTGTCCCCTACTTTCTGCACCCACTGGAGATCTCTTCCAGACTTTTTGCTCCTTGCAGGCTTTAGCAGCTGCCTAGACTCTGTGAAATGCCTCAAGGAGTCCTCCTCAGCCCTTCTTCCCTGCCCACAACTTTGGTGAACTACTTCCCACCCTGTGTGAGGGCTGCTGGGACAGGTTAGGTAGGTAGGTGCAGACTCGCTTTGTGGCTGCGGCTCCTCAGCCCACAGGCAGCCGTTACACGTTTGGTGAAACTTCAGCTGAGTTCTCCTTATCCCCACCAATCACAGACTCTTCTTCCTTCTGCCATTCCACCAGAGGCAAAAGTGGCTCTGGGTCTCTTCTCTCCTATGGAGAGCTTGTCACTTTTTTTTTTTTTTTTTTTTTTTTTTTAGCTTGTCACTTTGAGTTTAGTTCATTTAGATTTTTTTGGTGCCCTCAGTTCTCTAACGGGTTTTAAAAACCATTGATTATTTTGGGCTTACCTGGCTTGTTTTGGTTGTTAGGGTGAGAATGACAGTCTCTTGCAACCCTATACCTCTGATCTATAAGCAGAAATCCCCCAGATAACTGCCTCTTATTAAAGATGAGAAGGTGTGTAGGGATCAGAAGGAAGAAACCAACTGGTAGTAACTGAAAATCTGAAAGATGAAGCCAGCGCAGGGAGCGGACAAAATAGAGGATAGTAAAGGTTTGCCCTCAGATCTATCAAATAGGTGCTAAGGTGCTCATCACACACACACACACACACACACACACACACACACACACACACACACACATATAGAGGCTAAGGCAAAGAAGATGGAAGAGATGCTTTGGGCACCCAACAAGTGACACTTACTTTGAAGAAGGGACATGCACGGAAGTCTGTTGTTTTCCTCTTCGGAGAACGTCCCCCTCCCTCCTATGTCTCTTAGGGCAGTGATTCTCACATTTCACTCTGCATACAAATCTCCTGAGCATCTTGTTAAAATTCACATTCTCTCCTTCTAGATCTGGGGCTGGGCTTGAGATTCTGCATTTCTAAGAAAGCTCCCAGATCATACTGATGATATATGAATAGCAAGGTCCTAGAGAATGTACACCTTCATTTGTGAGTGGTAATAAAAATGGAACTTAGAGTCATGCAAGGTGCAGAGAAAAGTGACATTTTAGTATTGAGGAAACCTTGTGAGAGGCAGGCTTCTTTGGATGGCGGTTTAAGTTTTTCTTGAAGTGGGCAGCTGCCATGCTGGGCGCTAGGGTCAGAGGTGGTTCATTGCCATAATAAACCAGGCTTTTTACACCTCTGGTCTCAGACCTGCCTAAGTCCATGGAGCACCAGCTCCATGGGGAGAGAAGGATGAGGAGAGGATATGGGGAGAGGGTTTGGGTAGCATTAGGGAACCCAGCCAAGTTTGGCTGAGTGGTGCCAGCACTGACAATTGCAGAGAACATTCATTGAATGGTTATAAATTAGCACCTGAATCCCACCTCCCCTTCCAATGACCAAGTTTGTTTGTTTATTTCTACCAGAAGAGACTTACCAATTGAAATTTTATAGCTCTGATATTAGCTATTGGTCCTACATTATATACAGAACTAATTCACGCATCATAAGAAGAGAGAATTAATTTTCCCTCATTTTCTGCGCTTACCAATGCAGCGCTAATGTCAAACAAAGATGATTAGGGTCCAGACCACCTTGTTAGGAAGAAAGCATGGAGAAATCTGGAAAATAATGACAAACCAGCCGAAGATAAGGATTCAATTTAATAAAACTTTACCACTCACAGACATGCAGAGGGAGGTAGTCTGAGGTTTGAGTAACAACTAATTAAAGAAAATTTAAGGGATTGTAGTATTTATTTAACCAGAACATTTACAGTCAGCCCTCTGTATCTGTGGGTTCCACATCTGCAGATTCAACCCCACCACCCAAAAAAAATTCCAGAAATTTTCAAAAAGCAAAACTTGAATTTGGCCCTCACTTGCCACTGTTCACATAGCATTTACATTGTATTTGGTGTCATAAGTAATCTAGAGATGATTTAAAGTTTACAAGAGGATGTGCATAGGTTATATGCAAATACTACACCATTTTACATAAGGGACTTGAGCATCCTCAGATTTTGGTATCTGTCGGGGTGGGAGGTGTCCTAGAACCAATCCCCAGCAGATTCTGAGGGAGGATTGTACTGAGAGTTTTCTATGTACCAGACATATGCTATGTGAACAAAATTCTCATGACTGGACTCTCAAGAAGCTTACAGTTCTCATGGATGATTTTATTACTTTGAAGCATATAAGAAACTTGAACTAGGCTAAGTGAATATTGCATACATTTCCCTAGGGCAACTGTTTAATGAGTAGGTAAGAATTATTCAAAATTGTCATGCTTTTTTTTCCCCTACAAAAGGGCATTTTAACTGGAAAATAATTTGTTCTCTTAAGTACTTAAGCCAAGTTTTTTCAGACGTCACTCACACTATTTGTTTTCTTGAGTAGGGCCCTTTCTTTTCTCCCATGGCAGGGACAAATTTGAGGCTGACCAGTAGTCAATTACCGCAGTGTTCTAGAAGGGTAAGACTTTCATTAAATGGGGATTGATAAATGAGGCTACGAGGTCCGAGAAAGCTGGGTAATATTGTTAGCGGTTAGAGCCAGTACTTTGGTGCAGTGAGACTGACATGGATGAAAGTCTCTTGCGTGTTCCTTAAAGCCTTAGTTTGCTCATCTGTAAAATGGGGTAATGATAGTAGCTACCTCATAGGGTCGTTCAGAGGATCAAATTAGATCAGTGTTTAAAATACTGATGACAGTGCCTGGCACATAGTAATGACTCTGCTAATATCTGTTGATACCGTGTATTATTCTTGGTAGCGTGCCAGTAATAAGTTAGCACATCTAAGCCATTAGGCCCATAGATGTAATTTGGATATTAGTAGTACAGTCATTTTCTCTGCAAAATGTACTGAAGGTGACCTCAGATTCTAAAACTGGGTGCGTGTTATATACAAACTGTTGATTGCTCTTTGGACCAGCAAGCAGGGAAACAATTTCAGAGTCCTGAGCTTCTTGCCCAGAAAAAGATAACATTGACCTATGTCACCCTTCCCCAGCACAGTGATGTTGTCCAGAATGACCCAATAGGCTTTTCTTTTAAATAAATAGATAAAATCTTAAGTTTTTGATATTTAAGTATATTACAAGATAAATAGATGATTCTGAGGAATGTGAATGAATGTTTATAAGGATTGTGATGACTAGAAAAAAATTAGACCCATTTTTAAAGTATCTTCCCTTAGAAGTAAGAAAAGTCATGGAAATTTTTAGAATAAACCTGTATAAATTCATCCCACAAAGAATCATGCAGTTCCATGGAGGTGTTCAGAGCTCTGTGGTTTTGTCTACATGGTGCTGAAACTTTTGAACAATTCAAACAATGGCCCAGTATTTTTTTAAAAAATAAAATAAAATCAAAGCTCTTTGATGGATAAGCCTGGTTAGTTACAACATCTGATCTGGTAGCCAACTGTGCATATGGACTTTGCCTGGATGTATCTTTCAATAAAGTTTAGCAGTAACAGGAATTTGTGATAAGAGTAGCAAAGAAAGGTAGGCGTGTGTTTAATAAAGCTCCACATCACAATGGACTAAGAAAATAGAGTATGAAACACTGGCCAACTGACACTTTAAAAAATCATCCCAGGACCACTCAGATTATAAAATGTAGTTAACCGTTGATTGCATACAGGAGATCATATATTCGTTCATTCAACAAAGATTTATTGAATGCTGTATTAGTCTGCTTGGACTGCCATAATAAAATACTATAGATTGGGTGACTTAAACAAGAGAAACTTATTTTCTCACAGTTCTGGAGGCTGGAAGGCCAAGATCAGGAAGCCAGCATGGTTGGTTCCTGGCATGAGCTCTCCTCCTGGCTTTCAGATAGGTGCCTTCTTACTGTGTCCTCACATGGCAGAGAGAGAAAGAAAGAGAGAGAGAGTTAGTTCTCTGGTGTCTCTTCATATAAGGGCACTAATCCCACCATGAGGACCCCACCCTCATGACCTCATCTAAACACTAATTACCTTCTAAAGTCCCACCTCCAAATACCATCACATTGGGGGTTACAGCTTCAACATATGAATTTGGGAAGGACACAATTTAGCCCATAGCAAGTGCCTTCCTATGTTTGGTACTGGAAATACAAATATGATCTCTATGTTCCTGGAGGGAGGAAACAGACTATAAATGAGTAAACAAAGTCAATTAATTTCTGAATATGATGACTGCCATGAAGGAAATGAACAAGGTTCCTAGAAAAATAATGGGGCAAGAGATGAGGAGGCCACTGGCCCTTCTGATGATGGAATGTTTAGGCTGAGACCTAAGGATTGAGAGGGAGCCAGCCGTCGGAGACTAGCCAGGAGAAGGGCATTCAACAGAAGGGACTGCAAGGGCAAAGGCCCTGAGATGGGAAGGGGCTTGCCATGTTCTAGGACCAGTTACAAGACCATTGTGATTCGAGGGTCATGACTGAAGGATGAGTGACACAAGAAGAGGTTGAATTGGTAGCCAAGGGCCAGATTATCTGCAGTTTATTTAATAGTAATACTTAGGTGTTTTTTGGTACCTTGGCACTTGTTATGAGTTAAACTCAATCATCTACAATACTGTAGAATTTTGTTTGATAATTCAGCTTCCTCAATTCACTTTGCCCGGAGGGATACCCTTTGAAACCAAACTGAACACCTATGGTAATTTAGGAAGACTCAAGATGTGCAGTGCCATCACCAGCATGGGACCAGTTAAGCCAAGTCAATTACCTGAGGCCGTTTTTGTTATTGTATTAATACCAGATTCTTAGAATATCTGATACCACACTGAAATCACCTGAGGATAAACAGCCATGCAAAATGGTGTGACCAATTAAAAACTGCCCTTCTTTGATGGGAAACCAACCCTTATGAGTTAAGGTACAATGTGACTCGTCAGAACTGAGTCAGCAAAGTAGCCCACGTGGGATTAAAACCCATGCTGTTTGCCTCCTTCTATAAACAAGTCAACTCAAACCCAAGGGCGTATTTCCCTCCTCATTTGGCACAAGAGATTTTTTTGTCCTGGCACAAGAGCCCGAGGAGGTCCTGGTACACAGCCTTGATGTTATGCCAGCTACATTTTTGAGAGGTAGAAAAGATTTGCTTTGTGGGCTTTTGGTAAATTCATACTTTCACCCAATACCACCCATTGTTCAGGAGTAGAATCCAAGGTTCTTCTCACGTGGAAAGGTGCTTCCTTTCTCTCTGCTTCTGTGTGTTGCTGTGAAGGGGTCCCTGAAAAATATGCAAAGGTAAAATGCAAGAGCAGCACATAAAATGGACAGCTTTTGATCTCCACTGTTTGCAGTTTGGAGGGTAAGGTTTAGTGACTTTTAAGGGCTGGGTATGTTGCATGTTTCCTCAGTGATTCAACCATGTGATTACAGAAGGTATTGAATATGTTACTAGCATCATAAGTGCTAGATGAAATGTTTAGTCACGGAGGGAAAATGTGTATTGTTACTTAAAAGAGTTTGATCTCATAAAATGCAAATACTGGAAAGAGAAGGAACACAGTGGTTCTTTCAGTTTTCTCGACCTGGAGTGTGAAAATCCTAATGGCACCCTCTCAGGAAACCCGAATTCTTGCCCAGGGAATATATAGATATTTAGTGAATGCAGTAACCGTTTTAATTATACAGATATGCGCTTTCTGCTTCTTAATTCTTCCATGAACTGGACTATAATGTAGAACTATCTACTATCACTTGCTTGTATTAGAGTCTAATTAGATTGATAACCAAGCAAAACTTTGTTTGTTACCTGATACTTAAGCATGCCATTTGAAAAGCTATATATATTACTACATTTATTTGGATTGGGTTTCCCCTGAAGTTTTTTTTACTTAAAACAAACCAAAAAAAAAAAAAAGGGTATAAGAGTTATAGTGACATTGAATTCACGAGTATCCTAAGTGCATCTGAGTGTATGCCACTGTGAAACTTTCAAGATGATTGTTTTCATGGATTTAAAGAAACAGGAAGAAAGAAAATGGGAGAGGGAAAGAAAAGTGAGTTTGTAGAATGTACACACTTTCTTGAACAAACAATTTGTTCTCAGGCTCTCTGCCCCAACCAGCTTTAGTCATTAGCTGTAGGATCAAACAGGGCTTTACACTGGGAGGGACATTGAAGCGAGTGTACAAATGGAAAACAGCAAAGATCTAAGCAGAACATCTGTCTCAGAAGAGAGACTCTAAAAAGAAGGCAGGGGCCTCTATCTGATTCATATGTTCATACATTCATTTGTTCACTCATTCATTCATTCTATTTATTGAGCCCCAGACATTGTCCTAGTCATTAGGAATCATTTACTGACTTTCTCTTCGTCTGCTGTTTTCAAGAATGAAAGAAACAGAGCAACCAGTGATTTCCGGTGTGTGGAACAGACCAGTTCCATTTGGACTTCCTTTCCCTGGACCAGCTCAAAGGGGCAGCCTGGCTCTGCTCAGAACACCACCTGGGTTCCGGTGCCCTTGGCCAGCCCTCCACAGTAAGGCTCTGCCTCCAGCGCAGGGCCAGGGAAAGACTCCACAGCCCCTAAGCTGAGCCAGAATCGCTATAGAACATGTGGAAGAAGGTCCAGAAATGTTTCTGTCATCTTTAAAATGATGACCCCTGACTAGATGCTGCAAATGAGGAGTGGCCAGAGAACATTTCCCTGATTGTGTTTATGGTAGAGTTCTTTCAGTGGTCGTATCGGGCATTCGTTCTGGTGTGGGGCTCGGGTGAGGCAGTGAGGCACCTAGGATGTGAAACTGAGGGAGGTGCTCACGCTTGGGTTGTGCAAGCGCCTTTGCACAGGTGGGGGCTTTCTTTTTTTTTTTTTTATTGAAGTATAGTTGATTTACAATGTTGTGCTAATTTCTGCTGTACAGCAAAGTGACTCGGTTATGCACATATATACATTCTTTTTTTAAATAATTCTTTTCCGTTATGGTTTTTCCCAGGAGATTGGGTATACTTCCCTGTGCTGTACAGTAGGACCTTGTTGTTTATCCATTCTAAATCTAATAGTTTGTGTCTCCTAACCCCAAACTCCCAGTGCATCCCTCCCCCTCCTCTCCTCCCCCTTGGCAAGCACAGATCTGTTCTCTATGTCTGTGAGTTTGTTTCTGTCTTGTAGATAGGTTCATTTGTGCCATATTTTATTTTTTTAAATAAATTTATTTATTTATTTTTCTCTGAGTTGGGTCTTCGTTGCTGCACGTGAGCTTTCTCTAGTTGCCGTGAGCGGGGGCTGCTCTTCGTTGCAGTGCGCGGGCTTTTCATTGCGGTGGCTTTTCTTGTTGCAGAGCATGGGCTCTAGGTGCACGGGCTTCAGTAGTTGTGGCACACGGGCTTAGCTGCTCCGCGGCATGTGGGATCTTCTCGGACCAGGGCTCGAACCCATGTCCCCTGCATTGGCAGGCGGATTCTTAACCACTGCACCACCAGGGAAGGCCTTGTGCCATATTTTAGATTCCACATATAAGTGATATCATATGGTATTTGTGTTCCTCTTTCTGACTTACTTCACTTAGTATGATAATCTCTAGTTGCATCCATATTGCTGCAAGTGGCATTCTTTCTTTTTTTTATGGCTGAGTAGTATTCCACTGTATATATGTACCACATCTTCTTTATCCATTCATCTGCCAGTGGACATTTAGGTTGTTTCCATGTCTTGTCTATTGTGAATAGTGCTGCTACGAACATAGGGGTGCATGTATCTTTTTGAATTATAGTTTTGTCCGGGTATATGCCCAGGAGCGGGATTGCTGAATCATATGGTAAATCTATTTCTAGTTTTCTGAGGAACCTCCATATTGTTTTCCACAGTGGCTGCACCAACTTACATTACAGGTAGGGGCTTTCTTAAATGTTGTGCCCTAGGTGTCTCATTCACTTCACACTAGTTCCAGCCCTGCAATTAATTCTTTTTTTACTCCCCTCACCCCTTCCTCCAAAGAATCTACTGTCAAAGAAATTTGGAAAATATTGCTTATCATAGACGGTGTATTCTTCATTTCCCCATCTGCATCTTTCGGTTTATACACAGTACACAGTAGTCTATTATGGGCTCTGAGTATTCCTGCAGGAAAGAAATCCTGTAATCCTACTGAGCCCTGCATTTCCCAGATGTATTTGTCTGTGGAATTGTTTTCTTTTTAAAGAAAAACTTATTAGCATCTCATGGGACATTCAGGGAAGTTGGTTAAAAACTACCTCAGAATGGTTGCATATGGAACATATTCATTATTTTGAAAACTTTTTTTGCTGAGTAATAGCTGTGTTCTATTTTGGGTTTGGGTTCATTTGCAAGTTGCGCGAAACCCTCCAGCCTCTGAGTAAGGAAAGGGTTAGAATGTTCATTCATACCTTCCAACTCCCAGACGAACAGTTCATTGAATCAACCAACATTGATAAGACACCTACTATGTGCTAGGAATACAAAGGTGAGTGAAATGGTTTTCCTTACCCCTAGGGGGCAAAGGAGGAGCAGAGACTTACACAAGTCCAAGTCCAAGTACTCTTGCTGTAAAAGTGCAACACAAATAAGGAAAGTAGCTCACAAAAATGTCCTTTTATGATTTTACCTCCAGACCAAATGAACTGCTTCTAAGGAGAGAGCTATTTATGATATTTTTCAATCTTTCCTATAACATCTAGCAGGGAACTAGGCATCTAAGGGGTGCTCGATAAATATTTGTCAAATAAGTAATAGTTGAGGAAACATCTTGCAACTTAATTGATATACATTAGATTATAATATCTATTAAGGATCACTTACAAACACACTTTAAGAACTCAAACAAAAGGTTGTACTAACCCTTCTAAGTTTCATTTCCCCATCTGTCAAATAAGGATAATAGTACTAATTTCAGGGGGTTCTTGAGAGGATTAAATGAGAATTACAAAAAGCAGCTATTATGTTCCCTGGCATGTAACAATTTGGCCAATAAACTACAGTTATTATGACTACAACACCCTGTGATTTTTATCCAGAAAGTTACTGTAAGTGGCACACTCTCTGATTTGGCAAAAAGCTCACCTATAGCTTTATGTGACCCCATCAGCACTGTCCCCTTGCTGAGAACATATGGTTTGGAAAGGTTGTTGTGAACACATGCAGGTCAAGAGCCCTAGGTAAGGCTGTACATACACACACATTACAACACGCCCACCCCACACTGACACTCCTCCCTCTCCCCCCCATCTAGCTCCACCACGAGGCACCAGCAGCAGCTCCCTAAATGGCCTGATTTCCCCAGCTGCCAACGTGAACTTGTTGTGAAATAGTCAGGCTGAGTCCTCCCTCTGAAGGCACTGTTTTGAGACACGAAGCAGGCATGATAAGTAGAAGAGAGACCCCGCGAGCACCCGTGAGCAAGACCCCGCCGCACGTCCCGTCCGGTTAGCTTCAGGTTCCTCAGCTGACTCTCTGCAGCGTTCGCTTTGGACGCCTCACTGATTTCTGCTGCCTTCGTCCCCGCTGATCTAAATGCTCCCCGAGAAAAAGCTCTGAGCCGCGTTCACCTGGATTTCCCTGGCTCCCCCTGCAGTGTTTTCTGGACTGGAATAGGCATTGGGTGACTTGTTAAATACACACAGAGTGTCTCCAAAATCTCTAGGCATGGGCCCCACAGAGCCGTGTTGATAAGCCTTCTGGGGGAATTCTTGGCAATCAGGGTGGTGTTTGGGCCACGCCGGCCCACAGCACTGCATTCCACGTCTGCTCACAGTTGGTCTTCTATGTTTATTGAAAGAATGAATGACCTATGAGAGGGCAGGGATTCGGCAAATAAGAAGGCGTTTTGCAGGAGTGTGGATGGGTGCTCGCGTGTGCCCACATGCATATGTGCCGCGTGATCTATAAAATAGAGCTCAGTCTGTGGCGTAAGATGCTGCCTGTATAGTAATCCCCCCTTATCCTTAGGGGATACATCCCATGACTCCCAATGGATACCTGAAACTACAGATACATAGGTACCAAACCCTATATAAACTGTTTTTTTCCTATACATATATACCTGTGATAAAGTTTAATTTATAAATTAGGCACAGTAAGAGGTTAACAACAACAACTAAAAATAAAACAGAACAGTTATAACAATCTACTGTAATAAACATGGTGTGAAGGTGGTTTCTTTCTCTCTCTCAAAATATCTTATTGTACAAATTTAAAGCCTTTTCCGTCTTAACTAAGCAGTTATCATGCACTGTGGCTGTAACTTTTGCAGTCTGAGGTTTGAGAGCCAAACTAGCATGAATTTCTTTTTCCTTCTTCACGGTTTCACCCATAGAAGAGTCATTCTTACCGTAGATCTTAGCAACCTCAGCAGATGATTTCTCTTCCTTTCCTCATTAAGTGGGGGAACTTTGACCTTTTCACTTGAAGGAAGAAGTTTGTGGCGTCTCTTTGGCATTATCCGAATTGCCAGCATCATTACTTCTGCGCTTTGGCGCCATTATTAAGTAAGATAAGGGTCACTTGAACGCAAGCACTGTGATACCTCGACAGTAGATCTGATGACTGAGAGGCCTACTAAGTGGCTGACAGGCGAGATACGCTGGACAAAGGGATGGCTCGTGTCCTGGGAGAGATATCACGAGATGTGGCGAGATGGCGCGAGATTTCATCACGCTACTCAGAAGGGCATGTGATTTAAAACTTAACGAATTGTTGGGAATTCCCTGGAGGTCCAGTGGTTAGGACTCGGTGCTTTCACTGCTGTGACCTGGGTTCGATACCTGGTCAGAGAACTAAGATCCCACAAGCCACACGGTGCAGCAAAAACAAAAACAAAAACAAAACAAGAAACAACCCCCCCCCCAAAACTTATGAATTGTTTACTTTGGGAATTTTCCACTTAATATTTTCAGACTGCGGTTGACCGTGGGTAACTGAAAGAGTGGAAAACAAAACCGAGGGTAAGGTGAGACAAGTATAAATCAGGACCAGGTGACCCAGGAGTCACAAGGTCCACGAGGGAACAGTAATCACGGAGCTGCAGTGACTTGAACGATGCCAAAGCAAAGCCAGCACCTCACCCTGCAGAACAGCACAGCAACTGAGCGTGGTAGTCTCGACTCTTTTTGCTGCTGGAACAGACAGCTCCAGATTTACATTATCCTGTCCAAAGGAACCCAGAGGAAGGTGAGCATCCGTTAACAAAATATCAGGATAGGAGCCTGATGGACCCAGCTTAGGTCACATACCCTTCCCTGCGCTAATCTCTGTGGCCACGAGGCTGGGGTCTATTTTGGCCAGTCTTGGATTACTTATTGATCCTTTGGCGAGGGAACAGGGTCCCATGATTGGCATCTCCAACAGAAGCACGTGGAGTGGGAATCACAGTTCCTCGAAGGAATAGTGGCTACTGCCAGAAGAACTGGAAGAGGTGGCTGTGGAGATGAAACAGGTTCACTCCCAGCAGTGACCTTGACCTATTCTAATGAACTGAGGCATCCAGCCAGCCCCAAAGGGATGCATCCTATCCCCCCGACCAAGCTCCTTGAACCTCCCCATTGAAGGACTGTTCACCTTGAAGTGACCTTGAAGGTAGTGTTTATTTCCTGGGGGGTCTAGGGTCATAGTGCAAAACAAGCATGGTCAGTCTAAACATCTTTTTGAAGTCTCCTGTTTAAAACGAAAAATATTTTGTGAATTGTATTGAATCCATTTAGTTTAAAAATAATGTTTTATCCCAAATTTTTATTTTGAACCTACAGAAAAGTTGAAAAAAAAATAGTACAATCAACACCCATTTTCATCAGATTTGTTGTTAACATTTTGCCACATCCACTTTATTTCTCTCTCTTCACACATACCTATGCAAAGATACACACAAAAGAACCTAAAGATATTTCCCTTTTTTTCCCCTCTAAACCAGTTAAGAGTTAGTTGCAGGTACAATGACACTTCATCCCTAAGTACTTAAAGTTATACCTCCAAAGAACAGAAACATTCTCTTACGTAACTGCAATTTAATTATTATACTCAAGAAATTTGACATTGATGCAATAATATTATCTAACATATAGCTCATATTCAAATTTCCCCAAGTATCTCAATAATGTTCTTTAAAGTGTTTGTGTTTTTTTTTTTTTTCCCGTGCTCTGGGATCCAGTCAAGGATGACACATTGCATTTGGTTTTCTTATTTCTTTAGTCTCCTCTTTTTGTCTTTCATGCCATTGATATTTTTGGAGCCCAAGCTCCAGTTGCCAAACGTCCCTTAATTTGGAACTCTCTGATTCTTTCCTTATGATGAGATTCAACATTTTTGGATGGAATACTATGTACTTCTCAGTGCATCCCGTCAGGGACACATGATATCGGTGTGCGCAATTATTGGCAGTGTTCACTTTGATCACTTGGTTAATATGGTGCCTGCTGTATAATTAATAAGGAATTCACATGAGATCACGTAAATGTCCTGTTTTCCAGCAGCCTTCTACACTATGGTGGTTATTGTCTGAATCAGTTATTCCTCTGGTGATTATAAAATGGTGATTTTTCTATTTCTGTCATTTCTTCTTACATTTTTGAGTTGGTATTATTCTATCTTTTAAAAAAACCTTTCCCTCTATGCAACATTTATTTTTTATTTTTAGTAACAATAGGGACTTGTGGATTTTTAAAAATTTAATGTGTTATAATCCTTCTTGTTTTTGTGCATTTTGATGCTCATATTGTCTGAAGTTTGGCCAGAGAAAGTTCCTTCACACCACCTCCTCTGTCCTTTTGAGATAGCTACATCAGTTTTTGAGAGTGTTCTTAATGTCTGGCAGAAGATATTCCAGACTGACCTTGTACTTTCTCTGCCTCAGCCCTGGAATCAGCCATTTCTCCAAAGGGCGCTGATTCTTTTTCATGAAGGATGGTATTTAGAAACCAAGGCATAGGTGGTGGGTGTACTCATTACTATTGGTATGACACTGCTTCCATGCTATTAGAGCCAGGGAATACATCTATGTATATACGTGCACATACACACATATACCCACACATATCTGTAGTTATTTCTACATCTGTCTATACATATTAAAAGCTATGAGTTCACAGTTCACACTGATAGCTCCAGTTCCAACCAAATAGCCCAGGATTCATTCTATCATTCTCCCTTTCCATATCTGCAACTCCATTCCTCAACAATGAGAAACCATATGGAGGATAAAATTTAATTTTGCAAACATTGTGTTATATGCATAGAATGGAATTGTACTCAGTAATAAACAGAAAGGAACTAATGCTCAACATGGATTAATGGATGAATAAAAAAAATTACATTACAGCAGAAACTAACACAACATTGTAAAGCAATTATATTCCAATAAAGATGTTAAAAGAAATTACATTGAGCAAAAGAATCAGACACATATACAAAATAGATACACATAATGTATATTCCATTTACACAAAGTCCAAGAACAAGCAAAACTAATCTATGGTGATAGAAATCAGAAAGTGGTTGCTTCTGGAGCGGGTGGGAGGAGTGGCTGGAAAGGAACACAAGGGGATTTTCTGGGGTGACAGAAACATTCTAGATCTTGTTCTGAGTGGTGTGTACACAGATGTATTCAATTGTCAAAATTCATTGAACTGAACACTTTATATCTGTACATTTTATTGTATGTAAATTCCTTCATTAAAAAAGGAAGGTACATCTAGAGAATGAATGTTCACAATTCCCATTTCCCTCTTTTCCTCCCAGTTCAGCCACCTAACCCCCCCTGCCCTGGCTCTGAGGTCTTCATCACTAGTCTGTCTGAGGTATGGGAGTCCCCATCATCCACCATCAGGGATAAACAAGATTTGAGAGAAAGAAGAGGTAACAGTGGACAGACTGAAAATGAGAAAGCTGGACAACACCAAGGGCAGGGCAACCCTCGTGCACACACGGTGGTCACGTGGGGGGACACAGCCATTTGGCAGAGGAGTGGAAATCAAATCAATCCTGTGGGTCAGTGACAGTCACTGACACTTAATGAGCACTTACTATACGCCAGGCATTGTTCTAAGCACCTTACACAGGTTAACTCATTTATTCCTCACACCACCCACACAAAGTACTATTGCCCTTGTTCCCATTATATGAATGAAGAAACTGAGGCACAGAGAGGTTAAATGGCTTGCCCTAGGCCAGGCAGCTAGTGATGGAGAGATAAGTCCACACAGGTGGATCTGGCCCCAGAGATGACCCTCAACCACCATGGCACCTGCTTCTGTGTCAAGCTCTCCTGGGTGTGTTTCCCAGAGAAATTCTCCCACAGGTCCCTAAGAGGCTGTGCTTGATGACGACGAGGAGCTCAGGTGGTTGGTGGAGTTGGGAGCTGGGGGGTGGTCATCACTGGCGAAGCAGAAAGAAAAAATAAGGTGGATGATGGGAATTCCCTGGCGGTCCAGTGGTTAGGACTCCATGCTTTCATTGCTGAGGGCCCAGGTTCAATCCCTGGTTGGGGAACTAAGATCCCACAAACTGCGAGGCCAAATAATAATAATAATAATAATAAGGTAGAGGTAAAAGGCAGAATAGAATAGAAGTCAGTGATTGGAAGCGGCCAATTAGCTATGTGGTAACAGAGAAGGGAGGGAGAAAGAGAGATACGAAGGGAGGGAGGGAGAAATGGGGTGCGGGGGGGAGAGAAGAAGAAGAAGAAGAGAAGGAGGGGGAGGGAGAAGGGGGAGAAAGGCAAAATATATTCTTCTCCAGTCTACCCAATGAATATGAATGTATCTTTCTGGGGAATATGTCTATAAAATAAACTGGTAATTTGTCAAATAAAAAAAAAAAAAGGAAGATACAAAAATATGCAAAATGCTCTTGAACAAATGAAAAGATTAAATTTCATTCATAGTAAGAGGATGCAAATTAAAACTGCACTGAGATACCACTTTCATTTATCTAAATGGCAAAAATTCAAAACCTTGACAGACACACTATTGGTGAGCCCATGAGAAAATAAGCAATAATATCTAAAAATATCTAAATATCTAAAAATAGCTATATTTCCTCTCTGCCCCATTCTGGGTATTTATCCTGAATATATAGTCTAATGCTAAATTTCCGTATATACTTGGGTCTGTTTCTGGACTTCCTAGTTTTTCTGCTAGTCTGTCTATATTATGCTCCAATACCATACAGCTATAATTATAGAGGTTTTATAGTATGTTTCAATGCTATTAGAGCTGGTCTTCCCTCCTTGCCTTTATTTTTCAGTTTTTCTACCTATTCTTGTGCACCTTATTTTTAAAAATGTATATGAAGTTTAGAATCAACTTGTCTAGTGCCAGAAACAAAAACTTATTAGTATTTTTTTTGGAATTGCATTACATTTATAATTTAGGGATAGGTGACATCTTTATGATGGGTGATACTTCCCAAAAGCAAGGAATGTCTTTCCATGAAGTATACTTTTACATGTTTCAGGAATGCTCATATGGGATTTCCTCATATAACTTTTACACATTTCTTGTTAATATCTAAATATTTTATCTTTGTTGTTGTTGCTATTGTAAATGGGGTTTTGTTTTTGTTACCCCTTTTAGCTGGTCATTGTTTGTGTATATGTACCTGTTGATTTCTGTAGCTTAATTTTATATCCTGCTATATTATTGAACTGCTTTTTTTGTTTAAGTTAGTTTTATCTTTGGACCACTTGGCTTTTGCAAGTATAATATCATGTCATCTGCAAATATAGTTTTACTTCTCAGTTTCCAATTTTTATAATTCAAATTGCTTCCTCCTGTCTAATTGCATTGGCTGTAACTCAAATATGGTGTTAAACATGTAGTAGTAGAGATAGTTGGCATCCTTGCCATATACCTGACTTTAGTGGGAATGTCTCTAGTGTTTCCCAATTAAATAGAAAGCTGGCTTTTGGACTTAGGTATTTTTTTAATTGTGTTAAGGAAATACCCATCTTCCTATTTTATTTAGTATTGGAATGAGTGTTGAATTTTATCAAAAGCCTTTTCAGCATTTATTGAAAACAATCATACAAATGTTCTTCTTATATTAATATGGTGAATTATATTAAAGGATTTCTTAATATCAAACCATTCTTGCACTCCTCATATAAATTCCACTCCATCATGCTATTGGATCCTGTTTGCTAATGTTTTATTTAGGTTTTTTTTTTTTTTTGCATCAATATTCGTGAGACTGATCTTTAAGTTTATGTATATATGCTATATTTATTAGGTTTAAGTAGGAATGTTAATCTTGCTTTATACAAAAGTTAAACATTTCTGTTTTCTATGCTCTGAAATAATTCACATAGCATTGCAATTACTCCAGTTTTCAAGATTTGGTAGAATTCCTCTCTGAAACTATCTGAGCGTGATGATTTTTTTATGGGATAGTTCTTTAAAATGTCCTTAAAAATTTTAATGGAAATATGTCTGCTTAAGAATTTTCTTTCTACTGGGGTCAATTTTGTAAAATTGTATTCCTAGAAAGTTATCCATTTTATCTAAGTTTTCAAATTTGTGTAGGATTGTGCAATGTAGTCTTCCATGATTTTTTAAAATTTCCTTCATGTTAAGACATTTCTCACTTTCCTTTTTTCTATATTCATGCTTTTTTTCTTTATGTTAGCCAGTGTGCCTCTCACCCCCAAGGAACCGTTTTAATCTATTAATTAGTTCTCTTATTTTTCTGGGATTTTAATTTCTGCTTTAATATGTATTACTGCTTTCCTTAAGTTATTTGGTTGACTTTCTTTTTCTAGCTTTTTGAGTTGGAGTGTCATTCACTTGTTTTCCTTCTTTTATCTTTATGGATATAAGTATTTGAGGTTATGAATTTCTCTTTGATCACTGCTCTAATGTCTGCCATAAATTCTCATATATAGTGCTTTATTTTTTGTAAGAAATACTCCTGTTGTGGTTTTTATTTCCACTTTCACCTGACTTTTTTAAAAATTAATTAATTAATTAATTAATTAATTTTTGGCTGCGTTGGGTCTTTGTTACTGCACGCGGGCTTTCTCTAGCTGTGGAGAGCGGGGGCTGCTCTTCGTTGCGGTGCACGGCTTCTTATTGCAGTGGCTTCTCTTGATGCAGAGCACGGGCTCTAGGTGCGCAGGCTTCAGTAGTTGTGGCACATGGGCTCAGTAGTTGTGGCTCATGGGCTCTAGAGCGCAGGCTCAGTAGTTGTGGCACACGGGCTTAGCTGCTCCACGGCATGTGGGATCTTCTGGACCACGGCTCGAACCCGTGTCCCTTGCATTGGCAGGCGGATTCTTAACCACTGCGCCACCAGGGAAGCCCCACCTGACTGTTTTTTGTTGTTGTTGTTGTTGTTTTTAATAATAATTACTTTTTAAGTCCTGTATCTTTTTTTAAAAAATTTATTTATTTATTTATTTTTTATGGTTGTGTTGGGTCTTCGTTTCTGTGCGAGGGCTTTCTCCAGTTGTGGCGAGCGGGGGCCACTCTTCATCGCGGTGCGCGGGCCTCTCACTATCGCGGCCTCTCCCGTTGCGGAGCACAGGCTCCAGACGCACAGGCTCAGTAGTTGTGGCTCACGGGCCCAGTTGCTCCGCGGCATGTGGGATCCTCCCAGACCAGGGCTCGAACCCGTGTCCCCTGCATTGGCAGGCAGATTCTCAACCACTGCGCCACCAGGGAAGCCCCTGACTGTTTTTTAATAGAGATTGTTTTAATTTTCACCTGTAAAGGCCTTTAAAATATTTCGTCATTTCACTGTATTGTGATAAGAATTATAAAGTCCTCATCAGTTAAAATTTTTTTCTTCCAAAATATTAAAGTAAAATTGACATGGGGAAGATGAGATATGTTCACCTGGTAGTGTCTTGTTGCCCCTGGCGTACAACCACACATCCCTGACAGCATGTTTAGTAATTTTTGGTCATATTTTTAAAGGGTAGAATCAGTTCTTCTCGTAGGTATTCAAGTATTATTTTCTTATCAGTATAATGATAGTATTTGATTAAAGTAGTCTGGATACATCAAACCATATTGGTTCACTAGACTATCAACCTAAAATTATGTATATGCACTCAGTTCTCCTATGGTTCAAAAATTTTATGATAATTAAATTCCTCCCTTTTTTTTCAGTCCCCTGGAAATTATTTGATTTCATGCAATCTTTGTTTTACTGTATGCTCAAGGTTACCTGATAGGTTATCAGCCTGCATTAAGAACAAGGTGATGGCTGTAATCACCACAACCTAGTAAAGATCTAACAGTTAATAAGTGTTCAAGAAATAATTTTTAAATTGATGAGAGAGTAAATGAATATTTATTCATATAGATTATAACATCAATTATGATTACATATAGAACATATAGATTATATGTTAATATATGCGTATGTTACATGATATATTACATATGAATATAATATATAGAACATATAGATTATAATTCACTTACTTTTGCAAAATAACATCACTCTGATAGATCTTCAAGTAGTTCAGTATGGATGTTTTCATCTTAGTACTAATACCCCTTTTGTGTCATACTTATCTAAGGTTAATGGGTTGTGCTTTATAGCTTAAGTACAGTGTGTTGGAAATTGCATTTTCAAGGGTGAGTGTCAGAAGACCTAGAGTTTCCCAGGCTAATGGAAAGGAAATAATTCCTCTGGCTGTCTTAAAATAATAAATCATAAAGTCTTTCAGTTGATGGTACAAAAAAAAAAAAAAAAAAGAACTCTTGAAAGGATTGATGATGGAAAGGATGGCTTTACAAGTCACCAAGTCTTTTCCTTAAGTGAGGGTCTCTAGATGGAATGTGCAATGGAGCACAGCTTTAATAAGCAAAACTCTGAGAGTTGTGTGGTTGTCTGTTACATTTGGTAGCCTCCAGTGAACCATGCCTCCTGGTGTGAAAGTTCCAGGGTTAAACCTTAGAAGCCTTGTCAACGTCTGCTTTTCATTCTTGGAACCAGCCACCATGCTGTAACAGCCCAAGCCACATGCAGAAGCCACACTGAGGAGTAACAAGGCACTCCAGCGGTGAGCCACCTTGGATGTGTCACCCTAGTTCAGCCCCTAAATCAAGGGTGAGAAAACTATGGCTTTCAGCCAAAAGTGGCCTGCCATCTGATTCTGTAAATAAAGTTTTACTGGAACACAGCCATGCCCATTTGTTTATATATTATCTATGACTGCTTTCTCACTACAATGGCAGAGTAGAATAGCCATGACAGGGACCTTATGACCCACAAAGCCTAAAATATTTACTATTTGACCCTTTATAGCAAAGTTTGCTGACTGCTGCCTTAGATGACTGCACCCTCATCTGCCATCATGTGAAGCAAAAGAACTGCCTGGCTGAATGAAACCAACCCACATCGTGAGTGATAATCTAATTGTTGCCGTCTTAAATCATTAAGTTTTGGGATGGTTTGTTATACATCAACAACTGAAACAAACTGTAAAATCTAATATCTGTATTTTATAAGCTTGATGATTTCATGGTTTAAATTTTTCTTTTCTTTTCTCTTAACTTCCAGTAAGCTCTGTTGAAATTTTTCCTATGTGTCTTAGCTACATGTCACTGAAACTTCTCTCTCCAAGGTGAACACATTCTTTGTTCCTAAATTCACTAGATGTCTTTGAGTCTTCATCTCATTTGACTCTTGGTCAGCATTTGACACTCCTGACCACCTCTTTGTTCTTGAAACATCTTCTCCCTTTTATTCATTTAAATCATAATCTCCTAATTTTCTTTTGTCTTTCAAGAAGTTTCTTGTCAATTTCTTTTGCGGAGGGTGGGAGGGGAGAGGCGGGTGCTGATCTTCTGCCTAACATTTAATGTTCAAGTCCTCAGGATTCTCTCTTAGATTTCATTTGACATTCAACTAATATATATTGAGCCTACTGTATGCCAGACATTATTCTAGGTACTTGGGATACATTAGCAAACAAAACAAACAAAACTCCCTTCCCTTGGAGAAATTTTTAAGTGTACACATAATAAAATAAATCAGTACAAAACTAGATGTTAATAAGTGCTTTAGAAAAAATAAACAGAACAGGGGCGTAGGGAGTATGGGGTAGGGGGAGGTGGGAATTTAAAGAAAGAATAGATCAGAATAGGCATTTCTGAGATTATGATATTGGAGCAAAGCCTTAAAAAAGGGAAAGGAACCAACCTGTGGGTATCTAGAAAAGCATCCCTCTAATAATTAATGATGTTGAGCATCTTTTCATGTGCCTCTTGGCCATCTGTATGTCTTCTTTGGAGAAATGTCTATTTAGGTCTTCCACCCATTTTTTGATTGGGTTGTTCGTTTTTTTGATATGGAGCTGCATGAGCTATTTGTATATTTTGGAGGTTAATCCTTTGTCCGTTGATTCATTTGCAAATATTTTCTCCCATTCTGAGGGTTGTCTTTTTGTCTTGTTTATGGTTTCCTTTGCTGTGCAAAAGCTCTTAAGTTTCATTAGGTCCCATTGGTTTATTTTTGTTTTTATTTCCATTACTCTAGAATGTGGGTCAAAAAAGATCTTGCTGTGATTTATGTGAAAGAGTATTCTTCCTATGTTTTCCTCTAAGAGTTTTATAGATTCTGGTCTCACATTTAGGTCTTTAATCCATTTTGAGTTTTTTCTTTTTTTTTTTTTTTGGCTGCATTGGGTCTTCATTGCTGCGTGCGGGCTTTCTCTAGTTGCGGCAAGTGGGAGCTACTGTTGGTTGCGATGCGCGGGCTTCTCATTGCGGTGGCTTCTCTTGTTGCAGAGCACAGGCTCTAGGTGCACGGGCTTCAGTAGTTGCGGCATGTGGGCTCAGTAGTTGTGGCTTGCGGGCTCTATAGTGCAGGCTCAGTAGTTGTGGCACATGGGTTTAGTTGCTCCATGGCATGTGGGATCTTCCCGGACCAGGGCTCGAACCCATGTCCCCTGCATTGGCAGGCGGATTCTTAACCACTGCGCCACCAGGGAAGTCCCTTGAGTTTATTTTTGTGTATGGTGTTAGGGAGTGTTCTAATTTCATTCTTTTACATGTAGCTGTCCAGTTTTCCCAGTACCACTTATTGAAGAGACTGACTTTTCTCCATTGTATATTCTTGCCTCCTTTGTCATAGATTAGTTGACCATAGGTGCGTGGGTTTATTTCTGGACTTTTGTCCTGTTCCATTGATCTATATTTCTGTTTTTGTGCCAGTACCATACTGTCTTGATTATTGTAGCTTTGTAGTATAGTTTGAAGTCAGGGAGCCTGATCAAAACTACAATGAGGTATCACCTCACACTGGTCAGAATGGCCATCACCAAAAAATCTGCAAACAATAAATGCTGGAGAGGGTGTGGAGAAAAGGGAACCCTCTTGCACTGTTGGTGGGAAAGTAAATTGATACAGCCACTATGGAGAACAGTATGGAGGTTCCTTAAAAAACTAAAAATAGAATTACCATATGACTCAGCAGTCCCACTACTGGACATATACCCAGAGAAAGCCATAACTCAAAAAGACACATGCACCCCAGTGTTCACTGTGGCACTATTTACAGTAGCCAGGTCATGGAAGCAACCTAAATGCCCATAGACAGAGGAATGGATAAAGAAGATGTGGTACATATATACAATGGAATATTACTCAGCCATGAAAAGGAACGAAATGGGGTCATTTGTAGAGACCTGGATGGACCTAGAGACTGTCATACAGAGTGAAGTAAGCCAGAAAGAGAAAAACAAATATCGTATATTAACACATATATGTGGAATCTAGAAAAATGGTACAGATGAACCTGTTTGCAAGGCAGAAATAGAGACACAGACATAGAGAACAAATGTTTGGACACCAAAGGGGGAAAAGGGGGTGGGATGAATTGGGAAATTGGGATTGACGTATATACACTAATATGTATAAAATAGATAACTAATGAGAACCTGCTGTATAGCACAGGGAACCGCACTTTGCTGTACAGTAGAAACTAACACAACATTGTAAAACAAGTATACCCCAATTAAAAAAAAAAATAGGACAAGTGAAAAGCATCCCAGGCAGAGAGTGCAGAAGTGCAAAAACCCTAAGGCAAGGAGTGAGCCTGGGCTGTCTGAGGACAGGAAGAATGCCCCCGGTGGTGGGGTGCAGTGAACCCTAGGATATGAGGTCAGAGAAGCAACGGGCTCCAGATCCTGTAGTCCTTGTAAGCCATTGTCAAGGCTTGGTCTTTTCTCAGGGAGATGGGGGTGGTCTTTGGGGAGTTTTGAAGAAAAGAATCAAGTCATCAAAAGGACCACTCTTGCTGCTGAATTGAAAAAGAATGGAGGTGGCCGCAATGGCAGCAGGCTCTGGGAGAGAGGCAGACAGAAAAAGGTGCCAGCAGAAACCAAGAGGAGTGATTCTGTCCTCTAACTGGACACACTTTCCTTGGACAATCTGAGGTACTCATGCTGTCCTGGTTCTAATGATCATTCATGGGCTGATGTTCCCAAGTCTATTTTTTTCCAGCCCAAATCTCTCTCCTGAGTCTCAGACTCACAAATCCAAAAACCTACTGGTCATCTCCTCTTTGTGTTTTGTGGGTGCCTCAGGCTCTGCTTTTTCATCTAAAACCTTTGTCTCCTCCGGTGCTCCCTGGATTTCACTACTGAAGCCACAGCCATGCCTTCTTATTAAGACTTTGTCTTTAAGAGACCACTGCTAACATATGTTAGTGGACAATCCGTGGTGGCGCATAAATGCTTTGGGTTCCAGTAACACATCGTTATGGTTTAGTTTATCAGATTTTCTGCCTATAGCACTGGCTTGAAGGATTGGACATAGAATAAGTAGGTTTTAACTGGGGCAAGATGATGGAATGCTGCCTTAGATGACAGTTCAAGGCAGGGTGCCATAGTGGTAGGGCACTGAATACCCAGAGGATAGAGGATCGGAATTAGAGTGGATTCCTTACATTTTGCAGTTTTGACCAATAGGCGCATTGCCATTGGGTAAGTAATTCTGAATTTGTCACTTTTGTTACAAATAGTAAACTTACCATGTAGCCAGAATACAAGAGTGAAGACTCCACAGATATTATAGAATTTTAATATGTGAATTCAATTTTCTTTCATCTCTCTTGGGAATTTTTTTGTCTACTCCCCATTACAATTTTAGAATTTAGTATTCATTCTTTTGACTTTAAGCAAAGGAGTTATGGAAAATATTTTATTAGAAGGGTGTGTGATTCCTTTTTCTATGATCTTTTTTTTAAAATATATAATTTGTGTGTAAAGGAGCTTCAGAAATATCTTAATCTTTTTTGTCTAACTCTTATAAGTGGTTTTTAAAAAGTAAGAATTTATACAAGGCAAATAAATCTTCCCAGATTATTTTTTTCCATATCACACTTGTATGTGGGAAAGAGTCTTGTAAAAATCATTAGTGTGAAACTAGGCCAGTGAGGGCTATTATTTTTTATTAAAAAATCAACTTCAAAATGAATGTTTAAATGCAAGCTTAACATAGTTAAAAATGCAATTAAGTCTCACTCCTTGACACTTGAGAGCTCTTTTTATTTATTTGTCATAGTCAACAAATATTTTTCAAAGGCTTGCTCTGTACCAGGCAGTATGTTTGTGCTAGGGGTAGCGGGTAAGCAAAACAGAGAAGGAACTCGCCACCATGGAGCTTACTTCCACTGGGGGAGGGAGACAAAAAAATAGTACAAGATAATTACTGCTTGTAGTAAATGCTAGGAAGGAAATAAACAAAGCATGGAGGAAGAGAGACAGACAGACTTGGGGATGCTACCTAAGGAGGGTCTCTCTGAGAAGGTGAATTTGAGTTGAGGCTTGAAGGATGAGGCCGAGTCCACCGGGAGAACTGGGAAGCGCCTTGAAGGGAGGGACCAGCAGGAGCAAAGGCCTAGAGGCAGGACAGGCTCAAGGTTCAAGAAAGAGAAAGGAGGCCAAAGTGACCAAGAATGGCAGAGGTGGAAAGAGGGGCGGGAGCCAGATTGTGCAGGATGTTATAGGCCTTGGTAAGGAATTTGAATTTTATTCTGAGTGTAGTAGGAAGACAATGAAGGATTTATGCAAAGGAATGATGTGGCCAGGTGCTGTTCTTTGCTTTTTAAAAAATTGTGGCAAAACATACGTAACATAAAATTTACCATCATAACCATTTTTTAAGTGTACAATTCAGTAGCATTAAGTGTATTCGTGATGTTGTACAACCATCACCACTGTCCATTTCCAGAACTCTTCGTCATCCCAGACAGAAACTCTGGATCCAGTAAACAGTTACTACAGGCTGCCTTATATGGGAATCATTTTCTGTTCCTTTAAATTTTGCATGCCCATGATGACTTTTCTTAGAAAGTCTCCCTAGGGAGAAGTCTTTCCGCCCAGGGAAAGCTATCTTGGTGACTCCAGCAGTTCTGTCCCTAACCCTTATTATCCTCACACCTGTAATCCAGACTGGAGCTCACTGAAGTGCAGGCTAGTGCTTCTGGTTGGGGGCGAGTAGGAAGTAGCAGCTGGGTTTTAGACCAGTTCCAAGCAAATGATCTTCCTCGTCTCAAAAACCAGCCATGCCACTTTGGAAAATAGTTTGGCAATTTTTCAAAAAGTTAAACATGAAACTACCGTGTGCCCAGCAGTTCTACTCCTATGCGTCTACTCGGGAGAAATGCAAACATGTATCCACACAAAGAATCCCACCTGAGTGTTCAGAGAAGCTTTGTTCATAATAGTCCCAAACTAGAAACAACCCACTGTCCATCAACTGACGAATGTATAAACACAATGTGGCCGGTGCATGCGACAGAATACTTTTCAGCCCCCAAAAGGAACAAACTACGGACACAGGCTATGTCAGAACCTCAGAAACATGATGCTAAGTGAAAGAAGCCACACACAGGCAAGCACATATTGTATGAACATGAAATAACCAGAAAAGGCAAATTTATAGACAGAAACTAGAGTAGTGGTTGTCTGAGGTTAGGACTGGGAACAGAGATCACCTGTAAGTGGGCATGAGGGAGCTCCTTAGGGGAGATGAAACTATACTTAAAACTGACTGATGATGATAGTTACACCATTTGGTAAAGTTACTAAAAATCATTGAATTATACACTGAATGCGAGTGAATTTTATGCTGTGTAAAACATACGTGATCAGCAGCTTGGATAGGGTCTGGTACTCAATGCTCACTGGAAGACAAAAGGTTCACCTGGACCAATATTGAAACCTTTTCATTGAGCAGAATGGGAAGGAAAATCTGTCCTAATATTGCTGATATGCCTTGCTTTATCTGTGACCATTCTGTTTTGAATGGCTCTCAGTCTCTCTATTTTAAAGGGAATTAAAGTCTCTAAAGCCTTTTTAAAAAGCCATAATTACCTAAGGTTTTCCCTATAACTGTGCAATTCTTATTTCCTTCAGCTTTTCCTACTAGGACTTCGGATCTGAAATAATTTCTGTTCCCTGAACTGTTATGTCTGTTCCCAAGTAAACTGGTTGTATCAAAGATTACTACTGAATATTTCATTTTTGGTGGCTTTGAGGAATTTGAGGAATTTGTTTTTTAAATTCTCAGAGAAGCTTTTGGTCCTCAAATGGCTGAAAGTTTCTGATCAAGATAACTTCACAAGATAACTTGGCCAGTGTTTGTTCAAATCCTGTGCTTGGCTGTTTTTGGAAAAATATCTTCAAATTAATTTTTGTTTACAGGGTGTGGTTAGGAAAAGAATAACTATGTTATAAACATCCTTTTGAAAAGTAGCAATTTAGGAAGAACCTAAGAATCAGGACCTGTGGTGTGACCCTGGGTAAGTCTAATTACCTCTGTTTTCCCTCTTTTCTCATCTTGTACCCTGGGGACAGTATGCACCTTAAAGACAGCGACATATAGAAACACCTAGAACAGTGACCGCCAGCTAGGAAGCACTCCATAGGTGTTTTCTTTATTCCCAAGGAAAATGACCATCCGTAGTAGTTTGTATGGTATTTCTGTGGATGTTTTTCTTTTTGCACGATCATTTCCTTTCAAGAAGCAGAATGAACACCATTGTATATCTTGGTTTTTGAAAGAACAAAGCCATCATCACCATCTACATTATCATCATCGACAACAAACACTTGTAAATGCAGGGTGGGGTTGTGGTTAAAAGAGTGGGAGCTGGGTCAGCCTACCTGGGTGTGAATGCCGGCTCTGCTGTTACCAGCTCAAGTGACCTTGAACAACTCTCGTAGCTTCCCTCGGCCTTGTTTTCATTAATAAATTGGGACTCATACTGGTACCTTTGTCATAGGACAGAGATTAAATGCTAGAATATGTGAAAAGCACAACACTGTAAAAATGGGGCCAAACGATGACTCTTAGTAACTGTAGATGCTTAGACTCTGTAGGAGAGACCATCCCCATTCTTGACCGGCCAGCAATCTCTGTTTGCACTTGAATGCTAAATTTTATGTGACTTTAATCAGTTTAGAGTTGCTAAGAACTCACATTTCCTTACTGGGAAATAGAAATTGCTACTGTAGATTTAGTGAAAGGCAGAGACGTGTACTGTCTGGCTCTTCCCTCCTTTGGGTTTAAGGAGGTGTGTACAGTAGGTGAGTCCAAGGAAAAGGTCTGAATTGGGCAGTGTTCATGTCTTTGGACCTCCTCTTAGCAGTAATCTCTCACTTCCCCTCATCAAATTTGAAGCCTCTTCTCTGAATGTCTAGGGTCTTCATGTTGCCTCCTGTGGGAGACTGAAAAACGTGGCAAAGATATTTGACAGCCACTCTCATGAAAAGGTAGAGACTGTTTGTCCACACCTTGAGTCTGGGCTGGTCTAGGCACTTGCACTGACCAACAGAATGTACCAGAAGTGACTGTATGCAAGTTTAGGAGCCTTAAGAGGCCTTTCGTCTTCTGCCTTTGCCTCTTGGAACCCTGCCCTGCAACCACCATGCTATGAAGAATCCCAGAGTGAGAGATCATGAGAGGGTGGTGCAGTGGTTAAGAATCCGCCTGCCAATGCAGGGCACATGGCTCGATCCCTGGTCCAGGAAGATCCCACATGCCGTGGAGCAACTAAGCCCGTGCGCCACAACTACTGAGCCTGCGCTCTAGAGCCCACGAGCCACAACTACTGAAGCCCAGGCGCCTAGAGCCGGTGCTCCGCAACAAGAGAAGCCACCGCAATGAGAAGCCCACGCACCGCAAGGAAGAGTGGCTCCCGCTCCCCTCAACTAGAGAAAGCCTGCGTGCAGCAACAAAGACCCAATGCAGCCAAAAAAAAAGTCATCTCTAAATGCTCACTGTGCCATACAAGATATGATACCATTTACATAAAATCATACGTTGTGTACATTTTTATGTAAAAAGACATTTTAAGATAGATCTATATCTACTGTTTTGTAAGTAGTGCACATCTGTGATGTATGTAAATGTATATACATATTGTATAGTGCAAAACCAAAACTTGATAGTAATATGTATATTGTAAGTTTATTTTGGTAAAAAGAAAAATGTAAACTCTCCAGTCAAAGAATCAGCCAAGTAGTTAGAGCTAATCCCTGTGTGTGTGTATGTATGTCTTTGTGTGTGTGGTATGTATGTAAGTGTACCTTCAGTTGGGTATGTTTGTAGGGAAAAAAGAGAGTTTCATTTTATTTAGAGACTACTACTTTATTTGTAATGTTACTATATATAGACATATGTATATTATATATACACATATGTAACATATATAAAAACATATATAAATATACATATATATATATATATGTCTGTTCAAGGAAAAATATGCGAGGGTTCACACCAGGCTTGTACATTGGTTATCCTGGGTGAGGGAGAGGTGGTATTAGAGGCATAACGATTAGCAGAGATGACAATACTTTTCTTTCCTCTTTTTTCCATTTGTTACAATATGAATCTATTACTTTTGGAATTTTATAATTAGAAAATAAATTTTAAAAAGTTTATATGGTAACTGGTAAACATGTAAAAAAAAAAAAAGAAATATCATGAGAGGAGAGAGGCCCAGGACATTCCCCTGCTGAGCCCACTGGAGTCCAGCGCCAGCTGACCCCCCCTGCTGACTGCAGCCATGGGAGTGAGCTTAGGTGAGACCTGTATGAGTCACAGAGTTGTGAGAAATACTAAACCATTGTTTTAAGCCACCAATTTTCGGGTGGTTTGTTACACAAAGAGTGTATAACTAATACTCCTGCAAACTTCCCAAGACGTCACCTCTACCCCACCCCACATGCCCCACGCACACTCACGAGCGTCTCTCTGACTTGCTGGGCTAAATCAGTGATGCTTTGCTGTGACCCCCATCCCTGTCTTAACCCTACATTAAAACTTTCCTCTGATGTGTCCTGGCCTTTAGGAGCCTTGCAGTCAGTTAATGGGTTTGAAAGCAAACTCATACTGTAATTCATACTGAGACCCTAGGAACTGATATTTGCTTAATGTTTTACGTTGCTTTTTTTTTTTAAATTAGGTTATTTATTTATTTATTTAAAAAATTTATTTATTTACTTATTTATTTTTGGCTGCATTGGGTCTTCGCTGCTGCTGGCGGGCTTTCTCTAGTTGCCGCGAGCGGGGGCTGCTCTTCGTTGTGATGCGCGGGCTTCTCATCACGGTGGCTTCTCTTGTTGCGGAGCACGGGCTCTAGGCGCGCGGGCTTCAGTAATTGTGGCTCGCGGGCTCGGTAGTTGTGGCGCACGGGCTTAGTTGCTCCACGGCATGTGGGATCCTCCCGGACCAGGGCTCAAACCCGTGTTCCCTGCATTGGCAGGCAGATTCTTAACCACTGCGCCACCAGGGAAGCCCCTGTTTTACCTTGCTTTAACCCACAGGAGTAGCTCCTTGCAGTGAAGAAATTTAAGACCTGAGGCAGGCGAGGTCCTGGGAAAGATCCCTCTCGTAAATGGCTGACTCCTTTTCCTAGAGGTAGAACCTTTAGGTATATGAAAGCTAAGTAAGGCGCCTCCCACCTCTGAACTCTTTTCACCTGCTTCTAACATTGCACTTCTTTTGAGTAGGACAGTGGTTTAAAATACCCATTCTTGGGTCCCGCCCACCGAGATACTGAGATTCTGATTCAGTGGGTCTAGGTGTGGTCTAGGTGTCTGTATTTTCATTGATGTTTGGTGACTCTGAAAATCACACACACACACACACACACACACACACACACACACACGGAAAGAATTCAGCCCAGTTCAGCTGAGGAATGAATGGGTACCGGTGGAAGCAGCCTGATATTCACATCACATAGTAACATGGAAGAGGTAAAGGGGGTTAACTTTTTTTTTTTTAATGTATTTATTATTTATTTATTTATTTATTTATGGCTGTGTTGGGTCTTAGTTTCTGTGCAAGGGCTTTCTCTAGTTGCGGCGAGCGGGGGTTACTCCTCATCGCGGTGCGCGGGCCTCTCACTGTCGCGGCCTCTCTTGTTGCGGAGCACAGGCTCCAGACGCGCAGGCTCAGTAGTTGTGGCTCACGGGCCCAGCTGCTCCGTGGCATGTGGGATCTTCCCAGACCAGGGCTCGAACCCGTGTGCCCTGCATTGGCAGGCAGATTTTCAACCACTGCGCCACCAGGGAAGCCCAAAGGGGGTTAACTTTATAATGTGTAACTATCCTTTGTTATTGATTGAGGAAGGGAATTATACTACCAAGTCTCATCACTCAGAAATCTTGATCTTCTGGAATGTAGGATGGAAAGGGGGCTTTGAGAGATGATCTGATCCATAGGCAGAAACAATCATGTCTGCCTAGACATAGGAGAAGCTATCCTATTTCTAAAGGCTCTGAAAGTTGGCAATTTTAAAATCTGGTTTAATCATGCATTAATCCCCAGATCTGGAGTTTACTACCTTTTGTCAGTAAAAATTGAAGCCCAGCAATTTATTTTTTAAATCTTTACATTTTTTGTGCGTTTTACAAACTCACGTCGTACAAAATTCAAAAGGGACAGGAGTGTACAAAGTGAATATTTCCCTCCTATTCTTTTCCCACCTTCATTCAGTTCCCTTCTCTGGGGCCCAATACTTAAAAAAATTTTTTTTTAATAAATTTATTTATTTTGTCTTATTTATTGTATTGTTGGCTGTGTTGGGTCTTGTTGCTGCGCGTGGGCTTTTCTCTGGTTGCGGTGAGCAGGGGCTACTCTTCATTGTGGTGTGCAGGCTTCTCATTGTGGTGGCTTCTCTTGTTGGGAGCACAGGCTCTAGGCACGTGGGCTTCAGTAGTTGTGGCACACGGGCTCAGTAGTTGTGGCACACGGGCTCTAGAGCGCAGGCTCAGTAGTTGTGGCGCAGGGGCTTAGTTGCTCCGCGACATATGGGATCTTCCCGGACCAGGGCTCAAACCTGTGTCCCCTGCATTGGCAGGGCTATTCTTAATCACTGCTCCACCAGGGAAGCCACCAAATACTGTTAAAAAAATGTTTTAATTGAAGTAAAACATTTACATAAAACATAAAATTCATCGTTTTAACCATCTTTAAAGTATATAATTCAGTGGTTTTTAGTATATTCACAGTGTTTTGCAAACATCAACCCAATCTAATTTCAGAATACCCCATTACATCAAAATGAAACTTTATACACCTCCCAATGCCCCCTCCCCCAACTCCCTGGCAACCACAGCATTGGACATTTAATATAAATAGGATGATACAATATGTGGCAACTTGTGTTTTTGGCTTCTCTCACTTAGCGTAATGTTTCCAAGGTTCATCCATGTTCTAGCGCGTATCAGACCTTCATTCCTTTTTATGACTCAGTAATATTCTGTTGTATGGATACACTGCATTTTTTATCCATTCATCCACTGATGAACATTTGGGTTGTTTCCTGCTTTCGGCTATTATAAATAATGCTGCCGTGAATGCTCACGTGCAAGTTTGTGTGTAGGCGAATATGTTCCTAGGAGTGGAATTGCTGGGTTAATGGTACCTCTTTAACTCTTTTTTTTTTTTTTTTTTTTTGGCTGCTTTGGTTCTTTGTTGCTGTGCAAGCTGTGTGCAGCTTTCTCTAGTTGCGGCGAGCGGGGGCTGCTCTTTGTTGCGGTGCGCGGGCTTCTCATTGTGGCGGCTTCTCTTGTTGCAGAGCATGGGCTCTAGGCACGCAGGCTTCAGCAGTTGTGGCACACGGGCTTAGTTGCTCCGCGGCATGTGAGATCTTCCCAGGCCAGGGGTTGAGCCCGTGTCCCCTGCATTGGCAGGTGGATTCTTAACCACTGCGACACCAGGGAAGCCCTATGTTTAACTTTTTGAGGAACTGCTAAGATGTTTTCCACAGTAACTGCACCATTTCCTCTTCCCACCAGCAGTGTATGAAGGTTCCAATTTCTCTGTATCCTCACCAACACTCATAATTTTCTGTTTTTTTATTGCCTTCCTAGTGGGTGTTTGTTGCTAGTGTATGGAAATACAATTGATTTTTGTTTATTGATCTTGTATTCTGCAACTTTGCTGAACTTTTTTATTAGCTCTAATAGTTTTTCTGGTGGATTTTTTTTTTAGTGGTTTCAATATATAAGATCATGTTTTCTCTGAATAGATATAGTTTTACTTCTTGTTTTCCAATCTGAATGTCTTTTATTGCTTTTCTGTGCCTAATTGCACTAGTTAGAACTTCTAGTACAATGTTTAATAGAAATGGTGAAAAGTACATATCCTTTTCTTTTTCCTGATCTTAGGAGGAAAGCTTTCATTGAGTATGGTGGTAGCTGTGGGTTTTTCACAGATGCAGTAGGAAGGTTTGTGTGTGTTCTTTCAGGGATAGTATATTCACATATTAGAAAATATATTAACATAACTTTTAGCCTATATACACTGTCTGCACCTTGCATTTTTCAGCTAAAAATATATCTTGGAGATCTTTCTAAATTAGTGCTTAAAGAATTTCTTCATTTAAAAGAAAATGGTTGCTTGGTTTTTTCATTGTAGGGACACACCGTCATTTATTTAATCAGCCCTCTATTGAAGGATAATCTAACTCTCAGCAGTATTGGTCATATGAATTCAAAATCAGCAATCATTTATTTAATCCCTAATATTTATGTAACTCCTACTATTGTGTAGGGCACAATAAAAGTTATTGAAGAAAGTAGAGTCTTTCATTCACCTCATTTTCCTATTTTTGTTATAGAAATACTTGAGCAAAAAAAAAAAAGTTAGCCTAACCCTATTTCTTCCAACTTTCTAAATTTCAAACACATAGAAGAGTTGAAAGAGTTGTACAAGGTAACTCAAATAATAATTACCTAGATTAATCAATTGTTAACATTTTGCCATCTTTATCTATGATAATATGTTTATTTGCTCTGTTTGCTGAATCATGTGAAAGTAAGTTGTGGATTTCTAGACAATTCACCCCTAAAAATAAGGATGTTCTCCTACTTAACTACCATATTATATCACACAGAAACTTAACTGTTTATTCCTAAATATCATCAAATATCTGATCCATGTTCAGCTTTTAAAATTTGTCCCCGCAGTGTCATTTCAGTGTCTTTTTTTTTTTTTTTTTCTTAATTAAGATCTAATCAAAGTCTACACACTGCATTTTGGTTGTTATCTCTCTTAAGTCTCTTTTTTCTAGAACAGTTCCCATATCTTTTTTTTTTTAAATAATATTGACTTTTTGAAGAGACTAAGCTAGTTGACTTTTAGAATGTCCCACCTTCTAGCTTTGTCTGATTGTTTCCTCATGGTATTGTTTACCCTGTTCTTTTGTTCCCAGTATTTTCTGTAAATTTAGAGGTTAATCCTAAAGTTTTGATAAGATACAGGTTATCTTTGGGACAACATTTAGTAAGTGAATCTATATACTATTGCATCCTATCAGGAGGCATATGACGTCTTTATTCTCCAATTAGTGATGTTAAGTTTGATCACTTGTTTTCAGTAATGTCCTCTAGAACTCTCCATTGAAAAGGTACGATTTCCCCTTTAAGCTCTGATACTTACTCCTTTAATCATTAGAGAATGTCAAAGACTTGTGTTTGGAGGAGAGGCGGTGGAAGTCTTTTTGCTTCTTTTCTTCCTTATATACCTCAATCCCAACTAGTGGTTTAGACAACTTTTAGTTACAAATAGAAATCTAATGGCAGGCATGCAGTAGATCAGGTGACGATCTATAACCTGGAGTAGTAGGGCATGATCAGCCCCTTACTCTGGGATCAATGGAAAGGTCATTGCATTAGAAATCAAAACCAGGGGATCACAGTTTCAGTCTCTAATCTGCCACGAACTAGCCATGTGACCTTAAATCATTTAACTTCTCTGGGCTCCAGTTTCTTCATCCCTGACTTCAGATGGTCTGTAGAGTTCCCTATGGCTCTGGTGATTCTATGGTTTTACTCCATTTCACTTAGTGAAAAATATTAGATCATGTTTATTAGGTGTACAATGTGGGAGCTTTTATTTCTCTCAGAAATTAAAACACTTGGGAATTTCAATTAATTCCATGACTAGGGGGTGCCTACCCCATGTAGGTGTTCACTACATATTCCTGTGAATCAGGATACTAGTTTTGATGAGTGGACTTTTGTTTTCATTATTATGTTTTATTTTTATTTTTTCCTTTTCTTTTCCATGACCCAAGAAAATTGTCGGGCAGCTAGTTTACTTTTTCTTTGTCCTATCGGTTGAACTGTGTCCCTCCACCAAATTTAATGTTCAAGTCCTAACCCCCAGTACCTCAGAATGTGAACTTATTTGGAAATAGCATTGTTGTAGATGTAATTAGTCAAATTAAAATGAGGTTATTAGGGTGGGCTCTAATCCAATATGACTGGTATCCTCATAAAAAGGGGAAATGTGGACAACAGAGACATACACACAGGGAGACTTCCATGTGAAGATGAAGGCAGAGATTGAGGTGATAAATCTATAAGTCAAGGAACACCAAAGATTGCTAGCAAACCACCAGAAGCTAGGAGAGAGACCTGGAACAAATTCTCCTTCATAGCTTTCAGAAGGAACCATCCCTGCTGACACCTTGATGTTGGGCATGTAGCCTCCAGGACTGCAAGACAATAAATTTCTGTGGTTTAAGCAAACTGGTACACTTGGTATCCCTGATCTGGTAATCAATTCCTCGAGGAATTATATTAACCTATAGGGAAAGTAAAGAAATCACAAGCTTTTCTCTCTTTTTTTTAAACCATTTTTAAAAATTGAAGTATAGTTAATTTACAATGTTGTGTTAGTTTCAGGTGTACAGCAAAGTGATTCAGTTATATATACATATATACATATATATGTTCTTTTTCAGATTCTTTTGCATTATAGGTTATTACAGGATATTGAGTATAGTTCCCTGTGCTATACAGTAGGTCCTTGTTGTTTATCTATTTTATAGATAGTAGTGTGTATATATTAATCCCAAACTCCTAATTTATCTCTCTCCCCACCTCCCACAGGCTTTTCTCTTGTACAGATGTCAGAACCCTTACCAGGCTGAAAAGATATGTATGAATATATGTATGTATTCATGCAAATTCTGTATCAGACCAGACACATTTTCTGAACCATTCATGGGGTAATTTGCTGCTATTGTGTCTCTGGTAGGTTTTGTGCATCTGTACATGTGCACATGTGTATATTCTCAGGCATGAATATATAAATGTCAGCCTTACCCGTTCAATAGATTCTGACTCTTGATACCAAGGAGACAGACTAGAACTCATTATTCTCTAACTGAATTTAAATATCTTAGTTGTTTCAGCATACATACGGTCACGTCCCCAAAACAAAAAAATTATAATCAGACTTTTGAGTAAAAATCTTAATAATTGCTCACAATTCCTATATGTAGCAAGATACCAGCCATGGAAAGATATAAAGGGAGCCAGGTAACTAGAAAATTCCTCTGAAGAATACAAAGGATCTGCTAGAATTTTCCATTCATTTCCAAGTTTTGCCAGAATCTTGGAATGTGGACCTCTCGATACATGTTATACTTCAATAGGTAGTTTAAAAAGCACACAAATGCAAAAAATGCTTTTGTTTGGTTCAGATGAGTGGCTTCAGAAAGCTATATGGATGTAGTGGTTTTATGAGCATTTCTTCATCTATTCTAACAGTATAATTTGTTCTGCTTTGGAGGAATTTCCTCACCTGTGTCCTGATGATCACTATGGTTCCTTCCACCTATAAAATGCTATCAGTCTAACATAAATGATAGCAGAAGTAGTTAGTGCTAGCATGAATTTTTCAAATACGACCTTTCAAGGTTGACATTCTGACATAAGCCTTCATCAGTGACTGTTACTTAACAACAAAATCATCTTGCAAACGTAACAAACAAATCTTGCTGTTGTTTTAAAAATTTAACTGTCTGTGTCTTTGATCATGTACTGTGATAAGAACAGAGTGCTAAACCAGAGAGTTGATGGATATGAATAAAAAAAGGGACAATAATGGAATTTTTATACTTACTGATGAGTAGAAGTTCAAGTGTATCTGCATGTCTGCAATTAACGCCTTGTGTAAATGTAAGCAAAATGCACTTATCTACCTGAAAAGAAGCTCATCTTGCAAAAATAAAGATTTAGAATAGTTCTGTTTTGCAATAGGAAAGACTGGTGATAAATGAGAAACGTGTTCATCATAAAGACGGCTGTGGTTCAGACGAGTCCAGATGCCACAGGGTCACTACCAAACTCTTAACACTCGTGGTTGAATTTAGAGTGGTTTGCTTAGGCACATGGTTTGGAGTGAACAGTCATTACCCAGACGTTATACACATGTCTCAACTTCTATAGTGGTATAGAAAGAACGGAGACCTCAGAATCTCCTCTTCGGATTCACAGTGTTACAAAGGCAAACTAATGGAAACCAAAATGAACTCCTACGGGCCCAAAGAACATAACTTTGACACTATCAGCCTAAAACTCTGCCTTTACCTAGTCTCATGGAAGTTCTAATAAACACTGCAGGAGGCATTCATCCAGGGGTAAAATGTATTCCATAAAAATTGTCCTTTCTTTAGGGATACTTCTGGTATGATAAGCACTTATCTCACAAATCGTTCCAAAAATGACTCCATAGTCCATGATTTATCTTTTCAAGTGTGCATCCTAAGAGCCCAACCCTGGCAATTCCATTTTCAAACCCCAAAGAGATATAAGCAGGACTGTGAATTATGTCACCCACCTGATAATAACCAGTGACCAAATTTAATCTGTTTCCAGATTTTCTAATAATGATTCGATGTTACAATGTTTGGCTTCAAAAATGACATAAATAGCACATTTTTTACTGCCAATGTTTTTATGATCTCTTTTCATATGTGTCAGTTCAGATTATTCAAGACATCTATCAGTGTATATCAGGCATTGTGCCACTTATTTGATTTTACTTAGATCCAACTGCTTCTTTTGAAAACCTATGCTGAATTGGGTTCTTGAATTACGATAGTGAGTTTCTCAAGTTCACATATCTGGCAAACAGAATTTTTTTGGTATTTATTAATCCATTTTTAAAAATAATTTTATGGCTAGTGTGGGCTGCCAAACACAAGCTCAGTGAAACTTTACAAAGATGGGGAAGGATTAACTCTTTAATGTAATTATTTATTCCTGTTTTGTTCACAGTGACAATCTGTCTTAAGACACCCTAAGACATGCCCTGGGCTTAGGCTCTTTTCCCCCTAAACTCTCCAGTGTTAGCAGATGTGCAGGGACTCAGGAAGACAATTGTTGATAAAGTACCAGCTAGTTCCCCAAAGACCCAAGGCTTGTATACATCCCAGCAGCCCATAAGCATATCCTTCTTCTGACCCGGCAATAGGAGCGGGCAGAGATGGGAGTGATCCTTTTCCATCTACTCGCCGGAGGATGTGCGTCCACACTTCTCTTTAAGGCTTGGGTGATGTTTGCAGTACGTGTGTGCATGCACCCTGCTGAACCTGGTGTGGATTGTCCAAATGATCTCCCCTTCCTTCCTTCAAACCTCAGCTTGAATATCCCTTCTGCCAGGAAGCCTTCCTCCATCAGCCTAACATGGGGCGTGGATTAGGGTTGGCACATTGCACAACTGTAGAATATATATATTCTTTTTCAGGTTCTTTTCCCTTATAGGTTATTACAAAATATTAAGTATAGTTCCCTGTGCTATACAGTAGGTCCTTGTTGTTCATCTATTTTATATATAGTCGTGTGTATATGTTATTCCCCAATTCCTAATTTATCCCTTCCCCCGGACCTTTCCCCTTTGGTAACCATCAGTTTGTTTTCTATGTCTGTGAGTCTCTTTCTGTTTTGCAAATAAGTTCACTTGTATCAGTTTTTTAGATTCCACGCATAAGTGATATCATATGATATTTGTCTTTCTCTGTCTGACTTACTTCACGTAGTATGATAATCTCTAGGTCCATCTATGTTGCTGCAAATGGCATTATTTCATTTTTTTTAATGGCTGAGTAATATTCCATTGTATATATATACCACATCTTCTTTATCCATTCCTCTGTCGATGGACATTTAGGTTGTTTCCATGTCTTGGCTACTATAAATAGTGCTGCAGTGAACACTGAAGTGCATGTACCTTTTCGAATTATGGTTTTCTCTGGATATATGCCCAGGAGTGGGATTGCAGGACCCACGTGCCCTTCTTATGTGCTACAGCTTCCACTGACTTTACCCTGCTGAAGTGTAACTGTTTCCTTGTCTGCCTTTCCTCCTGAAGAACAGGGACTGTATCTTAGGTGGTTGAACCTGACAGAGTATGTGCTCAGTAAAGGGTAAACTGAGTTGTTAAGTTCTGTGGCTCTGGATGCCGTATCCCCCGATGTGTGGGCCTGAGCAAGCAGTTGCCATAGTCTTGTTTTGGAAGAGAGGTGCTACCCGCGTTAGAGGTCTCCCTATTCCTCGTCATTTATGAGCGTTACCTCCTGCCAGGCCCCAGTACCCTGTGTACCTTCTGAGAGAACAGGGCTGCCGGAGGGCTTGGAATGGGAGAGAGGGGCTAAATAAACCCAGGTGCTCCAGCCTTGGTTGGTACCATGGTTTTTTAAAAAAGCATGTCCACCCCCTTCCACACCCCTTATCTTTTCTAAGGTAGACCTGTCATTTGTAAATTCGAGTTTAGTGGCAGAGGATTATATAATCTGTAAGGTCTGATTTGTTATTTATTCATTTAATATTTTCTTTATATATATATATATATATATATATATGGAAGAATCAAAATCAAAAAAGATGGTTCTGCTTTGTGGAAAACAAATCCTTATGCTATAGTACATTTTTCTATTAAAAAAAAAAAAAGAAAAACTGATTTTCAGAGTTCTGCCAACAACACTCTAAGTGCTAGATTTGCAAATAGGCTTATATTCGTATTTAGAGAATATGCATATTCAGAGAGACATATTATTCAGGAAATATTTGGTTATCTTCAGACTTACTAAAACTTACGGCTAAAAATAAGAGGGGTAAAATATAAATAGTGGGGAAAGTTAGGGAAGATGAACAACAGCCATTACAAGAATAGAAAAGAGAGGAAGAGGTAAGGGGAAGTGTGTGTTATTTTCTGTTTTGGTTTATGTCTTCGCCACTATCTGAAATTCAGTTCAGTTGAACAAATATTAACTAGGTACCCAGCATGCAGAGGGTCAGAAGATGCAATAAAAGCCTCCATGTTCTTGGAGTTGAATAGACAGGATATAATGACTGACGCCCCAACGTTCTTCCCTTCAGGTTATGAAGCCATGATGTAGTTTAGGGTTTGGACTCAGTGCCATGGTAGCCCCGCCCCCTCCCCAAAGAATTGTTCAGACACCCAGGCCTAAGCCTGAAATAAAATTCCTCCAGCCACAATGGTTGGTTCAGGAATGATTGTGTGACCCAATTTAGTCCAATGAGATGCAAAAGGCAGTTTTCTGAAGGCGCCGGGGAGAGTTTCCTGATTCCTAAAACAGAGAATAGACAGTAGGGTATTCTTCCCAGAGCCCCAAGTGGGTATGAATAGGAGACCCACAAGCACTGCAGTCTCTTGCTGTTTGAGAATAAAAGTTGTGAACAGAGGTCAGCAGAGTCAATAAAATCTCAGAGAAATGGATAGAGAGCACTGGTCAGGCCTTGCCTGAATTTGCGCTAATACTTCATTTCATTTTAATTGTATGAATCAACAGATCTTTTTTTATTGCTTAGGGCAGTTTGAGTTGGCTTTTTGCATTCTAACTGATGCACTTGGTAAGCACAATGATATTTATAATGCTTGTCAGAATATGATCAGTGATATAAAGTTTATGATGAAGAACAAAGCAGAGTCCCTCGGGGAGGGGATCCCATTACTAGTAACTGTGGAGTAAAATAATATGAATATTATCAATTAGAAATTAAACTGGGTTTACAAGAAGGAATTAACACACGACAGAACAAATAACAAATGTTAAATAAGAGAAACCTAAGTTAGAAATGAATCATAGAATTTGAGAGTTAGAAGAGATCTCAAAGCTTAGATAGGAAAACCCCTAGATTTCCTGTGTACAAATAGGCCCCGAGAGGCTAAGTGACTTGCCCCAAGTCGCAGAACTGAGTTCCAAGGTTGAGAACCCAGTTTTCTTGAATTCCAAGTGGGGTTCTTTCTGCTGCATTACACATAGTTCCGTCTCTAAAGATAGGAAAAGAAATAGGAAAATGGTATTTTAAAATGTCAGCATAGGAAGGAGAGTGAGGAAAATGCTGCATTTTCATTTAACAGGGATTTAGGAAGCTCATAATAGAAATTTTGGATATTTTGTTTTTAAATAAGGCCGTGGCCTTTACTAAAAGGTTGAGCATATGATACAGCGTGGAACCACCTGGGGTAGCAATGCTATGTACGTCGTGTAAAGCCGGACGGGGCTGGTTCAACCCATTCTCACCCCAAACCCGGGACACCCCGCCCCCCCCCCCCCGAGCTGTCAATCATCTGGCTCTTGATAGAGTTAGACTCTACATTCTTTTACAAGATCAAAAACCATTCCGTAAGAGGTCAGGACAATAGTGTATTCAGCTTGGTGTATTTGCACTGAGGGACATTTTTCTCTATTCTTCCCACATATTAAGTGAGGTAGGAGATTCCAATAGAACTGTAAATGCTAAAACTGCAATAAAATGGATCTCTGGAGTTAGACCTGTGTTCTGGTCTCAGGTGTTCTATTTTAATTGCTCTAAGATCATAAGCACGTTGTATAACCTCTGAGTTTCCATTTCCTCGTCTGTTAAACTAACAACTGCCTTGCCTATCTTTCGGGGTTGTTATGAAGATCAAAAGCGCTCATGACTGTGAAAAGCAGAGGGTGATTTCCACAGCCCTTCATGCCCCTCAATTTAAAGATTAGGGAGCCAGGGGCAGCTGAGTGACTCCCAGGTCTGTTAGTGACAGACAGGTAGACCAACCCCTTCCTGAGAATGGTGAGATTCGACCTCCAGGATAGAGACTCATAATTACATTCAAAACAGCCACCAGATTTGCTAGATTTATTCAACAACCGCCTAACAAAGCTATATATGAACACTGGATTCTACCATTTCTCTTAAAATGATGCCCCAAACGTAATAAAACATTACATAAAATGCCAAGAGAGATCGGTATGAACAATCTAGCAGAATGAAGCCCATTTTAAAATCAGTTTCTAGCACTGTTTTGCTTTTTTAGCTAAAGAAAAGAAAAAACACTCAAAGAGTGACTCAGAAGTTCAATGAAGGAAATGAAAATTATTTCTTGCGGACATGCGTTAACAGTACAGACACTCAACACATCATTGTCTTCTTCAGACCTTTCCCAAATTCTCCTTTTCCCTGAGTTTGTGAACCCTGCAACTTGACTACTCGAGGTATTTACTCACATAACGCTGCCAGTCTCCTGCGTTAACAATTTGAACGATGTCTTTCCTCAGCCAGAAGGAATGTGAGATCTTGTGATCTACCATATTGACATTCTTTCTATACTCTATGTGTTTGTCTGTTTGCCACTTTCACAGAAGGATTTGAAGCAATTTATACAAATATATGCTCTGTCCAAGAATAAAACAAAGTGGAGTGAGTTTGGGGAAAGAAAAAAAAAAATATGGATAAGGAAATGTGATGAACTGCCAGATATATATACACAGTAGCCCAACTCCGTTGCCAGCAGTGGGGGGAAAAAAAGAAAAAAAAAAAAAAAGACTCTAAGCTTTTCGAGAAGCCAGAGCAAAGACAAATCTTTGCTACCTGGTGATCGCCATTTGGTTTATAGTCAGCAGCCTGTGCCGGGCTGGAGAGAAGCAGCAGAAGGGACGCTTGGATTACAGCCAATGCAGCATATACTCTTAGGGAGCCGTACTAGCGAAAGCATTAACTTGCACCCTGAACTCTAAATATTCACTTTTAAAACATCCATCTGTCCACCACCCACGAGCCCAGTGGAGTGGCTGCTTAACTTCTCCAGTGAGTCCCCGATCTACAGACTCTCCTACCCTGGGCAAATTGGGTTATATCCAAATTCAAAGGCTGCCTTTGCTCCCACGGAAGCCACTTCAGCGTCTGCTGCCCTTGGTAATTCACTGCCCTAGGCAACTGCTTGTTCCATCTCTGTTCTTTTCCCAGCCAGAGTCATTGTTGCAACTTATTTGTATGAGTCAATGCTTCTCAGATACCCAGAAGCCTATTCCCAGAGCTCACTCATTAGTCAAGTCTGTTTTTTCACTAATCAATTACATTCTTTTGTAAAACTAGCTAATCTGAAGAAAAGTGAGTTAGCTAATTTGAGAAAACAAGTGTTGAAATTGTTGTAGTATCATGTTAGAGAGAGAGAGAGAGAGAGAGATTCATAGAAAGTGCTTCTCTAAATAAGAGTTGAGGTATATATGTGAATGATGCAAGTGGTCACGGAATTTTAGGAACGAGTCTTTATCCTTGTGGCCATCTCCCTAGATTTTCTTCTCTCTTCCAGTGTACCTTTTTTAAAATTTTTGTTTTATGTTGGAGTATAGTTGATTAACAACGTTCTGTCAGTTTCAGGTGTACAGGAAAGTGTTTCAGTTATACATATACATGTATCCATTCTTTTTCAAATTCTTTTCCCATTTAGGTTATTATAGAATATTGAGCAGAGTTCCCCATGCTATACAGTAGGTCCTTGTTGGTTATCTATATTTTAAATATAGCAATGTGTACATGTCAATCCCAGACTCCCAGTCTATCCCTCCTCCCGACCCTTCCCCCGGGCAACCATAAGTTTCCAGTGTACCTTTTTGACAACGGTGCTATATAAACAACCTTGTTCCTAGTTGAAAGAAAGACCTGTAAAATGACAGGCCCGTGGGTGTGCATGGGAGGGTAAGATTGAGACATGGGAAGTAGACAAAGAATGGGTGACACTATTTGGGCAGCTTGATTTAGCTGTGTCTATAATCATTACTTTGTGATCACTTTTATCACCATCTGCCTAACTAATAGTGTTTTTAAAACCAGGGCCTTAATTCAGCCCCTACGGAGTGTGTGTTTTAAACTCTTTGGTCTATCTAACAACTGGTGAGAAACTATCAGAAACTTGCAGAGAAAATTCTTTCATTCATTTACACAGACTTGAATGTTTCAATTGCATGAACACATCACTTTTATTTTAGTCACAGCTTTCTTCTCTTGTTTTGATCTGCTGTTTGACTTTTTGCCTTGCCAACCCAGATTCAACTGTCTTCAAAGATGTCTTTAGCGATCATTAAAAAAATCAGCTCTCTTTTCTTTGGATAACTCTGCAACCTGGAGAATTAAAACAACATTGTCTAGTTGTGCTGTTGACTCATGTGCAATCTTCAGAAAAGTAAATCATTTTCCTGTGGCTGATTAGCTTTTTTTTAATAAATTTATTTATTTATTTTTGGCTGTGTTGGGTCTTCGTTTCTGTGCGAGGGCTTTCTCTAGTTGTGGCAAGTGGGGACCACTCTTCATCGTGGTGCGCGGGCCTCTCACTCTCGCGGCCTCTCTTGTTGCGGAGCACAGGCTCCAGACGCGCAGGCTCAGTAGTTGTGGCTCACGGACCTAGTTGCTCCGCGGCATGTGGGATCTTCCCAGACCAGGGCTCGAACCCGTGTCCCCTGCATTGGCAGGCAGATTCTCAACCACTGCGCCACCAGGGAAGCCCTGATTAGCTTTTGAAGCAAGGTTTCCATGAACATATGGTCTTTGGAGACTAGCAGTAATTCCATCTGTTTTTCTTTCCTATCCTTTGTCATACAGAATGTGGAGGATCTATAGGAGCTGTAAATTACTGAAATTCTCTATACCTTTAAAAATGCATTTCCGATGCAAAAGATTTTCATTATTTTTGATAAACAGTACAGTTTAGGAAAAGAGACTATTTTTTAATCTGTAAAACTGATATGTTTTATAGATTTGGATTTCTATGGAGTCTATTTTTTTTTTGTCCATCTGTTGTCACAAACTCACAAATGAGAAATAGCAATTATTGTGGAAGCAGAATAACCAGAATAATAATCTCCAGTTTTGGAATAGGTTGTACTATTTTGTATCTGTCTTCACCTGCACATGTCAATCTTAATGCTTCTCTGAGGTAGATAATTTTATGTTATTTTATAGATAAGGATAATGATGTACTGAGAGGTTGATTAAGTCCTGGTGTCATATCACCATGCCACAAAGTAAGATTTTAAAGCTCAAATTCAAGGATCAGAAGTATGATTTGCTGCCAAACCACATCAGAAAAGATTCCCAGATTTTGACACCAAGGTTGTGTCTATTTGACATAAGGATATGCAGGTTGACTGGGTCAACTTTTTCTCTGCCTCTCAGGTCCTCTTTCCACTTAATCAAATACGACGTAGCCTCGAAAACAAGAGCCGTCACGCTCTCCCAAAAGTTTTATCTTTATAACAGGGAATATAAGCCTAATACTTATAGAGTTGTTTTGAGGAGGAAATGAGAAGATGTACAGGCTTTGTTACAGACACTGGCACTTAGTAGGTATTCAATAAATGTTAACTACTATTATCATTATGATCAGCTCATAGAGGAAAGAAATGGAGGACTTCAAAATCCCTGACTTGGAGCAGATTAAAAGAATGTTTGTAATAGGGTGTTTACTTTGAAAAAGAGAAAGTTTCAATTGTTTCTTCCAAAAGCTTGGAAGAGCTAAAATACTCTTCTGTAGACGCACAATGCTTGGAGCCAGGAATTCTGTCATGTATTACCTTCTACCTATTATCAATTCTTGTCGTCTACTATCATCTATATATCTACTATCTATCATTATCTATTGATTTTCTGTCAGTTATCTATCATCTGTTATCATCTATTATCCTATTACTCGAGAATAAATTTTTATCCCGTAACTCTCCCATTTACCCACAGCCAACTGACAAGGGTCAAAGACCTATCACAGGGATAATAAAGGAGAAATAGCAAAGTGGTAGCTAGCAACCACTTATGAAATTACCAATATTTGATGATTTTTGACCTACATGAGTAGCAATTTCATATGATTCAACCTAATAGACTATGAATCCAGACACATCCAGGCTATGAATTAAAACCTAAGAGACAATGTATTTTCTATTGTTTTTTTCTGACCTACTTCCAAAGCATATGAAACAAACATATAGCAAAAGATAAAAAAAATTGAATAGGAAATAGTGATTCACCAGGGTTGTTCAAAGTTTAGAGAGTACAAATGAATTCAGCACAATTTCAGTTTATTGCACTTGCCATCTTCAGAAGCCATTTTAGATATAGGAAATGGCATTTTCTAAATATAAAACAGAAGTAAACATTAAAAAAATTATGGCTATTTCTAGCATGAAAGCCCACTGTCTTTTAAATATTTCTTTTTAAATTTAATTTTATTTTTGGCTGCATTGGGTCTTTGTTGCTGCGCACAGGCTTTCTCTAGTTGCGAGCCGGGGCCACTGTTCATTGTGGCTTGCGGGCTTCTCATTGCGGTGGCTTCTTTTTGTTGTGGAGCACGGGCTCTAAGAGCCCGGGCTTCAGTAGTTGTGGCATGCGGGCTCAGTAGTTGTGGCACATGGGCTCTAGAGCACAAGCTCAGTAGTTGTGGCACGCGGGCTTAGTTGCTCCGCGCCATGTGGGATCTTCTTGGACCAGGGCTAGAACCCGTGTCCCCTGCATTGGCAGGCGAATTCTTAACCACTGCGCCACCAGGGAAGTCCCAGGACAGGGTTATTTTTAAAACAAAATTCTCTGCTGCCTTAGACTATATATTCTTATTATGTGTTAAATAGCTCTAATACTGAAGAGTATTTTTACACGATAATTTTATACCTTCCTTCTTGCTGTTTCCTGCTTCCTTAATTGGTCACCTCGCTAACGGAACTCTCTCTTTGAAACATTGCGGCTTCCCTGTCAAAACGGAGAGGCCAACAGTCTGTAAGTAATGCTGTCTTCAAGGCTGGGATTATTATGATTCCATCCGTCTTTCTTTCCTATAAGCTACCGTCCATTATAGGCCATACACGCTTTCCCAGCACAGGCTGACCTTCAGCATGCTAATGAAATCAAGACATGTCTTTCACCACACAATTAAATTTCAGTGAAGTTCAGAGGTTTTCAGATGTGACATCTTGAAGACAATTTCATCTGCAGAAGTTTCACAAATCACACGCTGGCAAATTATCAGCTGTACAGAGTCAACACTCTCAGCTGTATCTCCTCAGGAAAACAGGCTGAAGTATTAACAGGAGGTTTTCTGAAAGGCTCCCTATGGCACCTTTGCTGAAAAGATATTAAACCAAACAGCTGCTGATATGGAAACTGGCTGTTTGAACTCTAACTCAGATATGTTGATAGGGGAGCCTATGATGTCTGACAAACGTGATGCAGGAAATGACTAAACATTTAATACTTATTACTCTGCAGTATTTCTGGGGCCAGGGAGGTAGCAGGGATGGCGTTGTATGGTGCTAAACCGAGACCCAGGTCAGTGAGACTTGAAAGGAACCATTCCTTTGTCCTCCTTTCTAGAGTTTCAGGCATTATAAATATTAACTTGTCGAAGATCCTGCTTCAGAGCCATCCTTGACAGGACGAATGAAACACTTTGCAACACCTTAAAAAGAAACAATCCTATCACTGCTGCAGAGCTAGTTTTATTATCCCACTTCCTAAAAAAGCCAAGAGACCTCAATAGCTCTGGCAGAATCTTTGTAAAGGTGATGGAATTTGGCCTTTTAATGACGCAAAAAGATGCACGCATGGATTTTGCAAGTTTATACTTCCACGTACATAAATGCTGGGTTTCACACATGTTTGAACTGTTTGGACTTTTAAAATAAAATAAATACAGATACTATCGTATGGAATTTCTTTTAAAAGCACAAAAAGTTAAGAGTATAAAAGTGTATTTGGGTTATGTGGCACAGTTGGTCTTTCACAATTTTAGAAAAATGAAAGAAAGCATTCTCATTGCAAATACTGTTATTTTTAACCAGTACAAAAGTCATCAGTTGTGCTAAAATTTCCATAAATGCAAAATAAGTGTGTTCCAACATAATTCAAGACCATGGATGACAATCCAAGAAATACTTACTAAGCCAGCGGTCAGGCAGACCATGGCCAGAGGGTCAAATCCAGCTCCCAGCTGATCTGGGAGCTTAGGATGGTTCTTATATTTTTAAAGACTTGTAACAAAGAAAGCAAAGAATGATCAATCGCAACTGTTCATGGCTGGCAAAGCCTAAAATATTGGCTAACCAGTCCTTAGCAGAAAAACTTTGCCCTCTCCTGTAGTAAGCAGTTTGCTATGCTGTGAGCAGAACTGCGTCTTCCGTCAGACCATGCAAGATTGAGTAAAATCTTCCTTGCCCCTTAATAGTTTATAATCTACACATAAGGGGCATAAGGCCAGTAAGCTCGATTGTAAAGTAAATGGCGCCAGATAAGGGCTTCAAAGGAAGAGGCACCAGGCCTGGTGGAGAAATAGGGAGTGGCTTCTTGGGAGGTGATTCAGATGAACCCTGAAGATAAGAGAGTTTGAAGGAGAGAGGTGGGTGGAGTGAAGAGGGGGTCAGAGAAACCGAAATGCAGGGAGTGCTCCGGAACCTCAGGGCGAGTCAGTTTCAGAAGCAGGTGGCTGAAGGGGTGGCCTACCAGGCAGGAAACCCAGGCAAGGGTATAGCACAGGCCACGGGTAAGGAGTTGGTAGGGAATCTAGAGATTCATTCTCTTAGAGGCCCAAAGGACAGCAATTCACGCTTTTACTTTGGTGTCTGATGTAACTGTATTCTCCTATCCTTACAGGGAAGTGTTGGATTATACTCAGTGACAAACGAGAGAAATAGTCCCTCTTAGCCTGAGTATCTAGTAAATGAGTGGCTTTGGCTGTAAGTCAATGAATAACATTAATATATGCAGTTACCAAGTCACCATTAATAAAGCACTGCAGAGTTTCAATCTACTCATCAGAATTCTTAAATGTCCTATTTTTAAGGCAGTTCAAACCGAGGCAAGGCAGCCGAGGCTGCAAGGCTTCCAGGAACACGGAGTCCTGCCTCTGAGGGCTTCCCTGACTCAGTGCGTGACCTTCGGCAAAGCGCTCAGCTCTGTCTCAGGTGCCTTGGCAATAAAATGGGGGTAACAGATCTTCGCCACCTCACAGGCATGTGACGGAGAGCAATAAATGTCCGCCAGAAGCTTTCAAGATAAGTGCTCTTGGAAACTGAGCTGTGAAAAGTTCTCTTTCAGGAGTTCAGGGGAGAAAAAAAAAATTTTTTTTAAATCAAAATAGGACACTGTTTATAGCTTCTAAGAGTCAAGAGCTTTGCAACACAGAAAGGATCACTGATGGAAGATGCAGAGCCTACAGATTGCTAAGGGTGCCCATAAACTACCAGGAGAGTTCTGTTCTGTAAGTTAATATGAGGGAAGAAATTGTTTTAGTTTAAGGTGGGAGAGGATACTGAAAATCCGACAGCACTGCCCCGCACAGGACAGCCACATGTGGCTGCAGGATCTGCACTTCCAGAGCTTGGAATATTCTGCCCACTTCTCCTGTGTGTTATTCAGTTATGAAGGTACACTTTCTTTTCTCCTGAGACTTTCATAATGTGCTAGAGAGAGACTGTCGTCAGTCTAGGGACAGAAGGGCTGCCTCGTAGCTGGCAGTCTGTCACTGGCCCTTGGAGTTTGAGGGAGATGCTATCAGGTTGAAAATACTAACATTTCAAAAGAACATTGAAGAACCGACCCCTAGGTATGCCCACACCACAGCTAGAGCAGACTCCTGGGGATACAAGACCTGAGCTGCTCTGCTCTGTAGAATTCACGGTGAAGTATTTCTAGGATTCTGCCAAGAACGCGCACCTTTTTATCCTCTCCTCCTCCTCTTCCTCCTTCCCTCCCCCATCTCTCCTTCCCCTCACTCTCTCTCTCTCTCTCTCTCTCTTCCTTTCTTGCTTAAAGAAATCTTGATCTTAGAGTTGACCAAACAGGAGAGATAGGCCAAAAGAATTCAACTTGCAATTTGCAATCTTGTTGGGAGGACAGCAGCTCAAAACCACAAAGCCCTGAGTTTGACCCTAGCACTCTGTGGCTACACATGACTCATCTTGATAATTATCAGACTGAGTCTTCTCTATTGGTTTGACAACACCTGATGAGTGGAAAAAGAACTTCAGTCAAATGTGCACCCCTAATAATCGCTCTCCTTATTGCCTTTCTAGACTCGTTGTTCTCTTAATTTTCCTGGCATGTATCAAACGGTAAGATATCCATGCAATCCTTGGGTGCTGCTTAAAAAAAAAAGATAAACTGTTTTCAAATCCTTGGAGAATGTTGCCTGAGTGACGAAGGGAACAGCAAGGCAGAAGTACCAGTCGGGGGTGGCTGGAATAGGAGGAAGTGCCCTTTAATGAAATCTTGATTTTCTATAGCTTTTTTAATAACAGGGTTGCTAAGTAGGAAAGTCACTGGAACTCGAGTGCAGCAATTTTGCCCCTTTTTTTTTTTGGAGCTCTCAGTTTACTGAAGCTCCCTGCCACCTCATCTGTCTATAACTTTTCATCACTTTTTCCTCAAAGTAAGGAATGTGTCCCAGAAAATGCACCTCTGTGACTTAGCAACGTGCCAAAGTGATCTGAGCCTTCCCAGTGTTCCAAAGGAAGCAATGATTTGAATTCAGCTGCTCAAACAATTAGTCTCTAAGCAGGCAGCTTGAAACTTCCTAAAAGTAATGGTGTAAGTTCTGGAGGGGAAATCAGCTTGTTGGTAATTGTTTTAATCTTTCAGTTAATCAATCGTTCGTTTGGTTGCGTACAGTCTTTTGAGCCTGATACTCTGCTAAATTAATCTTGATGTTAAAGTAAGATGGGAACAAGATCAATTTCTGTTCAGCGAAACTATGTACTTTCTGACATTGAATTGTACTTGCAGATCCATAGTAAAAATCACGTTTGAATGAACCACAATTGCAACAGTGTGTATAAGCTATACACATACACATATATAACATATACATATATATCAATAACTTACATATGTAACTTATATATATGTCTGTAATGTATATTTAGGTGTATATATATGCACCAAATAATTACATTATTTACAGCAGCACTATTCATTATAGTCAACAACTGGAAACAACTCAAATGTCCATCAACTGTAGAATGGATAAATAAATTGTGACATACTTATACAATGACCTATTACATAGCAATGAGAATGAATGAACTACTGCTACAAAAACATAGAGGAATTTTACAAACAAAACACTGAGCGAAAGAAGTCAGATGCAAAAGGACACTTAACTATAAATCCATTTACATGAAGCTCATAAACAGTCAAAATTAGTCTATGGAGATCTATTCTAATAGAAATCTGAACAGTGGGTGTCTTTGGGGAGAGGGATACAGAGACTAAAGGGAGAACAAGGGAGCTTCTGAGTTTTGGTGAGGGTTACACAAGTATATTTGCTTTGCGAAAACTCATTGCGCTATACAATAATGATTTGTCAGCTTTTATGTACGTGTGCTTTACTTCAGTAGAAATATACTCAAAAACCTGCAGAGTCATTATGATCTGTTTTGGTTTAGTGTAATTTCACTTTTCATCAGAATGAAAGAGATCAAAATTTTGTGAATGCTTTCAAGATGCAAATAAGAGGAGACCCAACTCAAAATGGTTTAAACAGGGGTTGGCAAACTTTTTCTATAAAGGGAAAATAGTAAAGATTGCAGGTTTTTCAGGCCGTGTGGCTTCTTGTCAAGACTACTCAGCTCTACTGCAGCGGAAGAGTCGTCACAGACAACACGTGAACAAGTGAGCGTGGCTTTGGTCTAACAAAATTTATGTGATCGTGGGGCCATCACAGAATTCTGCCTGCCACGAGCTCTAACGTGAAAAATTAAATCAGGTAATAGAAATAGAATCAGGCAGTAGAAAATTACACATTCGGAAGAAATGGGCTTTCTTTGGCATTCTCCTTTCTCGGAGGATTTATATTTAAAACCCAACTCCATAAAAACAAAGATAACATGAAAGTCCTGAAAGATCTTTAGCTATTTGCTGTAGCAGGATTGTCAAAATACCAAGTAAAATACTGAACTGTTTTCATAAAAACGATCAAAATGGCAAAGGCTTTTATTTAAAATTTTGTCTATTTATTTCTGGACTAAGTGATACATTCACAGGGCTCACATTTCCGAAGATAAAGGGACGTGCAGTGACAATCTCTTTCCCAGTTGTCTCTTTTCTGTCTCATAACTGATGACTGCAGGTCCTCATTTACCTTTTTCTGTGCAATAGATCATGGAAATCATTTCACATCAGTACATAGAGGGCTTCTCCATCCCTTTTAACAGCTGCATAATATTCCATTGTATTGATGGAACCGATTTATTTATTTCCTATTAATATTCACTTAGATTGTTCCTCATCTTTTGCTATTACAGAAAATTATATATTAAATAACTTAGTATCCAGATTATTTCACACATGCTTGAGCACATAGGCAGGATAAATCCCTGCAAGTGAAATTGCTGCGGCATAGTATACGTCCATTTATAATTTTGATATATGTTGCCAAATTGCCTGTGATGGTGGTGTAATGATTTAAACTTTCAGCAGTAAAACTGGAGTACCTGTTTGACCATGCTCTCTCCAACAGTGAATTTTACTTAATCTTTTCCAATCTGATAGGTGAAAATGATATCTTATTATGAGTGAAGTAGAGCTTTTTTCCACTTATTTCTTTTTCTGCAAACTGTCTTTTTTAATGGAAACATTGATCTTTTTCTTATTAATTTGTAGGAATCCTTTATGTTATAAGAATGGCATTTTTTTAAAGTTTGTTGTTTGTCTTTCAACTTTGCCAGTGTTTGTTGTTGTTGTTTTGCCATACAGAAATATTTGACTTTATGTATAAATCAACTTTTTTTATGGATTCTGACTTTTTTCTATATTTCAAAGGGCCTACTGTTCTCTAAGATTATGTAAAAAATTATCTAACAATTTATTCTGGCATGCTCAGGATTTTCTTTATTTCTACAAATGTTACTCCATCTGGAATTTATTATGGCAAAAGGTATATAAGGTTTGGATCCAACTTAAAATTTTCCCCCCAGAGGACTGCTCGGTTGTTTGCACACCATTTATTGGATAAGCCATCTCTCTCCACTGACAAAAGATGCCATTTTATCTTATACTAAATGTCTTTTTGTATCTGAGTCCATTTCTGTTCCACTGAGCTGCCTGTCTGTTCAGGTACCATGCCTTTTTAATTATTGTAGCTTTACATTTTACTATATAACACAGCTAGGCAACCCTTGCTTCCCTTTTTCAGGATTTTCCTGCATACACTTGCTTGTTCATATTTCCATATTAATGTTATAATCAACTTGTATCATTTTAAAAAAAAACTTTTTTAAAATTGAGTTGTTTTTTTTTTTACATGTATAGGTAATTTAGGAAGAATGACATTTTTATATTTATTTTTATTTTTTTAAATTTATTTTATTCATTTATTTTTGTCTGCATTGGGTCTTCTTTGCTGCGCGTGGGCTTTCTCTAGTTGTGGCGAGCCGGGGCTACTCTTGGTTACGGTGCACAGGCTTCTCATTGCGGTGGCTTCTCTCGTTGCGGAGCACGGGCTCTAGGCACGCGGGCTTCAGTAGTTGTGGCACATGGGCTCAGTAGTTGTGGCTCGCAGGCTCTAGAGCGCAGACTCAGTAGTTGTGGCGCACGGGCTTAGTTGCTCCGCGGCATATGGGATCTTCCCAGACCAGGGCCCGAACCCATGTCCCCTGCATTGGCAGGCAGATTCTTAACCACTGCGCCACCTGGGAAGCCCAAGAATGACATTTTTATAAAGCCTTTTTACTTAAAATCATGGATATCCTTCCCTTTGTTCAAGTCTTCTTTTTGAACCTCAGTAACTTTAAAAGTTTATTCTTAGGAATTCAATCTTTTTGTTGCTAATACAAATGGGGTCCTTTCTTCCATTATATTTTCTAACTGTTGTTTCAAGGACTTTTAAAAGCCAAAGAAAAAATTTATTCTTATCTCAATAAATGGAATTTTCTAAACCATCGTAAGTAACCATAGCACTTGTAATTTAATTCTGTTCAAAATATTTCAAAAGGAAAAAAAAATCGCAAATTCATACAAGTAAAAGGATATTAGGAACAGACTAAAATATCTTTTTAAAACTATTTATTGATTCACATATAAAATGAATAAATAGAATCCACATAATTTTCTTGTTCTCACAAATCACTCACTGTTCATCTTTTGCCTAGTAGGGCGCGCAGATTGTTTTTGCTCAGTGCTGCTTAGGGAGCTCTGCTAATTACTTACCTCTCCCCAGGTGTAGGCTGGCAGCTCAGCTATTCTGATTCTTTCTCACCTAGATCTTAAGAGACAAACACTGCTGGGGACTAGAGCTTGCAACTCGAGCAGAGGAGACAGATGATGCCTCCCTGCTTTCCCCCCCTGCCAGTTCCCCTCAGCACAGCCTGGGGAAGAAATATGTATCCAGGAAACCACAGTTCTACCCAAACCTGAGAACATTTCCAAGGTTAGCTGGAAAGAAGAAAGAGGAAAGTCTTTTCAGGGGACCTCCATTTTGGTAACCTGGGAGGGTGCAGTATGGACGAGCAAGTTGTTCTAAGAGGGGAGCCTGGAGCTGGGAGGTCACTAGGCTGTGTAGCCTTAGGGTGGAGTTTTCCTTTAGTGAGTGGTCACATTCTAGTCTTGGGTCTCATTCTTAGAACCGAGTTGGTTGGCTCTCTGACTTTGGAAGAATCACTGATTGGGCTGCGAGAGGAAAGAGTAGGGTGACTTCTCACCTCTCCTTTCAGGCAGGGGAGGAACTGGAGGCCATAATTTCCCCTTTCTGACACCTGAACAGCGTTCTTGTAGGCAGAAACCCTACCGATCCCATTGCTTGGGTTAACTGGTGGCCCCTGTATTTATTGAAAGACAATCAAGAGGCCTTCTGCAGAGTAACACTAACAAGGAGTAGAAAGGTTACGGAGTGTCCACCCCTGTCTCTGCCATGTACATGGATTCCCTTATTTTAATCCTCACAACAGCCCTGTAAGTTAAATATTTCTGTTATTTTCAACTCACAGATGAGGAATGTCAGGTTCAGGGAAATTAACTAAGATGGCAAAAGACAGAGTCAGGATTTGAAATCAAGTGTCTGCCTTTGATGATCAAGCTTTGTACCACTATACTTGGCTCTTATGAAAATTAATGGTAAACCTCAATATTTGGAAATAAGGATGAGCAAAGGAGTTAAAGTTGCTTCTATATACTGAGTACTTCTTCCTATACTTTTACGTATGAACATTTATTCTAAAATGTGGGTTTTACATATATAGGCAGAGCTCATGTCAATGAGAGTAGTTGTAAACTCCACTCAAAGGCATATAATATTTTGTTCAAGTGATACATATACTCACAAAGACATTGAAACATAAATAACAGATCAGCTAGCATGTTTATTCTACAGTGCTCTGAAGACTGTTCTACTTGTGACTATAATTCTGTACTCATAGTTTATTACATTCTTCCAGAGATGTCAGATGTGTGATGCCAGATGTGTGTGTATGTGAGTGAGTGAGTGTGTGTGTATGTGAGTGAGTGTGTGTATTTATGAATAATATGATTTCCTTGTGGGTGTGAATTTCACCCTCTTTGTGATTCCTGTGCCCTAACCATATTGCTAGGCAACACCAAGAAACACACAGCCCACATTCTCCTAACTCCTTTTGATGTTCCACAAATGGACTTTTGCTTTTCTGTGCAAGCAGAGTCACACCAGTGGGTTTAGAATTTCGGATTTTTAAGTCATCAGGTGTCCACGCAGATCTAGACCAAGTGACCATAACTATCAGAAACTGGCAGAAAAGAGGAAGAGCTGGCATAAGGGACTTGCACATATTTGTTTTAAGTCTTTAGCTGATAATTCATTAGTGAAATCAAATGTGATTCTTGTAGGTGACATGAAGGAGAGAGAGGGTGCTGGCTTCCTTCTAAAGTACTCCTAGGACTTGGAGGGTAATTGGGTAAGGAGTACTCTTCATGATACTGGTGACGTCAACATACACAATTCGCCAGATGCAAATCGGGTGCACATCTCCTCGGTCAACATAGAGACTAGTATTTTCAGGTCCGGCTCTAGAGCTTAGCAGAGCACAGTGAATGGATCCTGTGTCACAAGCTAAAGTCACTTAGAGCCCTCCTGCTCTCCGTTTCTAGAGAAAGGTCAGAGAGAGGCTTCAGTAGGCTGAAAAATGCCAGAATTGGGCCTGCAGTGGACAAATGCTTAGCACTTCATTAGGACATAAAAGATCTCTTGGTTTTTCCCCATCCTCTCAGGGAACCACAGGAAGCAGAATTTTCAGGTCTTTACACGGCTGACAGACATGACTGAAGAAGTAGCACTGCCCAAGTCAGAAAGTCTGTGATGGCGCACTGAGCTGACACTCAGCCTGTGAAAGCAAATATCACATTACAGTACCTTAGTTGTAGGCTTAAGAAACTGCAACATTTTTGCCAGTTGGGAGATAAAAATGAAATGGAAATGGGGCCACTGGTAAGAACTAAACGTATGGGAAAATATGGTTGTATTAGTTATCTAAGTCTGCGTAACAACTTCCCCCAAAGCTTAGCAGTTTAAAACAATAATAAACATTCCTACACATGGTTTCAATAGGTCTGGAATGGAAGAGTGCCTTAGCTTGGTTCTGTGTCATGATCTCGTATGAGCTCGCAGTTAAGATGACAGCCAAGGCTGCAGTCGTCTGAAGGCTTGAGTGGGGCTGGAAAATCCACTTTCAAGATGGTTTAATTGCATGACCTGCAAGTCATTGCTGGCTTTTAGCAAGAGGATTTAACAGCTAAACATGTGGCTTCCTACGTGTCCTCACAACATGGTAGCTGCCTTCTCCAGAGTGGATGACCCAAGAGAGAGCAAGACAGAAGCCACGATGTCTTTTGTAACCTAGCATGAGAAGTCACACTCCACCATCTCCACAATATCCTACAGGTTATACAGGTCACTCCTATTCACTATGGGCGGGGACAACATATGGGTGTGAACGCCAGGAGGTGGGAATCACTGGGGCTGGCCATCAAGTGATAGAGACATATCTGTGCATACAAGATTGAGAAGAAATTCATGTATTGATTGAGTGATTGACTGCTCTACGGCAGAGGTCTCAATGCAAGCGGCAAGCAGTTCTGTAACAGACTCACCTGAGGAGCTTTAACCATGGTTTCCCTGCCCCACCCTAACCCCCAATATTCTGATTAAATCAGAGATGATACCCAGATTTGGGAACTACTGGATTACGTGACCACCAAGGTCAAGTCCCACCTTAATCCTGTTCGCCAAACTTTCCTATCGTTTACCTAGTGTTACCTGGGGAGTTTGTTAAAAATACAGATATCCATGCTCCACCTCTAGCTTCATGAATCAGAGTCTCCAGGGAGGGGCCTAAAAATCTGTATTTTGGCTTAATTTTTAAAATTCTTGACCAGGTCATACATTGAACATGAATAGAAATCCCAAAAGATATAAAAGAATGTCATTGAAAAGTCCCCTTTCCAACCTTGTCCTCCCAACATCCCAATTCACCTTCTGGAGGAGGTGATGAGTGTTACTGGATTTTTTTGGTATGTGTATATTCCTCCAGCAATATGTGAATATATAACACATGTAAGGTAAATATATTTACTTTCCATATATATGTGTGTATGTATATATGTGTGTGTGTGTGTGTGTGTGTGTGTGTGTGTATTTTTTAAAGAAAAATCCAAAGAGTATACAGTGAAAAGCCAGTTCATTCCTGGTCCTGATCTCCATTTCTCTTCTTCAGAATCAGTCAGATTCAAACGCTTTTCCCAGTTTTTTGTGTGTCTCTTTCAGAGATAGAACTCTGTCATTTTAACAAGTGACTCAAGTCATTCTTATAATCTGGTGGGTTTGCGACACCCTGATCTTTCCAAGTAAATTGAAACAGCTAGAAAACTTCACTTGGTTACGCTTGAGTTGTATGAAATGCATTTAGTTGGATTCTATCCTGGATGTTATACTTAGTTTTGTGGATTTAACCATTTTTTTTTTTAGAAATTCACGTTCCTTTATTTATTTATTTATTTATTTATTTATGACTGTGTTGAGTCTTCGTTTCTGTGCGAGGGCTTTCTCTAGTTGCGGCAAGTGGGGACCACTCTTCATCGCGGTGCGCGGGCCTCTCACCATCGCGGCCTCTCTTGTTGCGGAGCACAGGCTCCAGACGCGCAGGCTCAGTAATTGTGGCTCACGGGCCCAGTTGCTCCGTGGCATGTGGGATCTTCCCAGACCAGGGCTCGAACCCGTGTCCCCTGCATTGGCAGGCAGATTCTCAACCACTGCGCCACCAGGGAAGCCCAACCATTATTTTAAAAGGCCTACTATGTGCCGGGCCCAGGCGGTGGTGAACAATGAACCCAGCTCACAGGTGCTCACAATCTGATAGAGGAAACAGCCACTTTCAGCCCGAGTGTTATGAGGAAGGTGCATGTGGGGACCACAGCAGCTGCTGGCACTGGAGGTGAGGGGGGCGTTCTGAAGGAAGAGCTTTCCACCCTGAGGCAAAAGGGATGATGAGGTGGTGCAGACCAGGCAAATGGAGAAGGAAAGTATTCCTGGCAGAGGAAAAAAGAAAGATGCAAAGGCTTTAAGTTTCGATCCAGTCTGCTGCTCTCGGCAACCGAAAAGTAAAGCATTGTGGTGTTTGTGTGCAGGAGAAGTTCAAGATAAAATGAGGGAGGTTGGGACTTCCCTGGTGGCGCAGTGGTTAAGAATCCGCCTGCCAATGCAGGGGACATGGGTCCGAGCCCTGGTCCGGGAAGATCCCACATGCTGCGGAGCAACTAAGCCCATGCGCCACAACTACTGAGCCTGTGCCCTAGAGCCCGCGAGCCACAACTACTGAGCCTGCGAGCCACAACTACTGAGCCCACGCACCTAGAGCCCGTGCTCCGCAGCAAGAGAAGCCACTGCAATGAGAAGCCCGCGCACCACAATGAAGATTAGCCACCGCTTGCTGCAACTAGAGAAAGCCCGCGCACAGTAATGAAGACCCAACGCAGCCAAAAATAAATACATAAATAATTAATTTTAAAAATATATATTAAAAAAAATGAGGGAGATAAACTGGGATCAAAATAAGATGGGAAAAAATAAGTCAGGCATTAAGCTTGGGAATGATATAACCAGTGTTTAAAAGAAATGAGTTGGAAGGGGGTGGGAGTGGAGTCAGGGAGATAACTGAGGAGACCAGGACTGGCTTGAATTAGACGGCCGTGGTAGGGAGGGAGAAGACGGCAGACATTTTAAAGTTACTTAAAAGGCAGATTCAGCAAGAGTTGGTGATGGATTGAAAGGGCTGTAACTGGGACAGCCCCAGATTTCTACGATGGGCAGTCAGGTGTTTTCACTTCAACCGGGAACACAGGTGGGAAAGCGCTTTGGGAAAAGGGATTTGGGAGAATGAAGGATTGAGTTTGACATTTTCAGTCCGAGGAAGAAAGGAGAGCTAAATTAAAGTCTGCAGTCCGACTGAGAAATGAGTCGTTTGGTGGTAGCTGGTGGCAGGACAGGCATCTCCTAATTCCTCTTTAAACCTTATTGAGTTTGCATCTCGGCCTCCACCCCTGCTTTTTCCCTGCCCCCCACACTCCCGACGCCCCTCCTAAAGCAGGCTGAGCCTAATGGTCTTTTCGTCCTCTCTGCATCCTCCAGAGTGGAGGGGTCCGAAGGATGGTCCTGCGTTGTAAGCTGCCGTGTTTACAAAATTCAGGAGCTGGTGTGTTAGGTTCTGTAAAAAGAAAATACTCTTAAGGTGCTTATAAACCATCACCTAATGGTTCCATGTTTACCAGAATAGTGTACAGCACGGATTCTGACTCTCTTTAGTTTCTCGTTTACTCTGGGTACTAATGATATACCTCTTTAGTACTGCACTGGCCACCGATTGCACTGTGGATGTGTTTGTAATAATGTAAGCCTGCAGTCATAGTTTCCTTTGCCATTTGCACTTATTAACTCCTTTCGCCGGAATTAATAGAACTTAAGCAAGTTAGATATTGGAAAATACGCACCTTTGCTTTGTGCTGTGAACAACCAGCCAGAGGCATTTCAAATTGTGAGGGTGACTAAGAAAATAAAATCTTTGCTATTGTGCAGAGAAATCTGAAGAATTTTATCCATCCTTCGGTTCTCTCTAAATGGCTCATTGTATGCTATCTGTAATGGCTCTAGGACAGATTTCTCTCTGAACTTCACAGCATGGGTGGAAGAGAGTAATTTGGCCTTTATTTTTTCCTGGCAGTCGGTGCTGGTCCATTTATATGGTATGTTCACAGGAGAGCTGACAAGTGTTGAAAGGTTTTATTCGATATGCATTTTTTTTTAAAGTAGAAACAAATCCGTAAAAATAGGTACGTTTAAGCTAGTTTTCCTAGTTATTCTTAAGACCATAACCAGTTCGGTTTCATTAAGGAGTTCCACCTCAAATAGACTAACTAGCTATGTTAAACAGTCTGGGCTATGTTTAATATTCATGATAAAACCGTGTACTGTATGAACAGTTTTTAATGATATAAATGCAAAATCACATTATTTTTCTGTGTAACTTGTAAAAGCCATTCCTTCTAAAATGGGGCTGCTTATGCTAATTTGTTATAGTTAGTGAGTTGCAGGCAGCTCTGTGAATTTACTTTTCTTGGCAGTTCTAGAATATCCTGCCATAACACATACTGAAAAACTGTTTGATGGGTTATGAAAATCTGGATGTACTAAAGGTACATCTTGTGCAAACCGTAAAATAAATACATGATTACATTTAAAAATCTGTTATCTTATCAGGTTAAGGAAATTGTCATTATAACAACCCAAGGAAAATTAAACCATTTTCAACGGAAGATATACTTCCCCTTTGTACATCCTGTAAATATTTTTAATATCCAATGCTGGCTCAATTTTGCTGGTCTTTCTGGAAAAAAAACCCCAAAAAACTGCCAGCTGGAGGTAAAATGGATTCCACCTAGAACCTATTTTGGAGATAGGTAACACCTCATGGCTTTAGTTGGTACTCTGAATAAAGTGTAAGAAATGCTAGTTGTCAGGATTATTGGTATAAAATATATTTTGAAATTTTCAGCATTATTTCTAAGCAAGCCAGCCAAGTTCTATTATTTCAAGGATGTTGAATTCTGGGTCTGTCAATATTACTGTTGCCACTGATACATGATTGCTTCATTCGTAATAAATGAATAAGCTATATAATTTGGTTTGGTGCTGTGCTAGCTATACCTTCCCAACTCCTTTGAGACAGCCTCGACCTCCAGGAGCTTAGATTTCTAACACATGAAAAGATGTTGGGGAGAAACAAAGGCAATTCATTTGTCCACTTATTCAACAAATGTATATTGAGAATGTACTATGTACAAGGCCCCTTGTTACACTTTCTTCCGGCCTGGGGAATATCTTGTGGCAAATAGGAGAGATTTGGTTCATATCCTTGTATTCTATCGGGGAGACAAAACATGAAACGACAAATCATACAATTAATTATTTAATAATTAGGGGAAGTGTTTCAAAAGATACCTGCAGGGTGGGTTGAGGGCAGATATCTGGAGGCCGGTGGAGGAACAACCTTCTTTTTTTTTTTTTAAATATATATATATATATATATATTTTAATTTTTATTTATTTATTTATTTTATTTTTAGTTGTCTTGGGTCTTCGTTTCTGTGCGAGGGCTTTCTCTAGTTGGGGCGAGTGGGGGCCACTCTTCATCGCGGTGCGCGGGTCTCTCATTATCGCGGCCTCTCTTGCTGCGGAGCACAGGCTCCAGACGCGCAGGCTCAATAATTGTGGCTCACGGGCCTGGTTACTCCGCGGCATGTGGGATCTTCCCAGACCAGGGCTCGAACCCGCGTCCCCTGCATTGGCAGGCAGATTCTCAACCACTGCGCCACCAGGGAAGCCCGAAACAGGCTTCTTTTTAAAGGAGTTCTTGAAGTTTAAATTGTGTTTGGAATGAACTGGGATAAAATCTTAATTGTGTCAAGTTTAAAAAAAAAAATTATTGTATTTAAAGGTAAAGAGTCAAAAGATCTCTAAGATAAATATGGTGTAGTTTGGTAATAATACTATATAGCCAGGAATATGTCCGTGCAGGTGCCGAAGACAATTTCCTACCACTTGAGGAAATGATTTTTAATCTTAGGGTAAAAGTAAGATATTATATTCCACTTAAGAAGGAGGAAAAATGGATAAGAAATGCAGATGGCCAATTAACTTCTTCAGCCAAACCTCATGCCCATGATAAAAAATGTAAAGCTTAACGTTAAAAAAAAAAAACCTTTGACATGCTTATATGTTTGTAAAAGCTTCAAATTGATTAAAATTCTTCAGTGACAAGGTTAGGTTCCTTGATCAGTGAATGTTCTCATATATTTCTAAGCAAAATGGAATGATTTTATTTGAAGCTGAAACATAAGGACAGAGTTGTACAAGGAAAGCCTAAATTGACTAAGAAAAGTCAAATATATAATTTAAATGATTTTTGCAATTTACTCTTTCAATAATAAATTTCAACCAAACCTAATTAATTTTCAATTTCTAGCACAACGTGCAGTTTTAGAAAATGTGTCATTAAAGAGATATACAACCAGGGACTTCCCTGGTGGCGCAGTGGTTAAGAATCTGCCTGCCAATGCAGGGGACATGGGTTCGAGAAGATCCCACATGCCACGGAGCAACTAAGCCCGTGCGCCACAACTACTGAAGCCCTCGCACCTAGAGCCTGTGCTCTGCAACTAGAGAAGCCACCGCAATGAGAAGCCCGCACACTGTAACGAAGAGTAGCCCCCGCTCGCAGCAACCAGAGAAAGCCTGCGTGCAGCAATTAAGACCCAAGGCAGACAAAAATAATTAATTTTAAAAAAAGAGAGATAAATAACCAGAAGTAAAGTAAATGTAATCATCTACTAGGCTTAGATCGGGTAAAAAGAGTAATTTACGCTTATTCAGTACTATTTGAATAGGTAATATGTACATTATTTTTTTTTAAACATTATGAATTGTACATTTATTTGGTTCAACAAACATTTTCTTGAGCATCTACTAAGTATTAGGTTTGATGAGGGGCACTGGGGATACATAACATCTGCCCTTGGAGAAGTCTCAAGCATAGCAAGTCAACTCTGTACCTTGTAACATTGTGGAGGGTGCAGAGCACTATGGGGGAGGAATTTTTAATTCAACTTTTAGGTAATAAGTACATTATTGAAAAAAAAAATCAAGGAATCCAAAAATTATATATCTCATCCCATCCTGTTCTCCATCCACCTAATTCTCAACCATCCTAGACCGTGCACAGAGACGGCACACCCTGGAAGTTATTATTACTTGTGTGTGTGTATACATGAGTTCTTCAGCACATATGAGCAAATTTCGATATGGGCTTGTTTCTTTTTACGCAAAAGGTAAAGTCCCGAGTACACTGTTGAGCCTTCACTTTTTTCTCACTTATTTCTTGGAGATCTTTTTGTATCAATATGCAAATCCTTTCACTTTTGTTTTTTCATGTACAGCTGTATCGTATTACACTGTATGGATGTACCATAATTTATTTGACATTTGGGTTGTTTTTAATAAACAGTTCTGCAGTGAACAACCTTATGGGTGGTTACTTCCCAAGTATACCCAGAAAGGTAGAATTGCTAGTCAAAGATACAGTCATTAGACATTTTAGTAGCTATTGCAAAAATGCCCTGTGTTTGTACTAATTTAAAGATTGCACTCATTTACCCTTCCATCAGCAATATATGAGAATGTTTATTTTCCATTTGGTGTTATCGATCTTTTAGATTTTTTTGGTGAGTGATTGGAGAAAAATGGTATCTCAATTTTTCATTGTTTATCTCTTTTAAGATTTTCTATTGGACTGTTAGTCCTTTTTCCCCCTTATTTGAAAAAGCTCTTTTATATTAGGAAGGTAATATCTTCATTAGTAATATGAGTTGGAAGTATTTTTATCTTACATTCTCATTTGTTTTTTGACTTGCTGGGGATGGCTTTTAACACAAAAGTTTTATTTTTATGTAATTGAATTTATCAGTATTTTCTTTTATGGCTTTTGGATTCGACTCATTGTTGGAAAGGGCAACTCTACTCCAAGATCATTAAGAGAGCATCCTGTTTTTCTTCTAGGGCTTGAGTACTTTTCATTGTGTGTCTTCAAATATTTTATCCATTTGGAAATTTTCCTGGAGTAAGATATGAATTTTCCCCCTAAAATGTTACCCAGTTATCTCAGTGTCAAGTATTGAATTGTCCATGTTTCCACACTGTTTTGTGATGTCATTTTCATCTCATATCTATTTGGATCAATTTCTGAACTTTTAAAAATATACATATTTTTATACATTTCAACTCTTAAAAATGTTCCCATGCTGTTTCTGTGTTCAGGTTCCTTTTAGGTAACTTCAGTGTTTACTTTTTTTTTTTAAATTTTAAATATGCTTTTTTCCTCTTAACAAAGCTTTGCATTAGTTGCTTCCTTGAGCAACATCTCTAGAAATTTACACAGAATAAAAAATGTACTTGCAATTATGTGAAAATATTATTCGCATCAGAACTAATTCTGCAAAAGCTGAATTCTTGCGAAAAAGAAAAATCTATTTCAAGTGAACTTCCCTCAGTCCCAGGGAACCTCCATATACTCAGGTCAGAAATATTTCTTTACTATACATAATGTATTTTAAAGTATTTAAAGATGGATCAATTGGGCAAAGAGTTGGAAGAAAGGGTTTTAGATCTACCTCAGAATCTCTTGGTGAGGTTACTTAGAGACTTATCCTTAAATCACATTTATTGCAGGCTGGTTTTGTCACTTTTTAAAAATATTTTTAAATTGGAAACAACAGCGGGCTGGTTATATAATACTTGTAATGGCAGGATTTTAGGGAAAATATCAGGCCTGCAGGCTTTAGATAATCACATGCAAAGTCACGTGTGAGAGTAGGAAATGGGGAAGAGCAGTGCTATGTCTGATTATTTACTTTCTAGGGGTGCACACAGATTATTTCTGGTTTAATCTGGAAGATTATATAGCCGAGAATAAAGATCCCATAGACTTCTGCAGACGGCAGAATCTCACCAGTTGGTTTTAAACCTGAGGCACATAGGCTGCATTAGACACTGGACCACCCGCTCATGTCCTATTCCTGACTTTCTTGAATCAAATAAGGTCTTTTTGAAAAGCTTGAAATTAGTATTCATATAAACAGGGAAATGCTGAAACCAGCTGGCATTCTGTAGATGAAATCACTAGAACAGGAACTTGGAATAGTTTTTCTTCCTGATTATTTTGCTAGGTCGTCACCATAAATCGGGCAACTTGGGTCAACCCTCTGACTCTTCCTGGGGAAGACATCCACCTAAGTATTTTACAGTGTTTATTAAATTATTTTAAAACATATACTGTGTTTAACATAGACATGGCTATATATAAAAATAAAACGTCTATTTGGCAATCAGGGAAGAATGACATAGAATGCTAGAAAAAAGAGGAAGCAGTTTCATTACTATCAGACGTGGAGTAGAACCTAGTCTTAGCTAGATCTCATTTAAGAAATGGAAACAAAAAAAGAAATCTAATTTACTTCCTAAGTTTGTATCAGAATATCTTTTCTTCTTCAGAATATTCATCCTGAAATTTAAATGAACGCATCAAAAATGCAAGTCCAATCTCCTCTAGGAAACTTAATATGATCACTTGAGAAAAATATCTCATTAACTATACCCTGAATAGTTTTTGCCCATAACTAATAACATGTGTAAACAGAAATACAGGAAGTCAAAATTAATTTTAAATGTACTCAGTAAACGAACAGCTCTCTATTTTTCATAATCTAAAGGGAGAAAAAAAAAAAGCGTTACTGAGAAAATATCCAAATTTCTTTGAAAGAAAGTTTATTGAATATTAGCACCGAACTCCTTTCTTGTGTGAAATGATTGACCAATGTGTGAATTTTTTTCTGAGAGTAAGGGTATAGGCATTTCAAAATTGGGATTAGGAGGCTGGATGATTTAAGTGCCCTGTGTAATTAAATGTGCTTCTTTGCTCTAAAAATAGCATTTTGTTGGGCTTACTGATACAATAGTGAGATAACCTATAGGAGGTAACTTGTGATGACACTATGGTCACTATTGATAAGAAGTCATAAGAGGTCACAGTTGATAAGAAGCGTTGGTTGATGGTTACTATTGATGAATGAAGAAATTATTGGGATAAGAGGGAAGGAGAGAACAGCTGTAAAGTTGCTAGCATGAGGCAAAGAATGAATGAAGCAGTGGATAACAGTGATTATTTGGTGGTAAAGCACTGAAGGCAAGGATTACAGTTTATATTTCTTTTTTTAACCTTTAGCACCTCATACGGCTTTCATTGTTTGCTAATTGTGTTGCCTGAGCAGCATAAATCTCCCTGTTTGATTCCTTTTTAGTGGTTCTTTATTAAAACTGCCTATGAGAAATGAAAATTGAAAAGGCTTTTTTTCTTTTTTCTTTTTTTTAAGGAAAGGAAGACTGGGGTAAGGTCAAATTACTGTTTGGTTAGTGTATATAATAGGAAACAATTACATGAATTGAAAACTTCCTTTCCTGGTATTTCAGACATGCTAGGGTTTGTGTTTTTTAAATTAATGGATGTATTAAGCACCTTCTGTGCTTAAGGGGTAAGACTTGGTGCCTATTGTTTAAGCAAATTATTTCGTTTGAGTGACAAAGTTCATGCTCCCTTATATGTAACATAAGTGTAGTATAGTTAAGTCTATACTAAGTGTCTAAGAGGATTCAGGTCACAGAATTACGTGAACTGTCAGCGCAGGAAAGTTTTCTTTCTTTTTTTTTTTTATAAATTTATTTATTTTATTTATTTACTTTTGGCTGCGTTGGGTCTTCGTTGCTGCACGCGGGCTTTCTCTAGTTGCTGCGAGCAGGGGCTACTCTTCGTTGTGGTGCGCGGGCTTCTCACTGCAGTGGCTTCTCTTGTTGCAGAGCACGAGCTGTAGGGGCACGGGCTTCAGTAGTTGTGGCACATGGGCTCAGTAGTTGTGGCTCGCAGGCTCTAGAGCGCAGGCTCAGTAGTTGTGGCGCACGGGCTTAGTTGCTCCGTGGCATGTGGGATCTTCCCGGACCAGGGCTTGAACCCATGTCCCCTGCATTGGCAGGCGGATTCTTAACCACTGCGCCACCAGGGAAGTCCCAGGAAAGTTTTCTTGAAAGAGATTAAGGTCAGTTCTTTCTCTTCTTCCACGTGTGGCCTATAACTGCCCAGGAATCAGAGAACTGGATTGCTCGTGCTTACAAAAGAACAAAGGGTAGGATTAATGGGATTGGGGAACTTTGTTCACAATCTTGGGAAAAGTGCTTAACATGTCACTGGGGGCACTTGGAGGGTGTGGGGTGTTTGTGTGTGTGTACCCCACCACGATCATATTTTTTCCTGGAATTTTCCCTTTCCGAGTTAGTAGCTAAATATGCCATAGCAAGAATCGAGGGGGGACAGAGATGGTTTAGGATTACATTTGAATGAAAAAATGGTGGTTTCAGAGGGTTCATTGCAGCCCCTGAACCTGGGGAAGGGCCTTCCCCCGGACCCTGTCTGGGGAAACCGTATGAACGTGTCATTCCTCTCAGTGTGAGTGAAGTTGACATTAGAAGGGAATTGAAGAGAGCTCAGGGAAAGACAAAACGGGCCTCCGTTTTTGATAGGAATGGAGATAGGGGCAGATACATTTGACGTCATGGGGAGATTCTTTCGCCTCTGAACGCATTCTCAACCGGCTCCTTGGAAGTCTTTCCAGTCCTGTGGCATCCTCCAGCTCGTGCCTTAGATTTCTGCTTTCCAGCAGTTACCTAAAAGCACAGCCAGACGTTCCTGACTGCTCACTTCTAGCAATAATCTGCTCCTTTGACAGAGCCTCTCATGGTGAGAGTCCCGTCTCCTGCTTTCGACACACATGCCTGCCTCAAATGTTCTTCTGACATCCAAGGTACAACTCTGAATTCTAGGAATTCGCTGACCCTCTGCTCTGATCCCAGAATGAACAGTCGCCTGAATCAATACTCAGGTCATTCTTTACAAATGAATACCTCCTGCATCACCCCATGCAGACTGCTCTACCACTGAAACCTTTCTTCTAGACCTGGAATTGCTAGGAATGAACGTTTCTTCAGGGATCTTAGCAAATCTAGAGTCTCCAGGTGTCTGCTAAATCCTACCTCTGTTGAATCATTTTGTTGTTTAGCATGCAGTTCTTTTCATTTGTCTGATCTAATTATAGCTGAAAACCTATGACAACTTCCTATGGTCAGTATGTCATCCTGACCCTCACTTAACAAATATCAGAGTTCTAACTACGTGCTGGTGTGCTCTAATGGCCTTCTTTTTTGGGGAAATGAAGGTTGCTGCTATACCAGCATGCTTCTGTGTGTGACTTGCCATCACATTTGTACGTCTTAAGACTCTTCTTTATTTTCCAGGTATTCTACACTGATCATATGTCAGTGCCCTCTAAAAAGTCATCTGAATAGAAACATCATCCCTCCCCCAAATCGACACAGATAGAAACTTATAAAAATAATATATGAAGATGTTCACATACACGTATACACATATGTAACTTTTAAATAAAGATTCACAACTAGGAAGTTTTGATAATAGTGATATTTGACACTGACCTAGTGTTTTACCGTTTAACAGCTGTTTTCATATATCTTGTATTGGAGGTCGACTAGCTTAGTTAGAAGTCAGTTCACATCTTGATATGGCGTGGGCTGGGCGTTGAACTTCTCTAAGCCTCAGTCTGATCTCTGGACCTATCTCATAAAGTCATTATGAGGATTTGGTGGAATGACGCTTGTAATGCGTGAAGAGGGTCTAGATCATGGGAAATGTTCAATTCACGTTCCTTACTGTCTGATTTTTTTTCCCCCCACAAACATTCTTGTGCAAAAGTAGGGCATGGGGGATTATCTTCATTTTACCAAGGAGGAAAATCGTGCTCAGAGAGATTTGCTGAAATGACAAGCAATTCTTTAGTTTTTAAACTGAGTTCCAATTGCAGTCTTATTGCCGGCCTGGAAAGGGCCATCAAGTGAGTCCCCAGGGACCTTTCTCTAGGGTGGAGCAAACACACAGGGAACCTGAAACACCCGTTGAACCACTCTTGTGGGATTAAGAGAACCCCTACGGATCTGACCCTGTCAGATCCTCTATAGAGTCGCAGAGCTAATGGCCTCAGTTCAATTTGAGTCAGATGTTAACAAGGCAGGTTCAAATCATTCTTTACTCTTTTATGGGGGTGCGGGTGGGGGAAAAGATGAAAACAAATTATATTAATTTCAGTAACCTTCTCATTTCTAAATGAAACTTACTTGCCTGAGAATTTCTGTGAGTGTGTAGTTGCTTTCAAAACTCAGCTGCCTTAGAACACTCTATGACATAAATCACAGCAAGATCCTTTTTGACCCACCTCCTAGAGAAATGGAAATAAAACCAAAAATAAACGAATGGGACCTAATGAAACTTAAAAGCTTTTGCACAGCAAAGGAAACCATAAACAAGACGAAAAGACAACTCTCAGAATGGGAGAAAATATTTGCAAATGAAGCAACTGACAAAGGATTAATCTCCAAAATTTACAAGCAGCTCATGCAGCTCAACATTAAAAAAAACAAACAACCCAATCCAAAAATGGGCAGAAGACCTAAATAGACATTTCTCCAAAGAAAATATACAGATTGCCAACAGACACATGAAAGAATGCTCAACATCATTAATCATTAGAGAAATGCAAATCAAAACTACAATGAGATATCATCTCACACCGGTCAGAATGGCCATCATCAAAAAATCTACAAACAATAAATGCTGGAGAGGGTGTGGAGAAAAGGGAACCCTCTTGCACTGTTGGTGGGAATGTAAATTGATACAGCCACTATGGAGAACAGTATGGAGGTTCCTTAAAAAACTAAAAATAGAACTACCATACGACCCAGCAATCCCACTACTGGGCATATACCCTGAGAAAACCATAATTCAAAAAGAGTCATGTACCAAAATGTTCATTGCAGCTCTGTTTACAATAGCCAGGACATGGAAGCAACCTAAGTGTCCATCGACAGGTGAATGGATAAAGAAGATGTGGCACATATATACAATGGAATATTACTCAGCCATAAAAAGGAATGAAACTGAGTTATTTGTAGTGAGGTGGATGGACCTAGAGACTGTCATACAGAGTGAAGTAAGTCAGAAAGAGAAAAACAAATACCGTATGCTAACACATATATATGGAATCTAAAAAAAAAATGGTCATGAAGAACCTAGGGGCAAGATGGGAATAAAGATGCAGACTTACTAGAGAATGGACTTGAGGGTACGGGGAGGGGGAAGGGTAAGCTGGGACAAAGTGAGAGAGTGGCATGGACATATATACACTACCAAATGTAAAATAGATAGCTAGTGGGAAGCAGCCACATAGCACAGGGAGATCAGCTCGGTGCTTTGTGACCACCTAGAGGGGTGGGATAGGGAGGGTGGGAGGGAGGGAGATGCAAGAGGGAAGAGATGTGGGGACATATGTATATGTATAGCTGATTCACTTTGTTATAAAGCAGAAACTAACACCATTGTAAAGCAATTATACTCCAATAAAGATGTTAAAAAAAAAAAAAACCTCAGCTGCCTTGGTTAACGTAGCTTTGCAAAAGGGGCACACACAGAAGCTTGGAACCAACGGCGGGATGCTGGCCGGCCCTTGCCTTATTTGGGCATGTGTGTTCATCCAGCGACTTTATGTGAGACAGGGCTCCTCTTCTTAAACTACTTGAAAAGTAATGCATCTCATCAGCTTGTGACAAAGATGCACTCTGTGATTCTTCTTAGCAGTTTCATTTCTTTTACAAGATTAAAGTTAACGCCTCACAGCACTTGTTGTGTTAACCATTCTTGGGCAAGTAACCCAATTTTCTTTTTCCTAAAATGTAGTTTTAAAAACAAATTCATTTCTTTTACAATGAACTGAAATGTTAAAATGTTTCGGCTAGGAACAGTGTCACCCTTCCTTCTGCTGTACTTCTTGCAAAAGTATTCTTGGACTTCTCAGCTTTAAGAGAGATAGACTATGTCAGTGAAACATTCCCAATAAGTAAAGGGTAATAATTCACATTATTAAAGATATTTTGTTCACTGATGGATTCTGTTAGTGGTAACTTTAATTTATAGGAGTGAAATGTTAGGAGTCAGTTGACCAGCAAAATCTCTAAAATCACCTTGTTGAGAAGACAATTGAAAGGGCAAACATTTGATATGTACCAAAGTTTTTGGTAATGCAGCTATCTGGTAAACTTCAAAGTGGAATCTACAGAGATAGTCTGGAAAGCTAATGTTAAAAGCTTCATAAAATCATAGCTCTGAAATATGATGAAAACACAGTTTAGGAAAATAAGCTGGAAAAACTAGGTTTAACGGTTAGACCACAGATAGAAAAGTATTTAATATAGGCATGATAATCTGCAAAGAATATATGGATAATTTCTACTGGATATTTATTTTTACTTCTGACAATTTCAAAAGAACTACAAAATGCCATAGAAATATAACAGCTTTTCTCTGATTGGTACATGTCCCAGGGCATGTTTTTGCAATAATAGAAATGTTAGTTTTGCTGTTCACACAAAAAACCTCAGTTTGGCTAATTTAAGTCTTAGGCACAGAATGATGCCTACCAGAATGACAGGGAGATACTGCACACGTTGCTTCCTGTCCTGAGCATTTGAGTGTTGCTAGGTAACAGTTAAAAAGGCACCACATACCTTTGGTGTGACATTGCCAGGTGTTAAAAAAAAAAAAAAGGTACCAGGTAAGCTGAGCTGAGAAGCTAGAAATCCATTAGGAATAAAAGATTCCTGAACGAATCCACACTGAACGAGTGTGGTTTGTGTGCCTGCCTGCATGCACGTGGATGTAGAAACATGAGTTATTAGTAGTCATCCGCAACTTGTTACAGAACATGCAAAACTAATTTTCTTTAAAATATGTGGTCACAAGAGCAACCTTGCCATGAATACCCTACTTGTTTCAACTGTAAGCAGTGAATCGATTTTTTTTTAAGAGGTGAGAGGTTTACAAAACAGCCGTAATAGTAGATTATTCATATCCTCCTCTCCCCAGTTCTGAAAAACCTGGGGAAGAAGGAGATTAAACTGTAGCCTCCAAACCAAGACATCTATAGGAAAAATGAATTAACTTTCATAGGGGTTGCAAATAGAAATAACTCTCTCTTTTTTTTTTTTTTTTTTTTTTATGTCAAAGCTCCTGGGATTAGTTTTTCTATCAAGATTTTATCCCTAGGGTGAAATTCAGATGCAGAGTTTAGAAGCTGAGGTGGGGTTGTGTTTTCCAAACACATGCCCTTCCCACATGTCCTTCTAACAGTGTGATGATGGCATCCCTCCATCAACAGGTGGGGCCTATGTCCCATTTCCTGGAATATGGGTGGGCCAATGACAGGGCAGAAGGGATGTCACCTGACTTCCAAAGCTAAGTCATGCAAAGTGACAAAGCTCCTGCTGGGATTCCTTTCTCAGAACTTTGTCTTAGGATCCCTAAGACACACCTGTGAGAGTACCAGCTAGCCTGAAACCACCTTGCTGGAGAGACCACATGGGAGGCTCCTTAGCGACAGTTCTAGCCTCCAGCTGTTCAAGCCTTCTTCCCACCACCAACCTCCAGACACAGGAGAAACCGCCTTCAAATTATCCCTAGCTGATGCTGAGTGGAGCAGAGACCAGCTGTACCCACTGAGCCCTGCCCAAACTGCAAAGTACAGAGCAAAGTAGTGTTATGCTACTAAGTTTTCTGGTGGTCTGTGATGCATCATTAGAGAACATTAGGATTTGGAGAAAGTTTTGTTAGAGTTAAATGCTAAGTAAAAGTTAATATACCCAGAGCAGGGTTGTTTGATCAGCAAATTAATAAACTGTCATTTACAGTGTTAGTGTCAAGTTTGAAGCAGAAAACCACCTTGTCTTGATGAGAGCTGTTGACAAACATGGAACCGTTTGGTTGACGGGCTTCCTTGATAGTCTTCTGAAGCCTAACCGTAGTCTAATGTCTTGATTTCTTAATTACGATAATCAAGCGAACAGAGGAAGGCAGAGGATGTAGTGGTCTCTTAGTTGTCTGCTTCTCGTGATTCTCTGGGTTAGGAATTGGGATAGTGGTCAGCTGGGTAGATTTCCTGCTCCATGTGATTTGGTGGGAGTCACTCACTCAGCTGCCTTCAGCTTGTGGCTGGGCTAGGATGGAAGGTCCAAGAAGGCCTCTCTTGCGCATTGCCTCACCACTCATGTGCTGTGTCTCATCACTCAGCAATGTAACCCCAGCTTCTTTAATGCATGGAGGCTGACTTCCCAGAGCGGAAAGCAGAAGCTGCCAGACCTCTTAGGGCTTGAGCGTGAAAGTCCGAGAATGTCCCTTCCACTGCATCCTACTGGTTAAATGAAGTCACAAACCAGGTCAAGGGGAGGGAAAAGAGACTCTACCTGTAGAAGGATGGTGTGGCATGCACATACAGGGTGGGAAGAAATTGTTGGCCATTTAGGAGACAAACGGGAAGAGTAATTGGCTCTGAAGAGGGAGAGAGGGGTTCTAATCCTAGCTCTGCCACTAACTAGCTGTGTGGTTTTGGCCAAGTCACCTGTTAATGCTTAACTTGTTTGTTCACATGCCAGGTGAGGAGAATGAGCCATGAGCTCCAAGACCCTGTCTAGTTCCAAAAATTTGCCTCTAATCAAGACAGAACCTACATTAGCCTAGAAAGTGAGGGGGGGCAGGGTATATAAACAGAAACACAATTAATGAATTATCCAGTTGTTCTCTTCTGGGCTGTTGTTAGCCTGTGTTTAACCTTTAGCTCTGGACAGGCTAACTAGACTAATCAATCACCATAGGATCTCAGCTATTGAGGCTTATTCCTCTATCTTCAGGACTTTGCTCCGGGTACAACCTACCTTCCCCTTCCACCTCTTCCTCCTCTTCAGCCTCACGGGGTGGGAAGTCAAAATGCTGTTCAGTTTTACACCTGAGTTTTTATCTTTTACACGGAGCGGGAAGCATTAGGGCTCTGAAGGGAGTTGGAGTAGGGACCCTGGAACTAGGATTTGACAAAATAGTGTAGACAGTTGAATACCTCTCTGAATATTGTGTTGAACAATCTGCACCTGTTGCAAGATGAGACCTGCCCCCTCACCCCCAAAGTGAACTGAAACAGGTTTTTTTGTGTTTTTAAAAATCTTCAACCATGGGCTTTATACTTTTGAAATGTACAATTCCTTCAGCAAGCAGTCTCAAAAACTTGATTTCAGGAGAACTACAGGTTGCCACAAGGACCCCCCAAACTAGATCTTTGATCATTATTTGGGAGGTTCAGGATGGAAAAGATCTACAGTGGGTACACAGGGTCTTTACCTTAAGGAGCTCATCATTGAGTAAGTTATCAGGTGCCTTCCAATTTGCAGGCCTAAGTTAGACATAGCAGGTGAGCCCTTACTGGCTATACCTGCTCCAGGAATTTCCACAACAGCATCCAGATACAGGCAGAGCCCTGTGTATCTTACCCCGTTACTCCTTTACCGTAGTCCGTGATTTTTCAAGTTGGGGGTAGGGTGGAGACACTAAAACAATGTGCACTGAGATCTACTGGATCCCAGATGATCATTCTGGCACTAAACTCTCACCCCTCGCTACATCTTTCTACTTTATTGCCAGAACTCTTAGGACTCCTCAAATGAGAAAATAGTCATGTTTTTTGGTCACCATAAGCAATATACAAATCCTGATGCTCAAGAATGCAGCTTATCATTACTATCAGAATAATCTGCTAGATCTGCCAGCCACTCCATGTTTTTGGTCTTCATTCTTTCTCTAAGCGCTCTCTGTTATCTCCACCAGCTAGGATCTTCTTATCCTTGCTTCCTTACTATCCCACACCGTCTCCCCTCACAACCTATTTCCAGCGCTTCCATTCTGTCAACATTTCAGTTTAGGCCCCTACAAATCCAAATGCAGGGAAGATATTCTTTCAAATGTTATGAAGAAACATGTGATCAAAATCAATCCATGAACAGTCACTGTTCTAAAATCTTTGGGGGAGAGGTGTTAAAGATGAACCAGAACTTTAAGACCTCAAAGCAGTAATGCTTTTTGTTATTGGTTCAATTCTCATTGTTCCTTAATCCTTCTCTATGAACAAGGAAATGAAATTTGGGGGTAGAGGAGCAGATCTGAAGCTATTTCCCCATTATATTTGCACCCAGGTTATCAACCTAAAAAAACTGTCCACGGGACAAATATGACAAATGGGGGACAGATGTTCACCTAAGTCCTGTATCAGGAATGCCCCAACTTAGGCCACGACAGCTTCTAAGTCGTGTTAAAAACAACAAAAAGCTAGTTCTCAAGGGACATGTGTCTTAATCGAGGGACCTATGGCATAAGAATATACAAAACTGACATAAGGCACATATTTCAGGTTTTGAATCTCACATCGCGGGCTACATCTAGCCTTATATTTTTCTTCGTATGACCATACACAAGAAAGCTGCACAAGAATACCTGTAATTGGGTTACGTTAATGGAAGAAGTCGAAGTGTCACTAGAGTTGTATGCGTGACCTGGACTGGCCTCTAAGGCCGGCCGATGGCCGGGTGGGCGCCCTCGGAGGAGAGCATCACTCTGAGCCTGCTACTTCTGCTGGAAGAGACTCTGCCCGCAGAATGCTCTAGAGATGATCATTACTGAAGGGTGTGCTGCTCTGAAGGAACTGCTGAGGTTCATGACATGAAGGAGTTAGTCAGGGTTCCAGAGATTTGCATTTAGACATGAAATGGGGAAATCTGGAGCAGTCCTTTCTGACGTTCCTCTGACAACCCCAAAAGGGCAGGGTGTGCGGCCCGTGACACCCACTTCCTTCCTTTTCCGAGGAAACGCCCCCTCCCGCATCCAGGCCTGCCCGGACCCCCCCGCCCCCCGCCTTCCAGTAGAGCTCGCGGCCTTAGCCGCGCAACAGTTTTCCGACCCCCTCCAAATCCCTACCTGGCGCACGCGCACACAGCACGCGGCCAAGCAGGCGCGGCCGGCTGCGCGAGAGGGGCATGAATCGGCCGAGCCTGCAGCGCTCCCTCGGGGGGCGGGGCAGCGAGGGGGCGTGGTGAGCGCGAGGCCCCGCCTTGCCATTGTAGGCGGCGGGGCCAGGTGCAGGCCCACGTGAGCAGCCGGCCCACGTGAGCAGCCGGCCCACGGGCTCTAGGGCCCGGGCGCGCAGGCGCACAGCAGGGCTAGGGCGAGGTCGGAGGCGGCAGAGGGGTAAAGGCGGAGGAGGTAGTGCCTGGGAACAGGCAACCTGTGTCTGGCGCGGTGCCCTGCAGCTGGTGGCGGGTGGGGCCGGCGGGCGGGCTGCCGCTTTCCCCTGTCGACGGAGGCTGCCGACGGGAAAACGATACGGGAGGGAGCGCCTCGGCCCAGGTCCCTTCCCCTGAAAACCTGCGGGATTTCAGGGCCGAGTAAGCCAAGCAGAAGAGCTGGGCGGTGTTAACAAACGGACGTTGAGACTCGCAGAGATCAGCCTTCGAGGCCTCTGTCTGCCCGCCACCGGCTCTGTGACCTCTGGCGTGGCACAGCCTGGCCTCAGTTTCCCCACCCTTCTAGAGGGCTTGCGGCTTGCGGCTTGCGAGTGGCCCGGAAGAAAAGAGTTAACGTCACAAATACTACCAGCCTAGTGAGTATTTAGAGCATCTGAGTCACGCCCTTGCCCTCATTTCAACAAGGTGAAAGTTACACGGTGGTTTAGTGCCAGGGCCCCTGTGTGAGCTTGGGCCTCCGTTTCCTTGTCAGCGCACAGAACGTGCTTCGAAGGTAACGAGAAGGGAGTGTGGAGCGTTGTTCCTGGCACATGCTGGGCTCATAATGCTAGTTCCAGGCGTCAGGCAGAGCAAATGGCGTCGACGTAGAGTCTATTTTAGAGTAGCCAAGCTGTCTGGGGGATGCAATCACAGACCATGTGAGCCAGGGTGCATACCTGCGGATAGCGGTCCGTTTCTACTCTGTCAGCTAGCCAGGGAGACGGGATACACTTAATAATTGATTAAGTACACTCCCATTTATCCCTGACTTAGAAAAGGCTTCCTTGGTCTAATTTTCCCTATCTCTCTAGTTGGTAGTGTTTTAGAAACGCTAAAAGAAACGTTTCATTGATTGTTCTGAATTTGATCTTAACATTTAGTTCTGTTTTTTAAATTTTTTAAAAATAATTTTTGGCTTTCGTTGCAGTGCACAGGCTCTTCGTTGGGGTGTGCTAGCTTCTCCCTAGTTGTGGCGCGCGGGCTCTCTAGTTGGAGTGTGTGGGCTCTCTAGTGGAGTGTGTGGGCTCTGTTGCCCCGCTCTATTGCCGCTCGGCATGTGGGATCTTAGTTCCCTGACTAGGGATTGAACCTATGTCCCCTGCTTTGGAAGAGGGATTCTTAACCGCTGGACCACCAGGGAAGTCCCCATTTAGCCCTCTTCTGATGATGATGATGAAGGAATTGTGATTGATCTGTATTTGGCATGGTTATTAGTGTACTGGATTAATTTGGGATAAAATTGTCCATACTCAGCAGGAGAGCTGGCAAAACCGTATGTTCAACTGTTACTGGGGCTCCATGTTGAAAGCTTAAAAAATATTCGTGTTCTGTGCTGTATTACCTTCGTGGTCTCAGTAATACCCCAGCTTCCATTGTCTCTAGGGTGGTCCTTGAAAGCTTTTGTTAATTTTTATTTTTCAGACATTTTGACCTTAATCTCACCTTTTCCTACCAGTAACCACTTAAAGATCCTGTTGCTGCAAGAGTTCAGGGAAAATCCATTTGTAATATTATTTGGAGAAGGGTGACCACACCCTTGCTTCTACAGTGTTGAGTAAACCAAACTACTGTTTTTACTAGAAAAAACCTGCAGCTGAAACTGGGGTTAGGGATAAAGAAACCCAGCTGGATTTTGCCCCTCAGTACCAGTGATAGTTTCTGTTTGTGGTGTGTTTATCATAAAACATGCTTTGCAAGAGTGTGACTAGCTTTTTATAAGTCTACCGTGACTATACATGGTTTATGATGCCTAGCATCTAAGATATGGACAAATAACTGATAGATCCTGACCCCCTTAAATGACTGACAGGTGTTTGCAAAAGTCAGTATTCTGCCCACACAATAGCTCCTTGCTGGGAAAAGTATTTGGTTGATATTATCTATGACTGATACTTTTAAAATATAGTATTGAAAGCATATGAGAGATTTCGGAGTTTGACTTTTTCATTTATTTTCATCTTCTCGTTTCAGTATTTTAAACAGTTGTAGAACTTATGTGCTGGTGTTAACAACTTCTTGAATTTGGCTTAAAAGAGCTAGTTGTCCTTGGTCTCACTATTTCAGTTCAACATACATTATTTAACAGAGAGTATAATATGCTGAATAACTGCAACAGTCATAATAAACATTCATTGAGAATGTATCATTTCCATTTATAGTTATGTTTATCATATATATCCATTTTATTTCACCATTTTGGACACTGGGGAATAAGACACTGTTTATTATGTGTTCTTTCACCTCAGGAAATTTATGACTTTGTTTCCTCTATTTTTTTTAAGAGAAAAGAATCTTTCTGAAAAGTGAAACCTTTTAATTGTGGTAGAAATCCTGAATATAATGTTTCATTGAGAAACAGTAGTCTCCTTTGAAATTTTTGTTGTTTTTTCTTTGTTTCAAATGAAATAACGAACTCTTACAATGTTAGTGTGGCCCTTAGCCAAAACCAATCATTTCTTACTTTAGTAAACGGATCAAGAATGTTAATTTAATACATAGCAAGTATAATACTTAAGGATCTGCTCATAAAATTGATATTGGATGACAAGTGTTTTAAAACAAGGGTTTTAGACTTTAGAACAGGAAAGGTAAATTTGTGTTTATCCTGGGCTTTATTAAAATATTGGAAATTAATAGTAGAAAGCACTGATGGATTAAAAATAAGCCATTAGACTTTGGGCAACATGGATTAGTCAGTGAAACATATATGTATATAATGATATGTATGTATATGTACCATTGTTTGTTTTACAAAAGGCTTTCACTTTATCTCCTCTCATCAGTTCTCCTATATCACTTTAATATAGGTATTGCTTAAGCCATTGAAGAAATGAAGAAAAAATTTCAGAAAAGGAAAAAAAAATTCAGAGACGGTGAAAGGAAATTGCCCAAGGTCTTCTGAGTCCAAGTCCTATAATGCTCACACAATAAAAAAAGACATGGTGGGCAATGAATATTTTTGATTGAGCCCATTGTCAGTGCAGTCAGTATAGCGGAATTACAATTCTTTCACTGCGATTGACTCCTCTGTTCTAATTTTTACCCGTTTCTATTAACAAAATAAGGATTTCTGAATTTAACAGTAACAGGAATAGAGTGGTGAACAAGATGTAAAGCAGCCCCAGCTCTCATGGGAGTTACAATTTAGAGAGAGGTAACAGAGAGCAAAATAACTTCAGATTGTTAAGTGCTAAAGAGATAAAGAGCACATAACCCAGCTTAGGGTGTCATGGAAAGATCCCCAGGAAAAGGGTACCTTAAGTGATGTCTGAAGGATAAGTAAAAATCAAGTGAAGGCAGGAGGAGATGGACAGTCTCAGTAAAGGAACAGCATGTGAAAAGACGTGATGCAGAAGAGTGCATCCATTGTTCTAGGACCTGGAAAGTACAATGTTAATCAATATAGATGTATAGATGTAGGGGTGTGTTGGGGGCAGTGGCTTTGGTGAAAGAGGAAAGTGTGAGAGATGAGGATAAATAAGGAAGAAGGAGTCAGAGGACTTTGAATCTGTGAGTAAAGGTTTCGGAAAGTAGGGTAGACGAATGCTGGGGGCTTCAAGACTGTGAGTAGGAGGAACAACTATTAGGAGACCATTGCAGAAGTCCAGGTAAGAAATGATGGTTGCCTGGAAAGGGTAGTGACACTGCAGATAAAATGAGGATGGAAAAGGGAAGATAACTGAAAAAATATGTATGAGTAGAATTTTTTTCTTCAAAGAATGGTGTATCGTCCTAGAACATAATTGGTAAAAACTCAAGTTGCATACTGCAGAACTTGCATCTTTTTTTAAAAATATTGAAGTATAGTTGATTTACAATATTATATTAGTTTCGGGTGTACAACATAGCACTTCAATATTTTTATAAATTATACTCCATTTAAAGTTATTATAAAATAATGACTATATTCCCTGTGCTGTACAATATATCCTTGTAGCTAATTTCTTTTACGTGTCATAGTTTGAACCTCTTAATCCACTGCCCCTATTTTGCCCCTCCTCCCTTCCCTCTCCTTACTGGTAACCAGTAGTTTGTTCTCTATATATGTAAATCTGTTTTTTTTTAAATTCATTCAGTTTTATCTTTTTAGATTCCACGTATAAGTGATAGCATACAGTATTTGTCTTTCTCTGTTGACTTACTTCACTAAACGTAATACCCTCCAGCTTCGTGCATGTTGTTACAAATGGCAAATTTTCATTCTTTTTTTATAGCTGAGTAATATTCCACTGTGTATATGTATGTGTATTTATATATATGCCACATCTTTTTTTTTAATTAATTAATTAATTTATTTATGGCTGTGTTGGGACTTCGTTTCTGTGCGAGGGCTTTCTCTAGTTGTGGCAGGCAGGGGCCACTCTTCATCGCGGTGCGCGGGCCTCTCACTGTCGCGGCCTCTCTTATTGCGGGGCACAGGCTCCAGACGCGCAGGCTCAGTAATTGTGGCTCACGGGCCCAGTTGCTCCACGGCATGTGGGATCTTCCCAGACCAGGGCTCGAACCCGCGTCCCCTGCATTGGCAGGTAGATTCTCAACCACTGCGCCACCAGGGAAGCCCATGCCACATCTTCTTTATCCATTCATCTCTTCATGGACACTTCGGTTGCTTCCATATCTTGGCTATTCTAAATAATGCTGTGAACATTGGGGTACATGTATCTTTTTGAATTAGTGTTTTTGTTTTGATATAATTTCTATTCTGTTAAATTTTGGGGGACTTGTTCTGTGGCCTAGCATATGATCTGTCCTGGAGAACATTCCATGTGCAATTGAAAAGAATGTGTACTTTGCTCTTTTGGGATAGAATATCCTGTAGGTATCTATTAAGTCCAGCTGGTCTAATGTGTCATACGTGTCATACAAGACCACTGGTTCCTTATTGATTTTCTGTCTGGATGATCTGTCCATTGATGTAAGTGGGGTGTTAAAGTCCCCTACTATTATTGTATTATTGTCAGTTTCTCCCTTTATGTCTGTTAATACTTTATATATTTAGGTGCTCCTATATTAGGTACATATATTTTAATGAATGTTGTATGCTCTTCTTGTATTGATCCCCTATCATTATATAATGCCCTACTTTGTCTTTTGTTACAGATTGTGTTTTAAAGTCTACTTTGTCTGATATGAGTATTGCTACCCCAGCTTTCTTGTTGCTTCCATTTGCATGAAATTTCTTTTTCCATCCCCTCACCTTGAGAGTGTGTGTGTGTTTGTGTGTCTTTACGTCTGAAGTGAGTCTCTTGTGAGCAGCATATAAATGGGTCTTGTTTTTTTCATCCAATTGGCCACCCTATGTCTTTTGATCAGAGCATTTAGTCCATTGGCATTTAAAGTGATTATTGATAGGTATGTAGTTATTGCCATTTTGTTACTTATTTTCTGGTTGTTTTTGTAATTCTTCTCTGTTCTTTTCTTCTTTTAGTTTTTACCCTTGTAGTGTGATGATTTTCTTTAGTTGTATGCTTGTGTTTCTTTCTCTCTAGTTCTTGGGTATCTATTGTAGGTTTTTGATTTGTAGTTACTATAGGGTTCATATATGTTGACCTGTAACTGTATCTCCTTGTTTTAAACTGATAGTCATTTAAGTTCAAACACATTCTAAAAGATATACTTTTTAAAATTCCCCTCCCCCACGTTTTGTGTTTTTGGTGTCATATTTACATCTTCATGTTTATCCCTTAACTGCTTCTTGTGGTTGTAGTTGATTTACAGTTTTTGTCTTTTAATTTTCATACTAGCTATTTAAGTGGTTGATCCACAGCCTTTACTGTATGTTTGCGTAGGTCCTGACCTTATCGCTTCTCTTGCTTTCCTACCTGACTCCGTGTGGATCTTTCTTTACAGCCTTGCACATATAAGAGTCTTTATGCCTGTCTCCAGTTTGCTTTCAGTGATAATTGCTCTGCATGTAAATGTATTCTTGATGTGTTTGTGTAGGGAGGCAAGTCCACTGTCCTCCTACTCTGCCATTTTGATCTCCTCTTATATATGAGTAGAACTAATGCAGTCTTGTGATAGCTTGGATGAAGGGAGACAAGAGAGTAATGCCTGGGTTTCTGTTTTGGCAATTGAGAGAATAGTAATACTACTCACTGAGAGGAGGGATACAAAACAGGGGTACAAATTTGAGAGGAAGACTGTGAGGGGAAAGATAAGAGTTCAGTTTTAGACATACTGAGTCTAAACATCAAGCTGAAGATAATGACTTGGGAGGTTTGAGTTGAGGCCAGTGATTTGGGAATTACTGGGGGGATAATGTTTGCTTCTCATTACGATTGGGAGAAGATTAGAAATACTAAGAATACTTCAAGCTCTTTTTGAAGAAAGGAATTATGTTTAATTTACATGACAAGTCTATAAGCAACCTCTAGAACAAGGAAAAAATTGCATTACAAAGAATCAGAGCTAGTGGCTTGAAAAGTGCCTTAATATGGAAAGACACCTAATTTTCTTTTTAAAAATGAACACTGGGAGGGCCCGGTGGGACGGAGGCTGGGAGACTGGGGCAATTAGCATGCAGCTCAGCGGGAGGCAGGTGCCTGGAGATGTGACTGGGGCCCACATGGCCAGGTTGCCATCCCAGAGCAGGGCTGCTGCACCCTGGCCCTGGGCCACCCGCATTCTGCATGAAAAACCAGCTCCATGACCCCCCAGCACAGGTGCATTTTTTAAAAAACAAGTACTTAGAGGGAGAATTACATTTCAAAAAAGTACTGCAGGGATTGTTAGATTGGATTTTAAAAAAGTCAAGAACCAACTCTATATGCTATCTACAACAAACTCACCTTAAATATGGAGACATAGATAAGTTAGAAGTAAAAAGATGGAAAAAACATATGCCATGCAAAACACTAATCAAAAGAAAGATGAGGTGGCTCTATTAATACCAAAGTAGACTTCAAGAAATACTACCAAGGAAGAAGATGGGCATTACATAGTGAATAAGGGGTCAGTTCATCAAGAACACTTAACAGTCACAAATGTGAATGCACCTAACACAACTGAAAGAACCAAAAGGTGAAATAGACAAATTCATAGTTTTAGCTGGCAAGTTCAACTCTCCTTTTTCAGTACTCCATAGAACTAGTAGACAGAAAATGAGTAGGGATGTAGAGACCTAAACAGCCCTATTAGCCAACTTGATATAATTGACTTTTAGAGAATACTCCATCCAGCAGTAGCAGAATACACATTATGGTCAAGTGTATGTAGGAAATTCCCCAAGTTAGATCATATTATGGGCCATAAAACAAATTTCAACAAATTTAAGAAATCATATAAAGTATGTTCTCTGATCCCAGGAGAATTAAGCTAGAAATTAATAACAATATCTGGGCAATTTCCAACTATTTGGAAATTACACAACACACTTTTAAATAACCCTGAGTCAAAGAGGAAGGCATAAGGGGAATTAAAAACTACTTTGAATGGAATGACAGTTAAAATGCAGCACATACTAAAGCAGTGCTTAGAGGGAGGTGTAGCATAAAAGGCATATATTAGAAACAAAAAAGGCCTGAAATCAATGATCTTAGCCTCCACCTTAAGAAACTAAAAAACAGACGAGCAAATTAAATCCAAAACAAACAGAAAATAGGAAATAATAAAGATAAGGGCGTGAATAAAGTTGCAAACAAAAATAGAGAAAGTCACTAAAACCAAAAAGTGGTATTTGAAAGATAAATTTGATATACCTCTAGCTAGACTTATCAGGAAAAAAGCTAGACTTAATCAAATCAATATCAAGAATGAAAAAGAACATCACTACAGACCCTACAGACATTAAAATGATAGTAGGGAATATTATCAACAATTTTCTATGTCAGTAAATTTGATAACTTAGATGAAATGGGCAAATTCCTCGAAGGACTAACTACCAGAACTTACTTAAGAAGTAGTAGATAACCTAACAGCTTTCCCACAGGAAAAGTCTGGTGGCTTCACTGGTCAATTGTACAGGTGTTTAAGGAAGAAATAATACCAATTCTACACAAACTCTTCCAGAAATAGAAAAGGAGAGAACACTTCCCAACTAATTTTATGAGGCCAGCAGTATACCTCACACCCATTAGGAAGGCTACTATCAAAAGAACCAGAAAATAATAAGTATTGGTGAGTATGTGGGGAAATTGGAACCCTTGTGCAGTGTTGATGAGAATGTAAAATGATATAGCTGCTATGGAAAATAGTATGGTCGTTCCTCAAAAAAATTAAAAATAGAGTTACCATATGATCTAGCAATTCCACTTTTACATCATAGGGATGTAATACACATTATATAGCAAATAATACTGTAATAATTTTGTATGGTGATAGATGGTTACTAAACTTATTGTGGTGATCATTTCATAATGTATTTGATTGTCAAATCACTATGTGTACACCTGAAACTAACATACTATTGTATGTCAACTGTATTTCAGTTAAAAGGAGGGGTTTGAAGAGCTATTTGTACATCCATGTTCATAGCATTATTCATGATAGGTAAAAGATGGATGCACCCCAAGTGTCCGTTGATAGATGAATGGATAAGCAACATGTGGTATATACATGCAAAGGAATATTATTCGGCCTTGAAAAGGAAGGAAATTCTGGTAATGCTACAGTATGGATAAAACTTGAGGGCCTTATGCTGAATGAAATAAGCCAGTCACAAAACAACAATGCTAAATGAAATAAGCCAGTCACAAAACAACAAACACCATATGATTCCACATATATGAGATACTTCGTGTAGTCAAAGTCATAGAGGCAAAAAGTAGAATGGTGATTTTGAGGGGCTAGGGGCAGGGGGAATGGGGAAATATTGTTTAATGGGTACAGGGTTTCAGTTTTCCAAGAAGAAAAGAGCTATGGAAATGGATAGTGGTGATGGTTGAACCCATATTGAATATATTTAATACCACTGAACTGTACACTTAAAAGTGGTTAAGATGGTAAGTTTTCTGTTGTTCATTTTCTCACAGTAAAGAAAATTGAACAAAATTCAGTATATAAAAAGAGTAGAAAATATATCGTGACCAAGTGGAGTTTATCACAAGATGCAAGATTGGTTCACTATTGATAAATCAATCAATGCAATTCACCATATCAACAGACTAAAGAAGAAAAACCATATGATCATCTCAATAGATGCAGAAAAAGCATTTTAAGAAACATTTATTATTCATTCCTGATAAAACTCTCAGAAAACTAGGAATAAAAGTGAACTTCCGCTACCTGATAAAGGGCATGAATGAAAAACCTACAGCTAATATCATACTTAATAGTGAAAGACTTGAATGCTTTCCCCCTAAAGTCAGAACAAAGCAAGGATGCTGGCTCTCACCACTCTTATTCGTCATTTTCCTGAAGGTCCTAGCTAGTGCAATGAGGCAAGAAAAAGAGGCATACAGAGTGGAAAGGAAGAAATAAAAATGCCTTTATTTGTAGATACCGTGATTGTGTAGAAAATCCCAAAGAATCTCCAAAAAACTCCTGGATATAGTAGGTAAAATTAGCAAGGTCACAAGATCCAAGGTCAATATATGAAAACTCTCGTACTTTTCTAACAGCAAACATTTGAACTTGAAGACTTTTTAAAGTGCTCTTTAAAATAGCATTCAGGGAATTCCAGTGGTCCAGTGGTTAGGACTTGGAGCTTTCACTGCAGTGACCTGTGTTCAGTCCCTGGTCGGGGAACTAAGATCCAACAAGCTGCAAGGTGTGGCCAAAAAAAAAAAAAAAAAAAAAAGCATTCAAACTATTTAAATACTTAGGGAAAATATAACAAAATATGTGTAAGATTTGTATGTTAAAAACTACAAAATTGATGAGAGAAATTAGAGAAGACCTAATATCAGTGGTGAGATATTTTGGGTTCATAAGTTGGGAGACTCAATATTATCAGAATGTAATTTCTTCCCAAATTGATGTGTAGATTCAATGAAATTACAACCACAATCTCAGCAGCCATTTTTTGTGGAAATTAATAGGCTAGTTCTAAAATTTATATTGAGAGGCAAAGAACTTAGAATAGCCAAAACAATTTTTTAAATTTAATTTTTACTTTATATTGGATTATAGTTGATTTACAATGTTGTGTTAGTTTCAGGTGTGCAGCAAAGTGATTCAGTTATACATAAACATTTATCCATTCTTTTTTAGATACTTTTCCCATATAGGTTATTACAGAATATTAAGTAGAGTTTCCTGTGCTATACAGTAGGTCCTTGTTGATTATCTGTTTTATATATAGTAGTGTGTATATGTTAATCCCGCACTCCTAATTTATCCCTCCCTCCTCCATGTTTCCCCCTTTGGTAACCATACGTTTGTTTTCGAAGTTTGTGAGTCTGTTTCTGTTTTGGAAATAAGTTCATTTGTATCATTGTTTTTAGATTTCACATATAAGTGATATCATATGATATTTGTCTTTCTCTTTCTGACTTACTTCGCTTAGTATGATAATCTCTAGGTCCATCCATGTTGCTGCAAATGGCATTATTTTATTCTTTTTTATGGCTGCATAATATTCCATTGTATATATGTACCACATCTTCTTTATCCATTCCTCTGTCCATGGACATTTCGGTTGCTTCCATGTCTTGGCTCTTGTAAATAGTGCTGCAGTGAACATTATAGAGTGCATGTATCTTTTTGAATTATGGTTTTCTCTGGATCAGTGCTCAGGAGTTGGATTGCTGGATCATATGGTAGTTCTGTTTTTAGGTGGTTTTTTTTTGTTTTTTTTGGTTGTGTTGGGTCTTCATTGCTGCACATGGGCTTTTCTGTAGTTGCCACGAGCAGGGGCTACTCTTTGTTGTGGTTCACGGGCTTCTCATTGTGGTGGTTTCTCTTGTTGTGGAGCACGGGCCCTAGGCACGTGGGCTTCAGTAGTTGCAGCACGTGGGCTCAGTAGTTGTGGCTCACGGGCTCTAGAGCGCAGGCTCAGTGGTTGTGGCACATGAGCCCAGTTGCTCCACGGCATTTGGCATCTTCCTGGAGCAGGGCTTGAACCCATGTCCCCTGCATTGGCAGGCGGATTCTCAACCACTGTGCCACCAGGGAAGTCCCTACTTTTAGCTTGTTAAAGAATCTCCATACTGTTCTCCATAGCGGTTGTACCAATTTACATTCCCACCAACAGTGTAGGAAGGTTCCCTTTTCCCCACACCCCCTCCAGTATTTGTTATTTGTAGACTTTTTGATGATGGCCATTCTGACCAGAGTGAGCTGGTACCTCCTTGTGGTTTTGATTTGCATTTCTCTAATAATGAGCAGTGTTGAGCATGTTTTCATGTGCTTTTTGGCCATGTGTATGTCTTCTTTGGAGAAATGTCTATTTAGATCTTCTGCCTATTTTTTGAATGGGTTGTTTGTTTTTTTGATATTAAGCTGCATGAGCTGTTTGTATATTTTGGAGATTAATCCCTTGTTGGTAGCTTCATTTGCAGATATTTTCTCCCATTCTGTGGGTTGTCTTTTCATGTTGTTTATGGTTTCCTTTGCTGTGCAAAAGCTTTTAAGTTTCATTAGGTCCCATTTGTTTATTTTTGTTTTTATTTTCATTACTGTAGGAGGTGGATCCAAAAAGATACTGCTGTGATTTATGTCATAAAGTATTCTGCCTATGTTTTCCTCTAAGAGTTTTATAGTATCCAGTCTTACATTTAGGTCTTTAATCCATTTTGAGCTTATTTTTGCGTATGGTGTTAGGGAGTGTTCTAATTTCATTCTTTTACGTGTAGCTGTCCAGTTTACCCAGCACCACTTACTGAAGAGACTGTCTTTTCTCTGTTGTATAGTTTTGCCTCCTTTGTCATAGATTAATTGCCCATAGGTGTGTGGGTTTACTTCTGGGTTTTCTATCCTGTTCCATTGTTCTATATTTTATTTTTGTGCCAGTGCTATACTGTTTTGATGACTGTAGCTTTGTAGTATAGTCTGAAGTCAGGGCGCCTGATTCCTCCAGCTCCGTTTTTCTTTCTCAGGATTGCTTTGGCTATTTGGGGTCTTTTGTTTATCCATACAAATTTTAAAACTTTTTGTTCTAGTTCTGTGAAAAATGCTGTTGGTAATTTGTAGGGATTGCATTGAATCTGTAGATTGCCTTGGGTAGTAGAGTCATTCTGACAGTAATGATTCTCCCAATCCTAGGACATGGTATATCTTTCCATCTGTTTGTGTCGTCTTCTATTTCTTTCATCAGCATCTTACAGTTTTCAGAGTACAGGTCTTTTGTCTCCTTAGGTAGGTTTATTCCAAGGAATTTTATTCTTTTTGATGTGATGGTAAATGGGATTGTTTCCTTAATTTCTCTTTCTGATCTTTTGTCGTTAGTGTATAGAAATGCAAGAGATTTCTGTGTATTAGTTTTGTATCCTGCAGCTTTACCAAATTTATTGATGAGCTCTAGTCGTTTTCTGGTAGCATCTTTAGGATTCTCTATGTACAGTATCATGTCATCTGCAAACAGTGACAGCTTTACTTCTTCTTTTCCAGTTTGGATTGCTTTTATTTATTTTTCTTCTCTGATTGCCGTGGCTAGGACTTGTAAAACTCTGTTGAATAAAAGTGGCAAGAGTCTTGTCTTGTTGCTGATCTTAGAGGAAATGTTTTCAGCTTTTCACCATTGAGTGTGATGTTAGCTGTGGGTTTGTCATATATGGCCTTTATTATGTTGAGGTAGTTTCCCTCTGTGCTCACTTTCTGGGGAGAATTTATCATAATTGGGTGTTGAATTTTGTCAAAAGCTTTTTCTGCATCTATTGAGATGATCATATGGTTTTTATTATGTTTGTTAATGTGGTGTATCACATTGATTGATTTGCAGATATTGAAAAATTCTTGCATCCCTGGGATAAATCCCACTTGATCATGGTTTCTGATCCTTTGAATGTATTGTTGGATTACGTTTGCTAGTATTTTGTTGAGGATTTTTGCATCTATGTTCATCATTCGTATTGGTCTGTAATTTTTGTATGTGTGTGTGGTATCTTTGTCTGGTTTTGGTATCAGGGTGATGGTTTTGATATCAGAATGAGTTTGTGGATGTTCTTTCCCCTGCAATTTTTTGGAATAGGTTCAAAAGGATAGGTGTTAACTCTTCTCAAAATGTTTGATAGAATTCTCTTGTGAAGCCATCTAGTCATGGACTTTTGTTTGTTTGAAGTTTTAAAATCACAGTTTCAATTTCAGTACTTGTGATGGGTCTGTTCATATTTTCTATTTCTTCCTGGTTCAGTCTTGGAAGATTGTACCTTTCTAAGAATTTGTCCATTCTTCTAGGTTGTCCATTTTACTGGTGTAGAGTTGCTCATAGTAGTCTCTTATGATCCTTTGTATTTCTGTGGTGTCAGTTGTAACTTCTCCTTTTTCATTTCTAATTTTATTTTATTTTATTTTTATTTTTTGGGGGGGTTTAAAAATTTTTTTTTAATTGAAATATACTTAATTTACAATGTTGTGTTAGTTTCTGGTGTACAGCAAAGTAGTTCATATATATTTGTGATATATATATTATATATTATTTTTCATATTCTTTTCCATTATGGTTTATTACAGGATATAGAATATAGTTCCCTGTGCTATACAATAGGACCTTGTTGTTTATCTCTTTTATATATAGTAGTTTGCATCTGCTAATCCCAAACTCCTGATTTATTCCTCCCCCTCCATTCCCCCTTTGGTAACCATAAGTTTGTTTTCTATGTCTGTGAGTCTTCATTTCTAATTTTATTGATTTGAGCCTTCCACCTCTTTTTCTTAATGAAGCTGGCTAAAGGTTTATCAATTGTGTTTATCTTCTGAAAGAACCAGCTTTTAGTTGTATTGATCTTTGCTGTTGTTTTCTCTCATTCCTGTGAGAAAACCTCAGCAATGTAATTACTTTCCTGTTCGTGGGTTGCCCACCCAGTGGGTATAGGATTTGATTGTATTGCGAAGGCACCCCTCCTACTGTCTTGTTGTGGCTTCTTCTTTGTCTTTGGATGTAGAATATCTTTTTTGGGTAGGTTCTAGTCTTTTTTTGTCGATGGTTGTTCAGTAGTTAGTTGTGATTTTGGTATTTTCATGAGAGGAGGTGAGCTCAAGTCCTTCTACTCTGCCATCTTGTCTCCAAACATGCTGTTATCTCAATCTCTAATTGCCTTTTATTAAGTAAGCTCTTTCCAGTGTTTTTCAAACCCCCAGCTGGCTCATGATGAAGCTTTTTTGGGTCCTCTTTAAAGATGGGTGTCTGCTGTGGTCAAGCAGAGCTACCTTGAGGTTCTTTTTTTAAAAATATTTATTTATTTACTTATTTGGTTGTGTCGGGTCTTAGTTGTGGCAGGCGGGCTCCTTAGTTGTGGCTCGCTGGCTCCTTAGTTATGGCAGTCAGGCTCCTTTGTTGCAGCAGGCAGTCTCCTTAGTTGTGGCATGTGAACTCTTAGTTGAGGCATGCGTGTGGGATCTAGTTCCCGGACCAGCAATTGAACCTGGGCCCCCTGCCTTGGGAGCACAGAGTCTTAATCACTGTGCCAACAGGGAAGTCCCAACCTTGAGGTTCTTATATACCGGGAAGCTGGAGATCTGGGATGGTGCTGAGCATCAAGAATGGCCCAGAGTGAAGATTCCAGTAGGCTGTTCTGGATTTCTCATTATTTTTTGTGGACTCCATAGTTTGACTTCTGTATCCACCACCCTAACCCAGGAGAAACTTCCCCGAATTCATTGCACAGGCAGTGCAGAACAGTACAGTTTCTCTACTCCTCGGAAAGCTGAGGTAAGATTTGCCACTGGCAAAATCGAAGCTTCTGGGCTGCTGTTCTTTTTGTTTTTTTAAAGTATGGTAAGAACATAAAATACAGAAGATGAGATCTACTCTCTTAGTAAATTAGTATACAGTATTGTTAACTACAAGCACAATGTCATGTAGCAGATCTGTAGAATTTTTTATCTTTTACTACTGGAAGTTTATACCCATTGAATAGCAACTCCCCATTTCCCCTTTCCTTCAGACCCTGGCTACCACCATTCTTCTTGTACTTTGATGACTGACTACTTTAGATAACTCATATAACTGGAATAATGCAGTATTTGTCCTGGCTGGCTTATTTCACTTTGTATAAGGTCCTCAAATTTCATCCATGCTGTAGCATACAAAAGGATATCCTTCTTTTTATGGCTGAATAATATTTCACTGTATGTATATGCCACATTTTCTTTCTCCATTCATCTGTTGACTAATATTTAGATTGTTTCCACCTCGTAGATCTTGTGAACAGTGCTTCAGTGAACTTGGGAGTGTAGATATCACTTTGATATCTTGATTTCAATTCTCTTGGATAGATACCCAGTAATTGGATTGCTGGATCATATGGTAGTTCTATTTTTAATTTTTGAGGAACCTCCATACTGTTCTCCATAGTGGCTGCACCATCTGACATTCTCACCATCAGTGTACCAGGCTTACAGTTTCTCTACAGCCGCACCAACACTTGTTATTTTGTTTTCTTGATAATGGCCATCCTGAGAGGTGTGAGGTGATATCTCATTGTGGTTTTTTGATTTGCATTTCCCTGATGATGAACATCTTTTCATATAACTGTTGGCTATTTGTAGATCTTCTTTGGAGAAATGTCTCCCCCAGTCTTTTGCCCATTTTTAACCAGCTTATTTGTTTTTTTGCTGTTGAGTAGTAGTAGTTCCTTATATATTTTGAATATTAATCTCTTATCAGTTTGCAAATACTCTCTCCCTTTCCATAGGTTGCCTTTTCGCTCTTGATTCTTTACTTTGCTGTGCAGAAGCTTTTTAGTTTGATGTAGCCCCACTTGTCTATTTTTGCTTTTGTTGCGTATCCTTTTCGTGTTCAAATCAGTGCCAAGACCAGTGTCATGAAGATTTTCCCCTATGTTTTCTTCTTGGAGTTTTAGAGTTTCAGGTCTTATATTTAAATTTTTAGTACATTTTGAGTTGATATATATGTATGGTGTAAGATAAGGGTCCAGTTTCATCCTTTTGCATGTGGATATCCAGTTTTCCCAGCATCGTTTGTTGAAGAGACTAACCTTTCCCCATTATGTATTCTTGGTATGCTTGTCGAAGAGCAATTGACCATATATGAAGACAATGAGATATTGGTGAGTGGAAAGACACATAGGCCAATGGAATAGAATACAGAGTACAGGAACAGACCACACAAACATGGTCTGACTTTGGACAAAGATGCCAAGATAACTCATGGGAGTAGAGATAGTCTTTTCAAAAACTTGGTGCTGGAATAATTGACATCCATATTTTTAAAAATGAACCTTGTATGTATACAAAAATTAACTAAAAATGTGTCATAGACCAAAATGTAAAATTTAAAACTACAGCACTTCTAGAACTTCCTGTTGCATCTGTTAGCCACATGTGGCTATTTAAATTTAAATAATTAAAACTAAATACAGCGTGACAATTCAGCTGCTTAGTTGTTCTAGCCACGTGTCAAGTCCTCAGTGGCCATGGGTGGCTAACTAAAGCTGTATTGATTAGCTCAGATTACAGCATATTTCTTTTCTTTTTTTTTTTTTTTTGAGCTTGGTGGGAAAGGCTTTTCTGTTTTTTTTTTAAATATATTTCATTATTATTCTTTTCTATCTTTATTGGATTATAATTGCTTTGTAATGTTGTGTTAGTTTCTGCTGTATAACAAAGTGAATCAGCTATACGTATACCTGTATCCCCTCTCTCTTGCACCTCCCTCCCACCCTCCCCATCCCACCCCTCTAGGTTGTCACAGAGCACTGAGCTGGCCTCCCTGTGCTATACAGCAGCTTCCCACTATCTATCGGTTTCACACATGGTAGTGTATATATTGTCAGTGTTAGTCCCTCAGTTCGTCCCACCCTCCCCTTCCCTCCCTGTGTCCACAAGTCCTTTCTCTATGTCTGCATCTGTATTCCTGTTCTGCCACTAGGTTCATCAGTACCATTTTTCTACATTCCACATATATGCATTAATACATGGTATTTGTTTTTCTCTTTCTGACTTACTTCACTGTGTATGACAGACTCTAAGTCCATCCACATCACTACATATGACTCAATTTCTTTCCTTTTTATGGCTGAGTAATATTCCATTCTATATATGTGCCACATCTTCTTTATCCATTCATCAGTCGATGGACATTTAGGTTGATTCCATGTCCTGTCTATTGTAAATAGAGCTGCAATGAACATTTTGGTACATGATTCTTTTTGAATTATGGTTTTCTCAGGGTATATGCCCAGTAGTGGGATTGCTGGGTCATATGGTAGTTGTATTTTTAGTTTTTTAAGGAACCTCCATACTGTTCTCCATAGTGGCTGTATCAATTTACATTCCCACCAGCACTGCAAGAGGGTTCCCTTTTCTCCACACCCTGTCCAGCGTTTATTGCTTGTAGATTTTTTGATGATGGCCATTCTGACCAGTGTGAGGTGATACCTCATTGCAGTTTTGATTTGCATTTCTCTAATGATTAGTGATGTTGAGCATCTTTTCATGTGTTTGTTAGCCATCTGTATGTCTTCTTTGGAGAAATGTTTATTTAGGTCTTCTGCCCATTTTTGGATTGGGTTGTTTGTTTTTTTGATATTGAGCTGCATGAGCTGCTTGTATATTTTGGAGATTAATCCTTTGTCAGTTGTTTCATTTGCAAATATTTTCTCCCATTCTGAGGGTTGTCTTTTGGTCTTGTTTATGGTTTCCTTTGCTGTGCAAAAGCTTTTAAGTTTCACTAGGTCCCATTTATTTGTTTTTGTTTTTATTTTCATTACTCTAGGAGGTGGCTCAAAAAGGATCTTGCTGTCAAAGAGTGTTCTGCCTGTGTTTTCCTCTAGGAGTTTTAATAGTGTCTGGCTTTACATTTAGGTCTTTAATCCATTTTGAGTATATTTTTGTGTATGGTGTTAGGAGGTGTTCTAATTTCGTTCTTTTACATGTAGCTGTCCTGTTTTCCTAGCACCACATACTGAAGAGGCTGTCTTTTCTCCATTGTATATTCTTGCCTCCTTTGTCAAAGATAAGGTGACCATATGTGTGTGGGTTTATCTCTGGGCTTTCTATCCTGTTCCATTGATCTATATTTCTGTTTTTGTGCCAGTACCATACTGTCTTGATTACTCTAGCTTAGATTAGAGCATATTTCTATCATCACAGAAAACAGTCTTATGCACTGCTGTTCTAGAAGAAAACATAGGAGAAAATCTTTGGGATCTTAGTTAGGCAAAGATTTCTTAGGACACAAAAATTGTGACCATAAAAAAAAAAATGGATAAATTGGGTTTCATCAAAATTAAAAACTTAAGGTTTTTGAAAAGCTGTGTTAAGAAAATGAAAAGACAATCCACAGACCAGGAAAGAAATATTTTCAAAACATATATTTGATAAAGAATTGGCAACCAGAATATTAAAAAATTTTTCAAAATTCAATAATATCAAAGAAATTAAGAAGTGAACAAAAAGTTTGAAAAAACATTTCACCAAAGAAGATATATGAATGGCATATTATTTAAATTTTCTAATCTTATATAGGTATGTTTTGTTGTACATTTGTTTAATCGACAGCGGTTATCTGGTTGGGAAGTTTTTGGTCCACTTTTGTTTTCTTTGTACCTCACTGGATCTTAACTTTTTTTAAAAAATTAATTATTTTTTATGGGAGTAAAATTGCTTTACAATGTTATGTTAGTTTCTGCTGTACAATGAAGTGAGTCAGCTGTATGTATACCTATATCCCCTCCCTCTTGGACCTCCCTCCCACTCCCCCCATCCCACCCACCTAGGTTGTCACAGAGCCCCGGGCTGAGCTCCATGTGCTACACAGCAGGTTCCCACTAGCTATCTATTTTACACATGGTAGTGTATGTCAAACCTAATTTCCCAATTTGTCCCACCCCCTCTTTCCTCCACTGTGTCCACATGTCTGTTCTCTACATCTGCGTCTCTATTCCTGCCCTACAAATAGGTTCATCTGTACCATTTTTCTAGATTCCACATATATGCCTTAATATACGATATTTGTTTTTCTCTTTCTGGCTTACTTCACTCTGTATGACAGACTCTAGGTCCATCCACATCTCTACAAATGACCCAGTTTCATTCCTTTTTATGGCTGAATAATATTCCATTGTAAATATGTACCACATCTTCTTTATCCATTCATCTGTCGATGGACAGTTAGGTTGCTTCCATGTCCTGGCTATTGTAAATAATGCTGCAGTGAACATTGGGGTGCATGAATCTTTTCAAATTATGGTTTTCTCTGGGTATATGCCCAGTAGTGGGATTGTTGGGTCATATGGTAGTTGTATTTTTAGTTTTTTAAGGAACCTCCATACTGTTCTCCATAGTGGCTGTACCAATTTACATTCCCACCAACAGTGCAGGAGGGTTCCCTTTTCTCCACACCCTCTCCAGCATTTATTGTTTGTAGATTTGTTGATGATGGCCATTCTGACCTGTGTGAGGTGATACCTCACTGTGGTTTTGATTTGCATTTCTCTAATGATTAGTGATGTTGAGCGTGTTTTCGTGTGCCTCTTGGACATCTGTATGTCTTCTTTGGAGAAATGTCTGTTTAGGTCTTTTGCCTATTTTTTAATTGGGTTGTTTGTTTTTTTGATATTGAGCTGCATGAGCTGCTTGTGTATTTTGGAGATTAATCCTTTGTCCGTCACTTCATTTTCAAATATATTCTCCCATTCTGTGGGTTGTCTTTTCATCTTGTTTATGGTTTCCTTTGCTGTGCAAAAGCTTTTACGTTCCATTAGGGCCCATTTGTTTATTTTTGTTTTTATTTTCATTACTCTAGGAGGTGGGTCAAAAAATATCTTGCTGTGGTTTATATCGAATAGTGTTTTTCCTACATTTTTGTCTAAGAGTTTTATAGTGTCCAGTGTTAACATTTAGGTCTTTAATCCATTTTGAGTTTATTTTTGTGTATGGTGTTAGGGAGTGTTCTAATTTCATTATTTTAAATGTAGCTGTCCTGTTTTCCCAGCACCACTTATTGAAGAGGCTGTCTTTTCTCCATTGTATGTTCTTGCCTCCTTTGTCATAACTTAGGTGACCATACGTGCGTGGGCTTATTTCTGGGCTTCCTATTCTGTACCATTGATCTGTATTTCTGTTTTTGTGCCGGTACCATACTGTGTTGATTACTGTAGCTTTGTAGTGTAGTCTGAAGTCCAGGAGCCTGATTCCTCCAGCTCCGTTTTTCTTTCTGAAGATTGCTTTGGCTATTCAGGGCCTTTTGTGTTTCCATATAAATTGTAAAATTTTTTGTTCTAATTCTGTGAAGAATGCCATTGGTAGTTTGATAGGGATTGCATTGAATCTGTAGATTGCTTTGGATAGTATAGTCATTTTTACAATATTGATTCTTCCAATCCAAGAACATGGTATATTTCTTCATCTGTTTATGTCATCTTTGATTTCTTTCATCAGAGTTTTATAGTTTTCTGAGTACAAGTCTTTTTTCTCCTTAGGTAGGTTTATTCCTAGGTATTTTATTCTTTTTGTTGCAGTGGTAAATGGGAGTGTCTCCTTAATTTCTCTTTCTGATTTTTCATCATTAGTGTATAGGAATACCAGAGATTTCTGTGCATTAATTTTGTATCCTGCAACCTTACCAAATTCATTGATTAGTTTTAGTAGTTTTCTGGTGGCATCGTTCGGATTCCCTATGTATAGTATCATGTCATTTGCAAACAGTGACAGTTTTTTTTCTTCTTTTCCAATTTGGATTCCTTTTATTTCTTTTTCTTCTCTGATTGCCATGGCTAGGAATTCCAAAAGTGTGTTGAATAAGAGTGGTGATCACGAGTGGACATCCTGGTCTTGTTCCTGATCTTAGTGGAAATGCTTTCAGTTTTTCACCATTGAGTATGATGTTGGCTGTGGGTTTATCATATATGGCCTTTATTATGTTGAGGTAGGTTCCCTCTATGTCCATTTTCTGGAGATTTCTTATCACAAATGGATGTTGAATTTTGTCAAAAGCTTTTTCAGCATCTGTTGAGATGATCATATGGTTTTTATTCCTTAACTTGTTAATATCATGTATCACATTGATTGATTCGCATATATTGAAGAATCCTTGCCTTCTTGGGATAAATCCCACTTGATCATGGTGTATGATCCTTTTAATGTGTTGTTGGATTCTGTTTGCTAGTATTTTGTTCAGGATATTTGCATCTATGTTCATCAGTGATATTGGTATGTAATTTTCTTTTTTTGTGATATCTTTGTCTGGTTTTGGTATCAGGGTGATGGTGTCTTCGTAGAACAAATTTGGGAGTGTTCCTGCCTCTGCAGTATTTTGGAAGAGTTTGAGAAGGATAGGGGTGAGCTCTTCTCTAAATGTTTGATAGAATTCGCCTGTGAAGCCATCTGGTCCTGGACTTTAGTTTCTTGGAAGAGTTTTAATTACAGTTTCAATATCATTACTTGTGAAAGGTCTGTTTATATTTTCTAATTCTTCCCGGTTCAGTCTTGGAAAATTACACCTTTCCATGAGTTTGTCCATTTCTTTGTGGATGTCCATTTTATTGGCATATCGTAGTTTGTAGTAGTCTCTTATAATCCCTTGTATTTCTGTGGTGTAAGTTGTGATTTCTCCTTTTTCGTTTCTCATTTTATTGATTTGCGTCCTCTCCCTTTTTTTCTTGATGAGTCTGGCTAAAGGTTTATCAATTTTGTTTATCTTCTCAAAGAACCAGCTGTTAGTCTTATTGATCTTTGCTGTTGTTTTCTTCGTTTCTCTTTCATTTATTTCTGCTCTGATCTTTATGATTTCTTTCCTTCTACTGACTTTGGGTTTTGTTTGTTCTTCTTTCTCTAGTTGCTTTAGGTGTAAGGTTAGATCGTTTATTTGAGATTTTTCTTGTTTCTTGAGATGAGATTGAATTGCTGTAAACTTCCCTCTTAGAACTGCTTTTGCTGCATCCCATACGTTTTGGGTTGTCGTGTTTTGGTGTCATTTGTTTATATGTATTTTTAAAATTTCTTCTTTGATTTCTTCAGTGCTCTCTTGGTTATTTATTAGCACACTGTTTATCATTCATGTATTTGTGTCTTTCACAAATTTTTTCCTGTAACTGATTTCCAGTCTCATGGCGTTGTGGTTTGAAAAGATGCTTGATGTGATTTCAATTTTCTTAAATTTACCGAGGCTTGATTTGTGACCCAAGGTGTGATCTATCATGGAGAATGTTCCGTGTGCACTTGAGAAGAAAGTGTATTCTGCCACTTTCAGGTGGAATGTCCTATAGATATCAGTTAAATCTATCTGGTCTGTTGTGTCATTTAAAGCTCCTGTTTCCTTATTTACTTTCTGTTCGGATGATCTGTCCACTGGTGTAAGTGGGGTGTTAAAGTCCCCTACTATTATTGTGTTACTGTCCATTTCCCCTTTTATGGTTTTTAGCATTTATCTTATGTACTGAGATGCTCCTATGCTGGGTGCATAAATATTTATAATTGTTATATCTTCTTCTTGGATTGATCCCTTGATCATTACGTAGTGTCCTTCCTTATCTCTTGTAACAGTCTTTATTTCAAAGTCTATTTCATTTGATACAATTATTGCTACTCCAGCTTTCTTTTGATTTCCATTTCCATGGCATATCTTTTTCCATGCCTTCACTTTCAGTCTGTATGTACCCCTAGGTCTGAAGTGGGTCTCTTGTAGACAGCATATATATGTGTCTTGTTTTTGTTTCCATTCAGCCAGTCTTTGTCTTTTGGTTGGAACATTTAATCCATTTACATTCAAGGTTATTATTGATATGTATGTTCCTATTACCATTTTCTTAATTGTTTTGGGTTTGTTTCTGTGGGTCCTTTTCTTCTCTTGTGTTTCCTGCCAAGAGAAGTTCCTGTAGCATTTGTTGTAAAGCTGGTTTGGTGGTGCTGAATTCTCATAGCTTTTGCCTGTCTGTGAAGCTTTTGGTGTCTCTGTGGAATCTGAATGAGATCCGTGCTGGGTAGAGTAATCTTTGTTGTAGGTTTTTCTCTTTCATCACTTTAAGTATATCCTGCCACTCCCTTCTGGCCTGCAGAGTTTCTGCTGAAAAATCAGGTGATAACCTTATGGGGATTCCTTTTTATGTTTTTTTTTTTTGCTTTTCCTTTGCTGCTTTTAATATTTTTTCTTTATTTTAAATTTTTGTTAGTTTGATTAATATGTGTTTTGGTGTGTTTCTCCTAGGGTTTATCCTGTATGGGACTCTCTGTGCTTCCTGGACTTGTGTGACTATTTCCTTTCCCAGGTTAGTGAAGTTTTCGACTATAATCTCTTCAAATATTTTCTCAGACCCTTTCTTTTTCTCTTCTTCTTCTGGGACCCCTATAATTCAAATGTTGGTGCGTTTAGTGTTGTCCCAGAGGTCTCTGAGACTGTCCTCAATTCTTTTCATTCTTTTTTCTTTATTCTGCTCCTCGGCAGTTATTTCCACCATTCTGTCTTCCAACTCACTTATTCGTTTTTCTGCCTCAGGTATTCTGTTATTGATTCCTTCTAGTGTATTTTTCATTTTAGTTACTGTGTTGTTCATCTCTATTTGTTTGTTCTGTAGTTCTTTTAGATCTTTGTTAAACATTTATTTTCTCAATCCATGCCTCCATTCTGTTTCCATGATTTTGGATCATCTTTACTATCATTACTCTGAATTGTTTTTCAGGCAGATTGCCTATTTCCTCTTCATTTATTTGGTCTTGTAGGTTTTAACCTTGCTCCTTCATCTGTGACATATTTTTTTGTCATCTCATTTATTTTTTATTTTTTTATTTTTGATGGGTGGGATTGTGTTCCTGTCTTACTGGTTGTTTGGCCTGAGGCTTCCAACACTGGAGTTTTTTTTGTTTTTTTTTTTTCACTTTAATTTTTTTTTTTTTTAATGCTATTCTTGTCTGCTTACATTCTTTTTATTTATGTATGTATGTATGTATGTATGGCTGTGTTGGGTCTTCGTTTCTGTGCGAGGGCTTTCTCTAGTTGTGGCAAGTGGGGGCCACTCTTCATCGCGGTGCGCGGGCCTCTCACTATCGCTGGCCCCTCCTTGCCGAGCACAGGCTCCAGATGCGCAGGCTCAGTAATTGTGGCTCACGGGCCCAGTCGCTCTGCGGCATGTGGGATCTTCCCAGACCAGGGCTCGAACCTGCGTCCCCTGCATTGGCAGGCAGATTCTCAACCACTGCGCCACCAGGGAAGCCCCAACACTGGAGTTTTTAGGCTGTTGGGTAGAGCTGGGTCTTGTTGATGAGATGAGCACCTGTGGGAGACCTCACTCTGATGAATATTCCCTGGGGTCTGAGGTTCTCTGTTAAACCAGTGGTTTGGACTTGGACTTTCTACCGCAGGAGCTCTGGCCCGACCGGACTTTCTACCACAGGAGCTCTTGCCCGACCCCTGGCTCGGAAACCAAGATCCTGCAAGCTGCAAGGGGTGGCAAAAAAAAAACAAAAAAGAAAAAAGGAGCAGAACGATAACAAAGAGGAAAAAATAAAATAAGATTAGAAAACTAACAGATATGTTAGAAAGAACAGAAAAGCAAAAATTTAGATAAAACAACAACCGGAAGGTAAAACAGAACCACAATAGTAAAAAGAGGAGGGGAAAAAAAAGCCAGAAAATGCCTTGGCTGTGCTGGGCGGGGCTTAGGCAGGGGTGGGGTTTACACGGTGGGCAGGGCTTATGCTTAGGACCCACAGGGCTGGAAAAGGGGGGTGGGGTGGGGGGTGTTGGCGGGGTTTAGCCTTAATGCAGCAGGAGGGGCCCAGGAGTGCCTCTGGCCCTGGAGGGCACAGGAGCAGGTCCAGGACCCCAGCAGGGTCACTGGGCCCGAGTGGGCGGGGGAAGTGCTAGGCCCGTTCCCCGCATCCTCCAATCTGGAGGGCCCCTCCCCATTGACCTCTCTTCTAACCCCCTCCTCCCTCCTATGCCCCTAGCACCCACATGGCTGGAGGGAGCCCCGGAAATCAGAGGACCAGACCTGGAAGCCCAACAGGCTTCCCAGAGCCAAGTGGGTGGGGGAAACACCTGCGGTGCTTCCCCTGATCCCCCGGCCCAGGAGGTCCCCCCATTTGCCTCTCCTCCTCTTCCCCCCTCCTCCCTCCCTCCTCTGCCCCTAGGAGCAACGTGGCCTGGAGGGGGCCTTGAAGGGCGGGGACCCAGCCTGGGAGTCCAGGCTTCCCGGGGCTGAGTGGGCCTGGGAGACGCCCGCCACACCTCCCCGATCCTCTGGTCCTGGAGGCCCCCTCCCGCCCGCCTCCCTCCTGTGCCCCTAGGACCAACACAGCCCACAGGGGGCCTCAGAGGGCCCGGCCCGGGAGCCCCGCAGGCTTCCAGGGCCTGATAGGGCAGGGGAAACGCCTGATCCTCCGAGCCCCCCAGGGTCTCTCCAGGCATGGGAACCCCTCCCGCCTCGAGCCACCCCTCAGGGGTGCGTCCTGTCCAGCCTCCATTTCTCCTCCCACCTCAGTGCCCCCATGTCCTACCCGGTCGCTCAGGGGTTCCTCCCCTCCCCTCGGGCATCCATGTCCCGCACCAGTGTCCGGCAGGCACCCTAGTTGTGGGGAGACGCAAACTCTGCGTCCTCCCCTGCCGCCATCTTGACTCTGCCCCCTCTTAACTTATTTGTGAAATGCTAATCCTTACAAGTAAAACCTGAGGTAATAAAAACTCTAATAAGGGGTGTGTGTGTGTGTGTGTGTGTGTGTGTGTTTGTTTGTATAAAAGTAAACACATTTTTAATAGCTGTTTCTGGTTCTCCAAGAGTATCAATAGTGAAAGTAAAAGGAAGCCACAGACTGTCTTGGGTAATCATATGTAGCTTCATCATTGTAAATGGTCATGTTAATTAATTGACTTGTTCAGCCTGTTTGGACCATAAGAAAATGTGACCTTCCCAATTGTATTCAAATCTGTCAAGCGTGAAAACAGGCGATTTGTTTTTCTTGTCCTAAACCTAAACATCTGCCTGGTTTCTGCTTAGGCAAATGTGGTGGGCGGAATAATGGGCCCCTTAAAGATGTCCAAGTCCTCATGCCCAGACCCTGTGAATGTATTACCTGACACGGCAAAAGGGATTTTGTGGATGTGATTATGTTAAGGATTTTGAAATGGGGAGATTTCCTGGTTTATTCAAGTGGGACCAATGTAATCACAAGGCTCCTCATAAGTAAAGGAGGGAAGCATAGCATCATAGTGTGATAAAGGGTGTGAAGGGACTCGACTGGCCATTTCTAGCTTTACAGATGGGAGTAGGCAACGAGCCAAGGAACGCAGGCAGCCTCTAGAAGCTGAAAAAGGCAAGGAAGTAATTTCTCCACTAGGGCCTCCGGAAAGAATTCAACCCTGCCAACCCTCTTCTTTTTTTTTAAGTTTTTTTTATTTTTTGAGGAAGACCATTTCTAAAGTCCTTATTGAATTTGTTACAGTATTGCTTCTGTGTTTTTTTTTTTATGTTTTGTTTTTTTGGCAGCGAGGCATGTGGGATCTTAGCTCCCTGGCTAGGGATCGAACCTGCACCCCCTGCATGGAAGGTGAAGTGTTAACCACTGGACCACCAGGGAAGTCCCCTGCCAACCCATTTTAGACTTTGATAGACAAGCCAGCACAGGTTTATCTGTTATAAGAATTGAAAGAAGGAAGAGAGATTGGGGTTACCTAGTGAGAGGGAGGGGGCAGTGGGGGATGGTTTGGGGTTGTGAAGCAGGACTCCTGGGGCCAGAGGCATTATGATTACCAGATAGTTATAAGATTAAATGGTCCGCAGCAAAAAGGGTAGTGACTGCCTGATCTTTTGTTGTCTGTGCAACTCCTTTTGGGCCACTGCTAAATAGTGCTTCCTTAGTGAAAGACTCCTAATTGACCTTGGCTCCAAAACCCTCAAGCAGATTACGTGAAGGTTCACAATCTTTTTTCCCCCTCAAGTGTCTTGAGCCCCTTTATTGGCAGGAATTGTACTAGTTATTGAATGAAAAAAACTAGTTACAGCTCTTACCCATAAGAAGTCTTACTTTGCATCTCTTAGAACTCTTACCTGGTATTTACAGATCTTCCCCGAAGAGGTGGACCGGTCGAGGCCCCAGCACCTCATCGGCAGGATTGCACCCGGCATAGTGAAGCGCTGGCCTAGAAAGGAAGGTATATGATACGGTCAGCCCTCCAATCCTTGGATGTGGAGCCTGTGGCTACGGAACCCGCGTAAATGGAGGGCCGATTGTACTCCTTATGTAAAGGACATGAGCACCCGCGGATTTTGCTGTACACGGGGGTCCCCATGGATACCGAAGGGTGAGTGTATATCGTCAGATGATCTGCCTTTGAATCCCAGGTCTGATGTTCTAGTTTGGCCAAATCGCTTCACCTTTCTAAATTGATTTCTTCTTCTCTAAGATAGGGAGTTACCAGGAAGGGAAAAACATAAAGCTATTTTAAAAGCTGGTTGCTCTTTGAGTTGAAAGCTAAAGACAGATGAATTATAGTCTTTTTTTCGTTCTGTCAAGGTAAAGGGCTAATCTAGATGGGAGGGGTTGGGACCAGGGGGCTTAAATTGTTCTGTATAATAAAGAAACAAGAATTTTTAGCTTTTACTTGAAGCTGGAGGGAAGTTTTTTTTTGTTTTTATTTTGCTTTTGTTTGGGCAGGGGTGGTGAGAGAAAGTGGGTCCTAGAATTAGGCTCGAGATGAGCATACAAATGGCTACTCCACTGGCAGAAAAGGAAGGGGGCAGAGATCTTCAATGCCTGATTCTCAGTTTTAAATCGTTTCTTACTATTTACTTGTTATTTATTTATTAGTTAAAATCTTCCTCTACTAAAGGTCTGCTTTTCACAACACCCAGGTGTTAATGTGTTTTGGAGACAGAGTAGAGACGGCTGTGTCTACACTAGGGTGGAGGGGAATAGAGAGAGGGGAGATGATGAGAATTAGGTTGCAGTCAGGATTTAGGATCAAAAAGTGACAAGGAATCATTAGGAAGTTGTAAGCACTCACCTTAGGATCCTTGAAATTATTAAGGAAAGTCCTGGGCTTCGTACAGCTATGTGAAATAACGGTCTAAAATTTGCATTTGAATGTTAAAGATGGTACAATTTAGGACCGTCTACATGTCAGGGATAATACCTACTTAACACGGTTGGGAGACTTTTACCTAAATGAGAATGTAGGTAAAAGCACTTCATAAACTAAGGAAATACATCATCACCCCTAAGATAAAGTGTCTTCCCATGAAGATTTTGTAAAAAGGAAGTCAGACGTAAATTCAACTCTGATCATAAACATGAGAATTAATTATCCGGAAGTTATGAGCTCTATGATAGTTTTCTTTCTTTATGAATTCAGTTCAAACGGATAGTAAAAACAATTTGGATGTTAAAGATATAGTTTTTAAAAATGACTCGATATGTCCCAAACATGTCATATTAAGACTTGGGGGTTTAGGATCCCACTGTAATAACTTCAGGCCCATCTAGTAGGAACAGAAGTAGCTGTGGTCGTGCAGTATTTAGCTGACAGTGTGGGTCGGCCTGAGCACGAGGAAATGATGATGTAGCAGAGGAATGGGAAATGACACGTGTCAGGTATATACTCGACACTTGACATATATTGCCTTTCTTAAAGCTTATTGCTGCCCAAAGAAGTGGTAGTGTCTCCAGTCTTTAGATGGTGGTTGGGGGAACGGGCAGGGCGTGTGTGTGTGTGTGTGTGTGTGTGTGTGTGTGTGTGTGAGAAAATTACAGTGATTAAAGAACTTGCTTAACGTCATAGCGTTGAAGTGGTAGAGCTGGCATGAAGACTCTTACCAGCCTCGAGGTCCAGTTCTTTCGCTCCCACCATGCTGCCATGGGGGCCCTGAAGTAAACTAACACTCAGCAGCCGAGCCTTGTGTGGTTCTGGTTCCTTGTCCCAGTGTCATACCGCATCTTAATTGTTTTTCTTCTACAGAGCACTTACAGAAAGCTTCTGACAAGACTTCGTGAGATGTTATAGGTGACAAGTATGTGGGAAAAAAGATGAAATCATTAGCTGAATTAAGTTCTGGAGTGGACAGGTTAAATTCCTGGATTGCCTGAAGTTTCATTTACATGGGACCAGATGTCTTTCGTGAGGTCATGACAGAAATGCTGGCAAACTCTTTCCATTAGTGGGTCTTGCATACAGTATGCACTTCTTATGTTGTAGGACTCTTTTTTTTGTTGTTGTTGTTCAGAATTCACCTTAGGGGTTTTCTCAAACTCGGCATTCTTAATCTATAGTGGTTTTTAGCTTTCTTTTTTCTTTCCAGACTGCGTGAGTGATGCAGTTTCACTTCTAGGTGTTAGGATTCTCTTTCACACTGGTTTGTCATGACCTTAAAGTATTTTAAGTTTCTCTTTGCGTTAATTTTTTTTTTTTTTAACGTAGTACCCCAGTGAGCTCGAGATTTGTTTTACCAAATGAGTTTAAATCACCAGCAGCCGGAGGGTTGTCCACGAGCGTTGTCGGACTTGACCAAATGTAAAAAGCTGCCAGTGGTCTTTTTCTTTTCTTCAACTTGGTAGGTTTTGGGGCCCAGACTCGAAGGCTAGTTACGCTTCTGCATCAGCCTTTAGGTTGTTACGAGTTGCCAAAGATGGCATACAGTACCAGGCATGGAGAATTGTTAGCACGATCAGAATGGTCTGAGTTTATAATCGCCGTCCTAGCTCTCCCCTGTGCGTAACTGACAAGTCCTAAGAGTCGTTTTGAGCTGCAGCCACCCACAGAAGCCACACGCGTGGCATTTTACTCAAAACTTGACTTTAACCACTGCTTTGTGATGCAAAACTGGTGGAATTTTGGGTACTTTCTGTAAAATCGAAATCTTTACGGGGGTTTTCCAGCATTCTAGTTGATTGTTAACAAATGATCACTGTAACGAAGATGAGAGAGCAGAGTTGGCTAATCAACACCGACTTCTGTGGTAGGTAGGATAGGATGCCGCTCTGTATGGAATATTTTCACGTGGAGAAAGCCACGTTGACTGAGAGAACAGATTCTCCTTCTGAAAAATGCAATTAAATAAGAGATATTTATATGAGATTTGTAGTTGTAAAAGATAGAGATTTTAGGAGCTTCTTATCTTTGCCACAAAGTTTTCAGTCTTGACAAAGTAATCATATTCAGGACTTTCTAACTTGTAGATCCTCTTATGAAAGAGATTTGAAAAGAAAAGGAAATCCATTTGTATCGTAGGACAAAATACAGTTCTGCATAAGAACTTTCTGTAAAGGGAGACCTGTTATGGGAAACTGATGACCGATAAGATACTATAGCCCGTTTCTGGAATGGGGATAGCAGGTGGAAGAGCTCTCTCCTGTTTAGCTGAGTCAGGAGTGCTTTGTTTATTCTGGAGCTAAGCCCTTGGGCAAGTCACTTTACCACTGTAAGGCTCCATTTCTTACCTTTAAAATGAAAGCTCCACTCCCGTTCTGTGGTTTGGTAGATACGAACATGTTGTCTCAAGAGCCTTCAGTAGGAGTCCTTTGTTATTATATCCTGTCTTGTGTAAAGGTGACTTTTACTGTCATGTCAATTAAGCCTTCTATCAAGCTCATTTTGTTTTCTAAAATCTGTGAAAACATTATTTTAGCAAAACTCAACTCTGCTTGTGTAAGTATGTAGTTATGCTCCTTTTGTATTTAATAGTATTGAAGGACTAAATTTCCTTCTATTGTAGCCCAGAAGTCAGACCGATGGTCTCATGATTAGCCTTAAAATAACTATCAGAAACTTTCAGGCTGTTTCTCATTAGCGCATTATCCCAACCAACCGTAGGAGGAGGATACAGAAATCTATAATTGAGGTTTTTTTAAATTAATGAATTAATTTATTTATTATTTATTTTTGGTTGCATTGGGTCTTTGTTGCTGTGCGTGGACTTTCTCTAGTTGCGGCGAGCAGGGGTTACTCTTCGTTGCGGTGCGCGGGCTTCTCATGGCAGTGGCTTCTCTCGTTGCGGAGCACGGGCTCTAGGTGCGCAGGCTTCAGTAGTTGTGGCTCACGGGCTCAGTAGTTGCGGCTCGTGGGCTCTAGAGCGCAGGCTCAGTAGTTGTGGCGCACGGGCTTAGTTACTCTGTGGCATGTGGCATCTTCCCGGACCAGGGCTCGGACCCATGTCCCCTGCATTGGCAGGCAGGTTCTTAACCACTGTGCCACCAGGGAAGCCCTATAATTGAGTTTTTAATGTGATAATTCCTTAGTTTACTGTGAAGATCGTGGTAATTTCTCACTAGCACATAAGTAAAGCTCTGTTTAGTTTGCTACTGCAAAGACTGAGTTGCTGGTTAGCTTCCACAAATAAGGTGTGCTTGCTTTATAATTTATGTTCGGAAATGTTTAAACAGGGTGAAAGAGTAGTTTTTACAGGAGCAAAATCAAGCAATCCATTTTCAGAAAGTAGAACCACATAAAATAAAATTGACTGAAGAATAACCAGTAATGAACTTGGAAACAGGTAGGTTGAATCAAATTTTTAAAAAACAAAGTGAAAAGAGTTGTATTTTGTATGTGTGTGTGAGGAGTCAAGGCATACGGTTCTAAGAATATTTGTGCAGGATGCAATATGAAGTAAAGCTTTAGGACTCAGCAGAGTGGAAGCTTTATCTGCAGGGGGAAACAAGGTTTATCACTACATAATTTTAGGGACATAAGTAGAAACGGGCCAGAAAATATAAATGTTAGAAAAGTGGAACGGAATTTCCCAGACCCTTTGACTTAACACGTGGCTTAGTTAAGGAAGTTGGCAAAATCTTGAAATTTGAATCCGTGCTACAGCAAACTTTTAAAATTAAATAATCAGAGCCAAAAAGACTTTTTGCATGTTAGTAGTATGCTATCACATTTGTTTCTTAGCCCGATAGCACTAATTTTTCACCTCGGTGAGTAACTTTGAAGGTGACTTGGACCTTGATCCTTGAAATAGACGTGTTGAAAAAGCGATGTCTGGAGAAAGGTGAAATCACAATCACACATCAAAGGCTGTAGGAGTTATAACTTCAAATTTTATGTTTCAGTTGTACCAGCTTTGTGTTCACACCCAAACTCCAAGGGTAGGATCTACTGCTTGTAGGGTGGAGTGGCATTCCAACTCCATTTATTTTCTGCTGAAGCTGGCGAGTTGAATGAAGATTGTATCTCAAGTGACAGGATTCGAATGAAACAGGACAAACCTGTAAAAGCTGCAACCTGAACGTGTCATTGCAGAACTTTGCAGTGAATGAGATGGGACAGGGCTTGGGAGACAAACCACACACACACTGCCTCTCCGTGCTGGGCAGCTCAGGAGATCAAAGGGAGATCCAAGGGGAGCAAGTCCTTGCTGGCTGGAGCTCACGTTCGGGGAAGGTTGGGGGTTCGGCATGGAGCGCCGATCTGTTTATAGATACAAGTACGTATCTCTTGGGCTTGCCTTATTATGGAAAGATTCTATGGAGATATGCTGCACTGACTGGAAAATTACTCACTTTTTTTTTTAAGTTATCAATTATAAAGTAGAAGCATTGGTTTTGAAACTAGTCATTTAACTGGAATTTAATCACGACCTAGTTCCCAACATTGGATGGTAATTATCCTTATTTAGCAAAGCACAGGGAAAATCAGTGTTTGTTAAAAGAGCAACCACGGTGGGCATTGCTCTCAGGAGGGGACAGGTTTCACTACCTTTGGATAGACGAGTTAGCTTTTGCAAAACATTTTCAGCTGTCGTGAAGGACTCTGACCGCTGGGCATGAGTGAGAACTAATCTCCCTGTTGGTGATTCTTTGCATTGCAGGTAGCAAGTTGCAGGTCCCCCAGGGAAAGTGCAGGAGTGGGAGCCTTACCATGTGCTGCGGTGCTCGTGACAGTCTGCTTGGCAGTCGCTTACCGAGAAGAATGAATGGCTGGCTACTGCATAAACCCTGCCCCATAGCTGTTCAAGTAGTTCTCAGTTATCATTAATCAGGTAAGCATTTTTGGAATTAATCTGGTAGGCAAACCAGTTATACTTTAAATTGGTCCTAAAGAAAATATATAATTGGAATAGCTGTTATGATGCAAAGAAATGTCTAAATGAAAGCCACCAGTCAGTCACTGTATTTTATTCTGCATCATTTATTAAATATTATTTTTATATCTGCATTTACAAACTTTACTCATTTCAGAACTCTGCTTTCAATACATGTTTAACTTTTTTTGTAGAGAGATTCTCTTGTAAAATGAGATCCATGTACAAAACTAGGCAACAGATATAAAAGTTTCCTTTCATACTTTTCATCCATCAAGAAAAGAAATAATGTGACAAAGAAATAAAACCAAAATGTGGCTCTTTCACAAGAATAACATGTCAGTGTTCAAACTATGAGTTCTAATGGGATAGATCATATTTCATCTTCATATGGATGGATATAGTTTAATAAATACTTCTTAGCTACTGTAGCATGTTGGTTCAGATGAAGAAAAAAAATCAACTCTACTGTTTGGACTAGATAATCTAGAGCCCATCAATTACTCATTTCTTTATAACGTGACACCAAAATTCACCTAGGAGATGACATTGATTGGCTAGCAGTATGCATTTACCTCAAACGTGGCATAAAAAGTTCCCTTTAAAAAATTCACTGACTTGGCAAACTAAAGTCTGAGCCTCTAATTTAGCTCTCTTTCTTACTTAAAGAAATAGTTTAAATGATCAATTCAGAAGCCTTAAAGTATCTTTGAAACTAAAGTTGCTTTTCTTAAAATGAATGCTGACTTGACAGTTCCTAGGCTTGGAGCACTGTCACCATGAGACAGAGGCACTAGCGCCGCTAGCAATGAGAAGTAGTATCACCACAGGATAATTATATGGTACAAAATGCCCGGGGGCCTGAAACTCACTATTAATATGATTTTGGCAGCAGCATCATTTGATATTTAACCATTTATTACGTACTATTTATTAACACACCAGCTTCAAAGATGTGCACTCCCCTCAGGATACTCAGGAGTTACAAATTTATTGTGATTGCATAATTGGTATTGCACAGTTTTATAAAAAACATAAATACTGGCTATTCTAGTTTTAAATACAAAATACATGTCATATACTTTTAAATCTATATAATGTGGTTCAAGTGCAAATCAGGTGCTTTCTTTAGTCCTTCCAAAAAAGGCATTTTTAATATTTTTTGGCACAAATGAAATTTCATCGTGCCAACAATTCTAATTACAATACATATATCCACACCTTGAGAGTAGCAATCATATACATACAGTATAAAACTGAGTATTTACACATATACTAAGCATAAATGTGACCTCTGTGGGTGAGTCAGAACGAATTAGCCGTACCCACACTAAAAATAATTTAAAAAGGTAAATACGATTCCTTTATTTCATTTGCTTATGCTGGTTGCTGTGGGTTGACGTTCATGTGAGGAGGATGCCCTAGAAGACCAATTCTTTGTTTCTGCTTCCTTTGTTCTGTCATCTGGAAAGTTAAAAAGTTTCATCATTAGACCCAGACGCTTCCTGTACGTCAAATCATATACTCAACCATAGATTACCTCTGTGGTTATGGTTTATACTGAAACCCACTTTCTACAAACAGTGTACTGTCAGTATATCAAACACAGAACTTCAAAAAGGACATCTTCCTAGGCAGAATGGGGAATTCTGTGCCTTAGGCAATGCGACATTCAGAAACTTTGCTCTCTACTTGTTTCGTAAAGGAACAAAAAAACAGTTAAAGCACAAGATTCTTGATCGTTTCCCAAATCCGCTTCCAACTGATAGCTTTGTATGATAGTAACAACACACTAAACTGTCAAGAAAAGCAGTGTGTTTAGAATCCTAGGTTTAAGAGAGATTAAGTCCACAGTCTTCAGGGGGGTCTTGATTCCTCTCCAGTGACTCTTGGGTAGTTTTGATTTGCGAGAAAAAAATCACATAGCATTTCTAGGGAGATGAGGAATGTCCTCTCCTCTGAGGTCCAGGGTGACTAAATAACATAATCATGGCCTGGCACTCAGTGGTGACTATTCCTTGCCACCTACAGACACCATTTAGGTGTCTAAAGGTCTCTTTATAGGAAAGACCATCTCCTAAGGCTGGTCAAATGAAACAGTGCTTTCAAAACCCAAAACAAGAGGTTGGTACCGTTTATTTTGGCTGCCGAACTAAATCAGTTCTCAGACTGACAGGTATCTAGCTCTGTTCTGGCTATTTCAGGGCATAATTAATTCCCTGCATTCACATTTCTCATAACCCAGTTAGTCCTAGCTCAGGATTTGATGCTGGGCATCAAATATTTTGGTACAAAATATCCTGAGAACATAAAATAAGATTAACTTACCTAGGTTCAATTTTAAAGTGGTTATTTTTTTCTTAAACATAGCCGTTTTCCTTTCATATCAAAATACTATTTTTAGGCTCCTGTGAAATGCCTTCAGTTATATTTTAGAAGAGAAGATTTACAAGGAGTGAATATTTCCCAAAGGCAGCTTTTTATAAAGCCTTTTATAAAGAGTTGAATTAGGATATTCCAGCTAGCCTCTAAAGTTTCCTTGGATGAGTGACAAATCGTGAAGGGAGGTGTCACACCCTATACTACACAGATTCAGCTGCGGAAGCAGAACCTCACGTGACCCGTGGAATAAATTCACAATTAGATTGTAATGCAGTCAGTAATTCAGTCATCTCACTGCTTGATACTTCATGTACTTAGCCCCAGATTTTCACCCCCCGACTAGCCCCTCGGCAGGTAGCCTTGAGAGGGAATCCAATACAACTTAACTAAATTTAATAATCGCCGCATTCTCACAGATTTAGGAATCTTGGTGCGCTCAACCCGTATGGACAGATACTTTATTCAAAGCTTCCATTTAAAGATGCTGCGATTTTTCTGCTGTTGAAGTTGGCCATTAAAGCTTTTCCTGAAATTTTTCCATAAATAACTACGTGCATTTGAGATGACCTTTTATGTACATGCATCTTCACGCCTGTTTGTCGGATCAGCTTTTTGTGACTTTTCAATCTGTTGGCTCTTCCTTCTCTTAAACTTAAGAGCTTCTAAACTGGGTTCCTTATAGCAAATGAGTCTTCAACTGAAGGCACACCTTCCTTCCCTCTTCGACAGGTTATCGCCTGACAGCCCAGTGGGGGTCCGATTCTAATTCTCCAGGGTTGTCTTCCTAAAATAACGATCAGATCACCCTCCCTGCGTCACAAACCTGAAAGCTCCCTACTGCTGTAGGTTAGTGGCCAAAACCTTCGTTCAGGCAGTCATATTCCTGGTAATTTCAAGAACCTAGTACATACCTACCTAATTTTGTTTTCTGTTTCCCTAGAATAATGGTTCTTAAACTTTGGCGTGCACCAGAACCACCTAGAAGGCTCCTTAAAACACAGACCCAAGGGCCCACAAACAGACTTTCCGACTCAGGAGGCCCAGGGTAGGGCTGGTGAGTTTGCATTTCTGACAAGTTCCCAGGTGATGTTGGTGTTACTGGTCTAGGACCGCTGCTGCTCCAGAAGAGCTCCTCACTGATTATCTCAGAAACAGGCCAAGATCACTGTGCTTATATTTTCATATACTTGAATACTTTAAAAAAAATTATTTTGGGTACATGTATTACTTTTCTTGAAATAAGACCTTGGAGAAGATTCTCTGCCGTTGAGCGGGTGGTCGGCACACAAATCTGACCCCCTGGATTCTGTCCTGATCGACCATGGCCTTTTAGACAGAACGGCTACCATTTAAGTGAGTCATAAATGGTAAGGAATAGGGCAGCTGCTTAAGTATTGGTCCCTTTTGGCAAGGTCATCATCCAGTGATAATTATATGGGAACAGTAATGAAAACAAAACCCCCTAAAGGACTAAATTTGGCCTATAAGAAACCAAGCTCGACACTGCTGGCCAGTTAAGTTTCCCTGGCCCCTTAGTACATATTCTCACATAACTTCTGGCTTTATTAGCTCAATTCAACCTACTTACCTATCGGTCTTCATAGATTCACATGCACTATGTATGTTATTTAAGGCATCATCGTTATCTGTTACTACTACTTATATCAAAACACAGAAATAATGACCAAAGTCTATCCTTAGCATATTCTCACAATATATTCTCTCTGGACATTTGAAACAAAACTGACTAGATAAAAATATCCATCAGGGGCTTCCCTGGTGGCACAGTGGTTAAGAATCCGCCTGCCAATGCAGGGGACACAGGTTCGAGCCCTGCTCCAGGAAGATCCCACATGCCGCGGAGCAACTAAGCCCGTGAGCCACAAGTACTGAGCCTGCGCTCTAGAGCCCGCGAGCCACAACTACTGAGCCTGCATGCCACAGCTACTGAAGCCCGCGCTCCACAACAAGAGAAGCCACTGCTCGCCGCAACTAGAGAAAGTCCACGCACAGCAATGAAAACCCAACGCAGCCAAAAATAAATAAATTAAAAAAATATATATATCCATCAGATTCATGTCTAAGGTGGTAACTTCAGTCAAAATTCTAATACTGAAAAAGCTACTTTGATTAGTGTGAATGTCCCATTTGTAGTAGATATGTTTAAAATCCTCAAAATCTACATTTAGCTAAGGATGAATATTCGAAGCAATATTCTTCTTCATAATCTATATACAGACTAACTTGAATTTCAGCATTCCTTCTTTTGACTCAGTCTAAACAAGAAGCAAACGATATGGTAGCTTTACAAGTCAGATGTAGCCAAACATCTAAAAGATCTTCCATGAAAATACGGAGTGTTGAGTGCAAATGGGCAAAATTTACTCCACCGCTATTGGCCTCCAAACGATTAAGGGCTGGCATAGCAGGGAAGGTTCATCAACAGCACACAAAAGCTGCAAGCCGCTTTCCTGTCACAGTGAGATCGTGGCTACTCAGATTCTAAACAGCCAGGAAACTCCAGTCATCAGAATTGCGCTTTACAGTCCTATGAAATCAGTCACGCTCCTAACGACGAGCCTAAAAATATTCAGAAATAAACCTGCAGCATCTCTTGAATGCAGTTATATTGGTTTAATATAAATACACAGATATTCACCCTCCTGAGCCTTAGTGTGCTGTTCCTCTCTAGTTCATCTGGCATACTCGCAAGCTTTGAAACCAAGCTCCTCCATTCCCACCTCTGAGAGGGTTTCCGAGGCATTGACTCGAATCCTCTCCCTGTGATCAGGCTGAATGAAGTGCTCCCTTTTCTCCACTCCCAGAGCAATCTGTTCAAACCTCTGTTACGTACTTACCATGTTGAATTATAATTTGTTTGTTTACTTGTTTGTCTCTCACTCTAGGCTGTTAGTTCCTTGAAGGAGGAGAATTGGTTCTATTCACCTTTGTAACCCCAGTACCTAGGGCTGCACCTGGCAAATAGGTGTTTCATAAATGGTGGTTCGAAGAACAAATGACCCAGAGCACAGGGCCATTCCTCGAGCATGCCATGCGTTTTCATGCCTTTGCTCATGCTGATTCCTTTCCTGGGATGCCCCCTGCTGCATTTCTCAGCTAGCTCAGAAGTCACCTGCTCGTAGGACGGTAGAAGCTAAACTCCTCCGACCCTCTAAGGCCTCACACGGGACTGCCTGCCTACTTCTCTGTGCTTCTTTGTTCACAAATGAAACTCACTTCATTCCTCGGGCCATGGAACTTTTCCTACTGTATCCTAACATTAGAGGTCTGCTGCTTTCTGGATCAATTACAGTATCCTAGAGGGCAGGTGTTACCAAAGGCCTCTTTTGTGGTTCCAACACAGTGTAAGGACCACAGACATTCAAGTAAGGTTTAATATTCCATTCTTCCAACTGTGGGGAATTATTCTGTTCTTTTGTTCTTCCTTCCTTCCTTACGCAGTTAATGTTGACAAGATGATAACCCTCTTGCGTGAAAAATGCCAAACACTATCACGTGCTAATACGATATGAATTTCAAGCACTACTTCTTTTCCTACCAACTACAAATAAGGGTCACTGTGCTATACGAAGCCAGTTACATTTTCAAGGAAGTGAACCCTTCTCTCAATATTTATTCTTTTGCCTTATAAAGAAAACATGCAAAAAAAATTTAAGTTCTTACATTAGTTCTCCGCCTTGGAATAAGAATGTAACAGAATCACATTTAGTATTCAGAATCTCCTGGGAGGGGAAACTTCAAGATGAGAAGCATCATTAAGTAACACTTAGAACAGCAATTTTAATTAACTGTTCTTCGCAGTAATAGAAAAACCACTAACCAGGATTTTACTAATATCCTTGATAAGAACTTTTTCTCCTCAAACTGGCATTTTAAGAAAACAACAACCCACGAGGTCAATAACAGTAAAGATTAAATCCCAAGACATTCAGCTGTCTTTGCTCCATTATGCTGGTTTTTGGACCAGAAGATCTGCAAAAATATCTAAGTGATGAAGCAATTTTTGTATTTTCCAGTGAATGGTATTCTTTCATAGCTGTTTTAAAAAATATCTGTCACAGAGTTTCTTGTTCATTAATCATTCATGGAGTTTTTATATTTTAATTTAGAATTTTTTTCCCTTTGGAGGGCAGGAATTCTCACAATTACCATTTAAGAACCAGCAGTTCTCTGACCTGTCTGCATGGCTTTTTATGCAGAACAATTTAAGAAATCTTTAGGACTGGTACACACCAAATTTAATAAAATTCAAATCTTTTTTGATTTGAACAATGCTGAATTTTTCCTGTGATTCTGGTCACCTTAAAACCTAAGCAGATCAATGCTGGTAAAGGCACTTGAGAATATATTACTGGTTTCCTCCGATTTCTTCTTAGCCTATAACATCTTCCAAGAAAAAATGGTTCAATTTCAAATTCATTCATAGGGGAAAGGTTTTCTGAAGGGTGGTTCCAACTGCTAACTTTAAAACAAAAATGTAAACAGAGCTGAAACCAAGCAGTTTAAACCACACTGGTTTTGATGTCACTTAATGAACCTTAGTCCATATGTAATCAAGTTTTACATAGTTTGTTCAAGCCAAAATTTTGGCTTCATAGAAACGATTCTAATGCCAAGTCTCTGATCAATGGTGTAACATGGCAATGAATGTATCACTCCTTAACGTTTAAGCGCGTGATGCGACTTCTGAAACTCTTTAACGTTCTTAAAAAAATGAATGAGAATTTAAACAGTCAACCATGAAAGGCAAACAGGGTACAGTGACAAAACAAAACAAGGGAAAATAAAAACACAACGCACACCCAAAATCAAACCCAGACTGTAGGACCAGGAGTTCCAGCCTGGCATTTTCAGGTAAAGTTGGATAAATTTCCTAAGAGCCTGCCGTGTACCTGAATGCCCACACGAAATAAAATGAGGGAATTGGGTGCAGTGCCATCTGAGGTCTTGGCTACCTCCTATACCTGTGATGCTCTGTGCGAATTCCCCAGCTTCAGTTCACTCCTTAGACCAGCGTCACTGGTTTGCACGGTGTGCACCACTGAAGCAACTTCAGAACCACCCTCAGGGAGCGATTCAGCACGCAGGATTCTAAGCCTTGAAAGGACAGGCCCGGCCTATAGAGAAGGGCTCGAGTGGCATTTACTACCCGAGAATACCCAATAATAGTTTGTTTCAGACGTGTTTACAAATGGCACTTTATAGAGCGCTAAATACTTCCTTTATTTAGGTCTGCATGAGATCAATTTTTGTAAGATTTTTTGGCATCTAATTTAAAACATCTGACTTAATGGAGATTCTTGTAGCCATAGCTCTCTCAAAGGGAGAGGAAGGGAACTTGAGCGTTGCTACATGCCGTACGGAGCTGCCTCGCTCTTCAGGGGGGACACAAGCAGCTGTAGCAGCCGGCGTGCTCGTGAATCAGTGTAGTCCTGTGGAGCGTTCGTCAGGTGTTTCACAGCAGGGGTAAAAGGTTAATAAAATAATCAGCAAAGTAATCTAGTTAGATCTTCATTAGTTGTACTTATTTAGGTTATTACTCATTTTAGGTGGCTACCAAGCTCAGCGCTGTAGACAGCCTTCATAAATAAGGCCTTCTGCTCCCATTAGTCTTTTTATTTGTATCTTAATACATGTGAAAGGAAAGAACTTGAGGCCAAATGGTATCTTGGGGCTCAGTTTGGAATAATTTAGTTAGAAAAGAAAATACAATTCAAAGTAGGATTGTTAAAGTGCCATGTAAACTACCTCCAAGAAGAGTTGATCCCAGACAGGGTCTTCACTAGTTATTAGGTACCGAAGAGTAATAAATCACCTGTGGGTATACCTTACAACTTACCTCCAGGCCAGCCTTGCCTGATAACTATTGCTGTGCAAAATTTATAATCTTGTCTACGGAATTGATTAAAAGCTTTCAGCACCGCGTACCGAAGGCTGAACTGTTGCCATGTTTGTGCAGGATTACCCAGTCAGCTACGGCAGAGCACAGGTCCTCCCAGCAGGAGATCACCACCTGGTGACTGTGAGCGCTCATTTTAAGGGGGTCAAGGGCGGGGCGGGGGGGGGCACCGGAGTATATAGGGTTTGCTACCAACTTGCCCCCTTCGCCCAACTTAGTTACAGGGGCAAAGCATTTATCTTACAGACAGAGAGCAGGGTGGGGCAGCACACCTGTAGGCGGCTCAGCTCTGTGAGAGCAGGGATGCGGCCGGCAGACGGGCCACTGCTTCACCCCCAGCACCTGCCACGCTGCCTGGACTATGGGAGCCACTCAGTAAGGATCTGGCCAGTGAATGAACCAAAAGGAGCTCTTCCTTGACTATGGTTTAGCCCAGGATGCTGAATTTAAGTATCTGGGGTGAGGGGTTGATAGATCTGAGGGCTGAAAAGCAAAACCAGAAACAGCCTTTAATCTTTGGTCAGTGAAGGAAAGTCAAGAGTACAGCTTTACACATCGTGTTTTTCTGTACAGCACTTCATTGAAGTAGTTTGCATTTTCTCATTTTCTGGTTTTGTTTTTCATATGAAAACCTCATCCTGAGCAGCAATGAAAGTAGCGTCATGGGCTTATCCTGTCAAAGGGCAGTGAAGGGGGAGTGGAGGGGAAACTGACGGACTAAATGGGTTTGTCCTCTGTTGCCCGTTTCCTTTTCTATCCAGGTGATAAACTTCAGCATTTTAACATGAGCACTACTGATTTTTTTCCTCACCACACTTGGTGTGTATGGTAGTGGGTGTGTGTGGGTGTGTGTAGGCAGGTGGGGTTTCTTTTCTTTACCTGGTCCTTTAATTCTGACAGCTGCCCAGAAAGATTAGTGACCAGCTTCATGGTGGACTCCAGCTTCTCCTGCAGGTTCCTCAGCTCATTCTGTTCTCCTTCCGAATCGCTGCTGACCAGGGACATGGCTCTCATCCTTGGGAACCAGTCAAGGTTTCTTTCCTAGAATCCACATGAAAAAAAGAGGGAGTCACTTCAAAGAGGAGAGACAACAAAGGCAGTCTTACCACACCATCTTTTCTTTGTGCCATCTTTCACCGGGCTCTTTCTGATTGCTGCAGAACTAATGTACTGTACTGTGTATTTTTTTAAAACCCTTCAGTAAATATTTTTTTAATTGAATATAATTAAACTCTCTTAATTCCTGGAAGAAATCACTTTAAAATATGAGGAAAAGTGGGTTTCCAAACAAGATTCCTAATCTCCAAATACGACTACTGCCACTCCATCTGTGACCTTTGCAAATGACACAGCTAATGAGATTGGAGTTTTAAAACTGTGTTAAAATATATGTAATAAAATTTACCATTTTAATCATTTATAAGTGTACAGTTCAGTGGCATTAAGTGCATTCACATTGTTGTGCAGCCATCACCACCATCCATCTCGGGGATTCTTTTCATCTTCCCCAACTTCAACTCCATCCCCATTGAATACTAACTCTCCCACCCCTGGCAACTGCCTCCTGTTTGCGGTCAGCGACTTTGACCACTCTAGATACCTCACACCGTGCTGAATATTTTTTAAAGCACTATACTTGGAAAATCATTTGCAAACACTCTACAAGTACATGAATTTTAAGATCCCAAGTGCTGTGGGATCGACCCGATACGCGTATGGGTGTGTTTGCTTGGTAGAGGGTTGTTAAGAGGCTGAAAATGGAGAGCGGGTTCAGTTTCCCTCTTTGTGAACATATGGACACCACCTCTCGACTCTTGTTTCCTTTTCCTTCCAGCCTGAAACGGCTGGTGGGTGCTGTCAGTTGGTATAAGAAAGACCCATTCAGTCTCCTTCCCTGTCTGTCTCCTCCCTTTGTTTTGACGCCTATAGCTCATACCTGTAAACATAATTTCTCACCGCTGGTTAACAGAATGGACAAGCCTCCTCCTCCCACCTCACTTCTTTCTGCCCACATATGCTTTTCTCATAAAAAGTACACCTCACACCTCCTGGGTGAGTTCTGTACAGAGAGGCAGGAATGAACTGTAAGAAAAGCTTCATCAGCTGGAGGTAAGGGGAGGCAGACTGACTCATTCCACATCCATCTGGCATCACATCTCACTTGGGCCATTCGGATCTCGTCGGGATGAATTCTAATAAACATCCTAACACAAATCATGCCCACTCCACCAACACACACACACACACACGGAATTTGCTCTTGTTGCTTTGTGTACACCAGAGATCAGCAGAATTTTTCTGCATAGTAAACATTTTCTGATAGTAAATATCTTTGGCTTTCTGGACCATATGGTCTCTGTCACAGCAAATCTGCTCTGTAGCCCCCAAACACCCATAGAGAATACACAAATGAACTGGGGTAGCTGTGTTCCAATAAAACTTTATTTACAAATGCTGGCGGAGGGCCAGGTTTGGCCCACAGTCTGGAGTTTGCCAACCACTGTCGTATACAATAGAAGGCATCAACATACTCAAAATCAAGAACAAAATACCACAAGACGTCTAAATTTTAAAAAGCAAGATAACTAAACCGTGTCTTGACCTAATGCAATCTAGCAATACAGAAGCCAAACGAGAACTAGCTGAAGATATTAAAAAGAAGGCATGAGGTGTCCCATCTACTTGAGAGCATTTTGCTTAAGACGTGTGGGGAGTCTAGTCGGGACTCACTAGCCTGCCAGTGTCCTGAGAGCAGGAACCACCTTAGTACAGTGACTGGAACACAGCAGACCCTTGATAAATATTTGTGAAAGCACGAATGATAAATCCACTGCCTCCTGGTGGGCCCTGGTAACTAATGCTTAAACGGTAAACCTCCATTGCTTAGAATGACTGCTGGAAGAGGGAAGTGATGCTGTTTACCTTCCCGTGCCACACACCCTGTGATCAACACTCCCTTCCCATGTGCCCTGATGTTAGCCTGTACTCGTTCTCATCAACCTCCCACCACAGACAGAGCAGTGGGCAAAAGGACGTTTGACAAAATACCCCATTTCAAAGATGACCAGCCTAAAACCCTCGAGCGTTGCCACGTCTAATCAGTTTTCTGCTGTGTGTCTACAGCGAAGAGGAGAGAGCAGACATCTGAAAACATTTAAGCACAGGAGCGACACTGAAAGGCAGCTGAGGTCACCTGTCACTGATTATACCACCGCCCCATGTTAGTCCTTCACACATCATCCCACCATCCCACCATGCCACTCTAAGGGAAGAAGCACCTGACTCTGCTCAGGGCACACGGAGGGGACAGGTGGCTGGCGGTTACTCTCAATAGGCAGCGCGGGCCCCGTGACGGAGGGAGAGACGGGTGGCCAGGCTGATGGACCATGGGCACAACTGCAGCAAGGCCGGCCGTGTACCCGAGACTGGATATCCATGGGGACGGCTGCAAATGTCTGCACACTGACCCCTGAGGAGAGCAAGGTGAAGAGGAAAGATCCAAAGTCCCACTTAAACCGTCAGACTCAGGAGCATATGGACACACCATTGATGGGGATACGACAGAATGTGACGTAGCAGGGAGTTCAGAGATCGCTAAGGCCTACCCTGCGTGGTAATGCAGGACACAGCCCCAGGAGGGAGGAAACAATCCCTGTATTTCAAAGGAGATCCTGAGGATGATCCGGTGTTTACAGACTGTAAACTTCTATTACTGAGTATGTTTAGGGGGAAATATTTGATAGTTCTCTAGATTCAAGTCAAAAGTATAAGCACTCTTGGAAGAAAACATTTTTAAAAATACAGCATATTCAACGAATACTTAAGGAGCCCTTACCTTACATGCTTGGTTCTGAGGAAACAGCGGTGAGCCCCCTGCACTTGGTCACCGCCTCCTGGACCTCTTTAAAGTGGACGTGGCCTTGAAACCTAAGTATGAGGTAGGGTTCCTGCCATCAAAGTGCTTGCAACTTAGTTAAGGAGAGTGGACATTTCAGTTAAAAAAAGAATGGAAATAAAGCACCTAGGCCGTGTCAAATGAGCGGCAGGAAGAGAAGGGTCAATGTAAGGACTGACTACAGTGGTTTTGCGTGGCTGGAATCCTCTTCGTGGAGGGCCTGGGCCTGAAGGAAGGTTATCACTTGGCCAGACGAGGGGCCAGCGTGAGGGCCTTCTCAGCAGAGTAGGGGGGGGGGGGGTTGGCACAGCCCTGAAACCAGTGTGGCCGCAGCTGGGGCGGAGGGCAGACAGGCGGGGCAGCAGCCCAGACCGCGGAGCACTGGGGAGCGATGCCGGCTGGGCTGGCGAGGGAGAGGGACGGCGGTGACAGGAGGAGGCCTGGACACATGGGTGGCGGGGAAGGGGAGGAAGTGACCGGAGCCCCTGCCCGACGAGGCGCTGGCAGAGAGAGGGGACGTGTACGAGCCGGAGTGAGAGCTCACGTGCAGCCCACCGACTCCCGACATGCAGAGCAATGTACAACTGCCTAAAATGGGTAGAGAATTCATCTCAAACCTGCCTCTCAAATTTTCATGTTCATTTGCTTAGCAAACCCTCCATAAAAATAGAAAACACAGATTTCCAAACAGTCCACGTTAAACAGGTCTTCAAAAAAGAAGACAGAAAATCGATGCAAGAGTCTGCTTAAGTTCCTTAAGTTTAAGGAACAGTTTCTTTTCCTTATTTTAACAGCAAGCGACCACATGACGATAGATGAAAGAGAGAATTTTTCCACGGCAGTTTCCCACCTTCTTCCATGGTGTATGTGATTTGATCCCTGGACTCCCAGGCAGTGATTTCAGAAAGGTCTCTGACAAATGCAAAATGCACAGACCTCATCCAACAACCGTTTACTGACTATTTCTAATTTCTGTGCCTGGCACAGGGCTGAGTGCTGAGGGTCTAGAGAGGAGGAAGACAAGGTCCCTGCCCCCAAGGGGTGGAATGCAGTGCAAGGAGTGTGTAGTGCGGGGCTCAGGGCGGGGCTCTTGGCTCCCGTGGACCCCACTGCAGCCCCAGCTCCGAGTCCCGAGTGCCCAGTGAGTATCCGCTAGGCCATCGAATGGGGTCCACTGGCCTTAAAATGGCTGCTACCGGCATCTTTGCTCCTCACCGCAATGGCCAAGAGATGCACTCAGATGCTGTTTGTATCTGTACTTCTGTAAATGGGCTACCACCTGTAATCCTGGGGCATGAAGGCCCTGCCCAAGGGGTACATAAAGCCATAGACAGAAATAATGCATCTTTTTAGAATGTCCATTTTTAGTCAGTGGTTAACGATCGAAAATATTTTTATATTAAACTCAAAATATGCCCTGGAGAACATGAAACAGTCCGATTTTAAAGGTAAAACCCCAAGATTTTAAAGAAATGTCATACTTTTCACAGGCCACTCTGTACCATGTGCCCCAATCCTGGCAATACACCTTCGTTCTCCATTACATGAGAGTCCTTCAGTACAAAGGGAGGAACAGGATTTCCTGGTCGAGATGTTTACCAATTACCACCTTAAAGGTTCTCCCTCACTGCCCTCCTCCAACCTTAATATCTAACAATGCAAAGCAGAGGTGGGGCCCCATTCAAACCCTCAACCACAGGAAACAAGGTGTCCAAGTGCTCTGGATGGTGTGTACCGGTAGCTCTTCTGCCCCGACATGGGTATGTACCCAAATTTGAGGTCCTAGGTGGTGCCAGTATTTTAATTAAATAATCATCCTGGGCTGTTAACTCTAATCTCAAATTACCAACAAGCATCTAGTAGTTAAAATTAATTAACAATTCTAGCCAGACTGTTCTCTCAGTTTCCATTCTGCTTTGCACCCTGCGCAGTGGGATAAGCTCCGACGCAGCGTTAAGGCTCCTCGCCAGCAGGACCTTCTGCACAGAGATCGAAATCTTTACAGGAAGATCGTTAGACTATCCCAATCCTGGCCTTGGAGCAGAGAGAGAACCCCTGAGTCCAGTCACTTTCTCTTTAGCTCAGACTTTCCGAGCAAATGCTGAGCTTGTCTGAGTGCTCAGTGACTCCAGGGAGGCCTGCGCCCGTAGTTCCCCAGCCAGCCAGGGGCTGAAGGTCTATAAATGTTTGCAGAATCCTGCCTTTATGTCCATTCCAGATCAAAAACATGTCTCAGTATCCTGACTTCTCTTGCCTTTTTAAGAAAGTCATCAACGAAGGCATTTTTGTTTATACATGAATTTATCTCGGGCTGTGTGTGTGTGCGTGTGAGTGTGTGCGTGCGTGTGCACGCATGCGGTCAGGAGGGTGGGTCTGGGGAGGCTCGTGGGTTCACTGCACGTCTCCCAGCCGCATCTGTCGCTCTGGGTCTGAGAGCCCCTCTGCACTTCCCTCGCTTTCCTCGCTGCTGGCACCTCGCATACCAATGTCATTAGGCACTGTCTGCCCTGGTCCTCCTACAATCCAGCCAGCGCAGTTCCCGTCACAGCAAGCACTTCCTCTGTCAGAGCAGACAAACCGACTCAAGCCACAGCCGGAAGCAGGCTGACCACAAGTGCTAAGGTTCTGGTTAGTTCTTTTCTAGGTAAAGTTGGAAAAGTCCCTGCAAAGGCAAACACTGAAGTTTTAGACACGGGGGCGGCACTGACCTCTTGAAATGTTCTTGACTGGAAAGAGGGAGGGTGTGTGTGTGAGAGAGAGAGAAACACAGAGAGAGAGGAGGAGAGGAAGTTGGATTGCATGATGCAAATGCTCATCATTCTGAGAAGCGTTTTTTTTTTCTTCTTCTTCTTCTTCTTCCCAGGTTCAACTGAAGAGGCTCTTCTAAGAAAGACAACTGAGATCATCAGTCACCTCCTCAGAGAAAGTGCACTGAGGTAGAGTTTTGTTTACCATGTAAACAACGCAACATTTATTGTTGAACCCCTTATTCTTTTACAGCCAGACTAGAGAATTGCAATTTTTTGTTTTTTTTTTGGTGGGGGCATGAGGGTCAAAGAAAGGGTCATGGGCGAGAAGATGGGTCCTGGGGAAGATGGACCTGTAAGCCACAGAATCCCCTCGGGGAAGATTCAGGAAGGCAACGACCGTCCTTTCAACTCACGTGTCAAATGCGCTCCCACGTGTCTTACCAAGCACGGCGACAAACTGCATTTTCCCAGAGTGCCTGGCGATGCTTCGGTGACAGGAGTGACGGAGGGGCAGGCCTGGAGACAGATGCTTGGCCACCCCGTGTATCCAAACCAAACCTCCCCGTGTATCCAAACCTCCCCATGTATCCAAACCTCCCCGTGTATCCAAACCCCCAGAAAATGCCTGGAAGAGAGCGGAAGGGGAGGACTGAAGATAATCCTTAACTTTTCTAAAGCAGGAACATATTACACTCAATAAACTTTAAATATTTGCCCCTCTTGTGAGTTAGGGTGACTATTTGCATTGAACAGGAAGAAAATAATCTTTAGAGCTCACTTTTCTAAGATCGTGGAAAACAGATAAAACGCAGAATCCATTGCTTTGGGCGAAAAATAGTGATAATGACTCTACGTACGCTCAATGACTCCAGAATTGTCATTTATAGTATCTATTATACATTAAAAAAAAAAAAACTAAATTGAAAAAATAGATTCCAAAGGTAAGAAGATTGAGGGTTGGGGGCTAGAGGGACGAACAGGTAGAGCACAGAGGACTCGCAGGGCAGTGAACCTATTCTGTTTGCTGCTGTAACAGTGGATCCATATCATTATACATTTGTCAAAAGCTACAGAACGTACAACGCTAAGAGTGAGTCCTAACGTAAACTACTGTCTTTAGTTAATAATGATGTATCTAGGTTAGTTTATCGATGGTAGTAACTACACCACAGTAATACAGAATAACGGGAACCGGCAGGTGAGGTGGGGAGAAGGGGGCATACGGGAACTCAGTCCTTTCCGCTCCGTGTTTCCTGTAAAAAATAAAACCTTTTTAAAAAAATGGATCCCACACCTGGAATTTGTTGGCCAGCCTGAAATTCAAGGGTCCAGGTCCCTGTGTCTCACAGGCTTGTTTCCGCAGCAAGCCCATGATGTCAGTGCGTCAGCGGGAAGAGCTGCGTCCTAGGGTCCGGAGCGGAAGCCCTGACAGTCCAGCGTGTTCGCAGGACACTGAGCTGGGGTGAGTCAGCCAGCCAGCCTGGGTCTCTGCTCCCTCTTTTTTTTTTTTTTTTTGAGAAAGAGATTACTGGCTACTTCACAGGGTTAATGTGAGGATCAAATGGCTGTAAGAACGTGTCCCGTCATCTGGAAAGCACTATGCACAAGTATAGGTCGGTGTCAGCAGCCTAAGGTCACAAAGCTGGTCTGCGGCCCACGATGCCGACTCCAGGTGTGGCGCCCGACTCCCACGTAAGTTAGCTCTTCCTCTCCCGGGATGAGGGTTTCGATTTTAGAGGCACAGATTTCTCTTTTGCCGATGGAGCCATGGGAAGGGTGCCCACGCTGCTCGCAAATGCAGGCGTCAGCGTGGTCTGCTGCTCTCGTCTCGGACGACATCACCCAGACAGGCCTCATTATATAATCTTCAGCTGGGCTGGAATGACCACTCACCCTTCCAGACTCAGTTAATAGCTGTCCTTGGACGACACAGTGTAACAGAGATGGGTCCCCACCAGGGAGAGAACCACACCCATTTCTGATGAAATCCCTAGGCGAAGTCAGCTGCAGAGTCACTGCTTCATGTCACTATGGGCCCTCAGGTGAAGTGATGCCGGGCTCCCACTGGGGCCACGAGAAAGCAGCGCTCCCTACTTGGAGAGGTGCAGCTGGGTCCTGGGCCCCTGGGGTGCCGGGAGGAAGAAGCCTGAGGTCACAGAGGAGGGGAGAAAGGTGGGGGACGGCCTGTGCTGGACCAGGGCAGGGCGGGCCGGACGGAGATTCCTGATGAAGAGCCCTCAGGCGAACTCGCCTTCTCCCAGGCTGGCTCAGGATGTTCTGCTCAGGCCACGTCCCCTGCACGTTCAGTTAGCTAAGCAATCTACCAGAATGTTCCTTGTGGTTACATATGGGATTTTAACAGTTTTTCTTGGTTTTCCTCTATTCTTTTTTGCATTCCACGAGTTTTAAACTTTGATCTCTTTATACAATGGTGGTTTTTTGGGTGTGTTTTTAGCCTACTTAAAAGGCTTTCCAAAGTTCTTTGCTATTGTTTCGGGGAAAAACACTTAGTGTTTGTCTTTGGACATACACTCACGCACACCCACGTGCCACCCCGCTCGCTGCTTCACCTGCAGCAGGGTCCCGCTAGGTAGCGTGTCAGCCTCAGGCTGCTGTGCTGGAAATCTCCTCCTGATTGAAATGGTTTTACTGAAGGCCAGCCCTGCCTAGACACCCTGAGAAACCGGTGATGGGAGGGTGTCATCTTTGTCACCGTCCGTACAACTTCAGTGAGAATTCAAGGGTGCGCCACCACCGCCATCCTGACTTGAGAGGGGTTTGGAAGGCAAGGTGCCCACAGCCTGAACTCTTCCGGGAGAAAGTGCAGATTCTCCAGATTCCTCAATCCTTTCCAACCGCCCCATTTTACCAAGCTGCCCCTTGCACTCTGACCCACGCACTCACTAGCTCGTTCACACGGGTCTCCTCTCTCCCTCCTGACACAGACCCTCGGTGGTCGTTTGAAAGTTGCTTCGTGGAATTGCAGAGCTAAAGGTGGCCTAAGAGACCCTCTGGTTCAACTTTCTCACTTTATAGGTGGTAACACAGTGGCCCTGTAAAAAAGTGCGTTTGTGAAAGGAGAAACTGAGACCTTGTCCACGTCATAACCTTTAAATACGAACAGCTGTACCTAAATGCTAGCATCTCTTCCTCATTCTCACGTTCCCTAGACACACACTAGTAGGCCTCATTCTGAAGAGCTACATTTTAAAGAATCCTGAATATATGTACTCGATGAAAACAAATTCAGAACATTCTCACGAAGGCCAGGTGGTCACACCTCTCAGTGGCATCGGGCACTACCGTCCGGCTCTGTCAGACGCAGTCCGTGTTCAGAGCAGAGAGGAAATGAAGGCGTGAAGGCCAGGGAGTTACCGGCGTGGCGACGGAGCCGGGGACCGAAGGGGCAGGGACGGTGGCCCAGTGGGGTCTGCGGTGGGGGAGGAGCGGGAGGCGGGCTCAAGGTGTGGAAGGGAGAAAAGTGCATTTTGGGAGCTTAAAAAATCTGCTGAATTGGGAGAAATATGCGTGTAAAGAAATATTTTATATGCGTGTACAAGCATGTACAAACACGTCAATCCCCACACACACCCTGGGACTGACCCTAGCAGAGGCGGTGAACCCGCCGGCAGCCACGCTCGTATTCCGCCCAGGCTCGCGGACCCGAGTCCCGGGGCCCTGCGCGAACGGCAAGTTCATGGCTCTGCTCCCCTCGCTGCCACACACAGTGCCCTCGCACACCCCGGCGAAGGGCAGGCGTGGGAGACTCGGAGGACAGGGCCGGGAGGGCCGTGCGCGGACCCGCCTCCCGATGCCGAGCGCTTGCGGACAGGAGGAAGCCGCCCACAAAGCACGGCCGCGCAGGGGCGGCAGGGGCGGCTTCGTGCCTCCACACTGGAGGGCGGGACGCGGTGTGAGCCTGGGTGGGGAAACCTAAGCTCGGCAACTGCTCCCTGCAGCTGCCATGGACACGAACCCCGGCTCAAGCGCAGAGGGTGGGGCGAGAGCGCGTCTGGCCGGCTGGGTGGCACGTCCAGTGATGCCGACGCGCTGTTCCCAGCCGCCGAGAGGCGAGTGCCAAATCCCTCTCCACTTCTCCCGCACTCCGACGTGCCTGAACTCTGCCGTGGTGTCAGCGAACTTCAGAAAGCCTTCTGGACTGGATGAGAGGGCAGCGCAGCCCGTATCCCTACCCACCCCGCGCTGAGGGCCGGCGGAGCCCAGCGGGCATCTTAGGCAACTCCGTGACCTCCCGGCTTAGGCAGGAGAGCGGAAGACACATCTCGGGGTCTTATCAACAGCCCCCCCCCCCCCCCCACGGCATATCCTCACTGGAATTCCAGCATAAAAGCCCAAACCCATTCCTGTACCTCTGGGCGGAAGCAGAGGGTTTCCACGTCACGGTATCAGCAGCCAGGGCCCGCCTGCCAGGCACACAGTGAAGCACAGGTGAGGCGAAAACTCGGGAAAGGGGAGGTCGTGGAGCCTTAGGTGCACGCCCCTCCCTCTGCACCCGAAGTCCGAGGAGGTCAAGTGAACTGATACAAGATGGAACACAGTTGAAATCTCCGGGGGATCAGTGTGTGTGGGTGGGGTGGGAGTGGGGGGATGGGCAGGCAGGGGGAGAGCGCGGCCTACGCTCCTGTGGGAAAAAGTCGGCGCCAGGCTTCAGGGATGATGGATCAGGAGCTCTGATGTTTAATTTTCAGGGAGTTCTGTGCGTTCACATGAGTCACCTGGGTGTGGGAGCCCAAGTCTGGCTGGGGCTCCGGTGAACCGTCCTTCCCCTTTAACCAACCCCTCTCTCTCCCCAGATGTGGTCACCAAAGGAAATATCATCCCCTGTTCCAAGCTTAGGTGAGGGTCACGAAGTTTATCAGATTGTAGCAAGTCCAAATGAACACCTATGGCAGGTACTCCCTTTGTAAGAGCTGTTCTCTGCCATTCCTGAACTCCAGTCTTTTAAACAAGCCCTGTAGCACCGGACTCAGGTGGCTGCCTGACTAGTGGTGCTGGCGGCAGCTCAGAGACTTAACACCATCGTGTTATTTGTGCGCGTTCCCTAGGGGATCCTCTCTCCTGCTCTTCTCCCTATCCCCCTTTTTCCGGCCCTTGCCTCTTCTGAAGGCAGCTAATTCAGCACCGCTGCGGAGAGGAGGGGCCCGGGAGGTGAGCCAGTCCTAGCCAGGAAAACCTGCTGCATCCAGAGCCCAGCGGCTGCGGGTTCTCGACACCGAGGCATGTGTGCGAGCACAGGTGGAGCCACACTGAACGTGCACATGTCAGGACACCTCCAGGGTGGGTGCTAATCAGCAGACCTGGATGTGAATCTCAGCCCGAGCACTTCTCAGCCGTGTGACCCTGGAGAAGCGGTTCAACCTTCCTGGGCTTTAGGTTCCCGTCTGGGAGATGGTGATAGTGCCACCTGCAGTGCTGTTATGGGGACCAAACAAGATCATGCACGCAAAGCGTTTATTTCAGTACATACTGATTAAACGAGACCTATTACCACGGTATGATCCAGTCTGCTCGGGTCAGGGCAAAGCACGACACAGCCCACAGTTCACAGGAGCACCCTCTGTGCCCCAGAATCAGGCTGGCATGGAAGAAGGTTCTCCCCAGCTAGGTCACCGTTCAGTTCACTCGTCAATTCACACGCTATCCTGGCAAAGAGGAGGGGCCAGAGCAGCCCCTGTGAGCTATGGATGAGCGGTACCCCATCTGATCACCCTGTCTTTAAATGCGATTAACTCAAAAACACACCTCTGAAAATACACTTTATGTTGCCAAGGGAGAATTCCAAGCTTCAGAAGGGAGATCTCTATTTTATTAGCAAAACAGATGCCTTAATATTTAAGTGATTGTTTGGTCTTCTTTACCAGCCTTCCCTCTTAATGCTTCTCGAGTTTCTAACTTTCAAGAATAACTTAAGTCTGCTTTTCAAGGACTGACTTTTCTCCTGAGCTTGACTGTCATAGAAAATTGGGCTGCTGGGTCTTTGCTTGGAATCATATATTTGATCTTTTACCTACAACACGCCCACTGTGCAGTATTTAAATTCCTTCAGGCAAAGATACTCACAACTGATTTACCACTTATTCTGGTTAAATACATCAGACTGCATGGCCTATCAAATCATCATGTATAGACTAACACAAATTCTCATTTCAGTTGGCAATGGAGAAAAGCCAAATAGCTCTAAACATCATTCAAGCAAGGGCGTGTGGTACATAAATTACAGTCCAGGGTTAAAAAAACAGTCCACTTATTATAAAGGCTATCGCCAAAACTCTATGTGGTAGCACCAGACTTCAAGTTCATATGGGGAGAAGGGAACTCAGGGTTTTTTCCTCCTCCTTTGAACTGCCAGGGCTAAGTGAGGTCACTCTGTAGTCACATTTCTCTGAACGTTCAGCCCTGTCTGGGGCCTGAGTCAACGAATCTGAGACCGGCTCTGCAGTACCGGGTGGCGCTGGGAGTCCTGTAACTCAGAGAGTCACAGAAGAGGCTGAGCGTCCCAAAGTCACCTCCTCGCAGCGCCACCTCCCATCATGTGCGCAAAGCCAAGAGATGAACCCACCAGCTAACCCAGTATAATCGTGATAGAACCTAACACACAGCACTCCGGGGGCACTCCCCACGTCGCCGGAAACCCTGGTCCTGGGCACTGAACCCGAGCAGAGGACAGCCCTAAACACACAGAGAGAAGTCACACGTATCCGTGACCGACTCAACGGAGAGACAGTGATAACATCAGCCTCGTCCTGCTTCAACATTTAAGGACACAACAGTTTTAAATTTAAGAGAGAGGAACACACAGGAATTTTCCACTGGAGGATGCCCATTCTGACTTTTCTCAGTAATAGCACGTCAACAGCCGAGACGCCTTATGCAGCCCTGGCACCTAGGAGTCAGTGTTCGCACCAGCTGTCCACACTGCAGACCCTCTGCTTCCCGGCTGACGGCTCTGTGCCTGAGTGCTTACCGCCTCTGCCCCCGCGCCCACACGCTCCTCTCCTTTCCACCAGCCCATGGACACGTGAGGGGACACCGACCCCGATTCACACATGGGTCAGGGAAGGCCCGTGACTTGCCCGGGGTTACCTGGCTCGGAAGGGCCAGAGCCAAAACTCACACCTTTGATGTTCTGCCCCCCAGATCCCATTCTTAGGTGGTGATGACTTCATGGGAGGCATCAGCCTGGCCCTGGCTTTGCCAGGAAAGTTCCCATCTCCAGTGAAAGGAGAGGGAAACAATTTTCTATTATGTTTAGACGAAAACTAATTTGTGGGTGAACATCCGGTTGCTAAGTTCTTGACTGTGAGGCAGAGCATCAAATGCTCCTTTCCAGATGTTTCCGTTTCTAGAGAGAGGTCCTGGCCCCCTGACTGTCGGCCAGTTCTCGAGGGAACTGCAGCCTCAGGAGTTGCCCTCTCAAAGTCAGCTTGGGCTTCTAAGAACCCTTCTCCCATCAGAGCCCCTGGCAGAGTCTACTAAGCAGTTGTTGGTTTCTGAGATGAAAACCTAGTTGCCATCCCTGACACCCCATCTGCAAGCAGTTGTTTTCGGCGCGTCTGCAGAGCTCGCCCACCCTCCGAGCGGCCGCCCGGGGCCTTTTCCATTTGGCTCTATAGGGTCGTCTTTTGGCAACTGTGACATCCCAGTTCTTTATGAGTCCCTGGGATCTGAACGAACGGGCTAAAGGAGAGCTGAAGAAGAACTCAACACCCACAGCCTCGAGCCACGAAGCAAGAGGCGGTTTTCCCGAGGAACCCAAAGAGCCCGTCTCAGTGATCTCTTCCGGGACGTGATAAGCCAAAGGGCCTCACGGACTCCTGGCCGGCCTTTCCTTCCGTCTGACGCTGCTCGTCAGCTGCCCTTCTCCCTCCTGACGCTGGAGTATTCGCAGCCTCCCGGAGTTGGCTTCTTCGAGACATCTCCTGGCTTCTCCTCCCAGAGGCCCGCCTCCCAAGGAGGGACGCTGAGGACCGCCCCACCGGCTGGGGCTGCGTCTGGGGCATCTAAGTGAGCCCATGACCGGCGCAGGGCGGCGGGGGGAAGGAGCCAGCGCCACGGTGGCGGCTGAGTTCCCTCGGGCTGCCAGCCCCGCACTGAGTGACTCAGCTGGGCACCCCCAGTTCCTAGCCCACTGTGGCTCTCCAGGGAGGCTGCCCGGCAGGGGTTCATGCGGCTTCAGGGCGAGACACCGCCAGGAACGGTGTTGGCAAAATGGCATCGCCTTTCGGCTGGTGGATCGAACGCTTCCTGGGCCCTCGCCCAGCACACAAGACATCTGGTTCCTCAGCAACTTGGACATTCAGAGTTCAGAATTCTTTGATGCTACAGATTTTTAGGCTGTTTGACAAGAAGTTCTCATACAAAGGATGATGCGGATGGGAAAGCACGGTGAACGCAGGGGGCTCTGAGCATGCTGGGTGGCCGGCTGGGGGTGGCTTCTGGCTCGTAATCCTCATCGGATGACTGCTCACAAGCCTCCTGTTAAGTCTTCATGACTGAGACGGAAACCCAGAAGTGCACCAGAGTCTTCTGTGACCGTAAAGCAAGGTGATTAACAGAAAACTTCAAAACTGGCCCCCGAAAGACTTAAAGACAGGGCACGTTCAGAGAGAGGCAAACGAAGTAAGGGGAGAAAAGGAATGTGTGATGAGGGTGAAAACTACAGGCTATCTCTTCTAAACATTAAAGGATTTAATGCAAATGCAGGTTGGTTTAAGCAATGCAGATAGGTTTGTGTCTGCATGAATGCCGATCAAACGCGGTTTAATTTGGCACTGTCAACACCAGGAGGAAAAGAAAGGACCTGAAGGCTTTTCAGTTAATGTGTCCTGACCCCGGAAACCTACCCTGTGAACATCTGCACCCGACAACCACCAGAATTCCCAGTCTCCCTCCCTAAGAACAGACCCTGCTCCCACCTGGCCCAGAGCCGCCAGCGCCCTCCCCGTGTCCTCCCAATGCCGGGGTTATGGAGTGCAGTTCCGGGTCATTAAACCCGGGCTTGCATCCCAGCTTCTGAGCTCTTCCTGGGCAGCTTACTTAACCTTAAGCCTCCCTTTCATCTGTAAAAGAGGACATCCATCACCCTCATTCTGGGACTCGTGTCTTTTTCTCCCCCTTCTTTGTGTTATTTTTTTCTCCTTGCCTTCTCCTACTCTAATCACTCTGGTCTCTCTACCCTTCTCTCTTTCTTTTTTTTTTTCTAATTTGGTTGGACCACGTGGCTTGCGGGATCTTAGTTCCCCGACCAGGGATCGAACCCGGGCCCCCTGCAGTTGAAGCACGGAGCCCTAACCACTGGAGCGCCAGGGAAATACTGTACCTTCTCTCTTTTAAAACCTTTCAAAAAGTCATCTCTGTGGTGAAACCCCATCTATTTCTCCTCACCCCCAAAGTTCTCTCTTCCTGGCTCCCCACTTTGGGTAGTTTTCTTCATGCAACACCATGAGAGATGTGGAAGAGCTTCACAGACCACAGACAGCTAAATCCACATAGAAGAAGGAATGCTTCTCCTCGGCAGTCACATAACCAGTTTGGCTGATAATTTCTTAAAACAGTATCTGTTTTGTCTCTCCTGTTAGACTCTTACTATTCAGCGTATGATTCACGAACCAGCAGCTTTGGCATCCCCTGGAAGCTTGTTGGAAATGCAGAATCTCAAGTTCTGCCAGTGCCTGCTGAATCAGAATCTGAATTCTAACCAGCTCTCGAGATGACTCATATGTACATTAAATTATGAGAAGCACGGAATTAGACTTAAGGGCCTCCGTGGTACAGACGGTACAGCATCCTCAGACAGCCCCTCAGAACTGGGTGCTCAAGAACTAGGGCCACGTGAGTACTGGCCTGCCGGCGTGCACCGCCAGGGATCAGCCCTCACCTGGGCTTCCTCTGCATAAAAAGCCTTAAAATCACATCTGCATAAAAAAACACAGAAGGGCTCATTTAGGATAACTTATACCTGGGCAGAGTGCTCAAGTCCTTGGCAACAGGAGGGAGATCAGTGAATTGTGTATTCTTTCTTCCCGGCTCAGGGTCCCCTCTCCTCAGTGAGCTGGTGTAAATCACAGACTCCCTGAACTTCACAGCCCATGCCTCGTCGCTTTACCATACGCCCCTGAACGTTTCAGTGAAGTTCAGAACCACAGGGATGAAAGGACAGCTGGCCCGGGACCCCCAGAGCACACGCCTGGTGCCTCTACAAAGCCCTGCCTGAGAAGAGCGCTCTGCAAACCTGCGGCAGCTTCCCCCTTCCCGGGCCACGGCGGTCACGCTCCCCGTCAGCCAGAAGATTCATCTGGGACTCAGATTCCTCCCTCACGTGATCCCTTCCTGATGATTAGCAAATTGTCTCCCAGAAAGGCTAGGCTGAGGCCAGACAGACCAACCAGGCTGAACTACACCGAGTGATCATTTAAAAAATATACCGCTTAGAGACCAGGTCTTATATAAGGAGAAAAAACAGAAAAGGATCCGTCATCAAGAAAAGAGGCCACGTACATAGAGATGGGAAGGCGGGCTACAGGGTGAGATCTAGGTTAGAAGCCCAGCCCCGGTTCGGGCGGCCGTGTGCTCATCTCTCTGAGCTGCAGTGCTTCCTCCTTTAACCTGGAGATGACACCACCTGTCTGGGGCTTCTGAAGATTACCTGCAAAGACTCACGAAGAAGTTCCAGAGCCTAGCGCCCGGTCCGTGGTAAGGGATCCGTAGACGCCGGCTGTTATCTTCCCCACTGGCTCCCAGCACCATGCTCCGAGCGGAGGCCAGGCCAGCAGGCCGGAGCGCGACCCGCCTCCAGGAGCTCTCCCCGCTCACCTTGATCATTTCCGCCACGTAGCTCTCGGGCCCCGTGTACTCCGTGGAGTCCTTGACTTTCACCAGGACGATGAAGCACAGGTAGTGCCACATGTTGTGCTCCTCCTTGATGTGCTCTTCAAAGGTGACGGTCTTGTTGTCAAACTTGTCTCTTTCCAAGCCTAAAAAGAGACAGAAAGCCCCGAGTGAGCAGCCGTGGCGCAGAAAAACCCACGAGAGAACTGCCCATAGAGAGGCGGCTGTGGTTTCACTCCCGTCTTTCTAAAGGGTTGGGTTCTGTTGGCCTTATAAATGCATTCACTTCTGCATCATAGCAGGAAAACACACAGGCTGCGGGTCAGATGGACTTGGGCTTGGGTTCCACCTCTGCCACTGACCAGTCACTGTTTGGTCTCCACGTGCCTTAGCTGCCTCCTCAGGGGATGGGAAGACAACCATCTAGGTTCCAGGAGTGTGTGTGGGTTAAATGAGTGTGGGTGTGACAGGCCCGTGCACACAGGCAACCAGTGAATGTGAAGTCCCTTCTCCCAGGTAAATGTCAAAAGGGAGACACGTTAAAAGGTTTGTGAGGAGACAGTGTAAGGACAAAAAGAACTAGACATACAGTTTAAACGCCAGCTGGTAAGTTTATATTTTGTAGAGGTATAGGTGAGCAATTCTGAAAATAGCTTCTGTGTATTCTTAGATTGAGGAAATAAATAAATACATGGTGATACTGGGAGTCAGATATCTAACTGTCAAAGAAGGGAGCACAAAGATGGAAAGGGAGAGAGAGAAAATAAACTCTGATTGTTGAATTGGAATTAGAGGTATGGGTGTGAACTCATCCTTTTTCATGTGTTTATAAAATAGATAGAGAACTGTGTGGATACATGTGTCCTCTAGATCTGTGCCCTAATTAGCCCTGGGAGCAGTGACACACCAAGAGGAATGAGCGCACCCAGTCACCAGATCTTGGCTTCTAAATACCAGTCTCCACTAAACAGAACCAGAGCTCTTTGGAGAAATGGCTGATACCAGGGCTGGGTCAGGGAAGATACAAGGTGAGCTTGCATCTAGACTATCTCATGGTGCTAAAAAAGTAAGAAAGTCCATAATAAATGATGGTGACATGGCAAAAACACAGAAGCCAGCTTTGAAGGGGCTCTCAAAATCTGGGGCAATCTGAGCATCAGAATAAATTGTGACAGTAAAGGATTACATAACCCACTGAATTAACTAAAAATACACAAATCCATTGTGTTACAAATACAAAAGTACAAATATACACAGGGAAAACAGAAAGTTATTTCTTAAAGTAAAAAGCCAATTAACAAATGTAGAAAGAACAAGAAAGTAAGAAAATCATCATTTGGCAAACATCACAATCACAGACTCAGGAAAAAACTGGATGCAGAAACTGGTGAGTTAACATTTAATTTGAGAAATAATGGGATATTTATGTTGCCTCAAAGTATCTCCTCATAAAATGGTTCTCAATTACAAAGAGCAGAAAAGTAACTTCAGTGGAGAAACAGGGCAATTACCAGCTTAACCAAGGGATCAGAGTTAATACAACCAGTTATAAGATGAACTGGCATCATGTACCTCCTGATATGATGCACTGAGGAGAATACAGCATTTCTTTGATGTTCCTATAAAAAAATGCATCATCTCAATCTTACCATGAGGAAACATCAGAAAATCCTAAACCAAGGGACATTCTACAAGACAACTAACTTTTATATTCTTCAAAAATGTCAATGGACTGAATTCAACACATGACCTGGGACTATCATTTGCTATAAAGGACATTATTGGGATAAAGTGTGAACTTTGACTAGGATCTGTAGATTAAGTAAGAGTATTACATCCTTGTTAATTTCCCAATTTTGATAATTATATTGCATATATATGAGAAGGGTCCTGTCTTTAGGAAATATATAGTATTGAAATAGGGATAAAGGGGCATTGTGCCAGCCACTCTCAAACTGTTCAGAAAAATAGTGTGTGTGTGAATAAAGAAAATGCAGGAAAACTTTAACATGTGAGGAACTGGAGTAAAGAGTATACAGAAATTCTTTGTACTATTCTTATGACTTCTGTAACTGGAATTCTGTCAAAATGAAAAGTTTTAAATGGTTTTAAGGGGGCAAAAAGCTAAGATCTTAAGTTTTGAAATGGAAAAATGATCATTCTTTGCGTAGACACACCAGTAGGAAATTTATGTATTTAGTAACTACATTATGAACAATCCTGAAATGACTACTCAGCTCCCAGATTCCTACATGATTAATCTGCATTTACATGTATTTCCTTGTAGTTATACTGAAAATGATATCTTTGGTACCCCATGCACCTCCCTTATGTAGCAGTTTACTACTTATCATTAAGTGCCTACACAGTGCACGTGCTATGCTAGGCATGTTTCATAAACTAGCTCTCCTAAGTCCCAAGATAAGGCAGAGAAGTACATATTATTGTACCCATTTTAACAGATGAGCAATAAAGGTTGAGAGAAGTGAAGTGACTATACCATGGTTACACAGCTAAGTGGCAGAGGTTTAATCAGAAACCAGGCCTGACTCCCAAGCCCAAGCTCTGAACATTTGCACTATATGCTCTTAGAGGACTCTACTTCCACTTAAAACCTGTTACCGTCTGCAGTAAAGACATCCACAGGCTGGAGGTGGAGGAAAGATCTCCATTCTAGTTACTTAGAATGGGAACAAGAGATGCTCTGGCAGCCCAACAACCATGAGACCCTGAGACACATACATTTCAAATGATGTACCATGATGTTTCTGCTAGCCCAAACTTCATTTCTTAAAACCAACTGGCAAGTGCTGCACTAAGTCCATGGGCACTCCAGATACTCTCCAGAAGAACGGATCAGAGGCCCGCTCAGTGCCAAGGGCAGGGACTCTGGAGAACAGCAGCGGCCCTTCCCACGGAGAGTCTGGGCAACCCCCAGCCCCGCGGCAAAAGCCAGGCTGCACCACTCACCGCAGATAAAGCACGTGGTCTTTAAGATCTCCTCTTTCTTCTGCTTTTCACTCCTCAGATCGGCAAAGGTGTCAATGATGACCCCGAAAATCAGATTAAGGACAATGATGATGACCATGAAGAAGAACAAGAGGTCATAGATCACTCGGGCAGCAAAGAGGGGCTCCTGGAAAAGAGGCGCCTCCGTCAGCGGATTACCCCCTCTCCCCAGCACTTGGGTGGGTCTGCAGGGCTCGGGGCGGAAGGAGGGGACTTGATGCATCCAAGTCAGATGTCCCAGCCCTCCTGGCCCACCCCAACCCCCAGCAGCGCCGTGTGCTTCGTTCGGCACGTTACATTGGGCGTCAAAGTGTACAAGCCACAAATGCGGCTCTTTTCACACCCGCTGTGTATATTGTGAGTTCTCCAAGTGTCACGTGGCACGTGCCCGAGAGCAGCCTCCTGGGATCTAAGGGGTTTACAAATGTGTTCATGCAGGCCGGACCTGGCCCCCGAAGGAAGGGATGGCTTAAATACACGGAGAGGAGAGCAGAAGCTGCCCCCTTCCGCGCCGGGGCTTCCTCCCAGGGCTGCAACTCGAGGGTGACCGGAGAGGAAAGCGGCCCTAGGCAGCTGGTCCCGCACGCATGTCGACTCATCACCGCTCCCAGCTCTGCCTCTGTGTCTTCGGTTTACGCTGGAGCCCACTGCGTTGTGCTCTCCCCACCCACCCTGCCCCCCTGCTCTTCCTTCCCCTGGGGCGCAGCTACCTCTTTGGACGGCTTCCTGAGCACATCTCCCACTCCGCCCCCGCTCCGCAGCCCGTGACTCAGCACCGTGACGATGCACATCAGGAGCGTCTCGCACGTGTGCTCTTTATCCTGCTCCGTCTCCTCTGCAGGGACCCGCTCTGCGAACACGCCAAGTCGTGAGAGATGCGAAACGTGAGGGAAAAGAGATACCGGGATATGGAGATCAGGATTCCTGAATGCCACCTCACCAGCTGACAGACAGGAGCCAGAAAGAATAAAAGAAAGGAATCGAGCATCCAAAGCTTTCTTTTTCATCACTGTTTTCATCACTAAACCTTGCTAATTTCTCAAGCCCAGAATTGCCCTTCCCTCTATTAAATCTAAAATATTCCCTATCGTTTTCAGATTTTAAACTACAGTGTCAGCTCTGACCAGGCGCTTGACCTTAGGTAAGTCGCTCAGTACTGAGTGATAAGCATCTCTTCTCTCAGCTCAGGGCCCGGGTGCCTCACTGGGGATGTTGTAGGGCTACATCCAGCAACATTTTTACAGTTGGTCCTCTGAAGAAATCGCTTTAAACTGGAAACTGTCCATTCTTACTGGTTTTTGGAGGAAGAACTTGCTGACTGCCCTGTTCTTTTCTCCAGCTGCAGTGAGAATGGTCTTGCTAAAACACCTATCTCATCATATCACTCCCCTTTCAACAACCTGGATCATCCTTTAAGGAAGCTTTGACCCCCTGAGCCTGACATGTAAGACCCTTCATGATCTGGCCCTTTGTTGACCTCTCTGGCTTCACTTCTTCCTGCTCTATGATCGTTATCTCCCTAAACATGCTGTATTCTACGTCCAAGCCTTTAGGCATGCTGTTCCCTCCAACAGGAATACCGACCCCTCCTCCTTCGCCCAAGATTCTACTGTTTTCATTTAGCTGTCATCTCCTGGGTGATACTCTTACTCCAGTATTAGGCTGGGTGCCTATCTTCTATATTCCATCCTTATTCTCAGCACTCAGCACCCTCTCTAGTAATCACCTCTTGGCCCACCTCCCTCCCCCCCCCGCCCCGACCCTGCCACTATAGTATTATATCTTAGAGTACAACACAGTCCCTGGCAAAGAGTGGGCACTCAGTAAATACTGGCTGAATCCATGAAGCAGCTATTTTCTTCCCATATAGCCTTCTTTCCCCCGCTTCATCCCCCTCCTCTCTCCCAGCCCTTCCTCTTTGCTACTGGCCTTACTTCTGAGCAGTGAGTCTGCTTTCATCTGCTTCCAATGTCATGTGCACCATCTAAGCCTCTGGGGGGAGCCTGGCACTAACATGGTAACGCTGCGAGGTCCTACCTTCTTTGGGTGCCGGAGAGGAGCAGTTCTCCCCAGTCTCCACCCTACACACGTCAGAGTACAGGAACTCGCTTGCCAAACTCTCACTGGCTTCTGGAGAGAGAAGGAAATTTTATGATGAACAATCTGGCAACATATGGTTAAAATGTTTGAAGTCCCCAATTCACGGCTGATTAAACAATTCTTTACATAAATAACACCCGACAAGCCTGCATATAAATTCAAAGCAGAGATGCAATTTACACTTTCATTTGGTGATCTGTATGGGAAAAAAGCCAGAAATGTCAATTCCTGTAAGCTTACTAGAAATATCGCACTTAAATAGCACCTCTCCAACTTTAAAGACAAACAGCTGAAACTCTTCGACAAATACTACTGAACATACAGACTCCAGCAAGATTTATACCAAGTCTGCATGAGAAGCAGGAGTGGAAATCTGAGGTCCAGATCAGTTTAGTTCAGCACCCTAAGATGGTTGGCAGTGAATGTCATTTTTAGTGTCAACTTGGAGGCTGGAGTTACATGCCAAGAATGCAGCTTTTGGGAGGGAGAAAAAGGCTGCCTGGCTTAGTTACAATCCTAGTTTGTTCCTTGGACTCAGGGCGCCTGGCTACCAGATGAAAAACCAGTAATATTTCACTGACTAGTGTCAAGTATTTTAATTGAGGGAAAAGGCACTTGGGTATCACTCAAGAATATGTATCTCTCTCTCAAAAGAGGAAATCTCTTCTGTTTTTTCTATAAATTAAAATCATATAAGCTCACTGTAAAACTTGCACACTGTTTAAAAAAAAAAAAAAGCCCCAGGGACAGCCACTGATTGCGGTTTGGGGGTATATTCTTCCATATTTTATAAGACATATGAGCTTTTTAATTAAAAATAAAAATCTACACAGATCCTATTGTAGTTATTCTTCTGCAATTTCCTACCATATCTTGGGTACTTTTCCATGAAGGTTTATAAAGACGTACCATATCTGCAGGGTTCACCACACCATGCATGAACCACACTCTAATGAAACACTCCCTTACGTTGAGATTGCTTCCAATTTCACACTGCAATGAACATACTTCCGTACACATCTGTTTCTACATTTTTTTTTTAAAGGATAAATTCCTAGAAGTAGATTTACCAAGCCAGAGGGATGCATACTCCTATGCTTTCAATATACATGGTCAAACTGTTTCATGAAAATGTTGTACTAGTTTAAAATAGGACTTTAGTAAATAAGTTCAACGTAGCATCTGGACACTCACACTTAGCACTGACACATCATACCGCCCTTTGAATGAAGTGAAAACTAAGCCCTGTATTCAGTTCACACTCTGAGTGTTAGGGAGATACCTACACTGCCAAAGTCATCATTTTTAGTTCAGTTGTAATCAGGAAATACTCTTTTAACATTAAAAAAGCTCAGAAGATCCCAAACCCACCTGGAAGAGCGGTTTCATTGGGCAGCCTATCTACTTCCAAGATGAAGTCATCCTTGAAGAAAAGGTAGCCCACTATTGAGAACAGGTAAACCAGGATCAAAGCCAGGACCGCCGTCAAGATGATGGACCGTCCGTTGCGAGTGACGCTTTTAATGACATTAAGCAGAGTCTCTTCTCTGTACACTAAGTCAAAAAGCTTTAAAAACAAACGAAAGGACGACAATGGGACAATTTTAAGAAGCCTCTATATTAGATGGATATCCATATCCCCTAATGACAACTTGATTTATAAAGAATTTACCCTTCCGGAAACTCAAAAGCATTATACTCTTAACGTGTTACGCTTGCCTGTCTTAACAGTGAAAACCGAGATGGTAAAAATAAGGAAAAACAAATATAGACAAGGAGGGTGGGAAACAAGAGCAATTTCAGGTTGTTTACGTGCAGCTTAGAGGTCTTGGGAATAGAGAAAATACAGGCTGTACCAGTGAGCTGCAGAGGACAAGGGGGACGAAAGGGATGAGGGTCCTGGTATTCATTTAGGGATTATCCACTGAGCTTCTATTAAGGGCCAGCCACTCTGGACATGGGACTGGCTGACCTGCAATGGGCCAGGCCAGGGAGCAGGGACTCTGGAGTGGACAGAGGTTCAAACCTCAGCTCAACCGCTTGCTGCCACCAGGACCAGGCACTACCCCCTTCCTCTCGGAGCCTCAGTTTCATCATTTGCAAACTGGAGGAGAGAGACTTATTGTAAAGAATAAATAGACAATGTATATAGAGTGCTTAGCAGACAGTCATACTTCTGTGCTGAGTAAGTCCACAGTCGATGGTAATTATCATTAAATTCCTGACGAAGAGGCTGGGCCAAGGTCACACAGATAGTACACAGCAGGGACGCTGGCGGTGGTAGCACGCCAGGAAGCCTAAACCCTTCCTATGGCCCTGGTTGGGGCAGAGACGCCCTGCGGTTCACAGCGGGTTCACCATCTTGGTGCGCCCTCTGTCCAAGGGGCCTGCACTTTGCAAGAACTTGGCTTCATGAGAAAGGGAGGCTCCCTGGAGGTACTTAGAGGTATGGGAGACCAGCAGCTGGTTTTCTAAGAACTACAATCTCAGATATTTGGCTGGAGGGATGGCGGAGAGCCATGAGAGAAGAGATGCACGGCGTTGTTCTGGACCTGGGGGGGCTGGCTTTAATATGGCCTCTGCGTGGACATCTGATCCTGTCCTGAAGGTCCTGCTTCCACCGTGGCTTTGGGGAATGACTGTGCACAGCCAAGTGAGTCAGGGGACAAGGGTGTGAATCCTGACTCTGCTTTTAATTTGTTGCAAGCTGTTGATCGGGCCATGAGACCTCTCTGGACCTCAGTTTCTGCATTTGTAAAATCAGTGGACTGAACTAGCTCATCTCCGAGTCCCTTCCAATTTAGAATTTTACGTCTGAGTTCATTTTCTGCTCAGTTAGCCCCTCTGCCTCCATAAGGCCAGTCTGTGTCCTGAGACCAGTGTGAAGGGCACCGGGTAAAGGAGGACACTTAAAAGGAAGCAAGGAAGAGGCGTTTATTCGATATAAGAGTACAAAGGCTAATGTTGCTGTTAAGGTTGGTTAAATATTTTCCAGCAACCCACCATGAAGCAGCAAGTAAGAGCAACTTCAGACAACAAATGACACTTGTTTTCTGGGGCTAAGAACTGTAGAGATTATATAGCCCCCAAATCACTGAAATGACAAGTAACTTTTTCCTTTTCATTTACCTATAATTTCTGATGTTAAAACAAGGGACATATATCACTTGATAATAAGGAAAAACTTTCTTCTAATTAGAAAATTAGACAAGTTCAATGGAGAAAACTTTGAAAACACAAAAAAGCACAGAAAAAAACAAAAATCACTAATAACTCCAATATCTATAGACATTTACTCAACAAATTCTTTCTTTCTGACCTTACTACATAACTGAAAAAAGTGTAACGTACGCATACATGTTTTTACTAAAATATTATACCATAAGCTGGCATATAGTCCGCTTGCTTGGTAAAAAGAATCATGAACATTTTCATGTCAAAAAGATCACCTAGTTAAAGTACCTGCCTGGATGATAGCCTGATTGACAAACTCAGAATCTCTGTGAGGGTGTGATCAAAATAGATATTTTTTTCAAATCTAAGTAAATAACTATCATCACAGCTCTGGTTAAAAATAAGCAGTGGTCTGATTTTCTGGACAATACCTTTTCTCTCTTCCTTCTGGTACTTTCACTCATTTTAGACTAGAGATTATTCGAATATGGTCCTGAGGTATTTATAGTCTCTTGAATTTGGGCAATATAGCTGCCACCTGTGTCTATATTTAATAAAAAGAACAATTAGATCTATTTGGATTTCTGAGAGCTTTTTCATTTTATGTCCATGGATCTTTGTTAAGGAAAGTTTTACTTCATTATGTTTTTAAGCTTTGTTTCTGTTATAATTTTTTCTGAGGAAAAAAATAATAAACCTTATGTCAGTTTCAAAAAAAAAAAAAAAAAAGATCACCTAGTATTCCAGTATATGGAAAAAACCACAGTCTACTCAACCAATGTCTTTTCCTTTTTTAAATAGTCAAGATGTTTTCAATTATATATCATTAAAAGTAATGCTGTGATGAACACCTCTGCATGTGCCTGTATATATACCTGTCCAGTTATTTCTTTTTGGCAAGTTTCCAGAAATGGAGCTGTTGGGTCAAATATTATAACTCACGATATCACTCCACTGCTTTCCGGAAAGGCTGTACCAATTTATCCTTAGCACTGTTAGAGAACGAGGCCCGTTTTAGCGCACTCTCACTAGAAGTGGGCATGATCATGCTTCTGAACCTTTCCCAACATTACAGGTACAACACGGGATCACGCTCGTGTGTTAACCAGTACGTCACTGTTTGACGTTAGAACACGTCCACGTTTACTCTGAATTTCTCCTTTTCTTACCTGCCTGCTAACGAACTTTGCACACTTTCATCTTGGGATGTTAATAGTTTGCTAAGGACACAACTTGAAGGCAGGCTTGGGACCGGGTTCAGCCAGTCTCGGGGTGAACTTCAGTTAGGCCACAGTCGCCCACTCTGCCTTTCCGCCCTGCTGGTGTAGAGCTTTCACGTGACGTGTGGGTTTTCCCTGCTACAGGTCTCTCTCTAATTCCCTCCTGTCACAGGCTGTCCTCATTTGTGGAATAATGTGAACGGTTTCAGTATTTTGTCTGTGGTTCCCAACAGACACGTTAAATACTGCTTTTGACACCAAAAGGAACACGTCACTTGAAGTCACAGAAAGTCAAGACCCAGATGGCTTAGAAACCCCGCAGAAGCACCTATGCGAAGCGTCCAACCCCGGTCTCACTGGACCCTGGTCAGTCTTTCTCAAAGTGCACTGAGCCGAGGTAACATCACCCGGAGCTCTGAGCTCCTCTGATCCTTCTGTGACGGGTGAGGGACGGCAAGGCATGCAGACTGCAATGCGAAATACCGGTTTCACCGGAGCAGGGGCTTTTTCACAGGCTCAAAGGAAAGGCAGCTCAGGGCCGTGCTTAAGCACTTAGACCCGGGAGTCAACAGAGCTGCGTCGCTATTGTGGTCTCTGCCCCTGACTTGCGGTGCGACTCTGGGCAGGTGACCCGCCTCACCAGGCTCCACCTCGCCAGTGGTAATTTGCAGAGTTCGTCCGCCTCAAAGGCGGTCGTGAGAGGGGACAGAAAGAGCACACAGGGAACAGTCAGTAAGTGACAGTAACTGTTCTTTTCTACACTGTGAGGCCCGTGAGGGCTGGGACGACACTGCCTCGTCTCACCATGACACCCACCGCGTCTAGTTCTGGCACCGGCTGGCACTGCCAATGACCAAAAGAAGAGGATTTGATGAACAGAAAAGGAAACAGAGCCAACGGGATGTAGATGGTCGGAAAAGTCATTCTCTGCCAAGGCGAGATGGCACTGTCTAAAGGGGACTCCCCTACCTCGTGGGAGAGACCCCCTCAGCAGGGGTGGGAGAGACCCCGACTCAACTCTGCCTCCCTACTGAGAGAGGACAGGAATTTGTCAGGTTCCGGACTCGGGCCTCCCAGACTCACAAACAGGAACCCCACCCAGGGGTGTTACTGCATGAGACAAAAAGGCTTAGAAATATACACAGAGCTCTAAAGATCTCTGATAGAGAGCGACCAAAATAGGGCACGTAATGGCCATCACAAGTGTATCCAGAGACCTCTTTGCCTAAAACCTCAAAGTACGGCCAGACCTATTTTAAAATGAGGGAAACGAATCCATATGCATATCCCTCAGCCTGCCGACATCCACCACTAATGGAAGGAGCTAATCCTGGAGGCCTAGATGCTGCATTCTTTATGGTGTTTGGGTGGGAGAGGGGAGAGGGGAGACGGGATGACAGAGACGGTAATAACAGCTGGCCATCGCTCAGCATTTCTGTGGCGGTGCTGTTCTCAGACCCTGACACGCGAAGTAGCAGAAAATCCCTATGATGGCCCTGCCAGGAAATGGACTGTTCTCCCCATTTCGTAGATGGGGAAACTGAGGCACAGCGCAGTTAAGTCACCAGCCCGGAGACCACATGGACGGCAACTCCTGGAAGTGTCTTCCTTGCCCTGCTTTTTGCAAGTAAATCCCTCCTCGTTTCTTTTTTTTGGCTGCACCTCGCGGTTTGCGGGATCTTAGTTCCCCAACCAGGGATCGGACCTGCACCCTTGGCAATGAAAGTGCAGAGTCCTATCCACTGGACTGCCAGGGTGTTCCCAAGTCCCTTGTCTTAAGTCAACACTTAGGCCTTGATCATTTTTTAATCATCAGAAACATTCTAATACTTCTTCTATTCCCTTTATGGACGGTTTTGCTCGCACAAAGGTCAATTTTACGCTTCCTGTCATTTGACATAGGTACAATGAAGTGGTTTTTTATCTACAACTCTACAGGTCAAGATTCCCTGTAATGACAGGAGAATAAGCAGATAGAGGTCTGTCATTTAAAAACCTGCTCAGGAGGAAAATAATGGAAAATCAAGACATTTAAGCACTCGGCTCAGACTGGAACACAACTTCTGCTGAAAAGGCCTCCTGGATCAATAAATCTATCAAGCTCACTGTCGTGGGTCTTGGGTCTTTGAAAATAGCTCCTGCTCTTGTTGGCACTACATGTTTTCACTGGACAATGGATCCCATGAGAACTGTCAGAAGGTGACAGTCGCAAAAACATTCTTCTTGTAAGTGCTGGCTGAGGCCAAGAAATAAGACAAACAAAGGTGCACATAGAGGCAACACCTCCTGATCTAGATGGTGGGCATCATCTGTCATCGTGATCACGCAGTGTGATCGGGCACCTCCTGGGCTCCTGAGAGCTGACCTGCTCCCTGGGTACCTTTCCTCTCCAGATGCCCCAAACGCTGCGTACAGCGCGGGCTAGGACCTCGTTAGCCCAGGCACACCAGTCACCATGAAAAGGAGGGGTCTGTGAGGGGAGGAAGGACAGAGGATGCTCTCCTAGCTGCCCACGTGTAACATCTTTCAACACCAGCAACTCACCAGCAAACTGTAGAAGAATTCATGGACGAAGAGCCCCATGGCGCAGATCAGCAGATACAGCAAATGATAAAGGAACTCAACATCCAGAACCATGGCTCGGTAGCCTCTGGTGAATGTTCCACAGTTGCCCACAAAGCTCATCAGAAAGATGATTTTATTGCAGACCTGACAACAATGACAGCAACAGTCAGATAAGCACGGACCATGGCGAACTCGAGACTCTTCACAAGAGCCGAGGGCAGTTTGCCCCCAAGCGTCTCTCGGCGCCTGTGCCCAAACAAAAGCTTCCTTTTGCACCCAGGGCCCATCGAAGGCGCTGAGAACTGTTCTGCGGATCAAAGTCATTTCATTACTTTGCTTTTCAGGCATATTGCAAGTTAATGTGACAGTCAAATAACTTCATGTGCAACACTAATCAAGTGGCATTTGTAAGTGACAAAAACAAAATTAACACATACTGAAATTATGATTTTCAAGATGAGATATGAATCATTTCTAACATCCTTACATGAGTTAGTCAAACACAGAAGTCACCTCAATCCACGAACCCTGTGATCAGCATGATTAAAAGTGTTTTCTAACTTTCTGTTACGTTCTAGGCATTAGAGGGTTGCAATTTAATGAGAAGCAGCCACTTCTTGTCACCCATTGCTCCTAATTTTACAGGGAAAATGAGAATTCTCTTGGGGTGGGCAGGGGAAAGTAAGTGACTTCAGGATGAGTTCTATTCCCCTGCCCCCCCTTTCTGGGAATAACTTCTTTTTTTTTTTTTTGGTGATGAAAGTTAAATTTATTGTGGTATTCATTTTGTAATTCATATACATATCAAATCAAAATGTTGTACACCTAAAACTAATACAATATTATATGTCAATTACATCTCAATAAAAAGTTAAAAAACAATATATGAAAAGTATGTAACCTTATTAATAAGCAAAGAAATGTGATTTTCCTGATTTCTTCTTTTTCATAAACTCATATTTGAAATAGTCATATATACATGGTAAAATAGCATTTCTTCCCAATAGCATAGAAGAGTATAAAGAATAAAGGTAAGTCTCCCTCCCAACCTATACTATCAGATCCCCCCCACTCTCCAAGAAGACTACTCTTATCCCCCAGAAGGAGCCACACTGGGACCTCGTAAAGTACCAACGTTTGGCCCTTCTTGGGTTGGGAATAACTTCTATTTTTCCTCTGGCATCCATCCCTTCCCATGTATAGGTCCTTGAGGTCTGGGTGGGGCTCCATCCTGGCCAGTCAGAATTATGGCAATCCCCTGGCAACAACTGGTTCAGGGATAAGCACGTGACCAAATGGAGTCAATGACACCCACTGAAATCTTTCCTGGGACTGCAGCGTAAGACAACTTTGTTCTTTACCCCTGACCTCGGACCTACCTGACAGTAAGTGAGCTCTGAGGCTGCTGGCATCCATCCTGCATTACCATGGAGCCCAAGGGTACCACCAGCGCAGAACCAAAAGAGAGGAACTGAGCCCTGACGCTACTGTCTAGCCTCCTGAATTCAGCTACACCTGAAGCCAGGCGCTAGATTCTCAGGCACATTTTCTCCTTTGCTTATATTAGCGTGGATTAGGTTTTCTGACCCCTGCAACTGAAGGCTGACCTACTGTATAACAGAGTTCCACTTCTGAGAGAAACCCCATGCCTGAAGTCTGCCTATAGCAACATGCTGCTAGAAAAACCTGAATCAGGAGAAAGGTGGAGAGAATGCGCTTCGGCTGCACTTGGTAAAACCATCTCCTGCTACCCGAGCTAGCTTGGCCACAGGTGCTGGGGAAACGGTGCCAGTTAATCTGGTGGGTCAGTGCAAGCGAGCTTCTCGGCAATCAGATAAGGGGGGAAGCCAACACCCACGGAGAAGGTTCGGCTTTCTCAGACAGGCTAACCTTTCAACCCACCAGGTCTTTTTCTTCTAATATTCTAACCTTTGCCAGTGTAGGATCTTTTTTAGGGGGAGAAAGCATCATTCATTCCGAAAGAACTGTGTTGCTGGGGTTTCAGAGAGGAAGAAAAAAAAAAAAAAAAGGTCACGCTCTGGTCGACATTCCAGGACCTCACACAAGCCCAGGCACCTGCGGTATTCACAACAGAGCAATCCACTTCACCTGAGTCCACTCTGCCCTTTAACTTCTGCCCCCATCTTCTCTGTCGCTTCACCAGCAACTGTCTCCTATTCATGGTCTTCGTCTGCTGTCCCCACTTCCTACGGACCCCACTTTGGTTAGTGTCAGATGTGGCTTTTGGTCCCAGCTCTCTACTGCAGCGGCTCTCCCCACGTCCCCAGCGATTCTCCAGGGCACACACAGCCGTCTTGCCCTGTCCACTCCTAGCACCCAACCCCAGCTCCTGCAGCACCCTTCTCACCACCCTCCCTGCACGTGGCTGCCAGGATACCACCCTGGGCTGCTTCCCCAGCTCTCAGATCTCCAACATTCCTTCGCGGTGTTGCCCACAGCTGCTATTTCTTCTCCCATTGCTCCATGTGAACGTTTCTCTTTTTTTATCCCCTCTAAATAATTGTTTACTGTTTCAGCTTTTTCCCCCCCAGCTAATGGTATTATGAATGGTCATTAATTATCCAAATGGAGTCTTCCCCCCAACTGATTTACGTTAAAGAGAAAACTATGGAATGACCAAAGGCCAGAGAAACAAAAGAATTAACTCGCAGAAGACAACCTCTGAAATACTGAGTGTTTTTTCCTTTTTTTAATTTGTTTCTCCTGTATTTCTTTCTTGAAAAGCTTCCTCTCACTGCAGGTGAAGCCTGCATTTCCTGCTTCAATGCTGATGTGGCTCTGTCACTCTGGTCACGCATTTCCAAACATCAGGCCCAACATTAATAGCTTGTCTTGTTACCTCAAGCCCAGTGAGCCAACAATTTTGGTCTATTTTCACCCTGAAAACCAGGTCTTGCATGACTTCGTTTTAGCTGGAGGCATCATTCTTCTCCCAGCCTCCCGTGACTAAAAATTTGGAGTTATACTTGCCTCCTTCATCACCCAGTCAAGACAGTAATACCTTCTTTGCCTGGAGAAAAGGACCCAGACCAAGCCCTGCACTGCTTTCAGGCTTAAGGCTCAGACCCTACGCCCACCATGTGTCACTGTTCCCTCTGAAGCTCTGACATCTGTACCTTCCTTCTTCTCCGTTATGACCAAGACGCAGGCTTGTCACACGTAATCGAAAGCCCTGCTAGAGGCCCTAAGTGGTCCCCCACCCCCCGTGCTCAAATCCGTGTATATTCATGCCACTACCAAGGGAATTTTCTCAACCACTGAATTGCTCAAAAACCCTGAATCATTTCCCACTATTGGGAATAGAATTTCCCAACCTATATTCTATACAACAGTAATTCCAAGTGATACTTTACAGAAAATGTGGGCAAATAAGTTCGGGAAACACGAATACCCGGTGTCCCTTTCTTACAGATTCATAACCCGTATCAGCATGTTAAAGTCTCAGAAATGCTGCCGTGAAAAACCTTTCATGTTGCTTAACCCAGCATTTCGCACATTGATTTGACCAAGGAACGCTCTTTTCACCTAAGATTTATCAACTTGGAACACGCGGACCTGGAGGATGAAGGCCCAGTGCGTCTTCCTGAAATTCAGGGCCCAGGTTCCTTGCACAGGATCAGGCCCTACACGTCAGTACATGAGCCACAGAGGAGGCGAAACTCAACAGCTGGTCGTCTCCTGAGAAGGTCCGGGCTCCCCTCGCTGCTGTGGCCTATGGGGAAGACGCTCCTCTCAATCCCTGCTTCGTGGCCCCACTGTCTCCATTCTTTAAGACAAGACTTCAGCCCTGTCCTCCTTCTCTCCTAGCGCCCTTGCTGCCGCTGCCATCTGAACAGCCATTTGGGGACACTTATGATTGCCCTCAATTACTGGATTCACCTTTTTTGCAATATCACTTCCATTTTTGAACAGTGACCTTAGCTTCCTTATACACTCAGGGCAGAAACCTCTGGAAGGCAGTTTTAGATCCCCACATGTCCCAATTCCTTCCTTCCTTTTTTTTTTTTTTTAACCAGGAAACCTCTCCAAATTATGGCTTTATATCAGTTGTGTCCATTTCCTAGGAATTCCACAGATGGAGTTGGCACCTACCCGTCCACAGCGGTGAAATAGCATTTCCAAATGTCACTACTGACTTTGAGGTAACTCTCCTTGATTCTCTTCTTACCTCTCCACCAGCTCCATCTCTGTCAACAGTTCCTCTTGCTTCTCTGCGGTCCTCACCAGAAGTGGGTGCTGTGTTAACATTCGGTCATTTGACTTACTGGCTAAAATCTCTCGTCCTAGCACACCTTTGACCTGATTGGCAAAACTAGCCCAGACCTCAACTTCTCTCCCTTTGTCTGCCTAATTCTGAGAGGAATATTCCCTGAAAATGAGACTGTCGGTGCCCGGAGAGTACGTTAAGAGGTCCACCGTCCTGTGAGAAGGGGAAGAGGGGGACGGCCACCTGCAGCTCTCCTTTGCTTCTGCTATTTTAAGAGTTGACCCAGATAATATTTTTCTGCGCTGGAAGCACAGGCCAAGATTCTGGGGAGGATGGAAGGCATTCCTACTTGTATGTAAACAAAACTGTGGCGATGAAGGTATTCATACTTACGTTGAAAGCTCCCAGAAGAAACAATGTGGGTTGTAACCCGACCGAAAATATCAACCGGAGAATTGTGGAAGCGATTAAGGCCCGGATGCCGTGGGGCTTGGGGAGGGCGATGACAATGGCCAGAGATATGAGCATGGCTGTCCACAGCAGCCCTGACCAGTGTGGCTCCAGGGTTCCTGGAAGGACAAGGCAGGGCTCTCAGAGATCAGAGCTTTCACCGGGTACAGGTGACAGACCAAAACAGGTTTAACGTCATTTTCTTCAACCACCTCTCTGGCCTTGTATGTCCCAACCCTCACGTCCAGTTCTCTGCCCCAGACGTAACCCATCACATCCATGTTTTCTTACCTGCAAGCCTTCTACCGATACGTGTTCCTTCTACCTGGGAAATTCTCTCCCTTTCCCATTCATGTTAAGTCTTAGCTTAGATGTCACCTCTTCTAGGAAGTCTCCTCCACGCCCTTCCTCCTCACAAAACATGCCAGGTGCTCCTTCCTTCTCTGATTCTTGTACCCCTGGTCATCCCTATGGGACACTGTTCTCTAGCGGTCACTACCCCCACCCTAAACCCCATCCCTACCAGACTCCAAATTCCCCAAGGGAGGCACTGGGCACCCAGTAGGCACCCATCAAATGAGTTTGTTCCATAAGCAAAACTCATACATGTGTCACACTTCACTCTTAGGGGAGGTGAGCTGGAAGAATAAACTTCTAATTTCTATTAAAAGTATGCTAAGGAAAATTGCAGGTCCCCTGCCTGCATCAGATTTCTTCAAGGCAAGGAGGAAGGCAACTTCCTTATCATTAGCATCATCCTACAATTAGATTATCCTTGTAGTCAAAGAGCTTATACCAGTTTTTGTCATCTCTTGCTATTGCAAGTTCTATTTAGAGTGTCCCACGAGACGGCTTGGTTATATAACATGAGCCAACAGGGCTAAAAATAAGGTTCTGTAAAACACTCATTAAAAAAAAAAACACCCCTATTTCAAATGCTGTCACATTTTGAGTTTCCTTCAGATGTAAACAAGCAGCACTACATGATTAAGGCCACTTATATAAAGGAGTTTCAATTCTCCAGAACTGCTGGGATTGAAGCACCGCCCGGGAAAGAGGCGCCCTGGCAGGTTCCAGCTCTTCCACGAGCCTGCTGGCTGCCCTAGTTCATTTCGTCCACACCTGCTGAGACTCACTTTCTCTCTGAAAACTGTCCCCCTAACCCCAGCCACCTACCTCTTCCCTTTGGATATCCTTCAAAGGTAAACCTGATTAGGAATGGGCACCAAGAGGCAGAAGCGTCTCAGAAATTCAGGAAGAAGTGCATATTGGGGTCTAGGCATCCCTTGCTGTGCATTTAACAATTGTTAGATATTGTATTAAGCCATTTACGCTGATTATCATTTATTTAACCCTCTTGATCACCCTATGAGGTTGCTGTTATCATCTCCATTTTACTCCAGAGGAAACGGAATCTTGGGTTACGTTATCTTGCCTAAGGTGACACAGCATATACCAGGAGTATATACGCCCCCGGAGGAACGGTCCTTAACTATCATTAAAAAAAAAAAAAAAAAATCCATCCGTTTTAAGTGCACACTTTGATGACTTCTGGCAGTGTATACGGTCATATGACCTCATGCAACTGCCAACACAATCAAGATATAAACAACTTTATCACCCTAAGAGGTTTCCTTGTGCCCTGTGCAACTGACGCCTTCCCCCATCTCCAATGCCAGGCAAATATGGACCTGCTTTCTACCACTGTAGCTTTGCATTTTCCAGAATTTCATGGAATGGGAAAAATAATCATATTTGTAGGTAGTCTTTTTAATTCTTTCACTTAACAAAATTTTTAAGATCCATTCAGGTTATTGTGTATGTTAATAGTTTATTCTTTCTATTGCTGAGTAGTATTCCGTAATATGAACATACCACCATTGATTTATCCACTTAACAATTAATGGATATTTGGGTTGTTTCCAGTTTGGAGTTGCTACAAATAACGCTACTGGAAACGACCAAGTACAAATCTTGGGGTGGGTGTATGTTCTCACTTCTCTTGGACAAAAACATGGAAGTAGATTTTGGGATCCTAAGTACATGCTTAACTTTAGAAGACCTAACCATACTGTTTTCCAAACTGATGGTACCATTTTCCCTTCCCATCAGTAATATATGGGAGTTCCACTTGCTCCACATTGTCACCAATACTTGGTATGGCCAGTTTTTCTAATTTTAGCCATTCTAGTAGGTTTCTAGTAACATGTCATGGTGGTTTTCATTTGCATTTCTCTAATAACTACTGATGTTGAATATCTTTTTATGTGCTTCTTGGCCATTCATATGTCCTTTTTTGTGTGAAGTAACTGATCAAATCTTCTGCCCACTGTTTTAATTGGGTAATCTTTTTATTGTTGAGTTGTAAGAGATCTTTATACATTCTGGATATAAGCCTTTTGTCTGATGTATGATTTGTAAGTATTTTCTCCCAGCCTGTGGCTTGCCTTTCATTTTCTTAAGCGCTTGATTATCATCTTAAACTGCTCTTAAGAGCTCAGTGTAATAAATGTGACCAGTACAACACATGTGCTCAAATCCTGAAGGGGACAATATAAAAACCTGCTGTCTTCCCACTATAAAAACAGAGGTGAAAATTAATGCTAGATTCCAAAGAAACAATTATAGAAAGACTTCTTTGAGACAACTGGAGAAACATGAATATGGACAGGCTATGACATGATTTACTGTTGGTTTTGTTAGATATGATAATGGTATGGTGATTATACACATTTTAAAATATTCTTAGAAGTTAGGGATGCACAGTGAAATATCTATGGGCAAAACGACAAGATGTCTAGACTTCTTTAAAATCTTGCAGAAAATACAGTAGGAGTACAAATGAAACAAAACTGGCAAAATGTTGGTAATTGTTAAAGCTGGGCTTATGGGTATATGGCAGTTTACTATACTGTTCTTTCTACTTGTGTATATATTTGAAAATTTCAACAGTAAGAAAGTTTAAAAAGTAGTACTTTATGTGCTTTAATCATCATGCCATGTTTACAAATTCAGTATGGAATCTGAAGATGCCCAATTTTCATGCTTTTCAAAGACTCTGTGACTCATCAGTTCTGAAATAAAGGGGGAAAATGATACTTCTAAAAAGGAGCTTTTAAGGCCACCGTGTCCTTGGCAGCCACAAGCCCTGGAAGTCACAGAGCCACATCGGCACACATAGCAAGGTCATTACACACCTGCAAGAGGGACATTTTGGAAATCCTGGTTTCAGGATTCAACGAGCACAAATATTGCTCTCAAAGAAATACTTTCAGGTAACCAATCAGATTTTGTTTCTAGACAGGGCTAACACAACCCTCCTCTTGAAGATGGTCAACAGTGAGTATAGAAGATGCCCCCGACACATCTTCCAAAAGAAAAAAATAAATCCCTCTGAGTGAGTGGATGTGTTTGAGGTGATCTCAGTCACTGCATAATGGAAAGGGCTTCCTTAGGTTGCATCAACCTTGCTCTCTCCAAGGACATCTAATTACATTTTCTGTTGAGTCTATCTGCATGAAGTTCTAAAGCCAATGCTGCCAAAACAGAAAGCCTGGACTTCTACAGATCAGCCAGGGTTGATGCCACCTTGAGTGCCACCACTGTAAAGTTGGAAGGACCTTTAAGAAACATCGCATCCAGTAGTTCTTGAACTTAGATGGGCAAGAAACAGGATGCTCCAGAGATCCTGACTAGGTCAGCAACTATCTTCTCCTGACCTCTACAGGAATTTCCAAATCCACACCTAGGTTTCACAACTACTGGCTCAACTTAAGCACCTCTTAACAGAGAGGATAAGGAGAACTAATTGAAGTGGCTCGCCCAGAGTCACGTGGCAGGTGAGTGGCAGAGCCAGGCCTAGACACGAAATCTGGACTTTGTAAATCTAGCTGTTCCACTGGATGAGGCTTATCATTGAAGAGGAGAGAGGTGTCAATGAACCGTCCCCAGCACTGGCCTCAAAACTGCCACAAGTGACCAGTGAAGAAAATGGCCAAGATATATTAAAAAAATCAATTTTAAATATTTTTAAAGAAGTGGAGGGTAAAATGAAAACACATCCAAAGTAACAGCTGAAGAATCTGCTGTGATGTGCACAACAGCTCCCCAGAGGTGAAAAGAGGCCTGGGCTCTGTCCCTTCCACCTAAGCCCCTGGTTGACCACTTTGCACTCTTACCTCTGCTGACTGGCAGCCTGATGAAGGCAGACACCCCCCAGGGGGAACACCCTGCAGCCCTGTGAACCTGCCCAACTTTGCAGCCAAGGACACTTACGATTCCTGATATTGCATTTTAAAGGAAAATGCCCCTTGGGCTTGTGTTTAAGTACTGCTTTTGGGGGGAAAAAAATCACTTAAATGGAGCCTTCAACATAGCTTCAGGCCAAACAGAAAAGCTGACGCCTCAAATGAGTAAGTTAGACGCATCATAGAACATATGACCACTTTCAAATCTGACCTTAAATTTACTTCCATTACGTTTATGACATCTGCATTATTAAATCCAGAGCTGAGCCTGGAATTTACCTCTGCACTGTTTCTGTTTTTTTTTTTTTTTTTTTTTTTTTGGGTCTTACTTTTGGGCTCTTCATCCCATTATGTTTCACACAAGGTGGCTCCTGGCAGGTTGTGACATATATATGGGAGGTGATCTGCCAAAAAGCTCTGATGAGAAATTGAGCTGAAAAGTAGGCCTCCCAGGAGGCTGTAGCAGGTGTCAGAAAAGTAGGCCGTAGATGTTTAACAGAAGAGGAGCTTCCGCCAACCCCCAGAACCCCACAGGCGTAAATGTCTCCAGAGAGCTGTTAAGCAAACCAAGGAGCCCCAAACAGAAAAGTGCCCCTCCTGAACGGTTTGCCTTTTCTCAGCAAAATGTGCAGAATTGCATACAGATGAGTGGAAGGAGACAGTGGTGGGGGAAATCCATCAAGACCATGGACAGCACGTTTCATTATGTGAATAATGGCATGTAGCTCTTAAGAGACTAAACAGCCAAGGATGTGCAGTCTGCAGTCACCCAAGCCCTGCCTCACCCTACTTCTTGTCCAAAAAAAAAAAAAAAAATTCCAGAGATTTCTTACAAATTCTTTAGTCTGAAATCAATTTCACAAGTATGGCATGGGAAAAAAAGAATCTACTGGACTGAGCATCAAAATATCCACGTGCTAGGGTTAGCTCGGTCGCTAACTGGCTGTGTGACTTTGGCTAAATCTCTCAGCTTCTCTGACAAATAGTTTCCTAACATACAAAACAAGGAGGCTGACTGAGATGAACTCTTACAGTTTTAATACCGTATCCAGCTTCTTCTCTTTCTTTCCTGGTAAATAAATATGGACATACAATTTATATTATTTCAAGTTAGATTTAAAAATAAACCCGTGGTAAAAGCTACACTCTCATTTTGTCTGAAAATGGGTAACTGGGATCCCATAACTTGCACCAGTACTTCCAGGGATCACGTTTAAGATGCCAGTCACAGCCTTCCTGCTGCTTCTGGAATTTCCCTTGAAATTAAAGATATGGGTGGTACCTCCTCGGACTCCTTTAAATGGGTAGAAAAATGCCACAAGCAGATTCATCAGGACAGCCAGGTTGAATGAAATGCTGCTCCAGAAAGACATGTTGCGGGCACACCAGTACAGAACGGGCTGGGCTGTGGAAACAAGGACAGAGCCCCGTGAGGTTCAAGACTGCAAGCCAGAGCGCTCGGGATCCACACGGCCCTCCCGCTCCGCCCCGACAAGTCCACTTTTGTTCCCAGTTTTTACCACAACAGTAAAAACGATCGTTTGTTTTGAAGGTGACTCATAGGCTCAGAACAACACCAGATTGGGTTTGTTTCTGTTTGGAGTACTTACTGGAACAAAAGATGTATTGGGGGATAAGGAGGAGAAGAAGGGGGAAAAGTTGGAGCACCTAAAAACCCTGCAAGCCCCTGTCAACACCATCAGTTATGGAATCTTGGGGGTTATCCAGGGTTCATGCGCCGCGTCCTCAGTTCCCCCTGGGGCGCTGGGACTGGATGAGATGCCTAAGGAGACCCGAAAATTCAATGAGACTTTGAGAAGTGGGGGGCGCTGGCTCGGGGGTGGGGGACACACAGCATTCAGAGTTGGCCCAGCTGGGCCCCAGGCTAGGAACAACGTTACCTCTTCCACACTCTCCCATTGCTCGAAATTCTTCACCAACTCACTGGTGACTGAAAGCAAGATAATGATCCCTTTCCCAACACCAGGTCATCTGCCATTTTCCTGAAGTCTGGAGATCACTCTTGGGGGGGGGGGCAGAGGAACCAGGAGCGGGGGTTCTGCCTGGACGGTCAGAAGCGGGGCTCCTATTTCCAAAGGCTACGGTAGAGAAAGGATGCGGCACCAAAGCCCTCACAGAGGGCGAGAGACCCTTTAGGCAGTGCTGCCATCTCAATCCGTTGTTACCGACAGGTGATACCACACTGGCTGCATCTCGGCATTAGGAGAGCAAGCCGGTGACCACATTGTGTGCCCTGCTGCCTCCTTCTCCTCTGAACTCTTCAGTGGTGCCTTACGCTCAGGACGATGCTCAAAAACAGATATGGCAGGAATCATTTCCATCTCCACGCCACAGGCAAAGTTTCCAAAAGACAGTCTCATTCAACATGATGCTCCTCCGAAGAGAAGTGTGGAGTATGTGAAAATGGATCTCTAGAGTGTTATGTCTCTTTCCCAATGAAGTCATCATTTAACTTTAGGACAGCAGCCAGTGACAAATCCAGTGACTCTCCAACGATGCCTATAGCAGTAGCCAAGCCTTTGGAAACTTCTATCCAAAATAAAGTTATGGCAGAATTACACAGAGCCCTGGATAATTTAATAACTGCTCATCTCATGTTTGTACTTGGTAAGAGGCCATGTTTCCAAACTGTAGAGTTTTAGAGCTATAGGCATCATCTAGTTTAAAAGATCTCATTTTATAGATGAGGGAAACTGAGGCCCAGCAGAGGACGAAAGGCATGGAGATCTCATTCCCCAGCTCAGAGACCCGCTGGGCTCAGTGACAGGGACAAAGTTAAGCGGCTCACGTCACCATTCAATGGAGGAGCCGACCAGGAATCAGTCCCACCTATAGTTAATGAATGACTTTTTCATAAGTTAATTGCCAAAGCAAATTTAAGATGAGAAATCACCCGCTCTGTAGATAATGGCTATTGGTGTTTCTTCTGGGACTGAAGCCCATTTCTGATCTGAATATGAAAACTCCAGAGAGCACAGAAGAGACACATGGCAAGGATGGCAAAGGGCTGAAAACTGTTGAAGCTGAGTGATGGTTTCACGGGAATTGACAAAATCCGCCTCACATCAGTGTATGTGTAACAGGCTCTTGAGAAGTTAAAAGACAAAGGCAGGAGATGGCAGGGCTCAGTGATGGGTAAGCCAGAATTCTCTTCAGAGGAGCTCTCAATACTAAGTGTGAGAGTAGCTGCTGTATGATGGTCTTCAACTATGGCAGACAGTTCACAAATCTTACATTTATAAGGCTAACATTGTACTTAAATTGTGGTGTCACTCTGAATATGAACAAACATTCCGTCCTTCAAGTCAACTGGGTATCTACGCAGGTGCAAGAAGACAGGGTACCATGATCCCAGATGGGAAGGGCGATTTAAATAACTGCACCCGGGGCATCTCTTGGTAACCCTCTTCCCTAGTTTGTTTGTTTGTTTGTTTGTTTTTAAGGAACCGGGGCTTGCTTGAGGACTTGGACTCCACGTGCATATAGCAAGAGAATTTCCCACTCTACTCTGATGAGTGTCATAACCATGAGGGTAAACTCCACGTAATACCACATAACAAAGTGTCAGCATATGCAACTCTGCCTCAATTTCCTTTCACTACCTTCTAGTTTTCTTAGCCCAGAGTTTTCTCGTCACTGGGGCCAGGATCTTCAGGAGAAGATGTCAGAGAGGCACAGTGGACAGAGGATGTGAACGCACAGAATGGGTGTGTGTGTGTGTGTGTGTGTGTGTGTGTGTGTGTGTGTGTGTTTTGAGGAGAGCAGGGAAGAGGGTTTCAAGAGAGCACAGGACCTGAGTATCTTAATACTTGCAGAAGAAAAGATGAAGCAATCCGAGTCTCAGACAGACCTTACTGTGTACCTGAGCCCTAGCTACAGATTCTCCAAAGCACAAATGATTCTCTGTGATACTTTCAGGAAAAGGAAGAGGAGCTTCATGAATAAGCCAGAGAAATCTTTTCTGCAGATTTATTAGAAGAGAAGTAAGCTACATAGAGAGGAAAATATATTTCATTTTAATTGCACTTCTGAGTACATTTCTCCCCTTCCTAAATATGCAAATCATGTTTAATTCAGTTATTACTTTCAATTTTTCTCTTACCAGCAGAAAGCTATGAAGCCAATTAAAATCTCTCAGTTGACAGCCATAGCTGTGTTTAAGCTTCACCGAAACAAAAACTGCTTTTGAAACAAAGACATACTAAGTAAGAGAAGGTATTAGCTACAATGCAACATAAATCTTGGAATGATGAGATGGCCATTCTGTGATCAATCAAACAATCAGGTAGTCTTAATTCCCCACTTTATAGGTGAGGGCCTAGAAGAAGTTGTCATCTGCCCAGAGCCACAGAGTCAGGGGGTGGAGGGAGGAGCATGGAATTCAGATCTCCCACCTCTTGGGGCTGAGGTCTTCCTATTATGCCAGGCTGACGACAACATCTCAGGGATGACAAGGTATCTCACCTCATCATAAAAGGTGAAAAACCTTCCTTTCAGTTCATAAGCCCCACTGGAGAGCCTATTTTATATACCGCTTTGATAACACAATTCTGAGAGAATGAATATATCTGACCAGTCTTAGTACTTAGTAGACCCATACATTGGTAAGGGTGAAATCACCATTTTAATAACTATTTTGGAGGTTTGGATACACGAATTCAGGATCATCCCCTAAAGTTGGAATTATGGACTATTTCAGTGAAGAGCAAAATCAACAAATAAGAGGAAGTTCCCTTCTATTTCACGGAAGAGCTAAAAACACAAGAGTACACGACGGATGGGGTCTCTGTCTACCTTTTTGGGTATCTTTTTTATCCTACTGCCCAAGCATGGTGCTGTGTAGACATTCAACACTACTCACGACGCTTGAGCTGGAGGAGCTCAGATCAAGCCCACAGTGGCTACGAGGACACACAGAGAGTGGGGCAACTTGTCCCCTAGGTCTTCTGAGGGCCACACCAAGGAGGACACGCACGCTGTTCTGCTAAAGGTGGTCCAGACACCAAGCATGGGGCTGGGTGAGGAATGGGTTGGCTCAGCAAAACATACGATAATGCTTTAAAGTGCCAGACGATGAGGTGCCCCTTAGAGATCAGGGAGAATGGAGTGGGGGTGAGGTGAGAACAGCGTCTCCTGGCCAGCCTGCTTGCACAAGCCCCTCTGACACCAACCGAATCTGGGGAGGCAGGGAGCAAAGCAGTGCAGCGGAAGCGGTAAAGGAGGCTGGTCTGTGCCGGCCCAGGCTGGCAGGGGCGGAAGAGGACAAAAGCGTCCAGAAACTGACCGCTAGCTCAGCTTCCCCTCACCGCAGCAGGAGCCCCAGTGATCACAACTGCAGCTGGAATCCAGGGTTTCAAATAAAAATCCTGGCTCCTGACTAACAGACAGGAATAAAGCACCATCCTCTCTAAGTTGGGCCTAACAGTTGGTGCCTAGCGTACTGGCGGTACTGCAGGATCACGTTAAAACCCTAATGAAAACCGGGCGCGGAGAAGCCCTCCGGGACGGCCCTATGAAAGTATTTTAGATGAGTCATTGCAGCCCGCCTGGCTGGGCTCCGCCACGGGACTCGCTGGTGACCAATGACGCATCTCAAGCGGTAAATGATTCCACTGCCTATAAAATGACACTAGGGTCTAAAATCCGAGCTACCCCATAAAAGGGGGAAGACCGGCATCTTCCGAGCAGGTGGGCTAGTAAATCAGCATTCAAGTGGGCTGAATCTCCTGCTCAAACATACCATCCTGTGAGTGCCAGGCCCGCCTGTTCTCCGCTCCTTTTATTTTCTACATCAAGATACCAAGAAAGGGCACGCCAGGTTCTCCCTGGAGCTCTGCAAGCGGATCAGATCAAAGGCGGCAGGAAGCAAGCCCTGTCAGGGGAGGCGCCTCCCTGAGGCTGGGGCACACTTCTCAGCTCCAAAGGTGCCCAGTCTTCTTGGTGCCCAGAGGGGGACAGAATCCTAAATCGCACCAGCTCCGCTCCTACTTGGGGGTCCACGCCCCCACCATCAAGCCCCGCTGTGTGAGACCCCAGAACCGCGTGTCTCTGTAGCTTCTGGAGGCGTTGCTGACCTACCTCGCAGCTTCTTTTGCCAATTCATCTCATTGAAGAGGTCCTCGGACCGCAGGAAGAAATCGTTGATCTTGCTGCCTTGCTCATCCCTCTCTGTAGTGTAGTATATTCGGAGCTTTGACTCCTTGGTGAGGAATTCACATATACTGGGCACGGGGAAAACAATCTGTTCCATGGTACGGTCTAATCTGACAATCTAGGGGGAAAAAATGGATGAGGTTCAATAGTCATCATCTTCAAAAACCAACACAAAACTAAGGATCTTTGCACTGGCCACGGGCTCAGTATTGAAGATCAAGCACAACACAGACTTGATCCAGAGTCTTCTATGATCTTGTAGCCCCCAGACTGGGCTGTATCTCTTAGATCTATAAGAAAACAGTTTTGGTAAGTATTAAAGTATTTTTCTAACTTCAGACCCATTATTTTGACTAGTGACTAAGTTTTACCCGGAACAACTTAAAGTGTGTTTTGTGTACATATTCAGATGAGGCTCTGGGCTGTGGATATCCAGTAGAACTTTCTGTAATGATGGAATGGTTCTGTATCTGTGTGCCTGCCCCGTCCAAAAGGAGAGTCACTAGTCACACGTGGCCATTGAGAACTAGCATGTGTGGCTAGTACAACCGAGGAACTGAGTTTCATACTTAATTTTAATGTAAATAGCCAAACATGGCCAGTGGCGATCCTACTGAACAGTGCAGCGCTAGGCTGTGGTGCAAATCTCGCCTAACAGCCTTTCTCAGATTGCAAAGTTGCGTTATTTTTCCTAGATAGGAACTCTACAAGGGGATCACTGGTTTATGCAGTTGCAGTGACCTCCTACCTCTGACTTGTCATGGCATCTAACATGTGCGATGCATGAACCAATATGCCCATTTAACACTGGTAGAGTAGAACTCACTGTTCTTTAAACTAGCTTTGTTGGGTCCCGGGGTCGACACCTCACAGATTTTCCCCGGGCCCTTCCTAGATGGGCTCAATCCCCAGAGAGAGTTGTCTGGTCGAGATTGTTCAAAATTTTCAGCACTACATTGTCATGGTCCTGGGGGCAGAGATTTCCAAAGGGGTACGGGCTGCAGTATCACAGGGGCATGGCCTCCCTTTATCCTTCCTCCCCAGAGGCTGGACAAGTCAGGTGAGGCCCAGGGCCCACGCCCTCTCCAAGAAGATCTGGTTCTCTCTCTCCCAACACTGTTCCCAACGCAGCAAGAGAGGTGACTCAGGTCAAGCTGCAGTGGGAAACTCTCAGAAGCGAGACAGGTTCCCACAGCCCTGCCTCCATAAATTCTGGGAGACGTCATCTTGAGACCAACGGCTTCCAAAGTGAGTTGGAGGTCAGGTTATGGAAGCTTCCTTATCATACTAATTGTGGTTCATAAGCCAACCTCATTTAACTGGAATTGTAGTGCGGGGGTTGGTAACACGGGTGCACACACAGTCTGAAGTCTCCCACTGTCCAGAGCCGCCCTGCTTCACACTGTCAAGTGGGCTCTGGATCAGCCCCCCCTTACACGGCAGGAACATGATCTCAGAAGTGTGTCTGGGCTCAGGAGGCAACGGAGGAGGACACAGGAGGCTCCCTGGCAAGAACTGATTCCCAGACTCCAGGGCGACCCGGCCCGAGTGACCAGAGTGAAGGCACGAGGGTCTGCAAGAGCCCCAGGGAGTGACAGCGCTCTCCGCCTTGCATAGGTAATTCCCTGGGAGGCTGGAAGGTACGGGCAGCTGCCCAGGAACAGGATTTAAGAGCTCGGGACACCCTGCCTGGCCACTTCTCTCTAGCCTTTAAGATTGATCCGTGCCTCTTTATTTCAGTAAACTTACAGTTGGGAATCAGAACTCAGCCCTTCTGCCACCTCTAACAGGGTAGATGACCTTGTTCACACCTCTTAATCTGATCAAGTGTCAGTCTGCTCCCCGGCGAGCCAAGGCGCTCGAGATGATCTCCAAGGCTCCTTCTCCTCTGACATGCCACACCGCAAACACCTGAAGCTCATCTTCTAAGGGCGCCAGAGGACAAACTTCCGGTCATTAACAATAAATCAAGAATATGTGCTTACACACACTGTCATGATCAACTAATCAGTGAAATGATACATTTTATTAGGACAGCCCAGAGACCCGAGACAGCGGGTGAGAACATACTCTTACAAGACTCCATCCTGAACATTTCACACGGCCCAAAGGAGTCTGTGAGTCCTTCAAAATCTTTGCCCCGACGCTGATACTGAATCTGTGCATTTCCTCATTAGCCAAACAAGACAGACACACCGTCGCTTACTGCCCACAGCCTGCACCCATAGGTCTGTGCTCTCCCGACCGCCAGGAGACAAGGCAGGTAACATAAAAAGCACCCATAGGCTCGGGGGTCAGCGCCAGACTTGGGTGAAAATTCCAGCCCTGACAGTGATAATTGGACAGATGACACAACCTCTCTGAGTCCTATTTCAGAGTTTTCCCATCTGCGAAATGGAGAGGATTCTGTTCCTTGTGTGTGTTTTCTCTAAGGCAGGTCTGGTCGTATCACTCCTAGGTGTACAACTCTCCCATGATTCCGCACTGCCCTGACGGTCAAGTCCAGACTTCTTCTGAGGACGGCGGACACGGTCCTGCAGGATCTGGGCCCGCCTGTCTTTCCTCTCTGATCGTGGGCTGCTCTCCCTCTAGCTCCCTACATCCTACCCCCTCACCTTCACCCCCCACCTCAGGGCCTCCCCGTGTCTGCAAAGCTCTTGCTTCCCGGCTCTGCCTGTTCATTCCCATCCTTCTGAAGGTCTGTGCTTAGATACCGTTCTTCAGAACAGGCCTCTCGGACCACCACAGTCCACAGCAGGTCCCTCCGGGGGACCGTCTCGTGATGCCCTGTTTGTCCTCACGGCCCTGTCAGAATGCATGGCGCGTCTCCTTGTGTGGACTCGCCTGCCTTCTCGCCAGGCCTTACGCGGGCCTCGGGACCGGCTTGGCCATCACCGGCTGTTAGCACTGAGCGCAGGCCCTGGTGCAGTGTAGTTTCCCACGACCTGTTGACCGCTCCGACCAAGGACTGCGTGCCAGCCCCAGCCCAGGGCACCCGCACCGGAGGCCCTCGGCGCAGGCCCGGGCCCCGAGTTTGCCCTGCCTTTACCTCTATCTGGGCCGTGTGCTTGGCGTAAAACTCCAGAGCTTCGTCTCCCTCCACTTGGCCACCAGGTTTCAGCATGGTCTGAAGTTCTTTGTTGTGCCGAGCCAACTAGAACACAAGTGCAGAAAACGGGGGAGTCATGTCTCTCTGCACAGGAACACACAGCTCCTTCCCAGCTCTGGGTAGAGAAGACGTACAGTAACCAACAGCAAGCTGGAGGGCGAAGGGGGCGAGGGCGCCCCTCCTCCCCATCAAGGGGCGCGCTGCACGGCAGCTATTCCGGGCGCTGGCAGAGCAGCGTGGAAAGCGCGTGCCCACTCGAGGTCCCGCTTTGCCCTGATTCCTTTAGCCAGGCAGGAGGGAGATGGGGTTTTCCATCCAGCCCCACGGAGCCGGCATTCGGAATGTCCCGAGACCTCTCAGGGGCTAAATGCCGGGAACGGAGGAGATAAGGGGCAGGGATCTATCGACCTCCGGCCCAATCCCATTATTGTTTTCTACCAAACTCCTCTACCTAAGAGAGGTGAAAGGGACAGGAAGTGCCAGCCTGCAGCAGAGTTCCCGGCTGCCCACACACATCAGCCTCCAGAAAGAGGAAGTGTCTGCAAAAGCCCAGCCTCTTGGGAAGAGAGTTACGAAACAGGGCATTTTGGTGCCAGGGTAGGAAGTATTACTACATCCCCCAAAATGCAAACAAAAAGAAGTCATCATGACAAGTTCCCAAAGATTTCCAAGTGCGATCAGCCAGGCAGCTGAGGTTTATTTCTTTAGATGGTTAAGACAGACTCGCCAATATTTATGAAAAGACTAAGACTCCTCCTTTCAACTGTCTTGAGACACAGCCATGAACTATCCGAGTGTCACTGCTCAGCGCGGACGCTTTTAAGAAACGTGGGGTTTCCAAGGACATGACCCTACGGTGATGGGCAATGGAAGCATCCTGGACCTCGGCACACTTGGTCAGGTGGCTGGCAGTACCCGTTACCACGAACCCAAACAAGCTCAGGCGAAAACCTTAAAGGAAAAGTAAGTTAAAGGGCACACAGCATGGAGTCCTGTCCAGCAGGTGGGCGTGGGGAGGGGTGGCACCTGATGAGCTAAGATGTAGATGTTGTGTCCCACGTTCCTGGGGGAAGCAGCTCCGTCCTCGCCATTCTCTCCATCCTCGAATTCCACTTCGCCTTGCATGTAGGCTTTCTTGATCACTTCCACCTGCAAGAAGGGCCAGGGAACAGAGTTCCTGCTTCAACGAAGACCCACGTAGGACTGGCAATGACAGCACGCATACTATCAGCCTCCCCTCCTGGGGCAAGACACTGCCATCAGCCTCAGTACGCTCGGCCGGCAGGCGTGGACACAGCCTCAGAATTCTTCTCAATATGATCGCAGGCAGTCACCACCAATCAGCCTTCAATGAAACAAGGGGGGAACCCATTCGCTCTCGCGAGGCCAAGAGACATTCTGTGGCTGGTCCATGCCCTTCTACTTTAGAACGGGACAATGGCTAAAAAAAACACAAAAAGCCTCCAAACAATGATGTGATACAAACAAAGGCTAGAAGCCACGCTTTCCCTTTCTCTCCATTTCATTCTGCCAACTCTCCCCGTCCCCTACCTTTGCCATTTCAGGAAAAACTAAAAAGGAAAGCATTTGCCTTTAGGAATAGTTGATGAAACTATTTTCTGACTCCAAATGTTTCCCTGTCTCCCACAGCCTACTCCCTGTGAAGAAAATACCACTAACAGGCGACATCTACCAGCACTTTCTATGTGCCAAGCACTGTGCTTAGTATCTTCATTTTTTCAGAAACTTTAATGCTCATAAACATTTTATGAGATGTCAAAGATTCCTCCTGATTATGGATGAGGAAGCAGACCCAGAGAGGAAGGAGGCGTGCTGAAATTCACACGGCTAGTGAGCTGAGCTTTGACCCTGACTGTCTCATGCCGAGAGCACGCTTCCCAGAGCGTTTCGGTGCCGGCCTTCCTGCTCCCAGACACTGGCCTCAGCTCCCCAGGACCGGGGCTGGCTCTGCCCATTCCTCAGTCCCTCCCTGGTATCCCGCGCAACGCCCTGGACAAAGCAGGGCCCCGCCAATATTTATCAAATGAACCTATCGTTCAAGATTTAATCATTCAACGATTAAGAACACAATGCTTTCCACCCTTAAGTTGTGCTAAAAATTAATCATTTTCTTTGATGACTCAGAAGGCATTTCCGCCTCCTGCATCGCCTCGTGGCCATTACTCTGAATTATTTCTCATTATCCAGGACCAAGCACGGCAGAGGGCCGCACGTTTCTGTACTGACGTCAGGTCAGGCCCTAGAAATAATTTTGGAGACAAGACCCTCGCTCTCTGAGCTTGTCTTCCCTTCCCTTCTCTAAAACCAAACTGAACAGACAACGTGTTGCACGGGATGTGGGAGCCTGAACGCACACACATACGCGTGCACACACAAATGTGCACACGTGTTCCGCACACGTGTTCCGCACACGTGAGGGTCTTGGCTATGCGCATGCTCAGAACCGTGTTTGCGCCGGGAAGCCTTTGACTCTTCCCCGAGATTTGGGAATGAAGCTAATCAACCACAAGGGGGCGACCCGGGAGTCAGTGGCACCTAGAGCCCGGGGTGCTGCCAGGTCCCCCACCCAAGATGGGGTGTGCTCTGGATTGATGGGAACTGGAGCGGGGTCTCTGCTAAGTCATTCCGTCCCTACTCAGGAGCGACAGATCCCAGCCTCCCCCAACCCCAGTTACATAAGCCATTACGTAAACTCGGAGAGGACTTCCATCTCAGGCTGAGAACTCACTCCTGACCTCAGAGATCAAAGAGCTGGGCTCGCTGTGAACTTTATTTAAAGGAACACATAAAGGGACTTCAGCCTGGCCCCAAGTGCACACTGGGTCACCGGGGGGCAGGAAAGTTTTAGTGCCCTCATTTAGGTCTGTCAGTCACACTTCATCTGCGTGGGAAAAAGTCCAAATAGAGAGTTCCGTCCTCAGCTCGGTTCAGCGTCTCTGAGAGCTGCTGTCTCACAGTTTGCAGCACAGACTCCCAGCCTGGAAGTCACAGCCAATTGTGAATATCACCCCCCAAATATAAACAAGATTGCGTTTTCTTTTTTAAAAAACCCAAAACATCAGCACCCCCCAAAACACCCTTCTGTTGCGCAGACCATGGGCACCGAGAAGAGATGTGAATTCTTGAGCCCTGGAAGAAGACGCGGCACAAAGCGGCAGTGAACGAGTACGAGGAGGCCGTGCATTCTCGAAGGGTTTACTGTGTGTGCGGGCACCGTGCACAGGGCCCCGTGGGAATCATCTGTCTTGTCTCCAGAGCAACCCTCTGGACCAGCTGATACCATCATCTCCCTTTTAGGGAAGAGGGAAGTGCAGCTCAGAGAGTTCAAGGGCCTCCCAAGGCGACCCAGAAAAGGGCAGAGCGACGGACGTGAATTCCAGTCCGCCGGGCTCCCAGACCTGTCCCGCTGCCACCTCCCCCAAGGGAAACAGGCCAGGGGGGCTTCCATGCGTGTTTGTGCTGAAGGCAGAGGACACTTCCTCCACGCAGGGCTCACTTCCCTGCCCTAGGCAGGGGCCCGAATCAAACGTTCTCTCCGCACTTTTTGATCGTTGGCATCGTAAAGAAAGCTCGAGGAGGCAGATGCCCTGCTCTGCCACAAGTGCAGCTCTGAAGCTAGGCAGTGCCACGGCCACAGGCTCAGCCGTCCGACTCACCAGTTCCTTGGGCCTCATGTTATAGAGTATCCTCTCGGCATTTTCACTGTCGTGCCTGCTCTCCATGATGGCCAGGAGCAACTTGGATGCGTTGTTCTAATTGGAGACACAAAGGGAGGAAGAAATGAAGAGGAGTGTCTGGGGGCAGCTGGCCTGAACCATGGGTGACCAGCTGCTGCGTCCTGGCTAAACAGACACTCTGCCCCACGGCAGGGCATGGGTCAAGAGCATCACCAGACTGAGAATGTGCCACTTGATGCCCCAAAAACATGCCGCAGAAACTGCCTGGGGTCAAGGAGGCACCTCTTGGTTTGGGCACAGCTGCCCCCTTATGTCACTTGGTCCAAGCCCTAGCGGACATTTAAACATGGGTTCTGTGGGTACACTGGGACCCTCATGATAACAGTGGTCAGGAAGCACCTGATACATAGACCCACGACGCCTCCGGGGGGTGGGGAGTGGTTACAAACACTGTGATTCAGCCTTGCAGGTCAGAGAAGGCAGGCAATTCAGGTAATTCCCGCCCCCGTCCTACAACAGTGCTCTCAGCTCTCATGACCCCTACTATTATCATGAGATACAGCGACGCCAGTTAACAAAAGTGACCCAAGGGAGCACCATTCTCATGCCAAACCATAATTTCCCATTATATTCAAAGTTTTCATGTGCCCACACCCTGTACTTCTTGACTTGAGCTCATTTTAGGCCCCGGGCCTATGATCATCCATATGTTGCTTCACGTATAGGACTCGAAAGTTGTTGTTTTGGTGAGAGGGGGCAGTATATTTTTTTCTCCCCAAGCACAGATCACAGCAGTTCCATCAGGTTGTTGTGCTGTCAAAAGGTGGCTTTTCACAGAGCAGAAATTTCTATAATAACCTTCAGGTTACCAGATGAGTGGTTGAAAAAGCCACTGAAATGCTGATTAGGAATGCATGAAATTCTCAGTTTATTTCAGGCTCTCATCATATATGTTCTGATAAATGGTAGCCAGGGATGTGAGCTTGAATGATGTTCAAGTCACTTCTACAACACGATTTGTCAAAGGAGTTAAAAACAGCCCCCCCCCCAAAAAAAAAAATCCACTTAAACCATACACCCAAACCATCTATTAGTTTGGACACTCATTTTGAAATACTAAAATAAAATAAAAATAACTGTGCAATTCCTGTGGGCTTCTATGTTACCACCTTCCCTAATGACCTTTTTGTCCTCCGGCACCACTGAGGCCATAAATACAGATCGGCTTTTCAGCTAAACCCTGTAGGTCCAGGCTCTCCTGTGACAGTGATAAAGTGCCCAGTGCTGCAAACAGGGGCAAGATGGGAGGGCAGATCTCAACCTGCCCCAACATGGAACAGGTGAAAAGGAAGTGTGCTCAGTAAGGCTAACATTTTGAAATATACTTTAGACACCAGGATGGAGCTGCAAGTCTGATTCTCAGAATTGAAACTTTGGACTCAGAGAATCTTTGGAAGCCCTAAGATAAGTGAGGGGCTTTTTGTTCATTTGTTTTTACTTTTTAATATTTTTTAAAATTAATTTTCTTGGTACACTCAAGAAATCAACATCAGGAGTAGTGGATCAGCTTCTCAAACATCCCAGAGGCTGGCTTGTAAATCCAGCAGCTTAATCACCTTGAAGTCACTGCTTCAAGGTGCTTAAGCTTGGTCACCCCATAAAACTATTTTGGTATCAGAGGGAGTCAGCATGTCAAGGGTGCTTCTACATCAGTCATCTGTCATCCACTGTTTGTACACGATGCAAAGAAACTCATCAGAGGCCCAGAGGCACAATTATGGACAGTTTAACTCTCCTTATTTTAACCCAACATTTATGAGCCACCCTTCTGCTAAAATCAACCACAGAACAGAAAAAGGTGTTCCCGGATAATATAAAAGGTCAACTTTTTTTTGGTCCTAGATAGTTTTTAGCTGTACTATTCTTCAACTGGCCCTTTCTCCTCAATGGGGGAAAGATGAGAGACCACAGAGGGAATGGAGTTTCCATTCTTTCTCCGTCTGCGGCTTTCAGAATCAAGGCTGCTAGTTCTTGGATGCTGTTCGAATTTCTTTCTCAGCTTTGAGTGATGATTTCTCATTCCATGTGACCTGTGAGTTGAAAAGCTGGTATCCTACCTTGGGACAGGAAAGGAAAGACTGAAGTTCTGCCTTTTGGAAGGGAAAGACTGAAGTTCTGCCTTTTACTCAGAACTTGCAACGTGGATCATTCATTTACTTTAAAAGAACTGTCTTTAGTAGTTAGTTTCAAGGCAGTGACCACGTCGCGTGCACAGGCAATACACAAAAGGGTTTCCAGATGCTACTGTCTTTTGCTTTCAATTCCTACTTGCCTTCAGTTCTAATACAAGGTCCATCCTCTTCTTTCCCAGAGGGTTGATGTCATTGAGGATGAGCGCTGTGATGATATCAATGCCATTGGACTCATGGGTGGCTATGCAGTTCTGAGGAAAGAGACACATGCAGACATTACACAAACGCTGGTCGTAGATCAGACGTCACAGGCCGACAGGCTCAACTACAATTTCAGCACAATGCTTGCCAGTCCCAGTAATGTCTCTAGGGGAGAGCAGCAAATTTTCCGTGAGAAAGTGGTAAAAATAAAAGACAGATGAAAGTCTCTAGTTTCAGAATTAACAGTAAACAGTAGGAAAGTCCCCATGCACTGTAACTGATAAATTGGCCGCGTCTAATCCAAACAGTGCGGTGGGCTTTTGTTCTTAAGGGAAAATATGGTGTGTGACTGATTCTGGGTCCTGAGCGCTGTTTTCCCCTTTAGAAGTGTGTTGCGTTCTCTCTACATCACTCGGTTTTCGTACTGCACACTTTTGCTTAAGTTTGGAAAGCAAGTTTTAATTCACGTAATATCAGAATTAATCACCTTCCCCCAGGTAAGATCCCCATTTGCAGCAGAATTCACCCCAGTGTGCTCCTTTTAACAGGCCTCTGTTTGGCAGAAAAGCCATCTTGAGGTTATAAAGAAATTCACTTAGATAAAGCCTCTCCCCCAAAGCCTGTTGGAATTTTTTTGTTCCTTTTCACTTTACCTCAAACTACCCCATTGGTCCCATCAGGAAGCCTGGAGACGAAAGTGGATCTAACAAAATGCTAGCTTCATAGTCACGGACAACTAAGATGAGATTTTTTAATATACAGCAAGTGGTTCCTCTTGTAAGCCGTTCTTCTCTTCTGAGTGAAGGTTCTGGCCTTGCTTCCCAAGTAACACAGCATGTCATACCTTTCCTGGCCACTGGGTTTATAATGGGTCATTTAAGCACTGACCTACCCCCTCCAGCCAGGATACAGCTATAATTTGAGGTAAAAGTCACACTCATTCTAGCATCAGTGCAAAACCGCACGAAATCTGCAAGACGTCATGGATAAGCAATGACTCTACTCAAGAAACTATTGGGTTCCACTCCAAAAATATACTTCTCGAGAAGCTCAAGTCAAGACTAACGGAGTCCTTCTCTCCTCTGAATGTCTGTGGTGTTAAAGTCTCAATCATACGTTTTCTCATATTATTTTCAAGTTGTCTCATATACAGCAAGGTTTTTCTCTCTAGTTAGGTTTAAACCTCCTTCCATGAAGTAGCCCCTTTTTGAGTCTTTCCTAATATCTGAAATAGAGCCCAGTCTCCTGGTCATATTCATTTGACTCCAACTTTAATATGTATCCCTAGTCAACTTCGAGTTGGGCCGTTCAAACCAAACCAAGCTGGGCATGATCACCCAGACAGCCCCTCTAGTACCTGTGATTAGGTCACATTCTGGAACATTATAAAGCTCGGTTGCTCCTTCCTCACTGCTGGGAAAAGGCCTCCAGTTCTACTGAATCCCTAGGTTCCTAGGTAGATGCTGTATGACTTCTGAACTAGTCCTTGTCAACAACGTTTCAAAATGATAAACTTTTTTTTCCACCCCCAAATGCAAATGGATTTACCTGGTTCTCATGGCAAGGTCCTTGACAGTACTCGGTCAGACTTTCCAGGGTTTGGTTGATGAGGGCCACATTCTTTTCGTTGATATAGAGTCCGAGAAGACCAAGACCCCCCGTGGTACTTCCACAAATACAGTCCAGAAACTGCAGCGTCTCACATACCAAATTGTAGTTGGTCTTGTTATTTTGGCAACGAAGGAAGTTCTGCAGTTGGGCAGTCCCCAGGTTGGGGGAACAAAGGCAAAGAGAAGAGGGAAAAGGTCACTCATTCTGCCCTTTTGATGGTATGTAATTGGTTGGGGCCTGGGATCGAGCAGCAATTACGCAGAGAGATGCAGTGTTGGGTAGAAGAGAAGAGTCAGTCAGCCCCCATGACGGTCAACCGTGGACACGGTCTATGGCAATGGCTGCAAACACTGTGGCCTGTTCTCCAAGGTGCTTTTGTATGGGACGCAGGGGAGGAGAGCTCCTCTCTGACAACCCAGTTCAGACTCCAGTAGCCTTTTTTAAGTTCTCATTTCTTTCTTTTCCGCCCTAGCCCACCTCCCCACCCATCACATGTTAAGTTCAGAGTCTTCTGATGCTTCCAAGGACAGAAGTTAAGGTTTAAAACATGATGCTGTGGTCTGGATGCTGAATGCCCAGAACCTAACACTGAGCATAGTGCATCACAGAATAAAGTGTTACAGGCTGGGCTTAAGCCCACTGCCATGCTGGGAACCTGGCTTATCTTGTTTGGCCACTTCCGTTGTTAAAGGAAGGAACAAAAGCGAGTAAATGTGTGTGTGCTTGTGTGCACATGCCCGAGTATGTATCCTCCAGGTAAACTTGCAATGCTAACAAGAGACATAACAGCAGGTAATTTCTCAACAAAGTCAAGCAAGCCACATTCAACCACCTCATAACACAGAGTCTATTCTGATGCAGAGGAGTTGTTTTCCTCATAGACTCCAGTAATCTCTTCTTAAAAAGAAGGGAAGATTAACCACAGATATTCTTTTGGGCATAGTTATAAAAGTTACACATGTTTACTGTAGAAAACTGTAGAAAATTGTATCTTTTTAAAGTAAAAAGATATAATCAAAAGATAAAACGAATGTTAACTTTTGACCTGGTAATTCCACTTCTATCACTGTTCACAAAGTACGTACTGGATGTTTGCTACAGCACTGTTTGAGAGAGAGGAGAACTGGAAACAAGCTAAACGCCCATCAGTTGGGAAGTAAACAAATGATAGTGTATCAACATCATTTAATATCACAAGTTGGAAACACTGAGGTAGGTCCATACGTGCCAATATGGAAAGATCTCTAGGACATACTGTTAAGTTAAAAAAACAAAAAGGCAAATCGCAGATTAATATGTATCCAATGCTTCCATCCAAATATACAGAAAAAGGTCAGGAAGGATACAGTCCAAACCAACAGTAGTTCTCTCTGGGTAGAGAAGTGGGAATGGGTAGAGGGACTGTTTTTTTAAACCAAACACTTATTTTCATTTAAACCTTCATAGGATATATTCATGTACTTCTTGTGTAATTAAAACATCCATAAATGCCCAGATTAAAAGCTGGTAATCAAGTTTATGCTCGACTCATCCTCTAAATAACCCCCCCTCACCCCCACCCCAAGTTAACCTTAGGCCCTTCTGCTCGAGCCTTCCTGACTAGTCTAGAAATTGCACAGTCACTCAGGTCCAGGTGGGAGGTGGAGGAAGGACAGGTGATTTGAGACCACGTGGGCTTTCGTAAGGTGACTATTTTTCTAAGGGTCACAGGAAGCCAGAGGAGGGTTCTGCAGCCATTTCTTGCTCCAGCCCCTCAGGGAAGATGCGACCCGTTCGAGGGCCTGGCTGAACCCCTCAGCATGCAGTGGTGGCGTGAAGGAGTATTCAGGAAGAGGGCAGGAGACGGCCAGGCTAACCGAGGCTCAAATTCACAGCATGGCTCTCGAGGCCCCTTTGCCTCTCCAACTCCTGTGCCATCATTCCTGCCATGTCCTGCCCCTCCCCACCTCTGCTCAGTGATGTGGCCACTCCCACCGTGCCCCTCCCTGTTCACGGACATCATCTGTCCCGCCGTGCTCCTCTGTCTGGCAGCAATGGACTTCTTCCTTCTCTTTAAGCACCCTTCATTCTCTCATCTCCGGGGCTTCAGCCCCACTACTCCCTCTGCCTGTCACTCCCCGCCTCCCTGTCTCCACCCTGATTAACTCCTCTTCCTTCAGGATGGCGTCTCAAGTCACTTCTTTCAGGAAGCCCTCCATCCTGACTCCAGTGAGACTGGAGCACCAGCACTGGTGACCGACAACCAGCACAGGGACTGGCTCGTGCCATGGGCTTCATGAACACTGGCTGAAGTAGCTGAATTAAGTTGGATGAAGGAAAGGGGACTTGGGAAGTCATCAAGGCCGACCTGTGACATGTTTCAGACTCCCCAGAAAGGATGGTGGGCTGCCCTTTCTTGAAAGCCTCTCCCATTTCTCATGGCCTTTGCAGAGTGTCTAGCCAGAATCTCTCCTTCCTAACTCAGTTCCATTTTCTCTTGTTCTCTACAAAAACAAAGGCGTGCCACTCGCTAAAGGCCCATGGGAACTCTTTCTATGCTCAAGGAATAGAGTTCACCCATAGCACATACCACCCACCCAACCTGGTCCAGACTATAAAAGTCCTGTTCTTTTTGTGGTCTTCCTTGGAGGGCCAGGGACCAAGTCAAGATGGGTAGTTGAAGGAAATCAAAGACCTCAAGTCTGTGCTTAAACAGACTTCAGTGGAGAGAGAGCAGGACCTGTATTCCTTAACCTAGGTGAAAGGCAAAGCCAGCCTCTCAGGGGAAGGTTCAAAAGCACACGGAAAATGGTTCAAAAACAGTCCTTCCCATCAAATTTCTCGCTACTGTGAACAAAGCTTGCTTAAGGCAGCAACTGCCCATTCAGCAAAGTCAAACTCAGTGGCTTTATCGCTACTGAACATTTACCAACAGGAAAGTTAAGGTTCTAAATATGACAAGAAACTCTGGGCAATTTCAAAGGGCCAGATTCCTTCTCTCTCTGGGCTTATCTGCACTTCCTTATACCAGGGAGCTGATAATTCTCTCCTTGTGAGAATGTCTTCTCCCTCGGATCCACGAGGAAACCCTGACCCAGAGATCCACCATCGGTTCCAGAAAACTGCCAGTAGGGTGGCATACAGAGTAGTTGAATCCCACTTAAAGCCATCATTTTGAGAACTGGATTCCTACAAATATCATCGTATCAGAGCAATTTTATTACTACCTCAGTGTGCCTGACTTAGTGCGAGTCTGTAAAGGTGAGTGCAGCCTTCCTCCTTGTGAACCCCTGGTCCAGATCACGGGCTTTCCAGCCACTCCCTGCAAAACCCTGGAGGACCCCAGGAATGCCCCAGCTCTCAGGGCTCCTGCAGGTGAGGGAGGAAAGGAAAGTTCTAGCACTCTGTCATTTCTACTCTGAACAAAGCAGCTTTGTTCTCATCTCCCTTATCACGTACATTTCTGCCTAAGATGTTCGAATGGAGGATTCTGCAGCCCCAAACAGTTAAAACCACTGGCGTTATAGAACCTTCAAAGGTTAAGTTGCTAAGTTTTAAAAATATATATATTGAAATATACTGTACACTCCCTCTCCCTCCGATACCACTGTTTCTGGCAGAGTGGCGTATTAGAGAATGTTGTTTTGGAAGGACTCATTAAAAGGGGCTTCTGCCCATGGGGTTCTTAGGGAATTAGTTCAAAGCAGAGTTTTGCAAAGAGCTAAGGCACAAAACAAAAACTGTGAAGACTTCCCCACAAGAAGGGGTGAATTCGTACAATGGGAGGCTCCCTCTGCTTTCCCAGTGGAGGCTGGGTGTGCTGTGAAGATGGCAGGTCAAGGGGGCGGGCGGGAGACAGAAGAGGTCCATGAAACCAGAGCCACGTCCAGGAACCAAGCACATCAGGACCGGCCCTCTGACGTTCATGGATGGACTCTACTCAAGGTAGCCTTGTGTTCTGTTTGCTCAGAGCTCAGCAAATATCAGGTCCTCTGGGAAGCCTTCCTGGACCCAGTTTACTGTGCTGGTTCTCCTGCTCTGAACCCACAAAACCCCTAAGATGACACGACTGTAGCACTTATCACATTGCACGGCAGTTTCCCGCTTGCCGAGTGGCTCCTGTCCTAGATGCGCAGCTCTGTGAGGGGAAGAGAGGGGGGGGTCTCCATCACCCCCAGGGCAGGGCACAGAGCCGGGTACTCGCCGAGGAGAGGAGATCAACACACATATGCATAGTCTCAACCGACTTTTCCTTTGGAGCCCGAGGTTGGTGGAAACCAGTAACACTGGTATAGGGGAACAATGTAGGGCACTGGCCACCAAGTTCAGCCTAGAAATCGCCCCAGCAGCAGGGTAGGGCCCCCATCCACAAAGACACCACAGTCGAGCTGTAGGCTTTGTTTTCTTACTGGCGGGACAGCCTGGTTTTCCGTGGCGTCGCTCACACTCCCTTGGCCTGTCTCCCCGGTGATGAACGGTGTAGACACGGTAGGTGGAGCAGACACAGTCCGCCTTCAGACAGAGGAACACCAGCCAATGAGCCAGTAACCAGACCCTGGACCTTTGGGTCACGAGGGCTTTGTCCACCCACTGATGTTGGCATCCAGGCAAGTCAGGCCAGTGCATCAAGGGCCGACGTGTTCTATGTCCAAAGTAGGAATGTTTGAGCAACAGGCAAGAAAAACAGACTCACAGCCAAGATCCCACACTCACACGTGGTCAGGGATGAAGCTGGGAACGTCAGGGGAGGAAAGGAGTGGGCAGCAAGGCAGAGAAAGAGCCTGAAGTCCCTGCGTGGCGGACAGTGGAGCTGATGGAAACCCCTTCATTTTGAAATACGGCCCAGATTTGGCTGGTTGATGACCTTGGATCTAAATGCTTTTTTAAAAAATTTTATTTAATTTTTTATTTTTTTTGGCCATTGCCACGAGGCATGTGGGATCTTAGTTCCCTGACCAGGGATGGAACCCGTGCCCCCTGCAGTGGAAGCACGGAGCCTTAACCACTGGACTGCCAGGGAAGTCCCTAGATGCTTTTTCAAAGCCCAGGCTCTTCGGACCCATTTGATTGAAAACAAAAATCAGCACAGTAAGTATTAATACTGCAGACTTCACCCACTTCCATTAAATTGTTCTGTCTTACTGCTTAACAATATAATTTCTTACTCAACTTAGCCAGGGAGAGAATCTGCAGCAGATTTTAAGTGTTAGCGATTTCCGGTGGTGGCACCAAATGGTCTGGCCACAGCTAACATGTGAAAGGCCATCAAATCACCTGGTGGGTAAAGTCAGCAGTGCAAATATTTCAAGGCTGCACCTTCCCCTTGCTATGTTTGGACTAGAATTATTTTCTTTTCAAAGCATCACGATTCAAATAAAACTACCCCCACCAATTTATTTATTTGAGGAGAAAACATTCTATCTTAGAGGAGTTCAGACACACTTTTCCTGTTCATCCTCATCCGTTTTAGGCAGAGAGGGGTGTTTTCCCCAAGAGTCAGCAGCAAAACCAGGAGAAGGCCAAGGACCCGGTGCTCTAGCATGCTTCTCCTGGGCAGAGACAGCTTCCACAGATCTGTGTCCACTCAGAACAAAGACGGTATCTCTGGAACCCACCCTTGGCCCTTCCTGAAAAGCCTTTGCTGTTGGGGAAACTCTGCAAGGAAGAAAACGCCCTCCGTCTTAATGCGGTGGTTGACAGCACAACCTCTACCCACCAGACTGCCTGGGTTCAATTCCAAGCTCTGTACTCCCTAACTGGGTCTTGTGCATCTTGGTTTCCTCATCTATAAAACAAGTGTTATAATACAGGCAACACTTAGCATCCAGGATCATCTAAGTGCCCAATAAACCTGGCCATTGTTATCATCCCACGACAAAAAAAAAGTGAACAAAGGATTTCTGGAATAATCAATCAGTTCAACAAATATTTTTGAACATTTGTGTAAAACGCCAGAAAGCCACTTCATTCATTCGACCAAGAAATATTTGATTAGAACATTCTATGTACCAGATTCTGTTAAGTCTAGTATATTTAATCATCCACCCCTCCATCCAGTCAAGTTTTACCTGTGCACCTATGTATCAAACGGCGGCAGGCTACCAGATACACACACACACAGAGGCACATACACACATATAACAAACACGTGTGGAGCAGGTGGCAACTACACTGCTGAGCATGAGATCTGGTCCCCGTCCCCGTGGAGACAGTGGGGACGACAAGACAAACACTTCTAGTGCCCAGACGTACAGAACCATGCTGGGTCCTCAGCTCGAAGAGACGGGCTGAAAGGAGAGGAGCTGAGATGTCACAGTAAGCGGTGGCAGCTGTGAGGAGCTGGGACCCCCGCTGCCCCCCGGCCCTCACCTGGAGGTCCCGGTTGTGGTTTTCGCACAGGAGCTGCAGGAAGCGGAGGATGGGCTGCATGATGGTGATGACCGCGCTCATCTCCAGGTCGTCCTTGGTCTTGTCTGCTGTGGCCTGGGCGCCCTCCCCTGGCTGGTAGTGATCGTCGGGGTCAGCCTCCCTTCTGAAGGTGGTGAAGGCTTTCCTGGTGGCGGCAGAGGCCTCCAGGAGCTGATCCCGAACCTCTTCCGTTATCTGTGTCGTGGGCTCTTTGGCTAGAACGCAAATGTAAGACGGTCAATGCTGCCGAATCCCAGGAACACCATTCACCACGCCAAAGATGACATTCAGAGACCTAAGTTCTGGAATTCACCCGAGAGTCTCTCAAGGTTGGCAAAACGCTCCAAGAAGGCACCATCTTCTCTCACCTCTTAGGATTAAAAGTAAGTGGAGCCCTTCCAGCTTGCTGGTGGCTCTAACATGTCACCTACACTTGCTCTGTGGTTTAGAGGAAAAGCAGTAGAGGTTCTGTCAACCTCATACATCTATGACTCTGGGCCTCAGCTTCCTCATCTGTAAAATGGGGAGAACATCAGTGAAGTCTTCCTCTAGAATGTTCCTGAGACAGTCAACATAAGCTAAGCAAACTGTAATTACTGTTCTTAGACAACAATTGATGGAGCCCTTTACTAAGCCCCAAGGCACCGTGATTAAGCACTTGATGTTTATTACCTCATCGAATCTTCAGAGTAACCCTGTAAGGTAACTAGGCACTAGAGTTAGGAGCATTAGACTCTGTAGCCAGACTGCCTGGGTTCAAATCCTGGCTCTAGAACTTACTAGCTCCATATCCTACAAGTTAATTACCATCCCTATGCCTCAGCTTCCTCATCTGTAAAATGGGGATAACGATTTTATCGATTTTACAATGTCGACTTGAGTTCTAAATGAAGTAACACATGTAGAGGACTTTGGACAGTGCCTGGTTCATAGAAAGCACTCAGTAAATGTTAGCCTTTCTTCTTTTTCTTCTCTTTATCCCCATTCTAGACCAGTGGTGATCAACTAGGGATGATTTTGACCCCATCTCCACCCAGGGGACGACAGGCAATATCTGGAGAGATTTTGAGTTGGGGGTGGGCTACTGGTATCTACTGGGTCAAGGCCACATATGCTGCTAAACAGCCTGCAATGCACAGGACATCCCTGATAGCAACGAATTCTCCAGATGTCCCACGTGCTGTGGCTGAGAAACTCAGCTCTAAATTTAAAAAAATGAGACTCAGACCTATTCAAGGCCATTTGACTCCAACACTTTTGGGTCTACCCACTCCCCAGTATAACTTCTCTTCAAGGGGGATAATGGATAAAAAGCTTTATGAACTTTCAAATATTTCAGAAAATATGGGAGGATTAGCTGACAAAGGACGACAGCCAGTTTTAAAGTGCGTATTCCACAACTTTCTCTAACATTAAATGGAAATTACAGGAAAAGATTATTAATGGATTTCCTGCCAATAGAACCTTGAGTTTGACAAAGAATGTATGTTAGTTTATTAAACAGTGGGAGGAGCTTCCAAAGCAGCAGGAATTCAGTTCAGGTTACACAGGAAGAATTATATCACAACCGGATTGGTTTTCTTCTTCTGAAAGCCCCAGTCAGAAAACAGTGTGGAGTCTAGAAGTCGTGTAAAAACTAAAGGAAAACCAGGCATTCCTCCCATGTTCACAATCCAGCTGACTGAAGAGCTGCACGCAGGGGCGCATTTACCTTTTTTCCGTGATGGGGCGTCCCTGTCTACCTCGTCATCTTTCTTTTTATTTCCCAAGTCACTGGTGTTCACTGTCACCGTTGCCTTGATTTCTTGCTGGGCCACCTTCATTCGGTCATAGAAGACCTTGAAGAATTTCTCCGACTTCTTATCTTCTGTCAACCGGCAGAAAAAGGAGTGCTGCCAAGGAAAACCCACAGCTTTTTCAACACTGTGACACACCAGTTACTGAATCCCACTCAGGACACCAAAACCTCGTGGAGATCAGAGCCAGACACAAAACCTCAAAAACGGTCTAACTTTGGACCAGGGTTAAACACTGTTCCATGCACTGTCATTCTCTGGCTTCTACAGCCTGAGGTTTTCTACACAGAGCCTTTAAAAGCAAACTGCCATTCCTTGGCTGAATCAGTCATATAGGCTTGGGAAGCATGCTAAAGGGTGCTGGGCAGATTTCAGCCAACGAAGCACAACCCCCTACACACATATAAATCAACTCCACTAACAATGGAAACAGAATGCATTTTTGGTGATTGTTGCAGGGCCAGTCATGTGTTTAAGGACTTCTATGAGCCCTCCTCTTTGCAAAGCCTTGTGAATATATACAGATGAGTAAGACGTGCTACCTGCCCCCATAGGGCTCCATACCAGGTTAGCATGACATGCCCATGAAGAGGGCTTAAATGCGTAAAACGTGCTCCAGAAGCTACACAGACAATTATATTATAGAAGCTCAGAGCTGGCAAGGATGACATTGGGCTGGAGTGATCCCAAAATTGTCGTGAAAAAGGTGATTTTCGAATCAGGTTTTGAAGGGCAGGTAAAGGGTGGTTAGATGAAAAAGCTAACAATTAACAACAGGTAGCTCGCGTCTTGAATACACATTTGTTTTTGGACCCACTGCAAGCAATAGTATACATTGTTGATATAAAAACACAATATGGTATCTCAACTTCATTTGTGAGCATTCTCTTTTCACCCCTTTACAAATACCACGCTGTTGTGAATTATTTACATAAAAATACAATACGGTCAATTTCCAGAGGAATAAAACAAGGCTCCAAACAATATATTTGCTTCTCCCAGTTGGAGCTTTCTGCCAATTTCATATCCTCCCCCATTTGGAAAGATGGCACTTCCCTACAGAAGGTAACCCTAGGCTTGCAATCCCAGAAAAAAACAACATCTTACCAGCCTCGTGAAGCCCCTTAACTGCTCCATCTCTCACCCCGCCACACCCAGTGCTTGATTCAGCACCTGCCCCCGCCCTGAGGGCCACCATGTTTCCATCTGCCAACATGCAACTTCAGTCACTGTGACCCTTCTTCTAGCCACTAGCCCATATGCTACCCTGACAAATGTCTGCCTCATTGGCCCACCAAGCTCTTCTTGATCGTGCCCTTTCTTTTCCCTCTCCCTGTTCTTCTTTCCCTCTGGTTGTTTCTTACATACAACACAGGATCCAGCCTTCCTACTTGTGCTCGCTGGTTCTGTCTTTTCTCCTCCAGCCACTCCCAAATGCCAGTTTACAAGTCACTGCCTGCCTCCTGCTCGGCCTCATCATTCCGTGTGTCACTGAGTCCTCCAACCCTCCCACTCTGTGAACCAAGCTCGAGTCTCTAGTGTGCTCCACTGCCCTTGACTTCCCTCTGTTTTCTTTTAGGCTTCCATTTGTCCATCCGTCCATCCACTATTTACCGTGCACCTGTCACGAGTCAGGGATTACGCCCATTATAGGAGAATCAATGCTGAGCAAAAAGAGGCCTGCGCCCCATGAAACTGGCGGCTTGGTAGGAAAAAGACACAGTCATTCAATAGTCACCCTAATGACTTTCACTAAAATGGCCTTTTAACCACTGACTCAACAGAGTGCTGGCAAACAGTAGCAGACACTCAGCGCCACTGCCCTGTTCTTCCTGGCTCTTCCCATGGCTGGAGGGCCCTCATCTTTCAGTCACAGCATTAACATCACCGACTCAAGAAAACCACCCCTGACCATCCTACTCACGCAGCAGCCATGCCAGCTGTTTATTCTCACATGTTCTATTTTATTCTTCATAGCAATTGGCCCCTGAAACGACACTTGTATTTACTGTTCACCTACTTACTGTCTGTCTTGGGCAGAGTGTAAGCTCCAAGAGGGCAGGAGCCTCACCTATATGGTTCACAGCTGTCGTCAGAACACCCAGAAGAGGCCCAGCACATAGAAGGCGCTCTATAACGATTTGATGAAAGAATGAATACAACCCAACACTTTATGGCTCCTCTTGACTCGCTACCCCCCCCATCAGATCCTGCTTATATTCAGTGTCCGCGGCAGAAATAAATTCCCGCCATACTGTAGATTCTTATTTCTCATATCCTCTAACGTGAGAAACCAAGTTCCAATTGTTCACTTCTTTGAGAGCCAGTGCTTCCGCAGACAAACAAGAGGAGATGTGCGGGGGACTAACACCTCAACCCATAGCCACCTAAATACAGTGATTACATTTTCCACCAAGGGGCGTCACACAGCATCTCACGCACACGGGGTCAGGAGGGGACCGCACGAGGAGGCAGCTGCTCGGGGCAATGAACTTCAGTTGCTGCCCCTTAGGTCTTCTCATGGCATGGAGGCAACTTAAAAAACATCCTTGGACACTCTGGTCATTCAAGAAAATAAGTGCACTTTAAGTAAATAAGTAAATAAATAAAGAGCCAAAGCCTGCCATCTGTCATCGGTAAGAGTGCAAGAGTACACACCCACGCATCACCTGCTACAAAGGCACTGCTTCACGTCTAGCTGGTTAACCCAGCCCCTGTCACCTGACAGGGTCAGGGCAAGGACACCTCTTATAAAATGAGAGAAGGGCAAGGCACTGAGGATTACAGGCTTCTACATATGTTTCCACAATGGCCAATATATTTATTTTGCACTGTTTATAACAGTCTCCGTCCCTCAAGGATTTGAAGCTGCTTTATAAACAGAACGTGGTCAAGAAAACGGTAGAGTGGACAGTGGGGTACGGTGACATGAGTAAGCACAGAAAACCGACATCAAGCAAGGATGGGGGCTGGAGGAGGGGAGAGGTGATTCCGGGAGTCTTGGACTCGGCTCCGAGGCACCCGGCCGTCAAGCTGAAATGAGAGGCCAACTCCATCACACCTCTTAGTAAGAATCAAGAGGAGAGATACCACCAGTGCTTCGAAGGGAGGAAACGTCTCTTAACGGAGGGGTTAGTAGGGCAGGCTTTCCGGTTGGACCTCCTGGGTTCAAGGCTGGGGTCCCTCATCCACTGGCTCTGTGACCCTGGGCAAATTACTCAACCTCTCTGAACCCACGTGGAAGGGCTGCCAAGGTGCACACAACGTGCTTAGCCCAGTGCCCGCTGAGTGTGTTGGTTTCGTACTACCATGACATTAGTATCATGTGAAAACCGCCCAGCAAAGGCATCACCCAAGCAGCTAAGTGGTGAGAACTGCCAGAGAGACCGGCCTTCGGCTCCACCACTCACGAGCCAGTGTCACCTCAGAAAGTGACAACGTTTCCGAAACCCAAATCTTCTCATCTGCAAAATGGGCACCATAACAGGGTGTGCCCTTCACGGGTGGTTATGAAGACCTGAGATAATCATAGCAACACTCCCAACGGCTGACCCGACGAGGTGCTGGGAACTTGGGGTGCACCTTCGTGCGTGTCACCTCACACACAGACCCTGATGAAGCAGTTGTTACTATTACTCCTTTTTGAGATCAGGAGACCCTTTTGGGTCTTTAAGATAATGTGCATCAGGTGTGGAGCACGCCCGAGAAGCCCACACTGTGACAAACGTCGTCTTCCCAGGACGCCGTGAGAGGCACGGGCCTGGGAAGTGGCAGAGCAGCGAGGAGGGGTGACAGCGGGGCTGCAGGGGCCCCAACGGAGAAGCTCAGCAGACGCCCTGGAAAGAAGACATCTGGGCTCCAGAGGGGAAGTGCTGGTACCTCGTACGGGAGGAGAAGTGAAAACGGAGGCATGGGGAGGAACTAAGGACCCCCGGTCCCCAGTCAGGGGCTGTGCCGGGGGAAGGCGTGGGGGCCGCAGAGCAGGCCCGGGCCAGGGGCTCCTGGAGACCCTCGCTGCCCCTCCCTGGTGCCTGGTGTCATCTGGACTCGGTGAGACCAGGCCCCGCACACGGCTCACAGACCTGTTCATTCCACCTGCTTCCGTCACAATGTGCTCGGAGGACCTGCAGGCGGGAAGGGGTCGCCCTCCTCAGGACTGTTTCCCCAGAAGCGGGTGGGACCTCAGACCAGAGCAGGAGGGGACTCGGCCCCGACCCGCCTCAGGCTCTTCGTGGGCACTGGTCTACCTCCCTCCATGGGCGTATTTCAGTGAATCACACCCCAACCTCCACCCCCAAAACCTAGAGCCAAGAGCCATGGAGAGACTGTTTCACTTCTCCAAACTTTGCACTCCACCCCACCCAGCAGGTTTGAGCACCCACTTCCACATAAACCTGGCCTAGAGGAGGCAACATTAGTCCCAGGTAAGAGAAAGCAAAACGGGGGGCGGGTGAATGGGAAGTGACTAAAAGGGAAACAAGAGAACTTTCTGGAGTGAAGAAAATGTCTTGATTGGGGTGGAGGTCACACAGGTGTGGTAGAGAGAATAATGCAGCCCCATCCCTGAAAAGATGTCCAGACCCTAATCCCTGGGACTTGTGAATATGTCACCTCACATGGCAAAGGGGAATAAGGCTGCAGATGGAATTAAGGTTGCTAACCTTAAAATAGGGAGATTATGCTGGATTATTCAGAGGGGCTAGTGTCATCACAAGGGTTCTTAAAAGTAGAAGAGGAGGGTAGAGTGATAGGGTGTGAGAAGGACGTCACTCAGCATCGCTGGCTTTGAAGATGAGGAAGGGGCCACAGCCAAGGGGCCTCTAGAAACTGGGAAAGACGGGGAAACGGATTCTCCCCCGGAGCCTCCAGAAAGGAATGCAGCCCCACTGACACCTTGATTTTTAGTCTAGTTAAGACTCATGTCGAACTTGTAAGATAAAAAAATCTGGCTGTCTTAAGCCACTAAGACTTTAGTAATTCGTTACAGCAGCCATTGAAAACAAATACGATAGGTATAAACATTTGTCAAATCTGATCAAATTGTACACTTAAAATCTCTACATATTATTGTATGTAGATCATATCACAATAAAAAGGAAGAGAAGGAAAAAAAAACTGCTTTGTTACCCGAAGGCTAGAGAACTTTGTCAAGGCTGTCCAGACAAGGGGACACCCTCAGAGGCCATCTCCCCCTGCAGAGGGATCTGCGTCTGCTACCCTAATGGCCCATCTTTCTTCACCCTCTGCTTATCTCCAAATCGCAGGTGATTCCAAAGCCCTCTTCACATAAGCTGTCTCATCAGCGTTTTAGGAGATTGCCAAGATAGATATCACCATTCATAAATCCATCACGTTATAGACAGGAGAGCTGGGGTCAGGAGAGGTCAGCTGACGTGTGGCAGAGCCACGCCCGCTCCCTGCCTCTGCACTCAAGGCCCTGTGCACCGCCTGCCTTCTTAGTGATCACACGGAACACCAGCCCCAGTGATCGGCAGGCAACTCCAAAAAAACGAGGGTGGGTTTGGGGGCAGACACAGCGTCAATGCCAACATCACGGACAACAGGTCCACGTTTGGAGTGGCCTTAGGGAAGGAAGCCGGGGTTGGGCCAGGTGAGAAAGTGACCACCTGCAGCGGCCACCTCCATGGAAGCTCTGGGGGACAGAGGTGGGAGGGGGCCCAGGTATGGTCACTGTAAGCCAGGCTTAAAAACAATCCCCACAAAACAGAAAATACGGATCACAGAAGGTTAAAGCTGGAAGCACTCTGTTCCAGACAATTCCAGATGTTTTTCCCAGCAGGGAAACCCTGCTCCTCCTCCGTCGCCTAACACCATCTTCCATAAGGACCTGAGTATAAGAGAGACACAGGCAGAACTGCTCAGCCTGAAACACAGCAGGGAGGATGGCCCTCACACCACCGCAACTCCTCCTTGCAACGCCAGGGCTCCACAAAACGCTGTTTGGGAACTACCCATTTAGTCCAGCCCTTCACATTTTACAGAGGGGGAAACAGACATCTCAAGGCCACACAGAGCCCACGTCTCCTGCCTGCTCGAGCCAGTCCCTTTGCCCAGGCTCGGCGGTGGCTGGGTGACACAGCAAGCAGCTTGAATTTCATTCCTGCTCTCAGATAACTGTCGAGTGGACACAGTTTGCCCTCCTCGGGCTGCTTGAGCTGTATGGTGACTTAAGAACTGAGGTCTTAGTTTAAAATAATAAGGAAACCACCCTTTCAGATCACTCTTGGAAATAATAAGAGATCCCTTGATTAGCCTGGCAGCCACCCTCTATGCCCAGCCAAGTCCTTGCAAAGGAACAGAGCGTGATTTATGACAGGTCCACCCAGCTCCTGAAACCAGAGGCGGCCCGAAGTTAGGGGCCAGCAGACAACGGGCAGCTCCTCTGAACAATAGGCCGGAAGTGTGCAGGACAGGGTTGGGGGGAGAAGAATGGGAGCCACGGGGCCTTCGCCATGTGCTGGACATACAACAGGGAAGGTGAGCGAATCAGCACCTTATTGAAAAGCCATCTTCTCCAGAATTCAGAGACTTGGGGGAAGGAGGGCAAAGACAGTCTTGGAACCTTGGAACCCAGAGCCAGCCTGCACCTGCAGGGACACAGGAGGGGCCCTTTCCGAGCATCTCAGATAAAGGAAGTGGCGGCAGCAGGAAGCAGAGGTGGAGGTGATCCAGGACAGGTCTGGCGGGAGAGGGGATGGTATGGGGGGAGCAGTCCCTGGTGCTCCTGGGACAGCTTCGAGACTTTGATCCTTCCCCAAAGGAGAGCACTTCACCCGGCAGCAGTCCACCTTCCAGAAACCCTCACACTGAGCCTTCAGAGAGACTCCAGAGAATGAGCTTTTCTAGCTGACCGCCTGGTACACAGCCCATGACATTCACTCTGCGTGCTCATTTATCTGCGGCAGAATGAATTAAGTTCTCAGGCTAAATGCAAGAATTTGAAAAATGTGACTGCTGAACAGTGCTGAATCCTTGTGCTTCCAGGAGCAGATGGAAATTCCGCCCTGGAGTCTTTTTCTCTTTTTACTCTGCCTCTGGCACACGGGGACCTCGGCCTCGGCCCTGGAGTCTCCAGGACTTGAAGGGATGTCCCCAAACAGACCAACCCGTTCCTGTCCAGCTTGTTCAGAGGCTCTGCGGGTGACAGAGTGACAGCAATGGCTACCCAAGTGTGGGGTTTACCTTGTGGGGTTCTCTTCCTATACCTGTGATTAACTGAGATTTCATCACTTCCTGGGGACCCCTGATCTGTAAATTACAGTGAACAATAATTGAAGCCTTCTGATTTGCTTGGCACCTACTTAAGTGCTTTGTATACAGTATTTCATTAACCCTTCTAACTATCCCATGAGGTAGGGGCTACCACTATCCCCACTTTACAGATGAGGAAACTGAGGCTCAAAGAGGTTAAATAACTTGCCAAGTCATACAGCTAGGAAGTGGTGGTGGTGCCCCAGGACTCAAGCCCCACTGGTCTGACACCTCAGCCCATGCTCTCAACGCCCCTGCTTTGTTCAACACCTCTCACCTGAGCAAGAGTGTGTCAAACTCCAAACACCTTTTGGTTTTTTATAATGCACTCCCTACCCACCAGCCCAGGTCTCTCAGCTGCACAGCAAAGAGTCTCACAGACTCTTCTCACAGGAAAGAATAGCCATGGTAGGAACACATGTGAATGCCTCAACTTTCCTGCAAGGCCTGATGCTCTTGTTAATCTCGGCTCCCAAACAAGCCTCTTTTGCTAGTTGAAGCTTTGCCGGGGCTGGGGGTTACAGGTTGTTCACCGAACCACTGTCACTCAATGACCCCCGTAGGTCTTGAGTCCCTTTCTTAGAAACCCATGACAACAATCAAAACCCAAAGATGATGTACCAGGAACCAGGTGATAAAACACACATGCTTTAGGCACAGGAGCCTGGAGAACTGCAAGTCTGGAAACCTGAATTTTAGCCATTGCTCCTCGATAACCAGCTACGTGAACTTGGGCAATTTGCTTAACTGGATTTGTGCCCTAGGTTCCTTATCTGAAAAACATGACTCTTACCACCTGCCTTGTGTGCATCACATGGAGGGGGTCCATCAAGGTTGCAGTTATGAAACACTATGTGAAACGCACTTTGATTACTACGGGAAGCTACTCAAATGCAGGGTGTATAATCTATCAATACCACTTTCAAAGGAAATCAGTTAGCAGGTAAGATAGGTGGATCGACTAATGTGCTGGGTGTTATGTGATGACCAAAGTCTAGTGTCCCCAAAACATCCAAAGATAAACAAGCCCAGCTCATACTGGTAGGTCACGATGGCCTGTAAATTGACAGCAAAAACACACTGAAGAGCCTTTCCCAGTAACTGTCACAATGAAGGAAGTTACAAAAAAAATCCAGCTGGAATTCCACTAGTTACAGACGCCATTCAGATTCCGTTAGACACAGAGACAAATGTTTTTGCTCCCACTCCTCAAAGTGTAATACACCCGAGGCAGAATGGTGTCAGACCCTCCCCCTGGACAGGCCCAAGCCTTTCAATATGAACTGTTTTTCCAATATCTTCAACTATTCTTGACTTCAGGAAAAGTATGATATTTGAAAAGAATCTAATAATTAGTGAAGAGGGCATTAAGAATCAAACACTCCCCTGGTATAAATGATCACTCACTCTAAGGACATTTTTTTAGCAAGGTTTGATGGGTTTCAACCAGTAAACACCTGCAAGTCTCAGCTCACCAATGTCTCTGAGGATGTTGCCGGCTTTAATGAGTTCAGAAATAATATAAACTTTAAAACAGAAAAGGAAGTGATGAAGTGAACGAAGTATGGGTTGTAAAGGCACTGACATTTCAACTTCATTTTTCTGAAAAGAGTTCCTCCCTCATCCAAACTGTAGAGCCATCTCTTGATAACTCAGACATAAACAGCGTGTTTCAACTCCTGTTTCCTGCCAGGGCTGGACGGAGGCCACCGTCTGCTTATCGCTGATCCCCAAGGCCTGAGAGAGGGGCTGGAGGACAAGGAAGACCAAATTAATCTGGGCATTGGGCTCCAGGGAAGGGCCTGAGCTCCAAGGTCAACACCAAAGCGCTGGATCTTCATGATGCTTTTCAAGGTGAGTTAATTCTGGTTTTAGCAAGCAGCAAAGTCCCACCTGTTCCCTAAGAACCACTTTTCTTCTGAGACCTGAGAGCTTAACACCTCTCCGTACCTGTCCCCCGGGGCCCACAGGAAACAGCACTGGCCAGGCGAGTCTGCCCGATCTGGTAAGCAGTCTGGTCCCTGCTCCCCCGTGAGGATCATGACAGCTTCCCACATACGCATCCATGACACCTCAACCAACAAACTGTACTTCCTAAAAAAAATTTTTTTGAAGGTGTTATCTTACAAAGCCCCTGGATGTGTAGGTAAACTGTCAGCAATAACATCTCTAGCAGTATTTCAGAGTAAAATCACACAGATTTCAGGGAGGCAGGTCAGCCTTCATTCTAGAAGACCCAGGGACAAGAAGGTAAGGGGACTCCAAATTTTCTCTGGGTTCAATTCTCAAACCTCCTTACAGAAGCCAAAGGCCAGCACATTTTGTGGGGTGCACTGGCACAGCCGTCTGTCCCTTCCAGCCACAGGCAGGAAAACAAAGAGCCTCCAGAGAAAAACAATGATGACCAGTAAGATGGGAAACAGAAGCAACCCCAAATTTGCCTGAAGCGACGGGAGATTGCGGCAGGGACCTCCTTGGGAAATTTCTTTAAGTACAAGAAGGTACTTTGGTTGCTCTACAAGCCAACATGAGGTTCATAAAAAAGAAAGGCACTGTGAAGCAGACGAGACTTTGGTTAGACCTCAGGGACGACTTCTGTTAAAGTACTCAGGGAGGTTTTGGAATCTTGGTCTACAGACATCTACTCAACTAGAGAGGAAGAAAATCAGTATCAGTGCACGTCTGGGGCTGCTGGAGATGCACACTAGTCTCCAAGGGTGCCCTCCAGGACTGACTCTATGATTTAATGCAAGTGCCTTCTGGTGGTTCAGGTGACACTCTCAGGTCTCGTGTCAGCTCGCCCACAGCCTTGCTGCGGGATCTGTGACAGGGGGACAGAGGCCTTCTCAGTGAGCCTCCAATGTGTATCACGAGACCTGAAAAGAACGATGCAAGAGGTGCTGCGAAAACTCCATCAGCAAGAAACGCACCCCGGGCATCAGCAAAGGAGGGCTCAGGTGGGTCCCCTGCCCAGAGCCTAGGGGCGACGCGGCTGCTGTCCCTTCCCGCTTCACTTGGGGGTTCCATCTTCATTATCAAGAAAGAACTGACACAGGAGTCGGAGGATAAGACCTTCGTTCTTTGGTCTCATTTCTGTCCTGGTTACCTGAGGGCCAATCAATCAACACTGACGGACATTTTCTGCCCTAAAATCACCAAGGTTCCCCAGGGCATCCAACTTGAGCTTTACGTCGACGTCAAGAAGAATCCTTTGCGCACCCATTCTCTGTGTTTGTACGGAGAGCAGCAGGGGCTCAGAGAAAGGGCTCCACGTCCTACACACTCAGCAAGGTACAAACAGATGGACAGGGGTGACTGAGGAACTGGGCAGGTATGGACAGGGCATTTATTAACCTGCAGCCTCGGTTTCCTCATCTGTAACGGAGGAAGGAGGAGGGGAAGTGCCACCCAAGAGGCCTGGAGGATGGAATCAAGAAGGTACAGCACAGGGCCTGCACCTGATATGTGTTCTGTACCAGACACTTTCCCTTCCCCGCTCTCAACAAACCAAACTGTGACACACCTGCTCGACGGATAACATCCAAAAATAAATAAATATACCCTGGCCTGTCGGGGGCAAGGACGTTGGCTGGCAAACAGCAAAACATCAAGCAAAGCGAGCACCTTCCTGAAGGAGGGCTCACCATCACCCGCTGTCCTCTGCTCGATCAAATGACCTCTCAGGTCTCAGTCCTGGTCTGAACCCCAAAGGACACGCTCCAGGACTTTTAGTCCTCCCAACCCAGCAGGTCCATTTCACTGGGTACTGGCCCATCAGGGGGCCCATATGGCTGCAGAGAACATCCTTGGGATCCAAGAGTAAAACGTACAGATGGCCAGACGGATGGAGATGGCGGGATAAAATTACACAGCACTCATCTGTGTAAGTGCTGCTTAATAGATTATGGCTCTGGCATCAGTAACGTGTATCCAAGTAGGTTACAGCCCGAGCCAACTTGGTGCCCTTTAGAAGCACTGACTAGGGCTTGGCAGGGGCTGTGGAGATCACCTAATTCAGCCTCCCACCTGATGATAAGCTCAGTACCTGGGTCGAGCAGTGGTCTCATGTCCCGTGCCCCTGCCCACCCCCCAGTGCTATGCTCCAACCACGCTGGCTTCCTTCAGCTCCTGCAACACGTTGGCTCATGCCAACCCATCTGTCTGAACACTCCTGCCCTCTGCTTTTCACGCCACTGGTTCTCTTCTCGTCTGCTAAGTCTGGGCTTAAATGCATCTCCCTGGAGAAGCCTCCTCTGACCACCCTAAGTGGCCTCTCCATGACACTCTTCCCTCTTCACGCTTCTCCCTTATTTAACTGTTAACTGGCTTATGACCCATCTCCCCTGCTAGACTATAACCTCCTCGAGGGCAGGCCCTCTATGATCTCAGTCCGGACTGCGTCACGGCCACCTCATCCAGTGCCTGGCACCCAGCAGGTGCTCCATCAATACCTGCTATCTTAATGAACGCACAATAGTCCTGAAGGACGTGCCATCCTGCAAAACTTAAATCGAGTCCAGCTTTGCATCTAAGGCAGCTGAAGTTTAACTCAATAACCAGAAGATCCCTGTCCGTGAAAGCTCAAAGTCCTGCCCAGCGGGGAAAACGCCGAATGCCAAAGACCAGCTGAAAGAGGCTAATGCGGCGTTCCCACCTCTCAGAGGCTCATCAGGTTTGTGCCCAGGCCTCCGTGATGGGCTCAGGCTGGCTGGGGGTCCTAATCCATGTCGTTAACTGTTAACTACTCTGGCCTCACTGACACTTGCATTATTAAGGTGGGGCGAGAAGGACAATCATTCGTAGACCTTCCATCTCAGAACCTGGCTCCCACCCCTGACTTGATAACTACAAGCTCGGGGCTGAACAGTTTGTGGGCTTGTGTTGCAAGGAGGCTAATGAAAACACGTTTTTCAAACACCGTACGGTGAGGGCCACTGAAGCACCGTCCTCCTCCAACAGCGATATAAATTTTTAAGTCCTGAATTCAAAGGGAAACAAGTGGCTTGAAGATATCAGATGGTTTACAGGACTCTCCCCTCTGGCATCTGGGACATCTTGATGACAAATTTAAAACCCAGGCAAAGGTAACTGGGAGAAACATCAAGAGAGGCTCTGACACTTTCACAAAGGAACTTAGAGGACTCAGGAAGTGCACGTGGGCATAGATTTCTCAGTGAGAAGGAGGGTCATGGCAGAAGTGCCGATGCCAGCTATGAATGTCACTTACGTTCTCAGAGGGCTCTGGGTCCAGGCTTGTGAGTGACGTGTCTTTAAGGCCCCCATGTCAGGACTCTAGCCGCTGGCAGTTTCTAATGAGAAAGTATTCTCAACCATGAAGTTAGCTCGACTGGAAAAGTTCCAAAGGGAAAGTCCCTCCAGTTACTCAGAGTGGGGGAAAAAAAGTTGCCTTCTTGGTCTGGAATCTGGGGATATTTTATGCAGATGGCTCTAACAGAAGTTACTAAGGGGAAGTCAGCTCGCCTTTGATTATTCAAACAGGCTACTGCTATTAAGAATTGCACAACTCTTGGGCAAGGCAGGGGTGGGTTTCGGCTTTGTTTTTTTTAAGCCTATCCTCACAGGAACTACTTATTCTTTTCTAAGAACATTTCATTATAACCTCCCTAACTCACGTCTTTTAAATGTCTGTGCTCTGGTGGGAATGTGACCGACAAGGCAAAGCCATCAGGGCAGCCAGGGTGCAGGTGGGCACCCCCGGAGCCGCCACCGGGGCTTCTCAGAAGGGCAGTTCTGCTTCCCTGCCGAGAATTGGATGGAGCAGCCACTTTTTTTTAATGCAGGCTGAGTAATCTCAACCTGCAACCTTCAGGTAACACAAGTTGCCCAAGCTCCAGGAATTATCACTGTGGGACAAACGCCTTCCTTTGTTTTCACGTGGTTCCATCTTATAATGTGCTAGATGAGATAAGAGGTGTCACCCCACCCAGGGCAAGAGCACCAGAAGGATTATGGAAATGCCAAGAGCCCTCCTTCTCTGGGGCAGAGCGATGGTCTGTCCGACGGGCAATGGAATCCATCTAGTTCAGGGGCAACCCGAGAGCAAAGGGTAAGCTTCTATCGGATGAGCTTGAAGACTCCCAGGACAGGTCCCTATAATGAAGGGGCTGGTAATAAAGAAAAATATCCTAGGAAAAGAAATAGGTGAGGGTGGGAGAAAAGACACCTTAGCCAAAACCCTTCTGATGTCTTACAGCTACACAATGGGGAACTCTTAGGGGGAAAAGGAAAATATTCTGTTTCTGGAGACAGCTCCAAGAATACTGAGCTAGGCGTGAGAAACAAGCAAGCGGATAGATTGGGGGGAAAAAAGAAAGAAAAAAGAAAAGGTGGGGAGAGGAAGGAGTCAGGGAAGGGGGAGCGAGATGGCTGAGAGACAGGGGAATTAAAGAACACCATGGCAACAAGTCCGTCCACCTACCCTGGCCGCCCACCCACAGCCAGATTCTTTGCTGACGCACTTGAGAACAAGCTGGTTCCTACCAGCTCAGGAAGGTGAGCAAACCCGGAGAGCTCATTAAATCCCTTCTCAGCGACTCTTGTCTGCCTGCAGATAGTGAGCAAGGAGGATATAAATAGAAGTTATATAACATCTCTTTGTTGATTCCTGTGCTTACCAAAAAAATGCAGCATGACCTTGTTTTTTTTTCTGCAGCGTTTTCTTCAGCCTGCGGGTTGAGGACTTTCAGCCAGTTAGGGATCATCTTAAAGTTTAGAGAGTAGACTATAGATTTCCACACTAAGGACACTCAGGAGGGCCATCCCAGTTCGGAACCTTCAGGATCAAGTCCTCCTCAGGTATAAAAAACAAAAAATCTACTTGTTGCAGAATAAAACTTTAAGGAATCTTGTGGCGCCCTCTGAGGACATTTCTGATGATGTCAGGAGTTGTGTTAACACCCAAGAGCAGAGAACCGTGTGAAACCAAACACATGACTTGGGTTTTCAAAGGAGGTCAGAGCACTCAAAATACATACATTTAAAGCCATCTGATGGTTTCTAAATACCTCCAGGAAGACTCAGTTGTCTTTTTCTTTCTCAACAGGCAAGACAGTAAGAGGCCAGTGGAATGCAAAGGCCTCCTCCTTAGGGAGGCCAACAGAGGTGAGACGTGCAGAGGGAAACACCAACGGGAGGCCCTGAGATCTACCCCAACCCGGTCAGAGCCTCCAGCGCTGCCAAGGCTGCTGGACGGACTCTTGTTCTGGCATCTTCACCGGGAGGTAGCTTTAAAGGAGCGTGCGCTTACAGGCTGTGCTGTTGAACCCCCATTACTCTGCTATCTTGTCTAACCTAGTGATGCCACAAGACTCTTTCAAAAAACTGTTACCATGGGAACTTTTCCCTCTCAAGCATTTTTCAAGAAATGTCACAGGTGCTGGAGAATTCAATGCCCTTGGTCTCTGTAAGCATGTTCTGAGTCCTTGAACACGTGGCTTCAACCGAGAGGACTTTCAAACCCATGACGCAAGGGTTTTGAACACAAATCTCTTCAAGGGATGCGGTTAAGGACACAGGGCATGGGTGCTATGATGGCCTGAGGCCCCACTAGGCACGCACATTCTGAACCACAGGGCCTTTAACACATCCTATCCGCTAAACAGAAGACCCCATAGGGATATAAGCAGCTCAGAGGGTGACCCCAATAAGGGATGCTGTGCCTATCATCCCTACCATGGGATTTCCCTTCTCATCAGAACTGGGAGGTGGTCAACAACACAACAAGCCATCCACCCAGGCAGGGCAAGAGCCACCATCCCCCACTGAACCCCTGGTCCTAGGTCAGCACATCAGCCCATCTCTCAACTGAGCCCTATAAGCCCAAGCCTTCTCCTCTTCTAAATTCCTGTGAGGAAAACACCATCGACCTTCTATAATATAAACAGCGTGGATCTGGTAGGAACCAATACACCCTCCTGCCCCGACGTGGCAATGTTGCCAGGTAACAATGTAGAAATACACTCAGAAAACTGTATGTGACAATATACAACCTCCGCTCTGCAGCTGATAACCGAGGGAGTGTTAAAACACCATGTTCTCTGAACACTTGGGCTCTTGGTGCGAAAAGAAAATTAAACGGGATATTTCCTCCTGTAAATATAAGACAGGCATACGGCTCACACACGCAGGCACTAACCGCAAATAGTAGAGGGGTTTGCCACAGCCATCTGCAATGCACCCCAGCTTTCACTCTCCTGCCCCTCCACTCCCCCCAACATGGATTCCGGAAAACTAAGAGAAACATGACCAAGCACGAGCCTCTCCTGTGTTAGGGACAAGTCCACCTCTGACCAGAGAAAGGACACCAGTGGCAACTACAGAAAAACTCATACCTTATCATAAAACTGGGCGTGCTTCCATCGTGTGGTTCCTAGGTTGACTTAGAGAATTCACTGCATGACCAAGCAGTGACCACTTGCTTCTCAGATCAAATAACCAGCGCTGCCTACAGGCTCCCAACAATGACGAGGAAGATGTTGCTCTGGAGGATGCAAAGCACCACAGTGGATGTGGAGCGCTGATTAACTCCCTGGCATTGGACCCATGCAACTTCAAGGCTGTCCAGCATGGTAGAAAGTCAAGAGGTTTTTGAGGGAGATAGACCTGGGTACCGAATCTCAGCTCTGCTAACTAGGTGACTCTGCATAAGACCTCCCTCGATCTTTTGGGACTCAGTTTTCCCATCCAGAATTGGGGCTATCCCACCTAGCCCAGATCAAGTACATAGCAGCCCCATGCGCTGTGCCTGCCCTGGAACGGGCACTTTATAAAGGCAACAAGTCCTTTCCTTTTCCTTCTGCAACACATAAACATTCTTCAACCTGCCCAAGACTCTAATATGGGGAGAATCCAGTGCATGGAGCTTCTTCACGCAAAATGGGCAAAAGATGAGCTCTAATAAGCCTCACATTACACCAAAGTACATATGCTCCTTTAGATGTAAATGAAAATCAAAAATTGTAGCAGTATAATCTAACTTTTCTTAGGAGCCCTAATTCAATGAGCTGCCCTCTGTCTCCACGAAGTTATGCAAGAGACCTTCCTTCCCATTAACTTTCATGGACCTGAGACCCTGGAACCCGCTAGAGGGGAAGCAGCATGTGTGGCACATATAATTTTTATTTGGCAAATGGGATGCCCAGCCTGAAAGGTAAAGTCTTTCATGGTTCACTTCTCTGTCATGCACAGGTCGGTGATATAACCAAAGCAAAGACACACAAGCCATCTCAGGACTTCTCTGGAAGGCAGACCGCCCTCCACAATGAGCCCACTAACAAAAAGAAGAACAAAGAGAGAGAAGCCATAAATTCTGCAGAGGGGCTGAGACCTCAGGCTCTTCTCTATATTTATTCATTACGTACAGATCAAGTTCCCTTTACCCAAAACAGGCAGAGACTTCCTTGGGGAACGTGGGGTTGAAACAAACCCTGATACAACTACCAGCTACCTCTGTGACCCTAAGCAAGCAACTTGACCTCTCAGATCCTCTATTTCCCGCTGAGCAAAAAGGGGTCCAGGCAGTACCTGCCCACACAGGACCACCACGCAGAGTAAATGAGATCACGCAGAGAAAGCACCAAGCCTCGCTCCTGGCATGTGAGCGTTCAGACTTTGGTACTCATTATTATTACCACCAACTATAGTTACTATAAAGAAGAAAAGAAGGAAAAGATCCATCAAGAATCTCTGGCATCACAAGAAGATTTCTCCAAATTGACATTATATATTTCCCTTGGGTTCAGATAAACTTAACTCCTTCTCTCACCTAAAGAAAGTGCCTCTTTAAAATTGTGATAACCGTTAACAACACATTTTCACCTTTCACATCCTCATGTTTATATTGGGAAAAGAACAAGACGACGAACGTAACATGGTGGCCACATAGAGTCCAGACTTTGATTCATTTAGGGAACATTTATTGAGCACCCACCATGGTCCAGGTGCTGGGAAGTAAGACTGAGGCTTGACCCTGGGAGAAATTACACTCTTGGGTGGGGGGAGTGGGGAGGAGAGGAAGACATACAACCAAAAAGAAACTGTGAGCAATGACTACGTATTAGGCACCATTCTGAGCTGCTGTGTGCTTTCCATATATTATCTCATTTAATCCCCAGAGTAGCCCTACAGAGCAGGATTCTCTACATCTATTTGTTACGTACAGATTGACTTTCCTTCATCCAACACATGCAGAGACTTCTCTGGGGGAACCTGGGGGTGAAGACAGACTTGATCTCTGCCTCCTCGGGTCTTACAATAAGCCTCCCTTTCAAGAGTGGTGATTGCTAAGTAAATGAACTGCCCAGACAAAGAGACCACTACCTCTGCCTCAGGGGATCAAGAAGTTTCCAGAGCAGGAGGCAATTTAAACAGGGCTCAGCGAGCGTGCCAGGCAAAGGGAAGGTGGGCACATCCCACACGGAGCAGAGGCATCTGAGTACACTGCCAGGGCCGGGCAAACGAGCAGGTTGCAGCCACAGGACAATGAACACGGGGGTGAGTGTGGGAACCCAGGCAGGGCCAGGCACGTGGGCACCAGTGGATCGCAGAAACATGGCGGTGGATTTGGTCCTCCGCGGAAGGCTGTTAGGACAGGGAATGAGGCGGTCCGGCCTTCATCTGGGGGGAAGGGGTGGGCATCACTGACAGGAGTATGGAAGAGAGAAATGTCCAGAGGCGGGGACGCCCTGAAGAGCCCATCTCAGGCTCAGAACTCAGGTGGCCACTGCTGGCAGATGGTATAGGATGCTGGTCAGGGGCAGGAATTCTGAAGCCAGAGCGCCTCGTTTCCAACCCCACCTCCCCCAGCCCCAGCTGGGTCACTCTGGGCATGTCATGTAGCTTCCAGGTGTCAACTGTCTGGCTCATTACAAGTCTGAACTAAGTCCTGGCTATTAGAATACTGGGAGGTAGAGCGGACGCAGAATGAGTTCCTGATGAAAATCAAGAGGGAGGAGACGGATGACATCAAGGCTTCCAGCTCGGGTGACTGTAGAGGTGGCGGTGGGAAGTCCACTGACCTAGATACAGAACACAAGAAGGCCAATGGGGTGGAGGACTGGAGGTGATGGGCGAGGTTGGGGTCGCATGAACTGAGAGTTAACACAGGTGGAGATGCCCAACGGGGATTTGTGCAGAAATCTGGAGATGATCACGGAGGTAGGGCCAGGAGCTGTTGGCATAAATGGTAGCTGGGAACCATGGGGATGGATGAGGTCACCCAGGGAGCTTGGAGAAAAAGACGACAAACAGGCTGGAGACCAGGTGCCAGCATCTCACGTATTTGAAGGTTAACTGTATGTGTCCCAAGGAGTCCCTTGTTCACCACGAGGAAAACCTCCAGAGGAAGCACAGAAATAGCACAGCGTCAGGCCAGCAGGAAGTGACTGACGTAAAATGTGGCACCCTGGGGTGGACGGTCAGACAGGGGTTCCAGATGAAAACTCTGGACTCCTGAGCCACGTATACAAATCCCCTCGGGAAGGAGCTGACCGAGTCTGCCTTCCAAGTCTGCATTAAAAAGTGGTAAGCAGGGCGATGGAATATATTCCTGCAAAGGCAGTAAAGGGAAAGGGGAGATCACCCCTCCAATCAAAAAAGGAAAGAAAAAGTAGAGGCCTCTCTTTCCCTGAATTTCCATTTATTAGCTGAGTAAGTGGCCAGACTCTCAGGGGACTTAGGATATTAGTCATCTGGTGAATATTTACCACAAACCTATCACTACTCTACCAGGGGGTGAAGAACGCAGAACAGAGGGATTAACACATGGTTCTTTTCCTTAAGTAGCTTCCTATCTCGACAGCAAAGATTCAACAAACACTGGGGCTGGCAGAGGCTTTCCATAAAGGTCCAAATGGTAAATATTCTAGGATTTGCCAGCCATTCGGACTGTGGTGCAACTCCTCAGCTCTGCCCCAGCAGCGTGAGAACAGCCAAAGACAACACTAAAGGTTATTGTAAGGCTGGCTGTGTTCCAGTAAAACTTTATTTACAAAAGCAGGCGTCAGGCTGGATTCGACCTGCCGGCCATAGTTTGCCAATCCCTGGACCAAGGTATCAAAGCCAACGGAGGAGAATTTGGTGTCAGCTTAGAAGTTCATAAGAGGCACTCCATCCTCAGAAGTCACTATGGAAAGTTAGGAAGAATGCAGACCTCTTGCTAGAGCTGAAGGAAGAGAAAGAAAGAAGGACAATTTAGACTTGTGGATTTAATAGGATACAATGAAGGCATAGTGACAACAATTTTCCAGTCTTCTCTGACATTTTTTTCTGCTCCTCAGTCAAACTTTGGAGACCATGGAAAACCCGAGGTTTCCTCTGAAGATATCTCCTCTTAGAAACGAATTCCTGCTTATGGGTTTTCTAGGAAGCAAGAAGATTAACACTTTGTATCCAAAGATCTCCCCCCAACTCCCTAACGACTGCAGTCCTGTTAGGGAAGGCCAGAAGAGCAGACGTATGGAACTGTCCACTTCTGCCTACGCTGTTGGCTTTGCCACTCAGGAAAGACGAAAAGTAACATTGGGTCTCCAGTTCCTCTAGAGGCACGAGCCGGCGGGCACATCTTCCCCTCGGACCACCGCAATAGGACCGTGCTTCTCAAACCCAAGTGACAGGGAACATGCTGACCATCGTTGCAGTAATGTTTTGTCCTGAACTGCAGTAGGTCCATGCATCATCCAGGGCTCACATCACTTGGACAGCTGGGGGCGTTCATTCAAGTCTTATATTCCCAACAATGGGAACTACTTTTGGATTTTGAGTCTTCACTGCAAAACCTTGGTCTAGACCAATAATCCTAAAAGACTCTTGTTCAGTGACACACCAGTTTCCTGGGAATGGAGAGGAAGGGCCTATGTCCAAGGATGACTTAGACCAAAAAGTAATAATAAAAATAATAATACAGAGAAGGAAAGAAAAAGTCCTGGGTCAGGGAGCAGGTAACTGGACTGCCTGTTGCTTTCTGCTTCACCCAGACCGTCCGGCAGTGTAAGGAACCAGGACCCGAAGCAATGAAGCCTGCCACCCTCCTGGACCTCTGAAGTTACCTCCCACACAGAACGAGTGAGAGGGACTTAGGTGAACAGTGTGTGAAAACAACATACGACAGCACACCCCCCCAGGCCCACTGCATCATCAACCACTAGACTGAAGCAAAGTATCAGAAGTCGGATTTCTGACGGAGAACAAACTGAAGAAAACAAAGCTCATTTTTAAATAGTAAAGGCCGTATTAACACAAAAAATCACCACCTCGTTTTGAGATCCTTCTATGACCTGGGCACTGAGTGAGGCACTTTCGGTGACTCACCCTGTCCGACCGTCCCAGGAGCCCTGGGAGGTGGGGACGGACACCGTCCTGCTCCCCAGGCAGGAGCTGGGCTGGGGGGTCAAGGACTTTCCCTGAGCCCTGGGGTGGGAGGTGAGACGCAGCGCCGGAGGCCTTCGTCCCTCCATCAAACCAGCTCCAGGGCAGCGGCTCATTCCTGCAGCCGCGCCCTCTACCCACCATGTGACCCTGTTTAATCCTCTCAATAACTGCATAAGGAAGGGACTCAGTTTTTCTAACTCGTGTTTTACAGATGAGAAAACTGACTTTCAGAGCATCCTGAGAAAGTCCAAGGTCACCCCGCTGGCGGGGGCAGGGCCGGAATTGTAGCCCAGGTGTTTCCACTCTGGAGGCCAAGCTCCCTCCCCTGCCATGCCTGCCCTTCTGGGCAGTGTCCCCCGAAGTCCCTGACCCCACGCCACCCGTTCTCCAAGGAGGGCCGACTGGCAGCGCCTGCAGCCCTCCCTGAACCAAGCCGGACAGCTTCGCCGTCCAGACCCCTGGTGGCTTCAGCCAAAGGGCACAGGGGGCCAGGCCACCTGCCTTCCTCTTATTGTCATGGCAACGGCTCCCACACCCCCCAGGCTGGGGAGAAAGCAGTCTCCTGACTCCACTGCTGGCCGTGCTCTTCTCCCACATGGATAAAACCCGAGGTCAGAAAACACCGCTCCCGAGTGACTCATTTCTGATTTGGCTGCCAAACACAACACCCTTTTACGTAACTCGCTTGCACACCAGTCTCCTTCCTCCTCCTCCTCGGGGTAGCTGTCCTGTCAAACCAAGGCTGATCTTCTTCACCAGCTGGCCTCCCATCTCCCGCAAAGGCAAAGCAAAGTGCCCTTCCTGCCCTGCATCTCCGCTCACTGGGGTCAGGGGTGGCCTCCAGTCCAGCGTGCTCCCTGCTCAGTGCCTTCTTGTGGTGACTTCTTCTGGAAGGGGTGGGAGATTTCCTATCGAATACTGGCTCTTGGGCTGATGACTTAAGCCAACCACAAAAAATAAGTGTGTGGCAAGGGAAAGGCCCCTGGACGAGGGACCTCTCTCTCTCTCAGCTGAATCCGCAGCCAGCTTCCTGACAGAGCACTTCTCACTTTTTCCAACTCGAGCTGTGTACGTGCGGAAAAGAAAATCCTTTCTGGGTGTGTCTGTAGGCTAGACTTGGCATGGGAAGGGCCGTGGGCAGCCATTTGATACATACAATTCACTGGGCTTCTGCAACCGGAAGCAATTAGTCCACAAAAAAATTTTTTTCTTCGATCTTTTCCCTTCATTTGCTGTGAGGTTCTCTATGGTCATGACAGCACGTACAGCCCCAAACATCTGTACGTGCTTAAAAAAGAAACCCAACACTGGGTATGTTCAAAGATACATTCTACTCCTCCTCTTCCCCCAGGTGAGAGCTGTCTCTGTCCTCCCGAAGCAAAGAGGAAGTGGAGGAACATCCCCCGGGTGCCGGTGGGGACATCTCAGGAGGAAGAAACACAGAAATTGGCAAGGACGCGAAGGACGGATATGCAAGTGCCATGAGACTCACTGAGCCCTGTGTGTGCCAAAAATTAATTCATAAGCAAATGCTTATTTTATAGTTTCCCACTTGCTACAAAACATCAAGCGGAAAGATTTCTTCTGGGGGCTGGCAGGAAGTAGGTGGCATGAGAGAGGGCAGAGAGAAGGCAGGAGTTACTCTTTTTTTTTTTTTTTTTTTAATAGATCTTTATTGGAGTATAATTGCTTCACAATACTGTGTTAGTTACTGCTGCACAACAAAGAGAAGCAGCTATATGCATACACATGTCCCCATATCCCCTCCCTCTTGAGCCTCCCTCCCACCCTCCCTATCCCACCCCACTAGGTCATCGTGAAGCACAGAGCTGATCTCCCCATGCTATGCGGCTGCTTCCCACCAGCCAACTATTTTACATTTGGTAGTGTATATATGTCGATGCTACTCTCACTTCGCCCCAGCTTCGCCCTCCCACCCCGTGTCCTCAAGTCCATTCTCTTTGTCTACCTCTTTATTCCTGCCCTGCAACTAGGTTCCTTGGTACCAGTTTGTTTTTTTTTTTAGATTCCATACATATGCGTTAGCATACGGTATTTGTTTTTCTTTTTCTGACTTATTTCACTCTGTATGACAGACTCTAGGTCCATCCACCTCACTACAAATAACTCAATTTCATTTCTTTTTATGGCTGAGTAATATTCCATTGTATATATGTGCCACATCTTCTTTATCCATTCATCTGTCGATGGACATTTAGGTTGGTTCCATGCAATCCCTATCAAACTACCAATGGCATTCTTCACAGAATTAGAACAAAAAATTTTACAATTAATATGGAAACAGAAAAGACACTGAATAGCCAAAGCAATCTTGAGAAAGAAGAACGGAGTTGGAGGCATCAGGTTCCCTGACTTCAAACTATACCACAAAGCTACAGTAATCAAGACAGTATGGTACTGGCACAAAAACAGAAATATAGAGCAATGGTACAGGATAGAATGCCCAGAGATAAACCCATGCACATATGGGCACCTAATTTACAACAAAGGAGGCAAGAACATACAATGGAGAAAAGACAGCCTCTTCAAAAAGTGGTGCTGGGAAAACTGGACAGCTACATGTAAAAGAAGGAGTTACTCTTAAAGAGAAGCTTGATCCCACGGCTCAACGATGTCACCCATTCCTGGAGAACCCCAGGGTAGTGGTACCATCTCTTTGTTCCTGTAAGCAGAGGGTTCACCATGAAGCCTGAGCCACTCTGACAGCACCCAGGTAGGAGAAGTTTTGGAGGCAATATCTATCTTCAGACATTGTCACCATCAGAGAAGCCAGGGCAGGGACAGAAGATATGGGAAGACTTGGAGTCCACTATGCCAGGCCAGGAACTATCCCCAATTCAGCTTCCAGGCATTTCAGGGCTTAAGTGATTGTGTGACAGATTACAAGGTTTCAGACTAAGGGCAATTCTCTGCATGAGGGTTCCTAGCGAGCACTGTAGGTCCTTAGTTTTGGACTGCTACAAATGGAATCCCTCTGAGGTCTGGACAATGAAGTTTAGAACTTCTGAAGAACTCTGGTCCCCAGTGACCTTATCCTCAGTACAAGGGTGAATTTTCACACACCATCAAAAGGGGAAGGACAGGAGTCTACACTTCTGCAAAAATGGGATTGAACTTCCAGAGAGAACTGAGCTCCTCCATTACAGAGACAATAGTGTCTCCCTTTCTTGCCCAACTCAGGGGCTTGACCGACCCATGGCAGGTGCTCAATCAACGATAACAAGGGTGTGGGGGAGCCAGCCTCCCTCTCTGCTTAGTGCACAAGCTCTAATCACAGCAAGAGGTGCCACTCCTCTCCCCTCCTTCTGGAGCCGAGCCAGTCTCACGACTGGCTTTGACCAGTAGAACATGGCAGAAGTGTTGTACCATGGATTCCAAGCCCAGGCCTTAAAATGACTGGTAGCTCCCACATCCTACTCCCCAAAACACTGCTTCTTAGAACCCAGCCACCATGCTCTAAGAAGCCCAGACCACACAGAGGAGCCACATGGAGGAGAACCAAGGGCACAGCCCCAACTCAGCAGCTAGCTGGGAGCTAGCACCAGTGCTACAACCATACAAGTGGCCATCTTGGCCGCTCCAGCCCAATCAAAGCCCTGATGACTGCAGCCCCAGCCAGGATCACAAAGGGCAGAACTGCTTACTGCTTGTATGATGAGGGGCGAGTTCCTTAGCTATTCTGGGCTTTAGTCTCCTCATCTGAAAAATGAGATAATCATGGCACCTACCTCTTAGGGAGACTGTAAGAATTAAATGAGATGATACATGAGAAAACACGTAAGCATAGTTCCTGGTCCACAGTAAGCCCTTAATAAATGCTGGTTAACCGTCATCATCATTATGGTTTTCACTTTAATTTTTTAATGATCATACAGTAAAACGGACTTTTTTGGTGTGCAGTTCTACAAATTTTCACACATGTATAGATTTGTGGGTCCAAAGCAGGACACACAACAGTGGCATCACCCAAAAACTCCTCTGTGCTATTCCCTTATAGTCGGATTCTCCCCTCAGCCCTATGCTGGCGAACACTGCTCTGTTCTCCATCACTACAGCCTTGTCCTTTGAGAATGTCATACAAATAGAACCATCCAGGGCGTCGCATTCTGAGACTGGCTTCTTTCACTCGGCATAATGCCTCTGAGGTGCACCCACGTAGTCGCATTTATCAATAGTTTATTCCCTTTTATTGCTGAGTAGAATTCTGTTGCCCGGACGTACCACAGACTGTGCAGTCACCGTACTGTAAAGAATTATTTTCACAAGCCAGGGAAGAAAGACTACAGAAATGGAGCCAGCCAGCCATCACTACTGGATTCTGAGTATTTCTGGAAAAACATCTAATAATTTCTAAAAAGTCCTGATTCAAAGCAGTAAGGAACCCAGGAGTCCACATGCATGTATGTCTCATGATAGATACACACAGGAACAGAAACCCAGGGATGACTTCCCTAATCCCACACAAAACTGGGTTGGGAAGCAGATCTCACTCCCCTTCTTCTCCACGTGAAGCCTGCTGCGCGTCCTGGGAGGAGGCGCTAGTAAAGGTAAGGGCTCTTCTGCAGCTGTCTCCTCGGAGAAGCAGCACACAGCTCTGGAACTGTGCAGCGCTGCATGCCCCACAGCGACTGCCCTTTCTACCACCTGTACCTGAGAAACACGAGTCCAGGGGAGCCCACCTGGACTCCCTTCCTGGGACTGGGACACATCACGCTGAACAGGAAGGACGGCGGGCAGTGTGCTCCAGCTGGGACCCACCCCGCCTGCAATGACTGACAGCCTTCGGCGGTCATCAGCAGTCACAACTGCAGCCTTCACCCAACTCACACTAACTTCCCAGCTGCTCTTTTACTACTTTGAACCGGCTTGTCTAAAGCAAAACAAAACTGAATCACACTCCCCCTGGGACTTCAGGGTGTCTGTGCTTAGCTGGCCCCAGACAACTTGAATTCCACATCATTTTCTCTGGAGAAAGAGAAGCTCAGGGCCAAGCCAGCTCCAGGCTAGAATGAATTTTCCTGGAACCACAGGTTTCTAATGAGGCAGTGGGTGAAATCCTCCCAGCAACCCCTGAAATCACAGAAGGAGAGAGAGGAGAGAGAGATGGGGCGCGGGCAGAACCAGCACACGCTCCATGCTGTGCCCTCCCAACCTGGCAGGGGGCTCGCGGGCCGCCCCATCCAGGCCCACCCAGCCATGAGCACGCTGGCTCTTCCAACAGACGGCAGCTCCACTCCCCCGAGAGGCTGCGACTGGAGCTCCACCGTGGCATTTCATCTGGAGCCTGAGCATATGAGTAATAAATGTGTGAAAACATGAAACTAATATTCATAATTACTTTACAAGATAAAGAACTTGAAGGAAAAACAGCTTCTGTGTGCCTTGCCATCACCATCAGGGGTACGCTGTGAAAAACACAGCATCTCGCCAGAAACTCAGACTGCGCCGTGCCAGCCGGGCTCAGTGCCGGCAGCCCTCAGTCTCCTGCTGCCCTCCCCGGGCTTCATTACTCCTTAATTAACGGTGTCTTCTTGTGTCCAGTCATCCAGACTCGGTAAAGCCTCCGGAGCCAAGTGGGGGCCCTCTGACCTTCTCGCTTCTGGCATCCAATCGGGTGACACTTTGGCCAACATGCATTAACTATAAATGGGTCCAAGGCACCAGCCTTGAGGAGGAAGCGAGCGTTGGAGAGTCTCCATTCATGACGTCCTGTCCCCGCCAGGCTCAGGATACTTTTCCTACTTTATTGAAGTATAGCTTTTGTATAGTAAAGCACACCAATTCTAACTGTATGGCTCACAGAGTTTGAAACAGATTTATACCTACGTAACTACCAACATGTAGCCCATCATTTCCAACACCCCAAAAGGCCCCCTATGCCCCTCCTAGAAAACATCCCGCCCTGCGATAGGACCAATTCTATCATACATTTATTTTGAATTCAGGCTTTCATTAGCTCTCTCCTAAATAACTTCTGATTAACTTTTAAATTATTGGACTGCCTCCTTCTAGGCCCTGCTCTCCTCAATTTATCTGTCAGATTCATAGTCCTATGTTATAGCCCCGAGGCCCCTTGGGGGGCTGCCCGGCCCCCAACATACCCTAACCCCCTTTCACTCTCCTCCGCCGGCTGGGCTCACTCTGAAGGACCCCAGCCCTGTCCTGTGAGCACGCCTTCCACTCTTGTGTCTCTGGGCCTTCTCGCCCTGCGGCATGGTCCAGCCTCCCCACGCCCCAGCTCTGTGCACAATTTCCAACTTTCAGACCCACACCCATCCTTCAAAGCCCACGTCATCAAAAAACCTTTCACTGACTCCTCACATGGCTGCCGTTACTTCTTCCTTGGAGGGTCCGCAGTACCTTTCCTGCCTCCTGGATGGCACTACACGTCAGTCTTGAGACACAGCTTCCTACGTGCATGCATACTAAGTCTTATAGCCTTGCTCCATTTTTAATTTCTTGAAGACTGGGATTAGCAAACTAGCAGCTTTTTTTTTTTTTTTTTTAATTGAGGAGGGGAAGGAATAACCTAAGGTTTCCAACTTCTTATCTGGCCAGTAGGAAAAAAACCCCAACCACTATCAACACCACTTCATTCAAGAAAAGACATCAGAGATTAAAAAAAAAAAAATTGGACAGGCTATAACCTCAGAATAAAATGGTCAGATGGGCCTTCAAACTGATACATTTGGTTTAGGAAACACTGACCACATCGCCCTTGTTTCCACACTTGGCTGTGCCTGGAGAAAATTCTCATAGACCGACCGGCCCCAGTGTCTGGAAACCACTGCCCTGAAGTCCCTAGTTCAGCGTCGTGTACACAGCAAGTGCTCAATTAATGTTTAGTTTGACTGATCTAGTCTCTGGGAATCACATGGTTCAGAGACCAGGAGAGTTTCAGCCCTGCTTCCATGCCAGCGCACGCACCCGGACAGCAGGACCACGGCAGCGGGCGAGCGAATCCTCGTGATCAGAGGACCTGCAGGACCCACCCACGCGCACACGCATGGTCAGACTCATGCGGGACAAAATCAAACGGCAACCCCACATGTTACAGGTCACAGGTGCCCGTGTGACAGCTCAGTCGTGCAGCGGACTCTCCCACGGGCACAAATCTCAACTGAGGGCAGCGCACATATGAACGTCAGAAGTGTGTGTTGGGGCGTTTGGGCTGGAGGGCGAGGAGACAGGGCCGCCGCAGTTGCCATGTGGGGGGTGTGGGGGCGCACAGGGCACCTGGCTGCAGGAGCGAGTGGGGCTGAAACCCAGGTGCCCTGGCTCAAGCCCAAGAGAAGAAATGCCCTTTTTAAATTTGCACAAAGAAACAAAACTTCATTAATCCAGATTCTGAAATTAAATTCAAGACCAAGAATATATGGTCAAGGCTTCCCTGGTGGCGCAGTGGTTGAGGGCCCGCCTACCAATGCAGGGGTCGCGGGTTCGAGCCCTGGTCCGGGAGGATCCCACATGCCGCGGAGCAGCTGGGCCCGTGCACCACGGCTGCTGAGCCTGCGCTCTGGAGCCCATGAACCGCAGCTGCTGAGCCCGCGTGCTACAATTGCTGAAGCCTGCACGCCTGGAGCCCGTGCTCCGCAACAGGGGAGGCCACCGTGGTGAGAGGCCCATGCACCGCGGCGAGGAGTGGCCCCCACTCACCGCAGCTGGAGAGGGCCCATGAGCAGCAACGAAGACCCAACACAGCCAAAAGTAAATAAATAAAATAAATAAACTTATTTTAAAAAAAAAGAAATAATACATTTAAGTAGGGGACCAAACATCCCAGCATATACCTGCTGACCCAGCATAATAATTGATGGCATAAAAAAAAAAAAAGAATATATGGTCAAGTCAAATATATACATAAGGGTGAACTTTATGGTATATGAATTATATCTCAATCAAAAGCTGTTATCAAAATGTGTGTGTGTGTGTGTGTGTGTATGTATACACACACACACACAGCTAAGTAAACCCTTATTCAAAGCCAACAAAGAACAAAGAATGCATGAAGAAGGGAGTATCCAAAATATTTTAAAATATTTAAAGGAATCTTTTTAACTGCCATGTCCATATGAAAATTATGTATATATTATTAAAATTCATTAAAATTGCTTCTTTAAGGACTTCTACCCAGAATTCTACTTCCTATTGTTATTTTAAAATATGTGTCATAACAAGCCAACAAAAAGTCATCTATTTATCTTTGACTAACCTAGCCTGGCTTTCCCCTATTAGCTCCTATTAGTTCAAACTGGTTCAGTTTTATTGAGCTTTTCAGTTAAAAGAAAGAGAAATATATAGTTTGCAAGAGCTGCAAGGTCCATAGATGTAACAAATCTAAATAGCACACACAGTCCAAACCCCTTCTGGTCATCAGGTGATGGGATCCTCTATGATCTTGGATAAAAACTGTAAATATAATTCATGCAATCATTCATGGGACAAACATTTATGGATTATCTATTATGCTCCAAATCCTGGGCCAATTTTCTTCACACATCCTCAGCATTTTATCAGTTTTTGAATGTAACTCATGTTTTAGAACCAAGTCTGAATTATGACAGGATGACCACAGCAAGATATCAAAAGAATTCGCTTTTCAGAACAAAACAATTTTGTGCCCTAAGAATGAGCTCTCTCTCGTACAGGAGTCTCAGCACCGCCCAGTACCTGGTTCCCTGAACGAAGCCTCCTCCTGTTCAGCAAGGACGCCCCAACAGCAGCGAAGCTGCCTTCTTACCTGTATGGTGGTGTTGCCTCCTTCCAGCAGGGCGATGGCCAGGAGAATGCTTTCATGGAACACTCGATCGCTGGATGCGTTCATTATGAGGTCGATGACCAGATTGGAGGCCCCCTCCTTGTCAAGGTGGCACTGAACCTCGGCCAGGCTCATCTCCCCCCTGCTCATGGAGCTGGACCCGGAACCTCCCCCTAGGAAGATGGAACATTGCTCTTATCAACCACAATCAGAGCAGTTAACATTTATTGCACACTTAGCGCGTACCAACACTTTGTGCCCTCAACACTTTAATGATACTATCTCTTTGAACCTTCTTAACAAGCACAAAGGAAGGCACTCATTATTAGCACAGAGATGAAGTCACTTGTCCAAGGACACCCAGTGCAGCTTGGAAGTAACAGAGGTGGAACTTGAATGGAGGCAGGTAAGATGAAGGAAGAATAACACATTTCAAGCAAGAGACTTAAAGCCATCCAGTCAAGACTCTCCCTTACATTAAAATGCAGTGACCTGGGGCAGAATTATTAAGAACTGATCTGAGTTTAAGAGACAAACCGAACTTAAACACTTCTTAGAACTTAAACACTCTCAAGAAGCATAGCCTATAATGATCACTTCAGTCCTCTTTCTAAGAAACCCACCCTAGCCCCAAAACTCACCCTTTCACATACTCTGTATCTGTTCATTCATTCATTCAATAAATATTTGACTCAGTGCTTGGCATGGAGCCAAGAGCTGGGGGTAGGGGAGTGAACCAAACAAAGTTCGCCTCCTCCCTGAGCTTCAGATGAGAAGAATATACTTAGGAAGAGATGGCCTGTGCCATTTAGTGGAACAGATTCCAATCGTGTTTAGAAAGTGCCTATTTAAGAACTTGCACTATTATTGGTAAAACCCGAAATATTAATGTTCATGGGGAAATGGGGTGATCAATTAAAAAAAAAACATAAAAACCCCAGAAAATCATCTATCAGTCCCTCCCGGCAGAGTTCAATTCAAATGCCACATCCTTTACATTGCTTTCCTTGACCTTCTAGAATCTGTTACATTTATAGTACAAGGTAGACACTGGGTGTCACATCTTCTCTCCGACAGCTTCTCAAAGCAGAACCTGTCTCTGATGCATTTCCAAACCCCCCTCCTGATATCGCTCCGGAGCCTCACATGCTTGTTGAATGACTGCACTTCGGCGAGTAAAGAGAAATAGTTTGGAGATGTTGTGGGAAGAACTTCTGCTTGACGATCACTGGGAATGTTTGGATGAGAAGCTAAGGTCTGTCTCTGGGGTGCTCTGTGGGCAGATCCGCTCTACATTTTCATTTGGCGAGAAGCCCAAGATCCCTCCCCAGAGCCTGCCAGAATTAATTTATTAACCACTGCGTATCTCTGTGCCACCAGCAGAGTCCACCAAGGACCGGAAGTGCTCAAGAGTCATCACCACAGCCCGGGAATTAGGCAACTCACATTTGTGCTTTGAGCACGGAACTACTGGCCCCTCTTAAAACCAACACCATCACCCACAGTTGAATTCAACGTTTTGGTAGCCTTTACCTGTAATTGTGCTTACAGTGTTTTGGGACTCCTTTCAGGATGTGTTTTTAAGCAATTCTTTACTGGTTTTTTTTGCAGAAACCTAAGACTTTGGGGAGGCACAAAGCTTGGGCATTAGAATTAGATTTAATTAATTTAAAGCAGCTTTACATTACAGACCAGCCACTAACAAGCTCCCCTTTCCTCTGTTCAACAGGGATGACAGCAGTCCCTACCAGATAGTGAGTAACTCGGAGGAGAAAAGGAGATAAAGAAGGCAAAATGCTTGGGAAAGCCCTCGGCTCAGTAAGTGTATAATAAATGGTGGCTTTCGCCCTCCTCACTGCCAACAGCATACTCATTTTATGGGAAAATATGAGTCCTCATGGCCACGAGAAAATGTGCGGTAAAGTCAAGTTCATTGAGTCATTCAAGTATCACCAAGAGGGTTGCTGCATGGGAAAAAGGGGCAAAACGCTCAGCCAATATCTAATTGTAGGGAAACATTTTTAGACACCAATTTGATGGTAGACCAAAGACAAAACAAGCTGCTAAAATAATACACTTGCAACCCAAATGCATCTGTTAGAGGTCCAACCTGCTAATCAGAAACACGCAGCTCTTGCGTGGCACACTCAGTTCCCACGTGCAGCTAATTAGCACCCCACGTGGCCTACCTCCTCCCCCGGGCTTGCCGGGTCCTCCTGGTGACAGCGGGCCATTGCCAAAGCTGGTCAGGCTCTCTCTTCTTCCTGAAGGTCTGACGTTTCCATAGTAACGGTTGACCAAAATCTGCCTGAGGGCCTCACCCTTAATTCAAACAGGATAATGAAATCAGGTTCTGAATTTAACGCATGACTGAGCTACTAATATTAAAAAAAAAAAACAACACAGAGGTACTCAGTTATAATTGGCTCAGTCTCACTCAGTGAAAAAATAAACTATTAATAAGAGCATTTGGAAACTCTAAAGTTAACTTCTTCAGTGTTTTCTCAGGAAACCACATCATAAAAAAGCATCAATCTAAAATATTAAATATCTGAAAGTACTCTCTCAACACAGTGATAAAGACAGAACATTAATCTCGGAGGGTAACTAACAGTAACAAAAAACAAAACGAAACAAAAGAAAACCCCTTTGGGATAAGCCAATAAAATTCAGACAAATTGAAAAATTCACAGGTCATCCCCACAGCAATATGAAAATGTTACTCCAACCAGAGCATTTATCCCAAGGTCTAAAGAAAATCTCAACATATCAGAGTAATAGAGTAAATAAAACAATAAGCTGAAAGTAAGCCTTTCTTACAGAAATAGTCAATGGGCCACAGAGTGAAGAAAAAATAATGCAAGAGAAAATAAATTTCTGGCAGAGATCAGATATATCAATCAAAAAATAGGCAGCATGGATAAAGTGACATTTGGGATTTGCTTTGAAGTAATATGGGAGGAGGGACTAGCTGAGTATAAATGAGACAAGACTGGGCATGAGTTGATAGTCAGAGAAGCTGAGTTATGAATGAGGGTTCTCGAAACCCTTCAAAATAGGTATTTCGGATATTTTTAAACATTTCCATGATAAAAGCTTAAAAATACACATAAATATCAAAGGACTCCTGGGCAGGGGATATAACAAACTCTTTGCCACGATTCCAACCAAAAAAGAAAAAAACAAAAACACCGAACCAAAAAAACAACCTTGATTTATTCTCAAATACTACGCACATTGGTAAAGCAGCACAAAGCAGTAGGATTTATTCTCAGCTCTATTCCTCGTGCAGTCTTGCTGAGGGACTCCCAGACCACCTCCCAATCTGGAAGTTTCTACCAGTTAAAGGATATATGGATTTCCCCTGGACCCCTTTCTCAAGGACAAAGCAGTTAAATCCTGGAGTTCCTCTGGCACATCACTGAGAGGTTAGTGAGAAGTCTAGCAGAGAGAAGAGGTGCTGCAATACAGCAAGTCTCTAAAACAGAGACTCAGGAGTTCTTCTGAAGAGACCTACCACTGTAACGGGAGCCAGTAGAGCTTAAAGTGATTTGTGAAGAGGCTCTAAGAATAGGTCTGGAGACTTCAAGGAGGGTGTTTGCAAAACAAGATGGGAGGGAGAAGAGTGTCCTAAGGGTGGTGGGGAGGCAAGGGGCCCCCTGAGGGAGTTGGGACCAGGGAAGAAGTACGAAGGCAGAAAACTCGTTAGTTCAGTTGTCAAAATGATGTGAGGTCCCAGGGCCACACAGCCTGGCTTTTGTCCTTTGTTAAATGCATGCTGCCGGTCAGAATCCAGGGAAAAATGGAGAGATGGGGTAAACAGGAGAGAGAGAAGGGGGGAAGGCAGTCCTGATTTTTAAATGAAAGTTCAGGCATGAAAAGAAATCTCAATTTTCCTCTCTCCGTTCCATCCACAAATACGTCTCTCGTCGTAGTTAAGCAAGGGAGAATGCTTGTAACTAGGACATGAAACTGATTTCGTACTTCGACCACCAGTAAATTCAAGATTCCGAGAGTACTTTCAGTGAAGAGGCTATTTGTGATCTTTAAAAATACTTTCAACGTAAGCTGTTTTCAGTATAATATTCTTTAATGGCTTAGGAAACCACATTTTGGTATAAAGATATAGCTTTGCACCAGTGCAAACGTTATCAACACTCTCCAAAGCAGTCATGGAGAGCATGGTGATTTTAAAAGGCTGACTCCATAAGAGAAACACAAATTTCAAAGGAATGGTCAAGAGAGCTGACTAAGAAAGAAAAGGGGGAAAGACAAGGTTACCTCCACGTTGAATGTAACAGTACATTAAATGCCATTTCCCTGTGTCAACACAATGATGCATCCACTTGATTTTCTTTCTAAAGATACAGACTTTGAGTTCCCCCAGAACGGAGGGTTGGCAGGAAACCATCCCAGTTTTCTACGGGATCCTCTTGGGCACCACAAGAACATTGTTTGAGAGGTAAATGAGACCTGTAAGCTGCAGCCACAGAGAACAGCCAACACTGCCACTGTGGCAAGAACCTGGAAGACCACAGGGTTGATGGTCAAAGGCAGGTGACTGTCACCAGCCAACAAACATGCATCCTTTAAGGGAAGACTCAACCAGAGGCTTCACACTACGATTCCACCTAGGACTGGAGTGGCTCAGTTAGAGTTTCCTCTCCTCAGGGTTTTGAGGGTCTCATCAGCAAGACCCAGGTCAGTTTGCAGTCAAGGAAGCAGGAAGTAGAGAAAGGAGCATATGCCGTCCGGGAACACGTGGACTCCAGGAACAGGAACTTCACATTTATGCAGCCTGGGTGCCAACTGAAGTTACAAAGGGATCTCACATTACCATTTTGCCTCTCCTTGCACAGACAAACCCTAGCAGTTACCATAGCAACGGATGCATCAAATGGTACCTTTTCCCCCATAAGAGAATATCATAAAATGTGTTCATTATGGAAAACACACACACACACGCTCCACCCTACAAACTTTTAATTTTTTCCCTCTTAATTATAAGGTTTTTGGCACACATGCACCTCACCTTCACTCCACAAAAAATAAATTTTAAGGCAAGGGGAAAAAAGAGAACATGTGGGATTTGCTTTTTAAAAAAAAAAAACAAGATGAGATTCATTCCCTTTCTGAAAGAATAAAGAGTGAAAATTTTAGGTAAAAAAAGGGACAGAAAGAGAAAATGCATAAGCTTTATTAAAAGTGATGCAAATCCCTAGTGTGAAAACTTAGGTTCAAGGAAAATTCTGTTTTTCTGAGCTCGTGGTTTAATTTAGGAAAAATTAAAATCTGCAGAGAAAAGCCTTCCTAATCATCTTGATATAAATTACTCAACAGCACTAAGCTGTTCACGACGTACTGGGCTGAGAAAGCTGATTGCAGAGAAGGAAAAAAAGTCACTTCCCAAAAAACATCACTTCTCCAGCTCTCATATTTGGCCATGCAGCCTTTTCTTCAAAAAGAATACTAGTTTTCCCCCAGCAGTTTACACCTACAACATGCAAACAAATATCAGATGTTTGTCTCTGGTAAAAAAATTCTACATTCCACACACATGATTACCTAAGACTGAGAAAAGACAAAGGCAAAGAGTTTCATTTGCAGTTAAGTGTCAGGTGAAAATGGTGAAAAAGGCAGGTCAGTGACGTGGAGTCAGAAACCAAGCTCCTGCCTTGCAAGTCAGTTCAAACGAGTTTCATTCTGTCAATTAAACTCGTGGCTAATGAACTGTGTGGGAATATAGCCCAGCGTTGGACACAGCACTAAGAGTTAAGATCGCAAAGGAGAGAAAGAGTGACCTTTGGGCTCCCAGGTTCCAGCCGCTTAAAAATCAGGTGCTTCAGAAAAGATTACCCTCTCACATGAGCAGTGAGCCTCTCACACCTTAGTCAGCACTAAGGCAGCACCTTGATTTAAAAATACCTTCCTTTTCCTACTCCGGTTGTCTGTCAAATCACTGCTGTGTCTCAGTCTGCAAGGTGACCCTGATCATTAATATCCCTTCTCAGAGTCCAGCCACCGTGCTAAGTGCTTCAAGGGCACAGCTCTGGAGAACAGTCATAAGGGATGGAGACGATTACCCGCATTCTACAGCAGGAGAAACTGAGGTTAAATAATGTGCCCCAAATCACACAGTGAGGGCCCGGCAAAGGCAGGCTTGAACCGGTTTCTAATTCCAAAGCTCATGCACTGGGGCAAATCAAACTTAGGGCACGAGAGACAGCTATGTGCCTTTACCAGCTACTTCTAAGACCCAGGACAATTCTGGAAGGACAGGCAAGGATGGAAAAAAACAGGAATGCAAGGTGCCCTTCATCAATGAACGGCAGGAGACACTGGAAGCTGGTGAGGAAGGGCTGAATGCCAACTTCCTAGAAGAGCTTCTTTGGTCGTAGTCTGAGAAAGCACAATCGCAAGAAACAGGAAAGGACTCGAGATGTGCTGGGACTGCGCAGGGACTGAAAGCACGTGAGCAGAACAAAGGTGCCCCAGGCACCCACTCATCTCAGACGAACATTCTCCAGGACACTGGTGAACACGATTTCAGGGCAGTACTCGCCACGACTGCCCATTTCCTAACCCTATGACTTGTGAAATGGAGGGGAAGGCTGTCTCAGTAGGTCAACATCAGCATTTATAAACATTTACGCGTTAACACACGTAAAAGTCTTAGCATAATGATCGGCATATGATAGGCACCCAGAAAACCAGGATATCTGGTATTTTCCAGAAATGGGTAACATGCAATCAGTGGTCAGCATGCTAACGATGTATGTAGCCTTCTAGGAAATGGTTTAGCAATGCATAACCAGCACCTTAAGAAAGAATCTACCTGGTGGCCTAGAAATTCCCCTTTTATGAATCTATACACATATGTACACACTTGTTCATTTCCTCATCAAAGGAAAACATTACAAAGTACTCGTTAATTTGTGGAACTTTAGCCAGTTGTTAACTTTCAAAGACTATCAAAGAAAATGCTTAGATATATTAAAGGACAAAAGCAGGGAAGAAAAGTTATACACTTGGAAGAACCTCAATGACAATGAAAGTGTATCTGTGTGTGTTGCCACACGTTCTTACGTGTGCAAAAAGGGGGGCAGAAGAAAATATTAAATCAATGGCAGCTTTTATAGCTAGGTAGTGTAACTGTGAACACTTTTTCCATCATACTGCTTTTGTTTAGTATACTTTACCCATGATGATCATCCGTTACTTACAGAAAAAAAAAACAAAAACAATTTGTTTTTAAGGCTACACTTAAGGAAAAAGCCACTCGAGGAGAAGAAGACAGGATGTGAAAAGCTGACTTGGTCGTTACTCGGGGATTGGCTGGGTGTAGTGCGTGAACAGGTAGTTTACAGGTAGAGTCACCAGTCAGTTTCATTTCTGTAAGTGGCTGTGATTGGTCCTGAGCCAGTCGATGCTACACCAATGATAACAGCAAGCACCACCATCCGTCTTTAGGTCACAGCCTGTGGCTGTGGACAGTGTTGTGGTCATTAGCTCCCAACACCCAGGACTACGTACCCTTTTATGGTCCTCCAGTTGCCTCAGGGGTGGACTCAGTTCAAGCTCCTGCTAAGCAGGCAGAAATTCCATTTAAGTACGTACAACACCAGGGAGACACTCCCATCTTCAGGATCAGCCACAAATAAAATACACGGAGCATGCGTACATAGCGAAGACTGACACAGAAGGAACACAGGCCTGTGTGTGGCTTTCCCCAGACAGATACCAATGCTCCATTACTTTGGATACCGCTTAACAACTCGCCCATCCCCGACCCTCGGGCACCGTTTAAAATGAACAGGCACATGACTAATAGCTTTGGCCAATATTATTTTTTGCACAGATTATGAAAAGGAACTTCAATGTTAGGTACATTTACATGAACCCAAAAGGGTTTATAATGCAAGACTCAACCGGGCAGGTCCTTATATGACTCACACATGCATTACTGCACAGCACATGCGTGAGGACATCAATGCATACACTTCCAAGCAGACACATACATGAGACCTCAGCTCTCCCCAGGCCACCAGCACACGGCATTCTAATCAAGGCTACTGATGCTGAAGAGCTCTGATTAGAATATTAGAGAATGATCATTACTAAGCATCCCCACTGGAACTCAGCTATTTGATAATCTGTTTCATTTCTAAGATCTCCTTTCAGATAAACTACACTTCATTTTAGCTTTGACTCCTGTGATTCTATAACTGTTTCTGAAAGTAAATTTTGATCCTTGGAAATATGCCTCCCCAAAAAGCTTCTCTGTAACTTTAGATGTCTTAATTAATTCTAGTCCCTCATTTAGCAAGCTGAGTTAGCGACAGGAAGAACAGAAACAGTGTACTGTGAAACTACAACTTTATCAGCAGCTTCACCAAAACTATACATGAATATCCAGAACTTCAAATTCACTTCACCTCTGCGCAGAACCCAGAGTTCTATTTTGTGTAACAGCAGAAAGGCCTGGACGTTCCAGCATTTCTCAACTGAACATTTCAAGACAGAGATGAACGGTTTTGTGTGAAAACCTTTGGAGAGTCACGTGCCCTCACCTGCAGGACCCTGTGGTTTAAGCTCCAGCAACTAAGAAGTTTCCTTCTACACCAAGAGCCACCCGATTACAGCAATGATCAGGTCCCAGCCAGACAAGAGACTTCCCTCCTGCACCTACCAGCGGGACAGACACTTCCCCAGAACAACTCACGCACTCAACCAGGAACACTGACAAGCACCCATATTTGCTGGCGCTGCAAATACAGGTGAGCAGCACCCACCTCGGTGGAGTTCTCAGAATCCGGAGCTTGGGGCAGCTAGTTGGGAGCAAAACGAAGCATGTTAGTTACAGCACGTGCATCTCATGGGCCACGAAGAAGTCCAGAGACCAACACTCAAGGACGAAACATGGAGGGCAAGATCAACGATGAGGTGACAGAGGTGCCACACCCACTGAAAGGGGCTTCAGCCACTGAGGGCAGGAGACACCCTCCCTTTTGAACTGAACTGAATGTGCTCGTGTTGGGAGAGACAACGGGCCTGAGATGGGGAAACAGATTTAAATTAAGGAAAGAAAAAAGTCTACCACTGATCAAGTAGGAAGTACGCCTTAAAAAAAAAAAACAAAAACGATGTCAAAGGAAGAACTACTACACGTCTATGTTTTGTTCGTCCACAGAGAGGAAAAGTGATACAGCGTATCCCCATGGAGGCTCACGGAGGGGAGAAGTGTGTGGGTAATGGCAACAGGGACCTCAGGTGCAGCCCCCTCCCCGGAGGCCCGAAGCCCTTGCAAAGTCTGTACCACCACTCGCCATGGGTGGGTGTACCACCACTCGCCAAGCTTCTTCCATGGGCAGGTGCGTCCTCCTGGGTCTCTCCTTTCCCCACATCCCGGCCCTGAATCAGAGGGTAAGACCCGAGGCTCTAGCTCAGGGACTGAAAAAGCCTCTCTCCTCCAGCAGCTCTGGGAGGAGATAGGAAGGCTCCTGGCTGCAGGTTTACTTGGCTGGCCACTCGCCCCTCCACGTACTTCCCTCAGGGCTCCAGGGCCTGGGGTCCCCGGCGCCGCCCCACCATACCATGTAGACACCCCACTCCTCTGACTCCCCCTCAATTTCATTACACCCAACCCATATCTGAGAGACAAGATGATGGCCCCGAGGAAAATGAAAGGCAATTGCGAGGGTGCACGTGGCGGCTAAAAAGTCCACAGTTCCACGTGGCGGCAGCGCCACAAATCTGTCCACCAAAGGGCACATGCTTGGAGGAAGGACTGACATCAGATGTAACCGCCAGACCGCACCCTGGGCTGCCCCGGACCAAAGTCACGCAGCGGGCACGGCTGGCTGGTTCAAGGTGCGGTCTGGGGCCATGGAACGAAGCCAAGGCTCACGCTGCAACTAAGTGACCTTGGCCTCCTTCGGCGGGGCTCCAGCGACACAGCACACCTCTCGGGAGGCCAAAGCGTGACTGTCAGGTGTGAGCCAGCGCAGGTGCTGCAAGCACGAGGTGGGGAGGCTGGAAGCTGTGAAATCTGGCAGGGTCTCAACCCAGCTCAACGCTTGATACCCCTTTTCATGGTTTGATCCCCAAGATAGAAAAAAATGCTCTTCATATAAGACTGTTATTATGTGACCTAATGATTTCTTTTTTTTTTTTTTCTATTTGCTAACAGGTAAAATGAGGTAAAGATACAGGGGCTCTCTTTAAGCACAAAGATTAAACTAATTTAAGAAGGACAAGGAGCCATAGGTGGGGTGTTGCTCACTCGATTCCGGACAGAAGAGCTTTCAGACCTGAGTGCAGCTCCACTAGCCTCAGGGAGAAAATTTCCCTCCGATGTGCTTCGCTTCCTGTTGGGGTCGGGAAGCACAGAGTGGTAGCAAGGACTTGAGTGTGGCAAGGAAAATAAAACCAGAGCTCAGGTGTATGTGTCTTCCAGATAATATAAATAATATCACGATCCAAGAACGCACTTTAACTATCCTTACATCCTGTATGCTTTAGGCTAAAGAATTAAAACTGTGCAAACACTTGTGCCATCTACTCTTAGTGCAAAAAGGACACATAAGAAAAAGTAGAATTAAAGCAACTTCCCATGCATTTTAGAGCAGTCAGAGATACAGATGGGAAAAAGTACTATCTTTTACAATTTGCTTTGGCCACATTTCACCAACATAGCCTTTATACTGATTCTGTATGATCAGAACCAAAGAATTATAGGCAGGCATTGACTGTAGGAACCTACAGAGCTATCCTCTTACTCCCTTGCCCATCAAAATAAAAGTTAAAGAAAAAGAAGATGGAATGGAAGGAAGTAGCGTGTCTTTTTAAAATTCTCTTGTCTGAGATCTCTTTGTCCAAAGCAGCATCTTGAATTCTTTCGGAACGTTCATGGGTAGTATATAGCTATTTCTTACACACTCAGAGATCAGTCGTTTCTGATATGTTTTATGATTGTACTGACACTCTATTGCCTCCCTCAACTGCTGTCATGTTAGTTTTCGTTTAATTTTTAAAACAAAAATTACAGTTAATGACCTTTTCCCCTAGAACATTACAGAAAGACTTTTGAGACAACAGAAAATTTTTTGCTGCTTCAGGAATCACTATTTAAACAGAAGGACAATTTTTTAACGCTATCCATTCAGGAAACAGAATGGAAAAACTGACAGCAGTGGAAAGGTATCATGCGACCGTGGCTCATGCAGGCACTGGTGCTCTGTGTGACCCTCGGCCAGTCACTGAACCTCTCTGGGCTTCCACTTCCTGACCTGTAGTTCAAGGAGACTGGAGCTTATTATTTAGGATTCCTTTCCAGCTAAAACATTAAGTAATGCTTGGTATATTTTCAGTAAACTTCATTTCATAATATCTAACAGGCAAGTTCTCTAAATAATACAACACAATAGGACATAAAATGATTTCAGGCATGGAAAAGGCCAAACCAAGCCTGGCATATAATTTGGTAAAATAACCAATGGCCTTTACCAGTGCTTCTTCCTATGAGGATTTCACCTGTATTTCCGGGAGGATAGGCTCTTTTATGGCAGTAAGCCACACTTTTGAAAAAGATAAGCATATTAATAAGCTATATATGTTCAAATCAGATAACAGCTACATAAATACAATATATATTATCCAAAGCAAAAGATAATTTTGGTAAATGAATGAACTGATTTTCTCAACATATTTTTATTATCAAAGTAACTTTTTTTTTTTTTTTTTTTTACATGAAAAGTCATTCTCAGTGACCACATAGTAAGGGAGACTATTCTGAGAAAATGAGTATTTCTGCATTTCCCAGGTCTTGTCTTCCACCACCTCATCCCAGGATCGGCCACTATAATCAGATGCTGACACCTCCAGTCAAGGTGAAGTCTCCCCAAATGAACAGGTGACTGGCAGTGATCCTATGCTGCCTGGTTTTGAACTTGGAAACCAACTATTGCCCTCTGTTGCCTCTGCATATTTCTTCTTGGATCTTATGTCTTCTCAGTGCTTTTAGACAAGGCCAGCAAAATCAAACTTCACAGGAAAAAGATTTCAAATGACTGGCTTTGAAACAGAAATTCAAAATGAACCTCAAGTCACAGAATCCCAAGTGTCCTTCCCAGATGAGGCCACGAATCAGGTCATCGTAACTACGGCACTTGAGTAGTAACTAGATTCGTGCAGATAAGATGCTAAAACACTCGCTTTCTATACATCATGTACCTAACATTTTATCCGGGGATGGATTTCTACTACAAATGAAGGAGATTATACTTTGCCATTCTTAAAAGAAACCCACAGACTTCTGAGGGTTCCTATTTGTGGTGTGTGTACAATGGCACATCCTCACATACATACATACTGTATATACATACATATATATACATCCGTTTCATGTGTGCCTATTACAGGCCAACACAGAGCACAGCCACTTAAAACACCCTGTTTCCTGCTGCCATCAACATGAATCCTTCTCCCCTGGGCTTCTAGAATTTTCCTTTGAAATAAGATGTCTCCTTCCATGGACCACCCCTAGCAGAGGTTGAATACAGTTCAAGAAATGAGACTGTACTATAGATCTAATTATCAGCACAGCAAAGAGCATTTACCATCTCCAATCCCCTGAATCAGCCTTCAGTTTCTTTCACCCACTCCATCTCAGAGGAGGGAAAAAATAAACAAACAGCGAATGGCCTTGCAAATATGTTTGCTGGGTCCTGGCCTTCATGAGCCTTTGAAAACCCACATTAAGAGAACAGAATGCTTGAAAGAAAATTGAGCTAAAATAGAAGTTACCTAACATTTCAGCAAGGGCAATTTTAAATCTTCACATTTGCTAACACAATGCCGTTTACTAATGGCATTTGTTTCTAGAAACAAAGTAAGAAAGAAACATTATCTAGTTCCAACGATGACGTTTCACCTGGGTCTTATAGAACAAGTTCACCGGAACCCAAAAGTAAAATTCATTTTTAAAAACCACATTCTGACTTGACTGAATTATACAACTTCCATCATTATGGAATCATCTCAGCATTTAAAAAAAAAAGAAAAAAAGAGAAAGAAAAAAAACTTCCCCAGATTCTGCAATAGCTTCTGTATGCTCCGACTTGAGCTCACTTGCTCTATGGCTGCCAGTGTCTAACAGTAAACAGCCCCGCTGCATTTATTGGCAATTACTGCTGAAGGTCACACATCAGCAGTGAGCCTAAATTCCAGGAAAAAAAGAAGCTCTTATGTAACTGCCGCCTGAATGTTGGCAGGTGCCCAACCCAGCAGTTCACAGCAATGTAAAAAAGTAGGACACCTCCACCCTGGGTTGGATGTCATGAGAACGCCCCCTGAAGGTGAAATTGAATAATTCTTGGGTTTGTCTTCTCTGTTTTCTCCCCCCTGAATTTTACTGGCAGTGGCCTCCTTTGCTTGCAGAAGCAGCTCTCGGTGGCAGAAGCTGAGAGAACTCAATATATAGGCAGATACAGGCAGGCTGCCGCCACCCTAACAAGTGGGAACACCAATCCCACTTGCTTTTTTGTTGCAGTGCAAGGAGCTGAAGTTGCCAGCTGCCGCTAGTGGCTCTGGAGAGGTCAGGGTTCCAAGCGAGAGTGATTAAATGGGGATCATATCTCCAATAGGAAGAAATGCAGCATGTCCACTGAGCTACAGCACACACTTTCTAAACACGCCCTGCTTTCCAAAGACGCACACGTGAAAATGAGGTAGGTTACTGTTCTGCCCACCGCCTCGGCCTGAAGTTTGAGTGCTGCATCAAAATCATCCCTTTGTTTAGTCCAGAAATTTACAGTTTAGGAAAGTGACAAACACGCTCACCTGCCAGGGGTCCTCACGGTGTGACCTGACCTCCTAAGCTGCTACCTGACCTCCCTGCTCAGGTACAAGTCCCTAAGTTACACGGTCTCATGACCCCAAGTACTTCACCTTCCTATATTTCTCATGGTTGATGGCTGTCATTTAACATAAATTTGGATTACTGTCTGTCACCTCCACAGAACCGTGAACTCCAGAAGGGCAGACACTGCGCCTATTTGGACCCAACTCCCCTAGTCAACGTGCCTGGGATGGAACAGGCACTCAGGTATTAGTCATATGAACAAATGTCTCAAGCAGCAATCAGTGTCTGTTTAAAGCCAAGAATGGGTAGATGAGGGAACTTTCTGGGCCGACAGAAACAGTCCCCATCTTGATTTGTGTGTGTCTATAGGTAACAATTCGTCAAGATACAAACTGAAGAATAAGCTGAATGGACACTAATGGAAGCAGCTCCCCACCCTTCTCCCCTCATCTGTCCTCCCCCTGCGCCCTAAGGAAAAGGTAAAATCAGGGGGTAAGGATGGAGACCCTGCCTATTTGCAAAAACTGATAATAATAATAATAATAAAGAAAAGAAAGAAAACCCTCCTTTTCCTGGTTTCAAATGAAATTTTACTCCAGAAGACAGCTGGGAAGGCTCCCACCATGCACTTTTCTTGCAGGGACTCTGATTCTGTCCTCACTTCACCCTCTTTTCTCAGAGCACAGACAGAGACTCGGACGATGCTGTGCTTTTTTTCCAAGCCGTTCACTGCACATCTCCTCTCTCACGATGCTCAACAGGCCTTTATCACTGAAGAGTGGTGGTCCTTCCCCAACCTAGGGACCATGGCTCTCCAGATATGCCGTACCCTGCTCAGGGGCTATTCCCCAGCACGTTTCAAGGTTGAAGTGCTGGTTTGCAATTTAGGTGGGAGGCCTTGCCCGTACCACAGGCCAGCGTGAACTCTCATTAAGTTTCTTAATGGAGTTTCTGCAGAACTCCAGCTGTGGGCTGCTGGTTTTCACCCGCACACGTGGACAAAAGGCTTGGTGGGAGAGAAACCTCAGGAGCTGCGGCTGTTTCCAGAACAGCCATGGATAATAAAGGCCAATCAGGCATCTCTGCTTAGAGGGCCAGAGCCGACAGCCCGAGGGCCTGTGTTGGTGCTCCAGGGCTCTGAGGGCTGCCAGGGATAACAACGGAGAGGGGATCCACAGTTGCTTCCTCAGGGAATTTTCAAAGAATCCAAGTGGCTGCCAGAACATTCTTCTTTTATAAACAGACAGTATTCTATTTCCTAGTGTATAATTATAAACACACCTGCTCCAACTGTGGAATCTTTCCATAAGCGAGCAATAAACTCCCAGCCAGGAGACCCAAGTTCTATCTTGAGCAAGCAAACACATCAAATGATTACTATGGTGCAAAACAGTATATTAATAACACTGCAGACTCCGATTAGGGAAGGTTTTCCTTTCCTGGCTTAATTTGTCTTTAAGCAAATAGAAACTCAACCTCAATATTTCAGAGGAAAAATTCAAATGAGAGAGGCATTTACAACGCTAGGGAGAAACAAGAGTGTCGAAGGGTGCCAACATGAAAATTCAGCATGAGACGTTTTGCTGGCATACAAATAACCCGGAAGACAGAAGACCAAACAGGAAGTAGCAAAAATCACCGTAGTTAAAGTACTTAAACCCTTGTACAACCTTTTGTTTTTCTCACCCTCTATTCATCCCAGAGAAGCACAGCCTCCTCACCTGTTCATGCTGACCGATTTAAGGAAAAGTCTGCACTTACAGAATCTACCATGGCTGAACAGTAAGCGCTCCAGGCCAGCATATGAGCCAGCAGTACTAGTTCTGCTTTAGCCGCTATCTAGCTGTGTGAGCTAAGACCACTCACTTAACCTCTCTGAGCTCCATTCCTGAGGGGACTGGACCAAATTCATAACCACTCGTGTCGCTTTCAGTTTTAAGTCTGTGATTCAAACTCTCCTTAGGTACATCTGAACCATCTCTTAGTATTTCTGAAATTATGGTGGTAGATATTAGAGCAGGCCTCATATTCTATTTGGTAGCTCTATCCCACCAAAATAAGGTATTAATCGTTCTACCAAAAGAATGAACAGATACCTAAAGAAGCAGACCAGAAAATTAATTTTTAAAAGTCAGGTAAAATTTTTTTCCAGTCTGCTTCAATTTACTAAGCAATTAAACTCCCTCAATTATACACATTAATTCCCCTCATTAATCCTTTCTATTATCATTTACCAAACATGTATCACATCCTACAGATATGGCAAGAAATGTTGAAAAATACTCATAGGAGAGAAAATATTTAAGACACCCTCAAATCCCAAACAGAATGGCCACTCATCAGTCTCCAGGGTCATTCTGGGTAAATGAAACTAATTTGATACATAAGTATAGAAACCATCAGATGACATTTCAATTTCTTGATCTCTAGTTGGTTTTCCTAGAAGAGAAGCCAGGGATATTGTACATTCCTAATCCCACCACAAGCCAGCAGCTGGAAAGTCTCAACTAGGGCTGTGGAATTTGCACTGCACTTTGACAAAATTTTATATGACCCCTCACACTTAACACTTCCAACATGTAGGCCAAGAGAGCAGTGGTTTGGTTTTTCTTTGACTACTTCCAAACTATACCAATGTAGTTATTGCTTTTTGCATGGGTGCTTCACATATGGACAGAAAAGCTCCTCATGGTAATATCAACACTCAGTTTCAGAGATATGTTAATAGCCAGTGTCAACCACAAATTCAGTTGAGATTCTAGACAGTGAAGGATTGAAATCTTATCACAGCTTAGAAAATCTTTATCTAGACTCAGATGGGATCTCCAAAGACAAATGGCAAACAAACTCATGGGAAATGCTAACACAAACACAAAGGACTCGACTCACTCCCAGAGGCAACACTACACAAAGTCAGATACTAGACGCTGCAGAGACTAGGGGACAGATCACAGAGTTCACTGGAAGAGGGTCATGGAAACATCACCATGGGACACTTAAAAAAAAAAATGAAATTAGGACCTCTGCATTATCCAATTCATCAATGGAAATCAGCTGGAAAAGAAAAAAAGGGGGGGGGGGGGGAGAAAAAGAAGGAAGTGTTAGAAAAGGAAATACAAGCGAGCTAAGTGTTAGAAACTTTGTCACTGTAATCTTATCACTGACTCAGGTTGAAGCATCTTTAGAACGTGACCATCTTAAGAGGTGCAGGCATTCAGGACACCACCGCACCTCACCCTGACATCTGCTCTGCAATGTTCTGCTCCGGAACAGAAAGGGCAGGGTGCTGCCACCCTTTGCTCACATGCCAGGTATCAAACCTCGCAGGTCACTTAACCAAGAGCCCAGGACAGCACCTTTGCACTCTCTTGTAGAGAGAACCCTTGAACTGAGCTGTGGGCAAGGGCAAGTTCCCCGATCAAGAACCATGTCCTTTCAGAAGAGGATGGCAAGGAGTAGAGCCAAAGGCTAAACTCTGAGCAACTCAGCTTAGGACAAAATTCTTTCTTTGGACTCATCTTCCCATTCAGTGGGGGAGGGGGGAGTCTTCGGTCCAAACTATCACTGGGCTAAATCAGATCCAACTTCAATTTAAGTAGTAAGACCAACATATCCCAAGCCCAGAAGCTCCGAATCCTGATACTGTTGATGATTAAAGAGAACAGATTTCCCCCAAGGTGATTAGCGCCTACCCAAGTGATAGTAGTAACAAGTAAATGATTTATTAGCATCAAGTTCAAGAAAAAGAAAAAAAAGTATTAATCACAATTATGCTTGTTTAATGATAGATGCGTGATCCTCAAAATGTACTAAATATTATGTTTCATTAATATTTAGTACATTTTGCAAATTTAAACTCCTATTAGAAACACTGGTAGCTGGAAATGTTAATAGTTTATTCACCTAGAGAAAAGGAGCAGTGGTAATTAACAGGGGACTGACAGTTCGTATGAAATGAAAACCCTGACATTACTTAAGGTCAAAAACTCTCTAGTAGTATAACAGCTACTGTTATTCAGAAGAAAAAAATGGACTTTAAATAAATTGAGATACACTTTCACATTAATTGTCGGCCTCTGAATTTCTTTCCAAATCCCTGTGACTAAAAAGTAGCTTAATAAAAATCCTACAGTAGATAACAGAGTAGCCAATATATAAAATAATTATGCTTTCTTTTCAAGCAGGCTCTAAGAGCTTAAAGATGTTCTACGAGTTATACAGAGATTCAGGTTAAATTTTAGAGATATTTAGCCATGGGAGGTTATTTTTTTTAATGGTTTAATCTGTAGATTAAAAGCAGAGTTTAGTAGGCATTGCACACACAGAATGGTTGCAAAGTCCTGATTTTAAAGTTTATTAACTATGAATACATTGGATAGAAAAACACACGAATCACACAAAAATGTATTCCATCGTTATTTTGGTGATCCTTTTAAATATCCCTTTATTTTATATTTACCACTCTTTCGTAAATACTGCTGGCCCTTTGCATTTTAGAGACACAATAGTAAAAGATGATTTCTTTAATTCCTAAATGATCATGATTAAATTTTGTGACCATCTTCTTTGTCCAGCCCTTACCTTTCCATCATATGTCATAGTTCTTGGATGGGCACATCTTAGGCAATGGACCAAGACAAGTGGACTGACCACTGGCTTCTCACGGATCTGACTCCTAGGGCCTGACACAAACCACAGGTGATGCCAGAGCCCAGTGGACCAGATCCATGACCATGAAGACTCAGGGGAGGGCAGGGAGAAGAACAGCCCTGGACGTCCCAGGAGGGTGTTAGTCATGGGCCAAGTTCCACTTAAGAAGCAACTAATAGAAAAATTGGGCCAAGAAGACAGAAATGGCATTCACACTTGCCCTTGTGTCCCAAGCACCCAGTCCAAAGCACACCTCATTTATTTTATCGACTAACGCCCACGGGTTTGCCTAAGAAAGGTTATTTCTTTGGCTCTGGGTTCCTTCCACCCTTGAAAGAGTCAGCCTGTCCCATATGTCACGCTTCTTTAGTCAAACAGGGGCAGCCAATAAACCATCAAAGGCATTTTCCAAAAGCCTCAGTGAAACTGGACAAAGTGGATACCAACAACCAAACTGGAAGAAAGAGAAATCGTTTAACAACCTCCACCCCCTTTTAAAGTGAATGGTTAAGGAGCCTTTTCCAGCAGTCAGAGCCGGGGGCCAGAAGCTTGGCACACACGTGCTGTCGGTCGGGAGCTGCTGACGAGCACGGGTTTCCAGAACGTCTTCCTTGGTTGCAGAGCATTTCCCACACTTGCTTATAGTACTTTCACTTTCAACAAGGGGGATGACAGCTCCAATCAGACTGGAAAGAAATGTCATCCTGCCTCCAAGCCTCTATCTGCTAGGGTATGACTAATTTCTTCACCAGCTGAAAAGGGATTTGAGCTACAGCCTAAGGACCTCTTCTCAACTCTGATAACTCTTTGAGAGTGACCTCCATCTACTGCCCTCTTGAAGCCCTGGCTCTGTCACTGTCCATGAGCTCTCTCACAGGCAGTGGTACAACATCTCAGGTCTGCTGTCTCCCGGGGGCCGTGACGGTGTTCTCCCTGTTGGCACTACTGGGTAGTGAAAGGGAGCAGGGAAGCACACCTCTACACGGCCCCAAAGACCCCGGTGTACTTTTCTGTCCAGCAGCAGACAATCGACCAACTCCTAGTACTCCTACTTTCCATGTTATAAAAAGAAAACTTACGAGACATAAAAGTATAATCACAATTTGCAAAATTCACTGGAGTTGAGACACAAAGTTTACCTGAAGTACCTTGGGTATAGAAAGAAACAGCTATTCTCAAGAAGAGAAAATTGTGGTCTCCACATTTTAAAAGCAAGTTCTCTGCACCAAAGGTGCTAATATATTCACAGCTGGTTAAGGTCCCTTTGGTGGATTTTATCTTATTATGGAGAGTCAATTTCTATAACTAGAGTCATATTTTTTAAACATTTCTTAAATCTCACCTTAAGAAAAATAAACATCTTGTGGAATAAATGGTTATTACTTACTTATTTGATAAGTGTATTCTCTATTACTGCCCACCCCCCGCCTTTTTTTAGTGCAAGACCTACCTAGTTGTCTACACAGGTGTTGTACGGACTGGTCCTCTCATTACGTCCCACTTGTACCAGTGTTCTTTGCTTTTATATTTATAAACTCTTTTCTGGCAGGTTTCCTACACAAAATTCCTCCTGAGTTATAAACACTTATTTTCTAATTAAGCAACATTTATTCAAGTTTTAATTTATACATTGTACAAATTTAGAGTGACGTTTAAAAGCCTTGGGTTTGGGGGCAGTGGAGAAATGTATACTGCAAAAAGGACTGCATACCTTTCTGTTTTATTTTTTCTTATCCAAAGACCCTCACACATTAAATTGCTCTAATATTAATGACAGATATAGCTTAGGTTAGAAAGCAAGATTCCGACAGACTTTTACACTTGCAAAAATCTGGTTGTCACCTTCCCTTTTGATAAGGAAGACTGTGATTTAATTACCAAGGCTTCTTCACAGAGATGAATGAGTTACTGTGTATTTGATAAGTCAGTGATATCAGCACATTTACATGCTAGGAAGATGCTGATAGAAGTGGCTTGAAGACAATGAACATTATTACCTTCAAATGAAGACTGGTGAGGTTTAAACTCAGGCCCATGCTTTTTTGCTGGGGGCAGAAAGGAAGAGCAATGAGGCTCTTTTTACCCCACTTGGACCAAAATCAGGGGTGTGAGGGCTGTTCTCTGTACATCACTGCTCACTGCATGTGCTAAGAAGTCTCATGTCCCAGGGATGGTCCATTTCCCAATCTCAATTAGAAAAGGTGACAGGTTTGTCTGTCTTCATTCCAGTTAGAACTGGAGGCAGTTTCTTCATACACTGGAAGGATTGTGTAACATCTCACCAGAAAGAAGCAAGTAAACCCACAGGTATGCTTAGCTGGAACCCAAAATTCAGGAACACACACCTTGATACACAAGAGGCATTTGCATTCTCATTGGGAATTTAAACATATGGAAAACCTTGCTGTTACTGTTTTTCTGAATATAGACTGTATGGCAAGCAGCCTGTAAGAGACAACTAAGTATATATGACTTTAAGGAGACAGTCATATGATTTAGCTACCTTCACGGCAGGATAAATAGTTTAAAAAATCTAAAAGTTAACCCCCTCAGTCAATATGCCTGAACTAAGGTGGATTTCTAACCGCTCCCACTCCACTTCAATTTAATAGCAAAAGCTAGTTTTAACATGAAAATAAAATGCAGTACCTTTTCTCCATAGCCTCTATCTTTGGTCATCATTTCTCTGAGGGTCTGTAGGACCTTAATGCAGAGTTTCTCCTCATTCTCCTCTAGCAGCTGTTTAGTGTGCTTTATTAACCTGAATGGAGGGGAAAACCACAGATTACATCCCTGAAACGATCTTTAAATTAAAAAAAAAACAAAAAACACTTGACAATCAACTTATTGGAACTAGTCAGTTAATGAACAAATATTTACCAAGGGCTCCCAGGTTAAACAGGCTTCCGGGCCGTCCCTGCACTAAGAACAGCCCGTTGGTGTCTCAATAGCGACACCTGCTGGTCGGTAACAGCAAACAGGCTCCCTGGCCACGGGTCTGCCACACATAGTGGAGAGATGATAGGGAATGGAGAACAGAGGCAGGGGCTTCCTCAAACCAGCTCGTTTAGGAAGTGCAGCTATTTATCCACTGAGGATTGTCAGTAATGCGGCTACAATATGCCAGCGGTGTAAAAAAACCTCAGGAGTATGACGGTTGGGGCAAACACACTGTTCTCTTGATCCAGTCTTACTCTTTGAGGGGCCCAGAAAAATAAGAAACTCAGAGGCAGAGCCCATGCTCAAGCTAAACAACCAACCAAACTTAGGGTGAAAATCAGATGGAGATTTCTGGTGACGGAACCGATCGTTTCTTCTAGATTTTGCCCCAAGGCACAAACTAACAAACTACAAAGCTGTTAGGAACAGATTGTGAGGCCCTGGTAGGTGTGAGTTTTTTGAGGGCACAAAGGCCATGGCTTTTTGAGTCTGTATGGCAGCTCATGGTGGGCACCCTATCCACACGTGTTGAATGGAAAATGAACACACGGGCATGCCGTTCAAAGGAGAAATTTTCACCAAAACAAGTGTCAGTAAGTAGGACTGAACCTACACACTTACTTTGGGAAGGTCAGAACAGATTCCTAGCACGGGACCTTGTATTCATCAAAGTCAAAAACCAGGCCAGCCCCCCCTTCTTCAGGAACCAGTGCTGTGTCTGGTCAGTGGGATTCTGCCCGTGGGCACCGCAGAGAAAGGGGTTGCTTACTTGCAAATGAAGCCACCACTTTCACACTTTCTTCTGGCATCTGTGTTCTCCGGGAAAAGCAGCTCAGGCCTGTGGAGGACGTCCACCAGCACAGATAACTCGGCCTGCACCAGGGGCCTGAGACGGTCCTCCAGGGCAGAGACGATGTCCTGGAATGGAAGCACAGCCTTGGTGAGCAGCTTGGGCTGCAGCTGACTGCAGGAGGGTGAGAACATTCATTTCTGACCTAAAGCATGACCACAGACGAGACTGGGTTAGACTAACCTTAGCACCGTCTGGTATTTGCCTCAAATTATTAGACATTGCCCAACGGTTACCTGAAGCATTAGGCCCTGACACAGAAAACAAAGTGATAACAAGTCATCATTCCCACCCACCCTGTGAGATGGTCCTTAAGCTACTTAAGGGATCATTCCACGTACTTTAAAATATGATGCAAAAAGTACATTCGACAACATGGAAAGGTGTCTACAATACGAGTGTAAAAAATGGTCAAACAACAGTATGGACGATATGATCCGCTTTTTATAAACAACGTTAATATCTAAAGGATATGCAGCAAACATTATTAAAACATCATTAGTGGTCTTCCCTGGGTGGCGGAACTATGGGTGATTGTAGTTTTCTTCTATATATCGGTTCTTGTCAGTATTGTCAAATTATTTCCAATGAGCATGAATTATTCACATAATAAAAAGTCATATAAAAATGAGAACACAAATGAATGAACATGCTGTATCAACATGCTAAATACATGTACCCTGATAGCATGATGGTCTTCAAATGCAAAACACATAGCTGTAGGAAAGGAAAACAGAGAGAAGTTGAAAGAGCAGCAAAACCAACACAACAAACACCATATAAAGGCAAATGGCAGAAAACAGATGAGAAATTATCTTCAAAAGATGCTAAAGTCCGCTGTCTGGCTTGCTAACTCAGAACCAAGGTATCGGCATGCTGGCTAAGAAGAGCAGAACACAGCGTACTGGATAAGATAAGAAGGATCCGTTAACCAAGGAGATTTGCATGGAAAGGGCCACTTTAATTGCATTCATCTCAATTGGGGACCCAAATTTCATAGGCCGAAAATTCATAAAGAATTGGGTGATCTTTTATACAGAAACTAAAACTTGTCAATACAATTTTACTTAATCTTAGATTTAACAAAATCTGTAATCACTCAATAATATTTAGGATGCATTAAAGAATGCATGAATGAATCAAACTATTTCTTGCAGGGGCGGGCGGGGGGACAATTTTCCCAAAAAGTCTGTACGAGTACATTGCCACATCCCGTAATTCAGAGTGACTTCCACACCGCTGTCACAAAGAGGGTCGCTCTGGCAAAATTCTCTGAGGGTTTTGTCAGTTTCCCTAACAGTTTCCTCTTAGAAAGCACCCAATCTCCCCTTCTTCAGTAGTTACTGGTCCTAACTCTGGCAAAATGTTACTTGCCTCCAGCATTTGCTTGAGATTGAAGGAGTTCTTCGGCATCATGTTCATGAAATCTTGCATCTTTTGCCAGGTTTGAACTTCACATTGCAATTGATTTGCATTGTATTGTCAAATGTATAACATTCGGCAATCAGGGAAAGACCAACAGACAGAGATGGAGAAGCAATGGGCAGAGGGAGATGCTAGTGTTAAGTGAGGGGGGATGTCTGAATGGGGGTTAATTATATAAGCGCGTCGTTTGCAACTTAATGTTCTCACATTATGACAACTTTTGCTCTTCTGGGCAATCTCGTAACTCCAGGGACTCAGACAGACAATAACTCATTAGATAACGAGGACCCCTTTAGCCACAGGCCAAGTCTTTAAAACAAGCACTACCTAAACTTATGTATTTTATTCTATTCCCTAAGAGTATGCATAATCAATCTAAGAAGAGCCCTGGTATGTTTCTGCAGCCAGAGATAATTTATTTAGTTTGAGCAGGAGAAAATACGGTGTGTTCATACAGTTATGAGGCTACAATACAATAACCTTCCTCTTTCTAAAATATAGTGGGGTCAGGAAGCACTCCATGAGGAACCAAATTACCTTTGTTTAAGAAGCGGTTCTGTCACAACAAGGCTGAAATTCTTCCCTTGACCTGCGAAGCTCTGCCCACCTCCCCAGCTCCATGGGTTCTGGCCACACTAACCTTGCTTTGGCCTTTGCACCATATTCTCTCCTGTAGAATGGTCTTTACACATGCTCTTTCCTTCCCTTCCACTCCATTCTTTAAGTAAGTCCTACGGTTTCCTGATCTTGGTTCCAATGCTACTTCCTCAGCAATGCCTTCCTTGACCACCAGCCCCAATTCCAGGCAAGATTAACTTCCTCATCAGTGCCTTTCGTAGCACTACTCATTCCTCTGCAGTGTTTGTCCCTCCTGCCATTTTACTTTTATCTGTGTGATTAGTTGATTAATGTTTGTCTCCCTTCCAACACTTGAGAGTCTATGAGGGTTAAGGTTACTTCTGGTTTTGGTCATTGTATCCCCCGTGCCTAGGGTGGGGTTGATGAATGAATCAGTGAACTCGTTCGTCTTTAGGTAACTGATGTAACCCTCAGAGATTCATTTACTTCACCAAATGATAATAATTATTACAGTCATAACAATAATAATAGTAATAATAAGAGCAGCTCACTGATCAAGTGCTCACTACATGCCAGGCTCTGTTCTATGTGCTTTATGTGTATTGTATTTTCCAAAGATGGCCATCGCAGTATAAACTATCTTGCACGCTCTTCTTACAATGAGTCACTGACATCCCTCCCATCAAATGGTGGTCCATGTCCTCTCCCCTTGAACCTAAATGGACACATGTCACTGCCTTGACCAAGAGAATATGACAGAAGGGGTGCTATGTGATTTCTGAAGCCAGGTCATTAAGGCAAAACAGCTTTTACTTATCTCTCTCAAGAGAGACTTATTTTGGGACCCAGCTGCCATGTTGTGAGGAAGCCCAGACCACATGGGGAGACAATGTGTAGATATTTTAGGTGACAGCTGAGGTCCCAGCTGACAATCAGTATCAACTGCCAAACATGTGAGAGAGATTTCAAGATGAGTCCAAACACAACCACCATCTGACTGCAACTGCATGAATGGACTTGAGCAAGAAACACCTCACTGAGCCCAGTAACCTCCAACAGTAAAAGAGAATAAAACAATCGCTGTTGTCCTTTGTTAGGCAGGCAAAGATAACCGGAACATCTTGACTCTCTTAATCTTCATATCAACCCCATGACGTAGGTGTTACTATTATACTATTCTACAAGTTAGGAAACTGGAGAAGGTAAGTAACTTTCCCAAGGTTATGCACTTCTAAGCAGCAGAGCCACGATTTGAACCCAGGCACTGGCCTGAGATCACGCTCTTCACGACCGCACCATTGCACCGAGCTCATCTGAAGGATCTGTGATTCTCCAACTGTGGTCCATGTACCACCTGTGAGAAAATCACCTGGGGTGCTTGTTCAAAGGAAGATGTTAATATTAAGATGTATGTTTAAGTGTTTAACATCATCTAATTCTCACTACTCTCCCTTTTAACAAAGGGAGAGCACATCTCTTCATAGGTACTAAGAAAAAAAAAAAGAGTATACTCTAGCTAGAATTTAATAACACTTTTATTTTCATTTGGCTCATTTTGATATAAAACTCCTCTCTCAAGTCATGATTACACTTGTTTACCTACTGATTCAAGAGGCTAAAATCCCAAGGTGACGAACAAAAAGGAGCTGTTATGCCCTGATTCCAAGCATCCTCTCCTAACACTGATGTACCCCTTCCTAGTAAGAGAGGAGGGACTTCTTCATAAGGAGATCTGTAAATCAATGAATAACCTCTAAAGACCATGACTTTGTCAGGAGCTTTTCTGGTCCCAAGTAGCTCTGCACTCCTAGCCCCACAAACATTATTGCATGTGACTGTCCACTCACCATACTGACATCCCGCTGTGGCCAACCCTGGATTTTCTCTGGCTCAAGGAGGCACTTCTGTGTGGGGAACTGTCTTAGGCCAGGTGAAGGATCGCTTCTGTCAGCACCAGGCATTACCTGCAAGCGCTCGATGATATTCCGGTAGTCTCTGGAAGCTGCCAGGACAGAGTCTCTGCGAGCTGCATTGCGGGCCGTCAGCCGCCAGTTCATGGCAGTTTTCTGCACGATGTTGTGGGACTTGAGGAAGAGGTTGTTGACCTGGCTGTCCAGGTCCACGGGGATGGCAATGGCCCGGCTCTTGGCTGTACAGGAGAAAGGGGACTCGTGAGCCTACAACTTTGATGGGAGACACCCTAGAGACAGACAACTCCCCCCCCACCATCCAGCAGGCAGATGTTTCCACGCCTGTAACATGAGTGCAGATACGGAGTAGCTCAACTGAACTTCATAACCTGTTAGGTCGGGTTTTCCAATGTGAATTCTGAGGGGCAGCAGCTCTGAGGGAATTTATAATGCTCCAAGGTCATACAGTTTAGGTAACTCAAAGTCAAAGTTCAAGGGGCTTCCTCAATGAATAGCTTCTTAGGGTCTCAGATGTGTTCATACATTTTAAGAATTATCAAGACAGGGAACTCATTTGGCCAGTAAACTGTTTTTCTAAAAATTCTCCAGTTTGGTATTCTTTCAACAATCTACAAAATGCTGTTTTAAGCCAAACATAGTACAAAAGATAATATTTACAATGACATAAGCTATTCTTTCCATATGGGCTCTTGTATTTTTTTTTTAAATTTCCTTCAAAAAAGGACAATTCCACTCCCATCATGAGAAAAACATTAGTCAAATCCACAATGGGGTATACTCCAATAAAGATGTTAAAAAAAAAAAAAAAAGTAACCAGATGAGCAAAAAAAAAAAGAAAAACCCCACAATGGGGGACATTCTACAGACACCTGACTAGGACATCTCAAGATTGTCAAGGTCACAGAAAATAAGGAAGGTCTGAGAAACTGTCACAGACCAGAGGATACTGGGTAGGCATGACAACTAAATGCAATGTGGTAGCCTACACTGAATCCTGGAGCAGAAAAAGGACAATAGTGGAAAAAAGTGGTGAAAACCAAATCAAGCCTGGAAGTTTAGTTCATAGCAATAGGCCAATGTCAGCTTCTTAGTTTTGACAAATGTAGCTGGTAATGTAAGATGTTGAGAACGGGGGAAACTGGGTGAGGGATATATGGGAACTCTTGTGTTATCTTGGCAACTTTCTTATAAATCTAAAATGATTGCAAAATAAAAAAATTTAAAAAAGGAAAATAACTAGACGAACAATCCTTTTTTCCATCTGCGAAATCCAACAACATGGAAAAAAATAAGACAACTATTCCCTGTCTTCAAAGCTTCATACCAGTAGAAGCAAAAAAGTGCTGGGGTTAATGGGTTGTACGGTTTTCATGCTCTGCTGTTTCACAAATACCGGCTCTCCTTGCCTTTTCTCATCACGGCCAAGACTATGAAAACATTTCCCCTCTCTGATGATTACTGGGCTAGGGAACTCAGAGATCTGCCCAAGTTTTAACCAACAACCTTAAGTTGCAGGATCATACATGGGCAGAATTTAGGGCTATCTGGGGAGCCCATCACAGAACCCTATTTGAGAGATATCACACCACGAACCTATAATCTGTAACGTACACACCTTCAAAAGCCTAATCTCTTTCTGTGAAATAGTGCCATGTAAATAATAAAAAGACACAAATACCTGCCATATGAGTGTAAAGGAAATCAGGCAGGGATGACTGAAATCGGGAAATGAGCCCTAGTAAACACAATCTATACTTGCTGGACAGCTACTCAACAGTGCTAAGAACCCCACTTGTCTTTTCTGGTGTCTGTAGAGATCTTAATAGCTACTAGAGACAGACAACCCTTCTCAATTTAGGCAGGAAGATTATCCCTTTGCATAGCATGTATGGGGAGGGGGTGGAACAGGGCAAAGTAACAGAGTCTGACAAGATCAGGGTGAAGGGAGCAGTAATGGTTGTAACTTCCTTTCAAAGCTGCCTATGAGAGGTGATACAAGGTTGGGGGGAGGGGATGGAGAAGTATTTATCATCAAGAGGCAGAAGGGAGCAGTGCACCATTTCTGAGAAAGGGCGTTCCACAGGATTGGACATGTGCTTTGCACGAAAAAAAATTTCCATGTGGTCAAATATGTTTACCGGATTAAACAAATTACTTTCTTGAACAAGGGGCTTCCCAGGGCCTTGAATAAACTTGAGCTCTGTGACTTGCCAAGAGTTGCCTAACATTTAACCGTGGAATCTTGTTTTTCAAAGACTATCTTTCTTTGGGACTTTCTGGCTCTGGACTTTGGCAGGTGCTGGCTTGGAAAGATGAAAGGGAGGTTTAAGAATCAAGACGATCTCAGTTCCAGTTCTGGCTCTGCAGCCTCCCGGGTGCGGAAGCTATAGCCACTGCTCCATCCAGGGTGGCCTTTATTCCCACTGGGCAACGCATTTTCATCATGTTAAATCCCACCTGAGTTGGTGTCTTACCTACATCAGAGAGCACCCGAATGCAGCTCTCCACCGAGGCCTTCTGGCTCGGCATGAGCCAGTTGCAGTGGTAAACCCTGAACACACCTTGCAGCAGCTGCACAAAGACGGGCTGGCGAGTCTGCGAGAAAGAGAAGCCAAGAGGAAGGCGACGTGAAGACTTTTATTTGTGAGCGATTGGTACACTGGTCAGAAACAGACACTGCCTTGAACCACGGGTTCATGGACCCTTATGCAAGAGTGGGAAGGGGTGACCAGTGATGAGCTGGATTCCAGAAGTGGCCTGGCCAAGGGAGAAAAAGTCAGAAGCATTTTAAGGCAATGCACAAACTTGATGCTAAGTCTGACCACCAGAAGGAGCAGCAGAATATCACAGCCTGAAAACAGGTGTTCTTGTCTAGTTACCGACTGGCTGTGTGAGTGTAGGCAAATCACTTCACTTCTCTGAGCTTTAACTTCGTGCAATATATAAAATACAGGGATTGAGGCCAATGAACCCCCAAAGTTGTTTCCAGATGTTACATTCCATGAGTAGAACCTATATTTTTAATCAGCATAAACAAACTGGTAAGTGAATCTCACCTAGAATGCTCCTTACTTCTTTATTTCTGGCAGTGTCTTCAATGACATGAGGAGAAGCTAGTTCTGATGGTTACTCTTCACAAGTGTTCATTTACTACAGATCAGTACTTGCACATTAACTACAGAGTAGGATTTATTCCTCTCTATGACGGTATAAATTTGTACTCATTTTAAAATAAAAGAACTCAAACTACGACTTAATCAATTTGACACTGACTTCCTGAGTGCATTTCAAAATTATAATTTTGGCCTTCATCCAAAGCTACCTGGATCAGAGTAGCTTTAGACCTGCAAGGCAAAGGTCACTGTGTATGGTAAGCTACTCCACTGGTCTTTAATTTTTAGGAGAAAGTACTTGCAGATCCCTTCCGAAAAACAGGAGGAGTTAATACAGCAAAGAAAAAAAGTACAGAAAAAACTCTAGAGAAGTTTCTTAGATAAAAGAAAAACAATTGAAAAGTGCTAGGGGAAAGGAAATTTACTGTAAGAAATTAAAACAGGATATGATATCACTTATATGTGGAATCTAAAAAAAATGATACAAATGAACTTATTTACAAAACAGAAATAGACTCACAGACATAGAAACAAACTTACAGTTACCAAAGAGGAAAGTGGGGAGGGATAAATTAGGAGTTTGGGAATAAACTATACACACTACTATATATAAAATAGATAACCAACAAGGACCTACTGTATAGCAGAGGCAACTATACTCAGTATCTTGTAATAACCTATAACGGAAAAGAATTTAAAAAAGAATACGTGTGTGTGTGTGTGTGTGTGTGTGTGTGTGTGTGTGTGTGTGTGTGTGTAGAACTGAATCACTTTGCTGTATACCTGAAACTAACACAACACTGTAAATCAACTATATTTCAATTAAAATTAAAAAAAATAAAACAGGTTAATAAAAATTCAGAACCTCCTCTATAAACACCGTTCAGATAACTTTCACTTATTAAGTACCACACACTTCACATAAGCGCTCACTGGGGCCTTGGTAAGTATCCTATGACAGAGGAGTTACCTTAATACCACAAATGAAAAACAAAAGCTCAGAAAGGTTAAAAGAAAGCATCCAAGAGAACAAAGTGATGGCCAAGCAGTGAGTCACCTTCAGGGCTCTCTGATGCCCAACATCTGTGCTCTTTCTACTAAGTTCACCTACAAACCAGAATCTCATTACTTTCTGGAGGGAGTACTTTCTGTTCTGCACCTCACAGCCCACCAAGACAGTCATCTGTGTTACTAATAGAGAACAGGCACACAGGGAGCCTGAGAAATTGGCTGAGAAGCCCTGATATGGAGCTCCGGAGCCCAATGGGTCCACTGAGAGCAGCTGTTTACTGAGAACACTTCTTCCCTGCCTGTCCCTGTGCTGAGTGCTTTATACACACCTCATCTGACCAACCCCTGACCCCGTGAAGTAAGCAGTGGTATCATCACCCACCCTACTGGCTAATGTGCGTGGAGTTGGGATGGGAACTCAATGGCCTAACTCAAAGAAAACGAATCCTTCGACTAAATGAATTCAATTGAACCAATATTTATTGAGCATCTGCTCTATTCCCATCTGGCCTCTGAATAAAACAAAAGATGAATAAATCGGCCAGAGGAGCTGATTCCTAATTATCCATTTTAATGGACAACCTGGGGGCATCAGCTCACGCGACCTCCTGGGCTAATGAACACGGCTGCCCATTGCCTTCTTCCTGAGATTCTTCCCTGCTTAGTTCTAAGGCCCTGCGTTGCTCGTGAATCCCATTCTGACTGTACGATAACCCCTTGATCTTCCTCCGCTCTCTTTTACAAACTGTCCTTAATTATCTGTGCTCTGCCCAGTTGCCTTCTAGTCAACCCCTTCATTTTCCCAGCTGAGACTTGAACTAGCCAATGTTTATATTTGGACTTTACCACTTCCCTCTCCTGAGTCTCCCTGATTCATTTAACTCACTCAACAAATGAACATGTACCAGGGGCCAGCAACAGTGCTCGAGATAGAACAGGACCTGAGACACCTCTCTGCCCTCCCCCCTGGAGCTTGCCGTCTAGCAGGACACAGTACAAACTGCCAATTATTGAGCACCTACTGTGTACCAGGCACTATGCTATATTTTCATGAACATTAACTCTAATTCTCACAATAATCTGCAGGGTTGATACTATAACCCTGGTATAGTAAAAAATGGGGTTCTGAAGTTTCAAGATCTACCCAAGTTCACAGAGCTGGGAAGGGGAGCAGTGAGGGCTGGAACCCAGCTCTGAGCTGCTATAAAAGCCTCCAAAGTTCTGCTGCTGCTGCCGGATCCCACATTTCCAGCTGCCTCACGGCACCTTAAATGCAGCACAGCCCAATCCCAGGCTACCATTTTCCTCCCTCACAAATGTGGGTTAAAAGAAAGGAAGGAAGGAAACAAAACCAGGAAGGAAGGAAGGACGAAGGTACAAATCTAGCTGGGGAGCACAACATCGGCTTTCCAACAGATAAAGTAAGACAGGTTAGGACAGCTTCAAAAATGGTATTCCTTGAAAATAAATATTCTAGAAATCCAGCTTGGACTTTGTATTTTAAATAGGCTTCGACAACCTGGGCCTTGCTAGGGACTTACGTAACATTTATGTTGAAGATTTATTTCTCTGACCACTCCTGCCTGTTCATGGGCTTAAAATTGGTTTCAGACCGAGGCAGTGGAAGGCGACAGCAGGGGGACCAAGATGAAAAACCAAAAACACAAATTCCTGTTGAATGGTTTCCATTAAATTAATTTGATTGGTTTACTCTGACGTTTGGTTTTGCAATACTGTTTCACAATCTCTAGGAGAATGGGCTTTGCCATAGCAATTGCCACTATGCAAGTCCAACTGCATAACTATGCCACTATGCAAGTCCAACCTGACTAACCAAAGCAGTTGGCTCTGTAGAACAGCACTTGGTAAGGAGCACGTTCTGGCCTCCAGCAACTCATGTGCTTGGGATCTAACAAGTTCCTGTTGCCCAATTACACAAAAACTATGTACAGATATTCTAACTTTATGATGCTTCAGAGCAGGGGTCCCCAACCCCCAGGCCACGGACTGGTACCTGTCCGTGGCCTGTTAGGAACTGGGCCACACAGCAGGTGAGCGGTGGCAAGCCAGTGAAGCTTCATCTGCCCCCCCCCCATCGCTCCCATTACCACCGGAACTATCCTCCATCCCCCCACCCCGTGGAAAAACTGTCTTCCATGAAACCAGTCCCTGGTGCCAAAAAGGTTGGGGACTGCTGCTTTAGAGATAACTAAAAGCTAGCAGTGACGCTCAATTAAATAGAAGGTTACCAACAGTCCCTAAGAAAACATATCTCACTAAAAATTCCATAATTCAAGTTTTAGAGTCAGACAGGCCTGGGTTGAAATCATGGTTTTGCCAGGTAGTAGCTGTGACCATGGCTGAGCATGGTCATTAAATCCTCTGAGCCTCACTTTGCTCAGCTGCAAAATGGGGATAATACCATCTGTACTAAGCTAAAATGAACTCCTTTACATAGGTAATGGAATATAGCAATATCTGATAAATGTATCAGTGATATTATACTGACCATGAATCACTCTTCTCTTGGAGAATTTACCTTAAGATTATCTGTCTACGCTCCAACCACCCTGGGCCACCCATCAACCCCAGGACAGCCTCCATCTATGTGCATGACAAGGAGGGTTACTCTTGCTCTTCTGACCACTGGAGACCAAGTCCCGCTTTCATTCTGCAGGCTGTACACACAGACCTGCAGCAAGACTCCCACAGCCACGGACCCAGACATCAGTTCTAAAAAGAAGAGCGACCTTTCCAAGTAAAAGAATAATAAAAACACGTCCCAGATCCAGGGATTCAAATCTTTCGAAATCTAACTACACTGACAATCAGCACGCAAGGTTGCTGCATCGCACGACTCCGGGGGCTCCACGTGAGCAGCACGTGCTGGGGCCGGTGCAACGTGGCAGCCCTGCTGTCAAGGCTAAAGGACTCCTCACTCCCGCCTGCCACGTACCCCTTCTGGTGAACTCTAGGCACACACTTCAAGCTAAAATGCAGATTTCCAGACATATTTTTCAATAGTGTTAATAACACGCTAGCATTTATTTGAAAGCTGCTTCTCTTTCTAAGATTGGAGGTAAGGAATCAACAAGGTGGGGGGGAGGGAAGAAGGCATTTTAAGGAGAAAATCAACAACCAATAGAACCATCTGGGACCGAAAATCATTCTCAGGCACTTGATTATCCAAGGGATCCTGTAAAAACCACTCTCCACAAAGAGAAAAGCATCTGTAGCAATGCTCTGCAGAGTGGCTCATCTATAGCCGCTCAGTCCCGAATCCGCACCAACTCCAGCTGCCAAATATCTATTGTGAATACCCTGCGTGTATCAATACATTTGTATTTCCTACCTGCAAAGTCGTACTCTGGTCTGAGAAGGGAGAACTGAAGAACGTAGTAACGATGCTCATGACAATTTCGGTGACATACCTCTCCAAAATTGAGTCTGCGTGTTTCCTGTCACTTGTGTTGTTACAGGCCTGGAGGACAATTGGACACTTTAGACATTATACCAAAACCTGCACACCAGTTGTAAAATTAAGACATCTGTGACTATTCCTGCTAATTACCCTTAACAAAGGAAAAGTAAAAGCCTGCAAGTCAGTACTTCTCCCCTTAAGAGACAGCAATGATAAAAAATAAATCATGGAAGAAGAGAAACAGATCAACTTGGGTATCATGGTGTGGAATCACAGAACATTAAAATTGGTGTGGGACCTACAAGGCCATCGCTTCCCAATTCCTACCAACTTGTGGCAAATCTAAAACCCAAAAGGCGGTAAGAGGCATAGTAACTACAATTGTCTACATTTTCCCTAAAAGTAAACTGTTTAAGCCATTCATCTTCTCTAGGCCATAGTTTCCTAAAGCATATAATTAAGATCCTGAATCAAATATTATCACTGAGGTCCACTGTGCATGATATTCTCCAAACCTACAACACTCTTCCATTCCATAAAAATTCTGCTGATATGCAGTTGAAATTAGTGGGCTGTGACTCAGGATAATTGTATAAGTTTTGGGGTGAAGAGAGACTTCAGATTTCACCTGGACTCTACATAATTTCGCGGCGTAGAATAAGATTAGAGATTTATCAATAGAAGAACAAGTTTAAAAAATTGATTTTATTAAATCAAGTTTTATTACCAAATTCATTAGCCCTCTAATTTGAGATATAAAATTGTATATAATAAAAAATGATGAAGTAAGGGGTAAAACGATCAAATTTTATTAGCTATCATGCTCTGAGCCCAGTGATGAGCAGTCTGTGGACACATCCAGGGAATGAAGGTGGCAACAGATTTTACAGCATTTTTGAACAATTTAAGGCAGGGGTCAGCCAAGTTAAGTGCTGCTGGCTGTTTTTATAAATAAAGTTTTATTGGAACCCAGCCATGCCCATCTGCTTACAGACTGCTATGGCTGCTCTCATGCCACCAGGGCAGAGTTGTAGTTGTGACAGAGACCGCATGGCCCACAAAGCCAAACATGATTACCATCTGGACCTTCACAGAAAACTTGTCAGAGTCCTGATTTAAAGAGGCAAAGCAGCCTTCCATTTCAAGCCTAAACCCCCAGATTTATGGGATTAAAAGACTAGGAAGAATTTGAGATAAAAATATATACATATTTAAATAATACATCAATATATATATCTGTGACACCAACACCAGGGTATTATTAAACACAGTCCTTCGTTACAAGGAAAATAAGTTCTTGCAGGCTCCTTGTCTCACACTGGGAATTGTACAGTCAGGAGAAAATACCACATTCTAGCGTTCTCCACTGCACCTTTTTTTTTTCTTATTAGCATCACAACGTTTCTGAAATTGGTATTCATCCCACAATCATTCTCTCAAGGACTGAATTACTTTCCCCCCAAGCGCCCTCCCCCCGAAGCCTACCACCACAAAACTCATATGAAATCCATAAAGCGCCCTGTGAGGTCGCAGTCCCATAGCTTTAGAACCAATATTAAGCTCAGTGCAAAACCAAACCAAGAGTACTGAAACCCACCCCAAAGGCTGGGTCAGGAAAGCAAAAGACGGAAAGTGACATGCTTTGCAGGAGGCTCGACACCAGACTGTAGGAGATATTATAAATGCTCACACTCAGGAAGGTGTCCTTCGAGGAAAGACTTATTCTCAAAGAAATGAAAAGTTTATAAATTTGATTTTAGTATGTCCCAGGTTATCATTCACAAATCAACCCATAGAGGATGAGATGAAAACCAGAAATAATCTACCTTCCCTGAAGCTTGACAAGTAAAATCTATTCTCAGCTAGGAGTAAAAGGGTCAAAAGAAACGAGACGTGTGGAGAGATGATAGCCAGGTGCCTCCCTGTGCCACAAATCAGCGAGGTGAAGTTACGTGACTGCGTCCTTACGTCTGCACAGCACAGGGTGACCCAGACCCACACGTACCCCCTCACCCTGCCTCCTTAGCTCCAGAAAGACTTACCCTGCAGATGTCCACAAGGAAATTCTCAAACAATTTCCACATGTGATTACTGGTATAAATCTCCTTCATTTCCACCTCCGTATCCACATAGCAGTGATTCAAGAAGTTAATGTACGCAATTTTAACCTGGAAGAGAGAAACAGGCTTTTCTCAAAAACCAACTTAGTACGTGCGGGATTGATTAGTTCCCTCATTTTAATAGTGACAAGGATGGACCATGATGGTCATTCCATTTTCCCCTGCACACTTTAACTTCTATGATTTTTTGATATTCAAAATTCACTATTATAAAATTCAAAAACAAAGCTTTTGGAAGAGAATATGTTCATGACCTCAAGGTAAAGAATGGAACAAAAAACACTGATCATAGAAGAGAAGATGGACACGTTTGACTACATTAAAATTAAGAATTTCTGGGACACCCATGGTGGTCCAGTGGTTAAGACTCCGTGCTTCCACTGCAGGGGGCATGGGTTCGATCCCTCATCAAGGAACTAAGAAGAAAAAAAAAAAAAATTTCTATGAAATGACACTGTTACAAGAGTTAAATGACACGATTTGGGAGAAGCTGTTTGCAATGCATATCCCCGCAGAGGATTCCTACAGATTTGTGCATATAAGATGGCCACGCCAAAGGAAAAACAGGCAAAAAATCTGATCTGCTATTTACTTAAAGGAATATCAAATCTCAAAAACAACATATGGAAAGGGATTGAATTTCATTTAGTAATCAAGAGGATAGAAATTAAAACCACTATGAGATATCATTATACATCCACCAGATTGAAGACAAATATATACTAATAAAGGGTCTGATAATAGCAAGGGTTGGCAGGGTCTGGGAGCAACAAGAGATCTAGGGGGAGGGGTGGCCACTGGAGTAACTGCTGGAAACCACTTCACATTATCAAGTCAAAGGGAAGAAATGCACCTTGTATGACCTAGCACTTCTAAGTATACCCCCTGCAGAGGTGTGTACACCAGGACACACGCACTGGTCCTAACAGCCAAAAAGCAAAAATAACCCAAATGAGCATCGACAGACGTACAGAAAATCATATTGTGGGACAATGACACAGAACAATGCTCCAAATCAAAGGAAATGAATACAGGTGCGTATGTCAGGATGGATGAATCCTAACACCACACATCGGAACAGGAAAAGGCACAAAATAGTGCATAAAGGAAGTTCAAAAGTGGTCAAAACTGAATTACACTGTTTAGGGATGTACAAAGAAAACTACGTAAGAGCCACCTCACAACTATACCTCCATGAGGGAGCCCTCTGGGGGAGGCTGGGGGCTGGAAAAGGACACAGGCGAGGAATGAGGCACATTTCCTGACCGGGGTGGTGGTTACACAGCCGCTATCTTCGTAATTATTCTTATACTGCACAATTCACGTCTATGTACTCTTCTGTACTTAGGTTGTATTTCAAACAAAATGGGTAAAAAACAAGCTATTATACCTCACTTATGCATAATAAGAGAAATGCAAATTACAACTATATCGAAATACCACAACCATCTATCAGGGATATGAGAATCCAAACGTTTGATAATATACTGTATAAACCAGACTGTGAGAAAAATTCAATTTTTTATTTCCTTCTTCTTCTTATTATCACATTATATAATAAGCTGGTTCAACATTCATGGAAGACAACTATGGTACATCTGTACAATGAAATTTTATACAACTATAAAAAAGGAATGTAGAATCTCTTTATGGACAGATATGAAAAAAAGAATGTACCTGGAATGTCACCTTTTGTGTTAAAAAAGGGGGGGGCCAGGATAATAAAGTATATATATTTATAAATGTTTATATGCAAAACTCCAAAAGGATACACAAGAACCTAATAAATAATTTTCTGAGGGCTGTGGGGAACAGGTAAAGAAGATTTTTCATAGTTTACTCCTTTATGGTCTTTGCTATTTGAATTTTTCAAAATGTATTAACTTTTCCAAACATTAATCTAAAAACAGTACATATATTTTATACTACATATGCTATATATATATATAAATGTATGTATATTTAGTTTAAAATATAAACTAAGAGTATATATTTTAAAACATACAAAGATAAAATATATACTATATGATCCATTTTTTTGTTACTAGCTAATGTATATGAATAGGGAAACAGAAAGCTGGAAGAATTTACTTCAAAAACCTAAGAGGTATTTATTATGGGCAGTGAAATGGTAGATTACTTTCATTTTCTTATTGGTTACCTGTAGTTCCTGAATATTTTATAGTCGACATTATTTTTGCAATACAAGTTTTTGTTTTAAAGAATACACTTACAGAGTTAAGTTTTACATTGGTATGAACTGTATCTCAATGCACCGTTTTTCTCATTTCTGAGAAGTTCATTCAGGTCAATGCTCTTTGCTCAACACGTGGAACCATTCGTTCCACAGAGCTGAAGCCCTCCAGCAGTTTCCCATTCTTCTTCAAGGAGACAGACGGAAAAATTTACTTCCCCCATCATTCCTCTCACCCAAAACCAATGCTCAAGAAGATGCTGTTACAGCCAATGGAAATCTCACAGCAAAATGAGCTGCAGGTGTCAAAACTGTGAGGTCCCACCTAGGTCAGCGGAAGACTCCCATCCAGCCACAGCCCCACACACCACGAGGAGAGACATGAGCAGGGCCCACCCATCCTGGGGATAGAGTCACTCACCTCGGGGATGCAGTCCTCATGGGTCACCACGCGGACAATGTCATCCAGCGGGAGCAGGGAGTTGCACTTGATCTCCGTGTAGACGTTCTTGCCCTCTGTGCACACGGCCAAGAGCTCGACCAGGTGGATGTGGTACATGAGAGGGCTGTTCTCATCCATCCGGTCCCGTTCCGACCTCATCATCTGGATCAGAGTCTGGAAAGAGGCTCTGTCGTTGTAGAATACAAGGACATCCTCTCCTGAATTAACCAGCTATAATCAAAAGAACAACACTTGTTTATAGCACAAATTTGCAGGGATGGGGGAAGCATTAAAAAAAAAATTCTATTCACAGAGAAAGAGATGTTCTGTTAGCATTTACCTTCCAAAACCAGTAGCACCTGTACTACTGAACTCACCTATAGATTTCATTCATTTATATTACTAAACAACTACAAATCTTCAGCAGCATCATTTTCATTCACAGATATAAAAATATCACAACAGTCCTAAAAAACTATCAGGGGAAGAGAAAGTCTACATAACAGCATTCATGTATCTGGTAAAAATGTAGATTTCAAGCTTGCACTTGTATTTCCAAACTAATAATTAGGCTATGATTTTTGTTTTTAAAAATGTTTCCATCTCCTTTTCATGCCTTATAAGTATTCTTCTTACAACTCTTTCATACGCTGCCTTATTTCTTCACAATCACAAATTATCCAATTCTAATTAAGATACGCCTTCCTTTCAACACTCAAAGAGTCAAGGCATTCCTATTCGTAACTTGTCTCCCGGGGACTGGGGCTTCTCATAACTCTACTTAAGAATTAATCAACAGGACATGGAAGCAACCTAAGTGCCCATCAACAGATGAATGGATAAAGACGATGTGGCACATATATACAATGGAATATTACTCAGCCATAAAAAGAAACGAAATTGAGTTATTTGTAGTGAAGTGGATGGACCTAGAGCCTGTCATACAGAGTGAAGTAAGTCAGAAAGAGAAAAACAAATACCGTATGCTAACACATATATATGAAATCTAAGAAAAAAGAAAAAAGATCATGAAGAACCTAGGGGTAAGACGGGAATAAAGACACAGACCTACTAGAGAATGGACTTGAGGATATGGGGAGGGGGAAGGGTAAGCTGTGACAAAGTGAGAGAGTAGCGTGGACATATATACACTACCAAACATAAAATAGATAGCTAGTGGGAAGCAGCCGCATAGCACAGGGAGATCAGCTCGGCAGTTTGTGACCACCTAGAGGGGTGGGATAGCGAGCGTGGGAGGGAGGGAGACGCAAGAGGGAAGAGATTTGGGAACATATGTATATGTATAACTGATTCACTTTGTTATAAAGCAGAAACTAACACACCATTGTAAAGCAATTATACTCCAATAAAGATGTTTAAATAAATAAATAAATAAAATAAAAAGTAAAAAATAAGAATTAATCAATTTCACCACTGCATGAAATACAAAAGATCCAAAAAGGGCCGGCACAAAAGTCAAAATAAATACAGTCAATATTATTTACTTAATAATAACTAACCTTTATGAACTCTGATTATGTGCCAGATACCATGATTACTTACAACAGCGACTAGAGTAGCACAGCAGACTTCCGATAAACGGTAGCTATTATTGTCATCATTATCTCATTTAACCTGCCTATCAGCTCCTCAAGTGAATACCGCCATGCCTTCATTTACAGAAACCCACGTTGAGGGTTTGAGAAGTCAAATAACACGTCCCGAATTACACGGCCAGGAACATGGTACTGCCAACGTTCGCATCCCAGGTCGAGCCAACACTTTTAATGACACTGCACCACCTTTCACTGAAATCATATATGTGGATAAGATTATAAACCCAAGTGTTAAGTGGATTTACTTGAGATTCCTTTTTTTTTTTTTTTTTTTTTTTTAAGGTGGAAGGATGGATGAAACCAAGCATATGCAGATGCCAAAGTTGCGGGAGTGACAGAGGACCTTCCTGGCCAGACTGCATCCATGGGACACTGACGTCCCACAGAGAACCAAGGGGGACTCTGCCCCAATTCCACTGACCAGCTTCTCCTTGAGAATCATCAAGCAACAATTTTTCCAGCTAATTAATTTGGTGAATAATTTTTTTTTTTTTAAAGTCATAGAATCTACAAGAAGGGATGCTCTGGCTCAAAGGGCTCTACCCACATTTAACCTCCATCCACTGTATTTTGGTTCAGTATTCCTGGGGGTGTTTTTCCCTCTCAGAAGAATCCAAGCCAATGATCCTCAAAATAAACAGATTTATTGCTACAAAAAACTAGATCAGACTCTTGCCTGTATCTATAGCTTAAGCTCACAAACACGATGACACACACTTATACACACACACACAACACACACACACACACACACAATCACTTTCTGTCCCTTCCTATGGCTCCTGGACAGGGTGCCAGTTTATACTGATAAAATTAAATAATTTTTAAGCTCCTACGGAACACCAGAGGAAGATATATACAAATCCATAGTTGTCACCTCAGCCATGACCATGTCTTGGCACTTTTTGATGAATTTCCCTTCGGCCTTGACAATCGTCTGCAAGAACTTGATGTACTGGACGTTTCGACCGTGAGTCTCAATGCAGTGAACAAAGTGCTGGACGACTCTCTCGTTGATCTCACTACACAGCTGGAAATTGTTCATGAAGATGTGCTGCATCGTGACCGCCTCCAGGATCTGGCACAAGAGTGAGGGCGGGGGCACAGGGACATGGTCAAAGGAAGGCCAGAGCAGAGGACCAAGTGAGAAAAAGAAGAGTCCACGACAAACACAGAGAGGCGGGCATTTAACCCCGTGAAAGCATCTTTCTCCATTCTCGCTTCTGTACCGCCTTCCTTTTTACTCAACTTTTTCAATAAACACATAGGGCACTAAACTAATCATTAGTTTTCTGCTGAATGAATTCCAGAGGGACCATCAGCACCCAGATCAAGAAATAAAACAGGCAGCCTTTATGGCCCACCCCCCCAGTTTTACTACTATTTTGACTTGCACAACCATAGATTTGCTTTGCCTGTTCTTGAACCTCATTCATCCTCTTCTACCTGGCTTCTTTTGTTCAACGTTACTTTTGCATGTTGTCATCCATGTTGTTGCATGTATTACTAGTTTGTTCCTTGTCACCGCTATGTACATTGCATTGCATGACTATACCACAATGCATTGATCTGTTCTATTGTTGATGGGCATGTGGGGGAGTATCCAATTTTAAGAGTAAGTAGTTACACAATTCTTATGACAAATACGATGAACAGTGTGAACAGTGCCGCTCTGAACATTCTTCTAAATGTCTTCTGATAAACACAGTGTATGCATCTCTGTTGGCTTTATACCCAAGAGTCGAATTGTTGGGTTGCAGAGTTTAAATATGTTTGGCTTTGGAAGATACTTCCAAACAGCTTTGAAAGATGTTAACAATTAACATTCTACATTACAGCTACTCTGTATCCTTGTCAATACTTAGTAATGTCAGTCTTTTCATTTTAGTCACATTTTGTTGTACGCATCTTGCTTGATTTGCATTTGTCTGATGACTAACCATGTTGAGGGCCTTGTCATATTTATTGGTCATTTGGATAACCTCTACTGTGGAGTGTCCCATTGTTAAATTTTTTGTCCATTTAAAAAAGTGGGCTGTGAATTTCCTTACGGACTCTCCTGAGTTTGATACCTATTCTGGGTATGAACTCGTTGCTGGACTCGTACGCTGTGTCTTCTCCCACTCTTTGGCTTGTCTTTGCTAACTTAATGGTGTCATTTGATGAAGAGAAGTTTTTAATTTTAAAGAAGTTCAATTTATTGATATTTTCCTTGATGACTAGTGCTCTTTGCAGACTGTGTGAAAAAACTTCCCTTTCCACAAGGTCATGAAGGTATTTTCACGTTCTCTTCTAGAAGCTTAATTTTCTACTTTATACCCAGACTTACTGAGTTATTGGGTTTTATGACTAGTATGAGGTAGGGGGCTTTAACCTTTTCATTTTTTGCCTTTTCTTTTTCTTAACATGACAAAGAGGGAACATTACCCTACAACGCAGTAGTCCTTTTCCTGGAAAGTTCCAGCAGTACGGATGAGTGAGTGCTTATGTGTGTTTCTGTGTGTGTATGTGAGGGTGTGTTCATGTACAAAGATGTCCTTTGCAGTACTGTTCACAAGCCAAAATCAGACACTGCCTAATTGTCCATTAATACAGGAATGGTCTAAAAAAAGTTACATTCTACAGAATGCTATTTAGCCATGAAAATGAATGAGAAATGTTTATATATTTTTCACTTGCAAAGACAGCCAAGATGTGTTAAGTGAAAAAAGCAAAATGCAAAACAATGGGTGGAGTGTACCACCATCTTCTTTTAAAAAAAGCATATTACATATTTAATATATTTTTTAAAACATATTTAACTAAAATGTAACATAATTATGTTTTACATGGATATATGATGTTTCGTATAAACACAGAAAACTTGATGTGTGACCTGAGGAGGTTGTGTCTGGGCTGTGAGAATCAGTACTTTGCTATGGCTGGAGTTTAATGTAAGGAGGACTGTTATTAAGAAAAAATATCAATTTGTCTTACCTTTGCATCTACCACCTCTTCCTCCCTCCTTCTACCTTTTTTCCCAAAAAGATGGGGAGTATTTACATCCTCCTGAGTGTTGATCAAAATGTTCCCCGTTGGAATGAATGTTGCCTCATAACAAGTCCCAGCGGCCACAACAGCAAAAGAATAAGGTGTTCTTCTCTCTTCCTGCTTCCCCAGCCTCCTCCCCACACAGATTTCCAGACAGGCCTCCAGTCTTACCCCTGGGTTGAGAAACAGGTTTATGTGTTTGTGGAGCAAAGCCTGATTCTGCTGGTTGCCAGCACAGAAATTCTGCAGAAACTCGTGAGCCAGCCTCATTATCTCCTGCATCTTGGTGTCTTCGGCCTGTGTGGAGGGAGAGAGACAAAAAACAGGTTGAAAACAGGGCTATGCCTTTGACTGGAAAAGGTCGACAGGAGGAAGCACTGATCTCTCGGCCAGGAGGCCAGGTTCGATGACGCCCCCATCCCCTCCGACTAATGTGGGGCTCTGGGGGTGTTTGCTGGGGGCGGGCTGTGTGAAAACATTGGGGGACTGCACTGCTGACCCGGCAAAGAAGCCAACAACTTGTCCATACTTCATGGAGAAAAGTGAATTCTCTCCCACTAGCTTTGGGCAGAAATGAAACGATTTTATTGGGGAAAAGGGCAATAGAGAGTGAAAGCTAAAAGGAAGTGTCTGGAACTCCACTGTCTAGCAATGGCTGAAATCTCTGAACCCCCTACTTCTGAAAAGACGGACGGACAGCAGATGGGAGCCGACTTCCTCAATGGCCATAAACCCACACCTCCCCAGCTCTCGGGCATACATTTTTAAGTTGCCTTAACCTGTGGACACACTAACTTTTGGCAGTAGCTAACATGGCACAGTGGAAATCTCTTTAGGTTCTAAGTTAGGGAACAGTTATCTATCTTAACTCCTTTCCCTGTCACTTCAGGCACATTATTTAACCTATGACTTAGTTTTCCCACCTATAAAATCAGGATAATATGTGTCTCAGGCATTTCACATGGTTGATTACGATATTCTCATTTCATATATCAAAAACACACACTCGATAAGCAACAAGGATATATTGTACAGCACAGGGAAGTAGAGCCATTATCTTATAATAACTTTTAATGGAGCAAAATCTATAAAGATACTAAATCCCTTTGCTATACCCCTGAAACTAATATTGTAAATCAACTATGCTTCAATTTAAAAAAATATACTCAGTATTTGTAAAGAGTTGGATGTCTATGACAAGACAATTATATAAAACCTCTTGCCACTCTGCCCAGTTCTAAACAAGCCACCATTTACAATAGTAAAAATGCCCCAAATGGAAATCATCCCTCAGATTCATAGAGCCCACATCATCTTCCTAAGTCATCACACATACTTTGCCTCATTTCAAGGGCCAGAAAGTGTAGCAGTTGGGAATGCAGACCCTGAAAACAGGCTGCCTGGCCCTTATGCCAGGTCTACAACTTCCAAGCTGTGTGACCTTGGGCAGGTGACTTAACCTTTCAGTTTCCTCATCTGTAAAATGGAGCTAATAACGCACACACTTCCTACTGTGGTTACGACGATTAAATGAGAAAATTCATGTCAAGGGCTTAGACAGTAATGACTCAGTAAACATTAGCTATTGGTACTGGTCTAGAATGAGTGTCAGCAAATTTTTTTCTTAGAGGTCCAGATACGTACTTTAAGGCTTTATGGGTCAAAAAGCAAAACGGAAGACATTATGTACAAACTTATATAACCCCTGAAAATTTAACTATTCAAAAACGTAGCAACCATTCTTATCTCATATGCTGTATAAAAACAGGTGGTGGGCTGAAGTGATCCATGTCTGCAGTTTGCCCACCCTGGTCTAGACAACAACCCTGCGAGAAAACAGAAGACGTCTGCCGAGAACGCTGATGGAAGGAATCCGAGCTGTCAGTGTGACAATCGAACAAAGCAGGAGATTTAAAAGGACATCGTTAGCAAGTCTCAGAACAACAGAACGGGTATTACATTTGTCTCCCATTTACAGAGAGAGGGGCAAAGCTTCTAGCTCTAAGAAACCAGAGGGTTTGGGACAGACAGACACCGCAGCAACCTTGAACCACTCTGCATTCTTCCACTTCTTCAGCTAAGAAAGGAATCTGCTGGTGCACAAGCTAACTAAAAAGCTTCTGGCCTTCGAAGCAGACTTTTACAGGGCAAGCAAGCTCATAAAGACATAACAAGAGGTTAGCTGTTGGTAGGAATCCCTCCACTGTTCTCACACACTGGGATGACCGTACCCATCCAAAAACCAGATAAATTACACGCACACACACATACACCATCTTCTGCCTTTGAGCCACCAATTCCAACCGAATCTGGTTCCTATAGATCGATTCAGCACTGCTCTGTAAATGAATGTCTCTCATTAGGGAAACGTTATTATGAGGCAAAGCCAAGGCCAGCAAACTCCCTCCTCACACGCTTTACACAGAGGGAGGTAAACCCACTTGCTCTTTCTAGTCCAAATGTCAGCCACGTTTGGATGACACCCACACCTGTCTACATTAATTCCAACTTAGTTAAGTGCCTGACCTATTGGAGGGATTAAACTTGTGCTTTACTGGCGGCTGGTGAAAGGCCTGACTCATCTGATTCACACAGGCACCATGACTGAGGAGGGGGCCTTGGCAGGGAACTTCCTAAAGTGCAGGGCAGCAGGTAAAGGTGTGTTACCTACAAAGGTGAGGTACAGGTAAGGTGGAAGGCACAGAGGTCCAAGGCCCGGGCTCCGCAGGTGAGCGGAGCTGACTCTGCGAGGTGCAGCTGGGCCTTCCAGGCAAGTTACTAAGCCTCTCCGGCCTCAGTTTTCTCATTTAAAATGGGCCTTCTAATAGTACCACCTATCTCATCTGGGTGTCCTGAGGATTAAATGAGCAAATGACGTAAAGGCCTCAGCACAGTGTCTGGCACCCTGCAAGCACTAGGCGGGGAACCTTCTTCAGGCGACTCTTCACTAGCGAGTGTCTGGGAGCCACTGGCAAACTCAAGAGACCAGCGTCTATGCCTTTGGACTCTACACTTCCCCAAGCCTCAGTCTCCTCATCTATCAAGTGGCAACACCAAGATCGCCATACTGGGTTTTAGAAGCTTGAATGAATGCTTCTGAAAGTGCCCTGTCAGGCCACACGGATGCAAATGTTATCCTCCTTCCCTCAATCCCATCACTAGTAATGCCAAATGCTAACACGAAAAATGGGAGACGCAGTGTAACGGTTAGCAACAGACCAGAAGACTTAGGGCCAAGCAGTATCTGACAGATCCAACTCAACCAGTTGTCAGCATGAGTGAGGACCTTGAGTGGGCGAGTCCCATGTCCCCACGTGCATTTATAACTTGTAGTGCTTACATGCCTGAGTAACACTGCAGACGAAACTGTACAGCACAAGCCCATGTGCAGAGACAGCTCTGTCATCAGACCTTTGTATTCAGACCAAGCTGTCCCCATCCAGCATGGTATGGGAGAGAATACACAGGCTGCTCCTTCTTTATAGAATCTTCCAAGTGGAGGGAGGTTATGGGTGGTTTTGCTTCATTGTTAGGATGCTCTATTTGTTTCATATAAATTACCTGAGATTGCTTTATAGTGACAATCGTCACATCAGCTTCATTTCTGCACCAACCGTTCCCAAGTGCGAAGGGTCTGGAGAAACCCAGGAACCCGCCCCCCATGCAGCGGCAGCCGCGGATGCGGGCGCCCACCTTCTCGTAGGGGATCTGTAGCAGCTCCAGCACCACGGCGTGGGCGCCCATGTTCCGGAGCAGGCGCTGCTGCTGCTTCCTGCTCTTCCGCACCGACGCGCTCTCTTGGACACAGAGTTTGCTGAGTCGAATCAAAATCTGGTACAAAGAAAGCATCAAAGTTTCTCCTCTGACCCCCATATCAGTTCCAAGGACCTAACCTACAGCCTAGTGACTACAGCTCATGAGACCTCACTGCAGACTTGGAATTTGCTAAGGGAGTAGATCTCAAGCATTCTTATCTCCCCCGACCGGCTCCCCCCAAAAACCTAACTCTGTGAGTGATGGATGTTTAATTAACTTGACTGTGGTAACCATTTCACAATGCATATGTATATCAAATCATCACTTTGTCAAGTATATTATAATTTTGTCAATTATACCTCAAAGTTGGAAAAAAAATTTTTTAAGAAAAAAGAAATCAATCTCAGAAAACTAGGAAGTGTAGTTGGAAAAAAGATTGCAGGGGGTGGTGTGGACAGAAAGGCAAAGGGATCACAGTATATTAAGAACATAAGACGAGGGAAACTCCTCTAACGTGTAGTATCCCTACTGATTGCATTAAACCAAAGCCACATACGGCTAAGAACAAGTCTTCCAGAATAACCAATGGATTACGGCTCCATCAGCAAGTGGGATGGTTTCAGAGCTCCTAAAATGATATGACTCAGGATCATTGCCAAGGACTTGGGAAGAATTTGCTCTAGGGTAAAAAACACCAAGCTCCAACCTCCCAACTTTGAACTACCCTGTGCAAAGATTCCTAAAGAACTATGGTTCTCATTGGTGGGTACTACGTGCCAGCCGCTGAGGTAAATCCTTGACAATTTCACCACTTAACTCTTCCTTCACCTGTAAACCTTCAGAAGTATAGGTGCTGGCGGCACCTATACAAGGTGAGGGGACTGAAGACACACAAATAATAAGTGGCAGAGCTGGATTTGAACCAAGACCTGACACTAAAACCCATGCACTTAACCTCAGAGGTTTACTTTCTCCCTGTTACACTTTCCATGAAGGGAAAAGCTCAAGAGGGGGCACTTACCTCTTTGACCACCCTGTAGTTATAGCTGCTGGTGCTTTCATGCTTCTGTGACTTGTTATTCCCCTCCTAGGAACCAAGATGAACATGAGTGGGGTTTGTACAACTCTTAGGTTCCTGTCTGTTTGCTAGGATTAGCATCACTATTTAGGAAAGAACAGGAGTTTTGCAGCGTTTTCCAGCTGTCATGCTGGGTTTGTGCCTGTCATTCACTTGCTCACAACTCAGCTCCCCTCTGATGCGAGAGGATGCACATTATTGCACTGATGGGGGAGAGGATGATAGTCCAGGCATGGCTGGAGAACAGGTTCTTTCCCAAGTGCGTCTGCAAGCGACACCTGGTGCTAGTTCACTCAAAGTCTGTTCTACATGGGCCAAGGTGGCACGAGAGAGGACGCTGAACTTGTATTTGTAGCTCACTTCCTGGAAGAATGGCTGTCACCCTGTTAACAAGCAGACCTCTTGAGAATCAAGCCCATCCTATAATCTGCATTTTTATCTAAAACCGGAGGAGGACGTTTACTTGTTCTGAGGACCCCATCCATCTCCTCCTGCAGCGTAACTTGTGTGTCACCCACCTCTGTTTTCTTATGTTCATTTTCACCAGATGCACCGTCCATGGCCTCGTCGGGGCCCTGCCCTTTGTACACCCAAAGCTCTGACTTCTCCACAATGGATCTCAGTTGGTCCAAGTCTTGTTTGATCTGTTTGTAGTTGTCGACATCTTGGCTGGTAACAAGCAGTTGAACCTGAACAAATGCAATTCATTAGTGACTCACAACAGCCTCTCAGACAGACAATGCCAACAACACACACACACACACACACACACACACACTGCAACCCGACCTACCTGTTTGAAGGCCTGCAGGACCTCCTGCCTCTGACTGAAGTGCCGAAAGAGGAGCTGCAGGGCCCCTGACACCAGGGGTGGGTAGTCGTGCATCGTCAAATGGAGCAGGACCCGGAGGAAGGTTCTGCCGCCGTGGTCGTCCAGGTCCAGGGGCGTGTTCTCCTCACTGAGGGGAAAGGCCAAATGAGCCAAGACGCCGTCTCCCGTGCCCTTGGGCCCAGACATACCTCACCTAGTGAGATTCCTGACTCTGTAGCCCACCCCAGCCAACCTGGCTTTTCATTGCCTCATTTAACAACATACAATCTTATTTGCTCTTCAACTATACTCTGAGGTGAGGGGGCAGTTAAGCTGTCACAACTGGGGACCTCCCTGGTGCCACAGTGGTTAAGAATCGCCTGCCAAGGCAGGGGACATGGGTTCGATACTTGGACCGGGAAGATCCCACATGCCTCAGAGCAACTAAGCCCGTGCGCCACAACTACTGAGCCTGCGCTCTAGAGGCCATGAGCTACAACTACTGAGCCTGCATGCCACAACTACTGAAGCCAGCGCACCTAGAGCCCGTGCTCCGCAACAAGAGAAGCCACCGCGATGAGAAGCCCGCGCACTGCAATGAAGAGTAGCCCCTGCTCGACGCAACTAGAGAAAGCCTGTGGGCGGCAATGAACACCCAATGCAGCCAAAAATAAATAAATTAAAAAAAATAAAAAGATGTCACAACTGTCAAATTTTTAACCAAAGTCCCCACCTTCCCACAGTGACAGGCCTGGCTTTGCAACCAGATTCCCAACTGGTGTTCTGCTGGGCTTCACCTGTGGTTTGAGAGCTGCACACAGCTGTGTTTCTCCCGAGTTACTAGTTTATTTTTTATTTAAGATGCTCTAATTCAGCACCTAGCAAACCCTCTGTGGTGAAGGATGAGCTTTTTTTATGTCTAGTCTGTAGCCAACTGCTGTCTTGGTCTGTACCATGTCCACTGATGGTGCACTTGGATGCGGTCACAGTATCCAACTGCCATCAAAGTGCCCAAAGGCTCACTTATCTAAACTGGTAGCAAGCGGTTCGGTCCCACAGACCCCACTTTGCGGAGTGTTGCCGTGAATCACCCCAACTCAGTGTTCCTCCAACTGGGGTTAGTCAGTATATTATCAGGGGTTCTCTCAGTATCTACGGTAACGTGACTGTGTGTTACTTATACAAGTAAAAAAGTAACAAGCACGTGCTGGAGCAAATGGCAGACCACCTCGAACCTGAGCGCTGCCACTCAGTTTTTGTGTCGGTGCCCAATTTGTATTTCCAGTCAAATGAAGGCCGAACGCTGGGACCTCTGTGGCTGCAGACAAGCAAGAAGGCCACAGATGGGACTCAGTGCGTAAAGCCTCCGCCCGTGCTACGTGCTCCAAAAAGGTGTGAAGAAGCTTTCATTGCTGCTCAATATCAGGAAAGTGGTGGGAGAGCTGAGACACCACTCGGCAGACCGAAATGACATCAGGTTAAACTCAAAACCCCTGAGTTTCAGAACAGCAACCTCTTCCACAGAGTAAACGCTGCTGCTAATTCAAATTTCACAGGTTTTACATTAAGCACCGTGGTAGACTGTTAACATCGGTGGTCCCTCTCTGTATAAACACTTGTATACGCCCCTCCCACACTGATGCTGGGCTTGGCCGGGCGATTTGCTCTGACCAATAGGACGTTAGCAACATGATGCAAGCAGAGGCTTGCTTAACGCTTGCACATTGTTGGTCTCTGCACTTAGAGCCGGTCACCAAGCTATGCAGAAGCCCAAGATACTCGTGTGCAGAGAGAGACAAGTCCCAGCCTTACTGACACCTCCACCAAGGAGCCAGAAATGCGAGGAGAGCAACATGGACGTGCCAGCCCCAGTCACAGCTACCACAGCTGCACGACAGACCCAACAGTGACCAACAGAAGAATCATCCAGCTGAGCCCCCGTCAACCCACAGAACTGTGAGAGGCAATAAAATGACTGTTGTTTTAATCCATTAAGTTTTGAGAGTAGGTTATTACATGGCAGTAGGTAACTCAACCAAGTGTGCATATTCTAAGAGTTATGCATAGAAGGTATTTATACCAAGTTTGCCGGCGTTTGAGGCTTATAGGTATTTGAGTCTCATAACAATATTTTGAGTCAACACTGAGCAATCTCATCTTTTAGAAAGGGGTTCATACATTAATCTCATGTTTGGGACAATGAAAGAACAGTATAAGTGCCTGTGTCCTTTTCACTTTTGCTTGGCTTCTAAAGGGCTCGGGGGTGACTGCAGCCCATTAGCAGCAATGATCTTGCTACACTCACTCTGTTTCGAGCCCCCCCTTTCTTTCAACTCTATTTCCTCACCATTTAAAAAAGTTTTGTAATGTGTGTACTTTGGGAAACCTCCGTCAATTCTTTCTGTCGTAAGAAGGAAACACACACACACGTGAACCCAACTAAGATCACTCTGACCTGAGTACTGACAGTTATAAAGAGAGCAGTCAAACAACCTAAACCCAAAGACTAAACGTTTCCTAGAACAGTAAAGGAGAAGCCTTTGAGAGCTAGAAAAGAGAAGCCTCCCCCATCTTAGAACCACCTACAAAACAGAAACTGAAAATATACTTTCCTTCCTCCGAAGATGCCCTCGGCTTGCTCCTCAATGTGTTCAAAGTCAAGAGCACCTGCAAAGTCGGAGAACAGAACTTCAGGCGCAGGAAGGGGTGAAAACGTGCTGCTCGTGAACGTCCCCCCAAACAGGCTTGCCCCTGCCCCTCAGGCCTCGACAGGTGGGGTTATTTCTACCACCACCCTTCTCCTTATCCATCACCACTATTTCCTGGGCAGGGAAAAGCATCCACCATGAGTAAAAGTTGGTAGTGGACAGTAAATTTTCTTGGAGAGTTTTGTTTTGGGTTTTCTGTTTTTTGTTTTTTTGTATTTCACCGTAACACTAGAACCCTCAGCTGTCTTATGACTAAGACACTCCAAGATGGAAGGAAATAAGACCTATCCCAGAAGGGATCTGGGCCCTTTCAATTATTCCCCTGCCCCAGAAGGGTGACTCTCAGGGTCTCATTCTAAAATGCAGTCATCTTCAAAAACGTTCACATATTACCCTTGTTCTAGAACGTACTCTTTGGACTTCCAGTTTTCATTAGACCCAGGTCCCATTTTATGGCTCAAACCCCATTCTGGCATCACTAACCTGGTACATTACTTGGTCCCTCTTGGCTGCTGTTTCCGGAGGATGTTTCCGAAGTCTGGGAATTGCTTTCATCAAATTCCCGCTTAAATATACACAGGAGGCAGGAGATCCTATAATCCAACCTCACATTCAAAATAAACTAAAGAATCAAGTGGAAATGGAAACAGATTGGTTACATTAGCAGACCACCTGGAACATTCTGCCAAGCCACCGCACTCTGGCTGGGCCTGGCGTCTGCTGCATCAATTACCTTAAACACTACGTGAGTCAGATATTTGGCTTAGATTTCAAGAGTCACTTTAACAAAAGACTTCTAGGAGTATATCAAGTTTGCCCACAGCACCTTAGCTTCTAGTGTAAACTCCAGCGTCCCAGCAATTAATTTAATGCTCAGAACAATAAATCACTCACTCCCCACTCCATCCTCTATAAAACATTGCTTTAGTTCAGCAAGTATTGAATGACAACTCTGGGCCTTAAGAAGGGTGAAGTTGGCTGCTTCTAAAAGAACTGACAGAGAAAAATGTGTTTTCAGTACTGAAAATTACTTTGGTTCTTATTTTCTATTACTGATTGTTTTCTTTGATGTAGATACAAACCTTTGGGCTCCCTCTTCTTTCACTCCCTGTATCCCCTCCCTGTCCACTCCAACAGAAAGCCACTTTTTCCATGTTTGTGGCTGGAGCCAAAAAGAAAGATCAACCACCTGGCATTGTTTAAGGGCCTTACCGACATTCTCCCTTCCGTTCTCTCATCTCTGCCTGGCCCTCCTGGCGACCTTACCCAATGCCAGGGCTGTCACCTCTCCTGGATTGAAACAGATCTTTGGCTTATCTTCCAGGCTCTTGGTCCACATTTCCTACTGACTGCGGGACATCCCCTTTGGTGTTTTCCCAGAGTCTCAAACTCAGTCTTGTACCAAACTAACAGTGTCCATTCTGCCTGGGTTCTCCCGCCCTCAGTCAACCTCAGGACCATCAACTCTTCCTTCCTTGATACACACATCTCATCAGTGACCAAGCCCTGCGGGTTCTACCTCTGCCACTCCTCACGGATCTCTCTCCCGCCGTCGTTTACCCCCGCTCACGGCCTCTATCTCCCTCCTCGGCCATTACAGAAACAAGTTTACCAGATCCACGTCTCAAAGGTGCTTATTCTTAGGTTAGCCCCCTGCTTGAAAGCATTCAAAGGCTCCCCACAGAGTAAAGTCCTAATACTTCAGGCACCCAGAGCTCCCTAGAGCATGGCACAGTCCGCCGTTCCAACCTCATTTCTGATAACTTCCCTTCAGCACCGCTCCACGTCCCTGCCCAAGGAGAACAGCTTACTGATCCATGCACCACGATGCCCTGGTTCAACCCGCTCCATCCACCTGAGAACGCCCCCTTGTTTCTATACATATCCCGTCCAGGCCTAAAAGCTCAGAGAAAATCTTACCTCCTCTGGTCCTTACTAAATGGGATCACATGACCTACCCGCATCTCAGGAGAACACTTTTCTCATGGTTTTATTTCCATGTACACACAGCTTCATCACACCTTATCTTCCTATTAGACTATAAACCCCCTGTAGACATAGCCCGTGTCCAAATCATCTGTGCCTTCCTCATAGAGCCCAGCAAAGTGCCTTGCATATGGTAAGGGATCAGTAACTATCTGCTGAAAGAATGAATCCATCAACCAAATGTTCTCAGATTACTACAGTGAGTAGACCTTAAGATGTGACCAAGTTTCACACCGCATCAATTCTGATAAACATGCACGATATTCGCATACTTGGGACCTGTAAGCCATGGCCTAAGAAATCCTTGAGATCCTTCTCTACTTTTGGTCAGACATAAATTCAATGAGTTTTCTTCTTTATTTAAATCACTCTTTATTGTCTTTAGTAATTATTTTGAGGAGTCCCACTAATGTTTTCAAACCATTAGTTAACTGTGATTTCAGAATCGAAAAAAAATCCTCAAATCTGTAAACATTTATAGTTCTCTACTCCATGTTCCGGGGTTGAGATTAGGCAGTGCGGGATGAAAGAGAAAGGTGATAACAGTATTCTTTTCATGAAGGAACAGCTGATTCTGTTAATGAATAAAAAATTATCAAGGAGGAGAAAGAGGAAAATGCACACTGTTGGCAGGCTGGGAGGTTCTCATATGGAAGATCACGGCCTCTCCAGTAAACTGGCTCCCACCCCCTCTTGCCTATGCCAGGACTTTGCTCCTACAATTATCCTCTCTCCCCTTCGTCAGTAAGTCTTCCCTCTCTACATGATCACTCCCATTCAGCATACAATCTTGCTGACATCTCCCAACTTAAATATTACCAATAATCACCCTGCAGCCACCTTCCCACTCTTCTCCGTTCATCTTTACAGCAAATCCACTCAAGAGGTTGTATGTACTGACTCCCCATTTCATCTTCTCCCATTCTCTCTTGAACCTGACCTGTTCCCAGACTTGTCAAGTATGCTCCCACCTCAGGTCTTTGCATTTATTGTTCCCTCTTGGAGTCACGGAGACTGTTTTCCTAGATACCCACATACTAGTTCCCTCATTGTATTCAGGTCTCTGATCACATAACCTTAATGGGGAGACCTTCTCTGACAACCCCATCAAAAACAGTATCCGTGGCCTTTACCCCCAGTGGCCTCCAAACCATCTTGACTCTCTGTTATATTTTAACATCCTTAGTATATACATTTTTATATGTCTATGCCTCCTATCAAAATGTAAGCAGGAATGATGCTGTTCATTGCTGGATCTTCAGTGCTTAAAAGTACTCGGCATGCTCTGACAAGTACAGGTTTCTGGTAACTGACTATACTGCTGAACTGAATGAATAAGCATTTTCAGAACTCTAATGGAAAACTGATGAATTCATAAAAGTGCTAACAAAAGATCAAGATGAAAAAAAACATTAATTACATGGGACTGAGTGAACTGATGAGGATGATTATAATTTTTGTGACTTTCTGTTTGAATTAAAAAAAAAAATCCCACAAGGACTCAGAGGCAAAAAATATACAAATCAATTTTCACTGCAAAGTAGCTGTTACAGTGGAGGATTACTGGACTGAATGTCAATATTATGACATAGTATGAGTGTGTTTCGTGTTTGGTAATTGCAATCATTGTTGCTTTTGTTGTGGTCATCCATTTACAATGCTTGGTGTCAGTTTATTTATCTCTTGTAAAAATAAAATACAGTGTGTGTGTGTGAAAAAAAGATTAAATGAGATAATGCATATTAAAAAAAAAGCATTAGAAACAAATATGCTTTATTCTCATTGTTAACTGAAATGGTAGATGATGTTTAAATTGTATAATTATAATTAATTGGTAATGTGGTACTCAAAATATAAACAAATATATCCCTCTCACAGTAACACTGCTAGAGGTAAAACAAAAAAACAAACAAAAAAAGTACTTGGCATGGAATCAGTCTCTATAAATGGCTGTTGAATGAATGAATGAATGAATAAGGGAGGGAGGAAGGGAAGGATTGAGGGAGGAGTTACAAACTTAACAGAACCTTGACTGAGTTATGAACAAAAACCAGGGAATTCAGCTATGTAGAGAAGCATAAGTGAGTTAATTCTAAGTGGGTGAAGACAGAGACCAAAGACTAGGGAAATCTAAGGTAACTGCAGAAAGTCTGGCATGGCTGGAGGAACAGGGCAGGCTGGGGAGGGGCAGGAGATGACAGCACAGGGTGCAGAGGGCCAGTTCAGAAAGAGCACTTGAGGCTGAGCTAAGACTCTACCTCCACTCTCTTCCCAGAAAGCCTAGGGCTCCATCAAAGCAGGGACACCGGATGCAGATGGTCCCCTGGGAAGCACACTCCCGCCCACCCTGCCCCCGCCCCGGCCCATGGTTACCTGGAGTATTTCAATGATCTTCAACTTGGTGTCCATCACCATGATGTCCTCCTTCTCCGGCTCTGCTTGCTTCACGTTGCCCTCAGGGGCGGCGGCCGTGGGAGTCATGGGCAGGAAGCCTCCTCCCCGGAGCACCACCTGGGTCATCAACTCTCCAACCCCATGGATGGACCGCATCACGTTACTACCTAGGAAGGGCCAGGACACACCTTGGTCGTGACAGATCCCTGGTGTGCGCTCAGGGCACCTGGCCAAGGGCAGAGGCTCTTCGGGACAAATAATTTAACATGTCTCTGTTCCAATACATTCTAAGACCCCGGGAACCTGAAACGGTTAACAACCATCAGAAATGCAGGGCTTCAAGGAGTAGGGGAAAGAGTATGGAGCATTTATGTATGTTAATTCACCTGCCAAATTTTATTGGTCACCTACTACATGCTTGTTGCTGTGCACAGAACTAGGGCTGCAGGAGCTAACAAGACCCACATCTGGTGCTGCTACCAACAGCCACTTGATCTTGAATACATTATGCTACCTCTGAGGGTCAGTTTCTTCCACTGTAAAATAAGAATAACGGAGCCCAACTGACACAGATTAAGTGGCAAAATGTATGCAAAATGACTGAGCACAGGCCCTAACAGATAGTAGGATGTAAGTAAACATACTTTTTCTATTCTAGCTGTAGAGACCAGTTAAACAATAATCCACACATGAGTACCTAGTATGTGTCTACTACGACCCTAAAACAGAAGGGAAAAAAAACATATAAAGGCAGATTTTCCTATTTACAAATTGGAAATAGGATACCCAGACACAGTCTGGATTTCACTTATTCATATACTAATATAAACATCTGAGGACCTCATGACACATCAAGAACAATGACAGGACATGTATTTTTAAGACATAAGCATTAGGCAAGTGTTAGGCAACTTTCAAATGGTGCAGTGAAATGTACAGACTCATATATATAACTATAAAAAATACAATAAAGTGTTAATAATCATTGACTCTAAGTCGTGGGTCTATAGGTGTCCACTGTACTATTCTTTCCGCCTTTATTTATATCTGAAAATGTTCATAATGAAAAGTTGAGAAGAAAAGGACAAAGAAAGGATGCGCCATCACACAGTAAGTATGAGAAAAGCAGGAGGAGGAGAGGCCGGGCAAGCGTGTCACGACGTATGGGCGCCATGAGATCTCCCTCCTCAGCTTCTCCATGTTATTCTCACCTTTATTCTCCTCTCCCTTCGCCATCTTGCTGATGGGGAAGATTGTGGTCACGTGCACACAGTCCAATATGGCCAGGAGGATTTTGGTTAATCGTAGAAGGTCAGAGAAGTTGTAGAAACCAAAGTATATGAGATTCCTAGCTAAGTTTACAACCTATTGTATTTAAAAAAGAGAGAGAGGAGGAAGATGGTATTAAATAAACAGTATCCTTCACTTCCATTTTAGGTTAACTATTTTATAAATGACTGATTCTGATCTTCTTTACAGTAAGAGAAGGCATTTATTTTACTTGCAGTTTCTGACCAAATTTCATTTTGTTTCATAAGGAGAAAAAATAAGAAATAAAACCCTGCAAAGCTACTGATCTGCTCTGTTGACTGGTTAATAAAAAACTGACCTCATCATTGGCTCTGTGCAGCTTCCCAGAGATAATACAGGGCAAGCCAAGGTATACAAATCAAGGACACAGATAACAGCAGTCCTTGGAAATCTAACTCCTCAAAAGGCAAAGTGATCTCAAAGAGAAATACTCAACTCAAAGGTAATAAGGATTTATGTCCCTCAAATGATTAATCTATGACAGATCCCAAGCACAGACTGTTTCTTTCCTGTCACTTTTAGTATAATGTACAGATTACACATAATGTTCTATCCTTTCTACATGATTCAGTTCACCACATGTATTTCTTCCACGAGCATAACTACCTCAAGCCAAGTGACTGGTATTAGTTCTATTTTACTCGGCAACAAAACTGAGCTGAATTCCTTTTTATTACCAAACCAGAGTAGCATGATAAAAAAAAAAAATCACCACCTATTTTCTATTTACCCCATAGAAAAATGATCAATAAAAAGCAGACAAAACACACAGATCACTTCACCATGAGTTACCTCAAATGTAAGTTTATTTTTCTCCTTATCAGAGAAAGGGAACCTCTGACACACCACATCTCTTAAATACTCCTCCACAAATTCCATAGTCTGAGCAAACCTCTCCTTAATTTCATCTTTGGAAGTGCCACTACTATCATAGCTAAAAGGAAAGGAGAAAGAAAAGGAAATCAAATTTCAAGTTCTAACCAGTGAGGCCTTCCCTGTTTGCTCAGCCCCCAAAGCTATCACCATCCACCCCAACACTTCCCATCCTCCTGCCCCTACTTCACTTTTCCCTCCTCAGCACCCATCACACCAAGGTATATATTTTAGTCCTTTATCTTGCTTACTGTCTGTCTTTCCCCACTAGTGTACACACAGTTTTCTTGTTTGTTCCCAGATAGATGCCTTGAGCCTGGCATGCGGGAGACACTTTAATATTTGTAGAATAAAAGAGATATAAAAGGACAATCATGCCATCTTTTACATTCTTGAGGAAACAAGTAACATTTGCCACCCTTAATTATATTTTAAGCTTAAAGAAAAAATGACTTCATCTTTCCTCTCTGATTTAACTAGACTTATTAACCTGACCATAAGTGGTTTGTCTTCCGCTACGTAGAACACTGTAACTAAGAAGTTTTAAAGCAACATGAATGAGGTCTTCACAAGGTGAAGGAGCCAGGCTCACTCATCAATGGCGATCTCGGAGGGAATCTCGGACCAGAGGCGGGCGTATTTCACGGGAGTGACTTGCTCCTGTGGGTCTCGGTCCACATGCATATGCAGCATGAGACGGCAGAAGGACGCCCGCAGGTCATAGGGCAGGTTCTCATCAGACATGCAGCGGAGAATGAGATCCACGTCCAGCTGGCCCGAGATTTCGTTGATGGCGAGGTACTGGCGGTCCAGGCACATCCTCGCAAAGAGGTTCAGCTGGTACCTGGAGAAAAGGAAAGTTACACAGGGCTCACTCTCATGGAAACACACAGCAGGAGAGTCGCAGGGGGGCCCCAACTCTCATAGGAGTGACAGGTGGCCACGGGAACCTACACATCAACACTCTTCACTTGCTTGTGTATGCAAACTCTGGCTTCTGTACCAAGCGGAAAAAGGAACAGTTCAAGCCACGCCAACAGTCACATGTGCCTACCCTGCTGTGTGGGAGTAGTTACATGGCTAGTTGATGCCATTTTGCCCTTGTTTATTTTATAAAATGGTGGGGGGGGGGGGGAAGCATTAGGCTGAAAACGGTTGCCCGTTTCTTTAGTTCTGCTTTTATGCAGCACGTGAAAGACCGCATAGGAAATGGTAAGGGTTTCAGACCCTTACTGAGTCTGCTTAGAAATTTTATGATACTTTCAGGGTCTTATCCCATAGAGCTCTCCTCTTTGACTTTTACACACACGTGAAAAACATGGTATTAAAAATAGGGGGCTCCTCAAAATGTTACGGTTTCTTCCTCACCTAATTACATATGATCTCTGTTAACTTCCAAATTTGACCACCGAAACACTCTTTCTCATTCACTGCCAGCAGAAGACATAGCAAACACTAAAAGAGTAACCACACCCATAATGTGAAATAAGAAAGCCTTAAGGTTCCACGGTGGCCAATTCCAGCTTCTGACTTTAAAACCCTATTTATTACCAAGAATCATGAGTTGGAAATATTCTCAACTGCACTAGGTATCAGTGAAATGAGGATTAACCTATGTTCTATTTCATGCTCGTAAGATTAACAAAAATTAAAAAAGCATCACAGTATTCAGAGATAGCAAAGACAAAGGGAAACAAAAGTTCTCTTTTGGTGGGAGTGTACACCAAAATAGCCAATTTAGGATTGGTTGCTCAGTTTAAAATATGCATACCCCCCAATCTCATAATTCCCTGGTGTGGAATGGAAATTCCTACACATATGCACAAATGTGAACAAGGATATTTCCCGACATGAAAAACTAAATTGTGGCATACACTGAATATCAAAGAGCAATGAAAATGTGGCACAGTAATAAAATGGAATAGCATTCAGCAGTCAAAATGAAAGAAATGGACCTACCACCATTAGCATGAATCCATTTCAGAAACAATATGAAAAAATAAGGTAGATTTCAGAACGGAACTCAGACTCTGGAACTATTCATATAAAATTTTAAGAATCAACAAAATACTACGCATTATTTATGAATGTACAGAAATGTAAAATATAAACACACAAAGAGTGTGGAAGGTCACACACCATCTGCATGAATGGAGAGAAAGAATACAGGAGGTAACAAAGGGCACTGTAATTGCAAAGTTTTATTTATTTCTGTTAAAAAATGCTGTAAGCACTTCCTCATCTTTCCTTCCCTCTTCTTTTATTTTAAAAGTATTTATTGAGTCAGCAGATCTCAGAGCTGGGACCGAGGTGACACTGGGATGGAGGAGGTGACTGGCAGCGATGGAGACTGAACAACACGGCGGGGACAGTGCCAGCCAGCTTCGTGCTGTCCGAGGAAGGAGTTATGAATACAGAAGCGTGAAGGCTAGAATAACGCTACAGTGTTGGAACAGAATTGGAAGAAGTACTGATGTGAACTCATGATTTTTATTACATTTATATAGATCGCTATAGAAATAGAAATGTGTGTGTCTACGTGGACAGACAAACAGACGTGTGTACAGACACACACATTTCCTAGCTCTGTCTGCAAAAGTTCTATGACGCTGTAAGTATTGTCTCTACTTTACAGATAAAGAAACTGGGACATAAAGAGGTGAATAACTTGACCAAAGTCAAAAAGCTACTATGTAGAGAGGTGACCCCGCAGCCTGACTGTTAACTACTACAAAATATATCCGTGCCACGTGCCATGCTAGGTAGGGATCAACTGTAACTGGGGGCTGATGCAAACACTCAGCCTTCTTCTGACGGAGCCACACCCAGATGGCGATGTCCTATCTAAGTATCAACGAAACCTTACACTCTACAAACTCCTGAAGTACACAGCCGTCTTTCTGACAGACGGTCTCATCAGAGGACCCCCGTGCCGCCCTCGCACCTGTAGTAGCTGAGGACGTCCCGGTCTTCCTTCTGACCCTCCTTAGCATCCTGCGCCAGCTCCCTCACACTCTTACTGCGAACCTCTTTGTTGCCGTCCCTCCAAAACAGCCACACCTCTTCCTCATCCTCTCCTGCCTCCAGAGCATTCTCTCCAGTAGAAACACCTTCAAATTCGAAACGAGAGAGCACCAACCTGGAAAATAAGAGGAGGGAGGAAACTCATTACATTAGAAATCCTTGCTCATCACTGATCAACTATATTAATGCGTTGAACTCTAGCTGCAAAAAGACACACACAGAAAGCCACTTTACTTCTCCCATCGGCAGAACCACAAAGAACCAAACATTAATGTCTTCATACACTTTAGCCCAGGGGTTCTCCACCAGGGTGACTGTGTCTCCTGGGGGACATCTAGCAATGTCTGGAGACATTTTTGGTTGTCCCAACCAAATGGGAGGGGTACTGTTGGCACCTAGCACGTAGAAGCAGGGAGGCTGCTACACATCCTACAATGCAGAGGACAGAACCCACAGCAAAGAATTACGTGGCCCCAAACATCAAAAGGCCAAGGTTGAGAAAGTCGGAATTAGCCCAAGCCCATAATTAAGTTATGCATGAGAAACAAATCACTAGTTTAGAGCATAATTTAGTGTTTTTTAAATAAACATTTTTTTAACATTTAAATATTACTGGCACTATGCTTCTCAGGAAAACTGCTCCCCTGCTAAAAATGAATTGCTACTATTACCAAAACTTCTGTGGACCAATTAACACTTTTCGAACAGTGATGATTTAACAAGCTCTTCCCTACAATGACTTAATATCAATAATGAATTACCTCCTTTAAAATTTAAAACTGATGATCATAATTAGAGAATTTTAAACTCTTAAAATTAAACCAAGGATGTGTAAAACGTTCCCTGGTGAGCTCACATTACTGTCAAAGGATGTGACATCACCATGCAGAGGAGCCCACACCAAAAGCAAACTTGATAATTCCTCTGATCAAGATCTTTGCAAGAGGACGATCAATAGCCAGCCAACCTGACTTTAGAAATCAAGGAGCTGGGTTTTATTACCTATGAGCACAGACATCCACTGAGCCACACATTCTCCATCTAAATCCTGTTCTCATCTTTCTTTACCTTAAACCCGCAGACCCCACTCACTTGGTCTCAATCAGAATGTCAGCGTTGGTTGGATTCAGCACAGCTTTACATATCAGTTCCTGGGTCACCGGAATGGATTTGTTCATGGACACGCAGAGATCAGAGAGGTAATCTAAGAATCTATTGAGAAAGAGAAACCAAATAAAACAGTTTCTGTAGACAGAGCAGGGGTTGGGCTCTGGGAGCCTGGCTCTCCCTCAAGAGGACTGACCCGGCCTACCTTTAACACAAGTCAGCGAGGCTTTGGGTTTTAGTGTCAGCATCCATGGAACCCCCAGAAACCCAGACACCAGAGGGAAGGAAGGATGGATGGAAGGAAGGAAGGAAGGAAGGATGGATGGATGGATGGATGGATGGATGGATGGAAGGGAGGGAGGGAGGGAGGGAGGGAGGGAGGGAAAGGAAGGAAGGAAGGGAAAGAGAGCAAGGAAGGAAGGAAGGAAGGAGGGAGGGAGGGAGGGAGGGAGGAAGAGCAAAGAAAGAAAAGCAAAAGAGGAAGGATGGCAGTGACGGTTGTGAGGAAGAGCTGACAAGGTAAAAATGAACAGAAGGAACCACCAAATAAGAAGTTCACATAAGGAAGACATGGTTAGGATGCAGGGTACCCAGAGTGGTGAGGGGCAAGGCTCTGATGCTTGAGGCCCAAATCAGAACCCTGGTTCTGATCCACTACGTTCTGATATGTACTGTTATTTGGGGAAAATTACTTAACCTCCCTGTGGTTCAGTTTTCTCATCGACAAAACAGGCTAATATAGAACCTCGGAGAGTTCTTCTGAGGATTAAATAAGCTAATTCATGCAAAGTGCTTACTTAGTTCACTCACTGGCACATGAGAATGGTCCATAAAATGTTATTTTATGGGTGGGGACAGTCATTTTTATAAGAACACGTTCAGCTCTCCAGGGTCACCGTTCATGATACGCACATTGTAAACTATTTCCCACTTCACCTGAAATGGTGTGCATCTTAATTAATTAGAAGGAGAAAAAAAGAGGGAAGAGAGCGTAGGGGGAGGGGGAGATCTGTATGAATGCAATAGAATTGATAGAATTCACTAATGTAAATAAAAACACTCAAGTAACAACTATGTGTGCAAAAGACTAACTGATGATATTCGGGGGAGTTCTAACTGATCACCACGGGGTGCTACGAAGTGAATGAGTGGCCGATAGTTGTCATTTACTGTGCACCTCCTAAGTGCCAGGCACTTCACATGTATTTATTCTCATTTAATTTTCACAGTGACCCATCTAGCGGATGAGGAAGTTAAAGCTCAAGGTCACCCAGCTGGTAAATGTTGCAGCTAGGATTCTACCCTGGTCTCATTCCCATACCAAGCTCTTTCAGCTACTCATCAAAGAGGCTGTCAAGACCTGCCCAATCAAAACCTGTCCCTAACAGTCCCAGACAAAGGAAACCCAGGAGAAAGCACCACGACCCACTCAGTGCCTGCATCGGAAATGCAAAGACACCTTCTGCCTATCAACCCCGCCCCCGCCTCACCTGGGCTCCCTGTTCTTTCGCACCAGACTGACGAAGGTGTCGATCTCCGCCGCGGTGATGTGTTTTTCCAGGAGTTTCCGATTATTGTGGAGCAGGGCAGTGATGGTGTCTTCAGCCAGCACGTCATAGCCAATCTGCTTCTGCATGAAGCCAAACTGCTTGGCTATGTACTCCTTCGAAGGAAGGAAAGCGAGGTGAGTGGGGAGGACTGGAGACAATGTGCTGAGGCTGCAAGTAAGGGAGGGGGCAGCAGCCCCCGAGGAGCACCACTGCCCATGAGGGAAATCACAGGGGAGCATCCTTCCACAACTTCCTAATCCAGGGCGGCAGCTGCAATCTCCCTCGCATCCTTTATTTTTACGAAACCTGCCACACAGATGTAATTAAGTAAAATACCCTGTATTTACAGATAGGCATTTTTATTAAGTCCACTGGATAAATTTTAATGTAGTGACTTATTTTTCGAAAGGTCAAAAGTTGTTTTTCAGCTCTGATTTTATTACTAATTCAAGAGGATTTAACTGTGCCTCACTGCTCTGTGTTGCTGAATAAACACAGTCAAGCCTACCTGGATATTTAGAACAATGCTACCCCATTGCGTTTTCCTTATCTGGGGTGAAAATACATTTTTAAAGTCAGTGGGTAGCAGAAACAAGTTAGGAATACGTAAGCCACTCAATTATATTCGTAGAACATATGAAAACACCTCTGGCTTCTCTTTTGGGGATCAGACATGACATTCCATAGAAATATTTAAGAACTCCAGGAAGCCTCTTATGAATATTTGTTTGTTGCTATTCAAAGACATTTTCCCTGCCCAAAACAGACTATTTGCTTGCTCAAAGTTCAAACGGCCCTTGAAACTTGGTTTAATTTTTTTTCATTAATTCCAAAATTCTAAAAGTGACTCAGGATGAACATACCGGACATGGGCCACCTTTCAGCCCTCACTCAATAAGGATGCATGTTTGGGAATTCATCAGCCCCCAGGGATGTACTACTGCCAGCTGGCACAGGGTCCATAAGCAACCAAGCAAAGACATCCAGAGTTGCAGCAAGAGGGACTGGTTTAGTCCCCTCGTGTACAAGCAAAATGTCCTGGCACACACTACAGACTCTGACGTATCCTCATTGCAAAGGAATAAAATCACTTTGGCACGAGTATGGTATTCATGCACCAGAGGTAGATTTATAGCAACCATAAAACTAACAAACATAGCATCACGGGTATGTGAGGTTTTATATTTAAACAGTAGCAAAGGCAAAGTGAAAGGTTTAGAAATACTAGCTAACAAAGTTACATCTAACATTTTAGAGCACTGCTTAGGATCAACACTATCTTTATGATGACACACAAAAAACTTTAACTGCAGAGAACAGTTTAAATTTAAAGGCCAGATGTAGGGGCATTCAAAGCTTAAAAACAAAACCTTTTGTAACACAAGGCAGGGATTGGAATTCCGGTTACAATAAGCATCACTCTGTGCACATACAGTAGTTCACGGAGCGCAGGGTTTCTCAACCTCAGCACTACCTACTGACTTCTTGGGCCGCAAAATTCTTTGTCGCAGGGGGCTGTGCGGCGCATGGCTGGATGTTAATGGCATCCGTGGCCTCTGCCCCCTGGATGCCAGTAGAATTCCCAACTCATGACACTCAATAGGGTCTCCAGACATTTCCATATGTCCCCTGGGGGAAAAATTACTCCCAGTTAAGAACTACTGATACAGTGATTCCTCAGAATCTCCAATTGTTAGGAACCCTCACAGAGGTTAAAACACCTAATTCACGGACAGAATATATTGGTTGTGTGTGTGCTGACTGTCATCACACAGTTGATGACTTAGAATGTCATAAAACATGAGCCAGAACCAAAACAAAGAGAAAGTTACCAGCAGAGATGGAGGAAATGGATGGGACAGGAAGAAAAGATTTCACTCCATCTTCAATATAAGCACGTGGAATCACTGTGCCCTTAAGTCTTACGGGAATGTGCCATAAGAAGTACTGTATATGTAATATCAATGTCAAGAAAAAGAAATCTCTTTCAAAGGTGGCTGTAGAAGGGGAATTTTCAGGTATCCTTCTCAACTCTGTAATACATCTTCCCAGGCTTGCAAAAAAAAATCTGTGTTTCCTTTCTAAGAGCAAACTTAACAATGAACTACTACCTGGCCATTAAATAAATATACATGTGACACCTAAAACTCATTGAGGAAAGTTCATGAACTTCAGGGAGGAAGCTGTCCATCACTTCCCATCGGTCCTTAATCCCAACCTGGTTCTTTCTGTAGTCCTGCTGGGAGTGTCTCAGGACCCTGTAGCAGAGGCGGCAGATGTGTCTGAAGGGCGCGTGCCGCTGGTCCCCCAGCTCCTCCAGACGTAGCATCGGGCCGTCACCGCAGTCTGTGAATGGGGCCTGTAACAACTTGAAGATCTGTTTGCAGAAAGAAGAGAATAAAAACTGCCATCACCTACTGTTTGAAGGGCTAACCTTCTCTTTGGAAGTAATATAACCTCAAGGGTGGCTAAACTATATAGGAAAATCTCTCTATGCAAACAATCATGAACCTGAAAACTGCATTCATTCCATCAATTGGGACTGGCTCCTCCCTGAATTCAGTCCTCCTGGACCTAATTGGTCCTCAAATACTTGAAAATGCGGTGTTTCAAGCAGTGCCTGAGAGCACAGACTCTGGAATCAGCAGATTCTAGGTTGAAATTACACATCTTTATAACTTTCCTACAGGTACAGATCATGGTCAAGGTAACCTTCAGTTTTCTCAGCAGTAATATGGAGAGAACAATACCTAGCTCACGAGGGTGTTGTAAGGATTAAAGTAGACAGTAAGTGTCAGGTCATAAGTGTAGCGCTCACACAAGTGCTCAACGAAGGCTCCTCCACAGTTTCAGACCCTCTAGGAATCACTATTGTGGAAAAGAGCATGGGCATTAAGCCAGAGGTCTTATTTGGCAGTTATCACATCAAACGGCAGGGCATAATTTATTCTGGGACTTTAAACCCTTGTTGAAACAGGATGGAGTGTTAATAAATATTGTCTATCATAGTCCAAAAGGAGAAAGGATTCTCAAATCCAAGTTCCTTCGGAGAACTATGGGACTTGTAACTAACGCGTTTTTCTTTTGGCTCTAGTGGCCCAGCCTCTGACAGCTTTAGAGAACTGTGTGGCATACATTTCCGTGTACTTCAACTACCCTGGACTTGTCACTTTCCTCCCTCTAATTTATTTCTACCCCAGTTTATTTAACTTTATACCAAATTACATCATCTATGTATTTTCTGTGAGTTCATTTTATTTTCTACTCATTCTTCATTTACAGTAAGATTTTTTGGTGACTTATAATGGTCCCCATAAGAGCCTCTACAGGCCTTCTGAGTTTATCATATACTCCAAATCTCCCAGATACATGAAATAACCTTAAGGATACACTGCACTTGATATTATTTGTGAGGAAAATAAAGTTGTCAACTGAATTCTTGTTGGGATTCCTAACAGGTAAATTCTCACATGGCTGATATTCAACAAGTGTGTTAACAATCAACTGAACTATCAAACCATGAAAAGATGCAGGAAACTTGAATGCATTTTACTAAGTGAAAGAAGTAAAATCTGAAAAAGGTACATACAGTAGGATTCTAACTATACGACATTCTGGAAAAGGCAAAACTATAAAGACAATAAAAAGATCAATGGGCCATCATCAAAAGATCTACAAACAATAAATGCTGGAGAGGGTGTGGAGAAAAGGGAACCTTCTTGCACTGTTGGTGGGAATGTAAACTGATACAGCCACTATGGAGAACAGTATGGAGGTTCCTTCAAAAACTAAAAATAGAACTACCATATGACCCAGCAATCCCACTACCGGGCATATACCCTGAGAAAACCATAATTCAAAAAGAGTCATGTACCACAATGTGCATTGCAGCTCTATTTACAATAGCCAGAACATGGAAGCAACCTAAGGGTCCATCGACAGATGAATGGATAAAGAAGATGTGGCACATATATACAATGGAATATTACTCAGCCATAAAAAGAAATGAAATTGAGTTATTTGTAGTGAGGTGGATGGACCTAGAGTCTGTCATACAGAGTGAAGTAAGTCAGAAAGAGAAAAACAAATACCGTATGCTAACGCATATGTATGGAATCTAAAAACAAACATGGTTCTGAAAAACCTAGGGGCAGGACAGGAATAAAGATGCAGATGTAGAGAATGGAATTGAGGACACAGGGAGGGGGAAGGGTAAGCTGGGACAAAGTGAGAGAGCGGCATGGACATATATACACTACCAAATGTAAAATAGATAGCTCGTGGGAAGCAGCCGCATAGCACAGGGAGATCAGCTCGGTGCTTTGTGTCCACCTAGAGGGGTGGGATGGGGATGGTGGGAGGGAGACGCAAGAGGGAGGAGATATGGGGATATATGTATACGTATAGCTGATTCAGTTTGTTATACAGCAGAAACTAACACACCACTGTAAGGCAATTATACTCCAATAAAGATGTTAAAAAAAAAAAAAAAGATCAATGGTTGCTCGCCAAGGGTTGGGGGAAAGGGAGGGACAAATAGGCAGAGCACAGAGGATTTTTAGGGCAATGAAACTACTCTGTATGACGTGATAATAATGGATACATGTGATTATACATTTGTTCAAAGCCATAGCACGTACAACGCCAAGAGAGAAGCCTAATGTAAACTACAGACTTTGGACAATTATGATGTGTCAGTGTAGGTTCATCAGCTATAACAAATGTACCTCTCTGGTGGGGATGCTAGTAACAGGGAAGGCTGTGGATGGGTGGAGGTATGAGGTATCCGGGGAATCTCTGTACTTCCCACTCACTTTTGCTGTGAACTTAAACCTGCTCTAAAAAATTAAGTCTATTTTTTTTTGAAAGTCAATGGATCAAGCCTGCGAGGTGGAAATCATTCACATCCCTCTAAAAGAGCAGTGATACCACTGATTTCTTATAAAGCAAACCCAATATGTCACCACTTACTGACCTGCTTGAGGATATTCTGTTCTCTCATCAGCTTCTGCCGTTCTCTGTTGGGCTTAGAGAAGACCACTTCGAGAACATCTTGACCGGAATTAGTTCCACCAGTGACAAAGTAAACCAAGTCTTCCAGCAGCTTGGTTACAGATCTTAGGAGGAAAAAAAGCTATTAGATATGGGAAGTGTTCGACGGGCAACAGGCTGAAAGCTTCACCTTGGAAGCCTTCAGGCCAGAGGAACCAGTTAAGCAGAAGCAAACCCATTCTCCCAGTTTCCTTGAAATTGTCAGTTGAGGCCAATCACCAATAAGAGTGAAATAGAGACACTACCTCCACATTGTCCACAAAAACATTATCACCTTCACAAAATATTAGACATTACATTTTATCTCAGAGTAACCTCAACCCCTGACATTTAGTAAGATAGTTCCAGAGACCAAGTTGGAGACAGGGAAACAGAGAAAGAAGGAGACATTTACAAGTTTAGAGACTTTCAGAACAGTGAAAGCAAAATAACTATTGCTTGAAAACCACACGTTGAAGCCACCCACAAATGCTAAGGCCTGCTGCCCTCACACAGAGCTCTTCCAAGCACCCTCTCTCTCTGCAAGGGATTTCAAAAACCCACAGCGGGTGAGGATGAGCGTGATCGGTTCTGGCAAGGAGCCCTCACCTTCTCTCATTCTGGGTGATGGTGCCCTTCTCCAGCTTCCCAGCTATGGAACCCAGCACCTTGCTGGCGTCATTGGCAAAGTCCAGGTCCCGAACCTCAGCAGGAGAGACTGGAACTATGGCAAATGCTTCTTTGTCCTCCTTCACGGGAGAGGTTCCAATCTGAAAAGCAAGATGGTCTTTGTGGAACAGCCTCTTAGACTGAGAGGGTAAGACATTAATCAAACAGTGTATTTATGGGACATGGGGCAATCCAAAAAGCCTAGAGCTCTCTTGTGGTTCAAATAAATGGACATAGAAAAACACCTGGAAAGATGTACCCCAAATCGTCAACAGCTGTTACCTCTAGAGGTTGGTATTGTGGAGAAAAGTAAGGCAGGAAATGGGGCAGTACTATGATTTTACAGCTTCATTTGTTACAGGGAGCATCTGAGACTTTTGTAATTTAAAAACACATTTATAAATACATAGGGAAAAACTCAAATGTACAAAATGGTAATTCTTGTTTCTGAGAGTATTATAAGGGTAGACACTGCACCGATCTTTTAGCTTTTCTATATACCTCAAAGTGTTCATTAAAGTAGAGGAAAAAATTCCAATAATCTTCCCCATCACCAAAAGATATTATGTGAGAGTATAATTCCATTTTTTAAAAAGAAAAACCGTATGTCTGTGTATTTATGCTCTATGATCCTGAACAAGGTGAGAAAGGAGAGGTGGGCTTCAGGGAGAGAAATTAAAGAGGTTGGAAGAACTTTCAAGAAATAAAAGTACATATTTAAATACACAGAGAAATAAAGAAATAATAAAGATTGTGGGGAATCAACTAGGTATGTGATGTATGTCAAGGCACAAGCAAACATTCCCCCAGCCAAAATCAGCCTTCAGACAGATATGAAATCCAGACAATTGCTCAACCTTTAGGGCAGAAGCTATGTAATAAAATAAAAGGTTCTAGTTATTTCAAAAGCCCTGGGCTTGCTTTAGCCAGGTCCCTTGGAAAGAATTCTTTCATCACATTCAAGTTTGTCCGCCACCACGCTCCTGCCGAAGCAACAACTTCAGACCCCCATACGCCTCCATCTGCCCTCAAACGAGCCCTTTCATCGGGAGCATGAGACCGAGGGAGGCAGCCAAGTTCAGGGACTTACTTTTAGCATCACGGGTTTTTCTTCTTCCTTGTCAATGGGGATATTTGTGCTGTGAACCCAGGTATTAGTACACAGGTGTCTGAGCCGGACATAGGAGTTTCTAAAGGAAAAGAAAAAAAAGAAAAAGGATTTTAGGGACAGGGCTATTTAGGTTCTCTATAGCCACTGGTCTAGAATACATCCTATAAGAATTAAAAAAGGATACCAAAATGGTTTTCCGCTACACACATTGGACAGCATAAACTTAAGAGCAAACGGTTCTGGTCCAAGATACACTTTGACAGATCTACAGTGGCAAACCATTCATAACCACTCTAAGGTGATTGTCTCATGCTGTATTTCTAAATGCAGCCACACCGCATTCTATCATGTTTGGCTCTATTGCCCTTAACAGACACTGTTTTTTTGTTTTTTTAACAAATCAAAGGTTTGTTCATCATGCAAGTCTATAGGTTCCATTTTGGCAATAAAGTATTTTTAAATTAAATATGTACATTGTTTTTTAAGACATAATGCTATTGCACACTTAATAGATAACTGTGTACTGTAAACGTGACTTTCATATGCACTGTGAAACCCCCAGATTTGTGTGACTTGCTTTATTGTGATACTCGCTTTATTGCGATAGTCTGGAACTGAACCCACAGTATTTCTGAGGTATGCATGTATAAAATTATACACCGTGAATGACTGTCTCAGAACAAACTGAGCATGAGACAGAGTAACAAAAAGTATTTACTGAGTACCTATTAGAGCTTATCATGAGAGATGATAAAGCAGTAATTGAAATTTTCATATGGATCAATAGAGCAAAAAATAAAACCGTAAAATGCCTGGAAGAAAATGTGAGTAAAAATTTAATAATCTTGTGAGAGGGAAAGCCTTTTGAAGCACATAACAAAATACAAGATTTCCAAGTTTCAGAAGCAAAAGATGGATACATCTTATTACATAGTTTAAATTTTACATTTCCATACAGCAGAAGTAGAAAAATGTTCCAATTTTTAAAAACCATCATGAACAAAACTGAAAGAAAATTGACAACCTGGGAAAATAAAAGATTAATATATAGTATAAAAGGGTATTAATCCACATATATAGAGATCTTAAAAATCAGTAAGAAAAACATCATGAGTATTGGAAATGAAAATGGAACATGACACAAACCAGTAATTTAATAAAGAAACATAAATGACCAATAAACATCCAAGTACACATTCAACTTCCTCAATTTATACAAATTAAAACAATATATCATTTTATTGTATCATATTCCAAAGATCCTGGAAACTGATACAACCCAGTACTTAGAGCTTAGAGAGCTTACAGAGCTTAGAGAAATGAGTTCTACACACTCATGGCAAGAGTGTCAACAGGTTAAACTCTGGAAGAGAGTCTGGCACTTTGTATAACATGTAAAATGTACCTACCTTCTCATCTAGCAATCTCATTTTTATATTTCTTAAGAGATGACAGCACAGGTGCAAAATGAGGCAGAAAGATGTTCAACAAAGCATTATTTATAATACTTAAAATCTTGCAAACAACCCAATGTCTCAGTAATGGACTAGTTAATTATAGTATGTAAGACAGAATAGTACAGAGTTCTTTAAAAATGATTACAATCGATATTTATTTACTTGGAAGTATGTACAGGACATATTGTTCAGTGGAAAAAATGTTAAAAATAGCTTGATTCATTTATGATAAATTATACACAGGTTATCTGTGTGCCCAGAGACGTGTCTGAAACTACAGAAAACCAAAATGTTTGTCGTAGTTACCTCTGAATGGTTAGATTTTATGTAATTTTTTACTTGTCTCTCTGTTCTCCATGAGATTTTAAAATATTTTTGTTCTTGTTCCTTTTTATGATGAGCATGGATCATTTTACAATGTTTTTCAAATTTGCTTTTCTTTTAAAGAAGTAGTGACATAATACTCGCTCTTAAGGAATCTACCGTCGCATTAGTGAGATGAAATGAACACACGCCAAGCAAAAGTAACAGGAGACATACATTAGAAAGGCTTTAAGATGGGAGACAGTCAAGGTAAGTACTTTTAGAGGAGGAGATTAAGGAGGCTTCAGGGAGTCATGGGATATTTTTGTTACAGAAAACTTGAGCTGGAACTTTAAACGCTGGTGGGACCAGAGCAGAAAGGACAGCGTGGAAGTCATTTGCATTAAGAGGAATTCAAAACAATAGCATCCCAAGTTCATGGGAAAGGGGCACGGGGGAGGGCACATTAAACCAGGCACATCTCTTCAGCAGATCCTCTAACTTCCTTCATTTTAACTGTCTTGAAAATTACAAGTGGTATTTACTTTGAATAGCACGAATATAAATTAAACAACATGAACAAGAAATTTGACAGAGATCTGCATTTTTTCTTCTGAGGAACTTGGATTCATTTTCTTATTTTCAAAGTATAACTGAAAGCTTGGAGCTTAACTTTTACTTGGATGATTGACTACATTCTATAGAGTTCTATGTCAAAGTTCATTTAAAATACCAAGGGCAGGGGGCTTCCCTGGTGGCGCAGTGGTTGAGAATCTGCCTGTCAGTGCAGGGGACACGGGTTCGAGCCCTGGTCTGGGAAGATCCCACATGCCGCGGAGCAACTGGGCCCGTGAGCCACAACTACTGAGCCTGCGCGTCTGGAGCCTGTGCCCTGCAACAAGAGAGGCCACGATAATGAGAGGCCCGCGCACCGCGATGAAGAGTGGCCCCCGCTTGCTGCAACTAGAGAAAGCCCTCGCACAGAAACGAAGACCCAACACAGCCATAAATAAATAAATAAATAAATAAATAAAAATTAAAAAAAAAAAAATACCAAGGGCATTCTATCTATTCATCTGAAGTCTCATTCCCAATCCTTAGCTCAAAAGTCATGATATCAGGACAACTGCAAAAGAGCCACAAAGCTGGATGCTCTCCCAATGTTCATTTATTGCATCTAATTTGCATAAATTGCAATTTTACTATCTTGCTTATTATATCCAGGACTTGTCACTATCCCTTTCAGTTTGTCTTGAAAGCATTCTTTCAACCAATGACTATTACAAAAAAGTTCTTTACTGGTAACATTTCAGGTACTTTCATGTATCTACCGCCAGACTTTCTGATCTTCAAAGAAGCAAAATTTAGCACAACTCTAAGAAAGAGGGAAATGTGTGTACTCCTCCTAAAATTTTTATGACTCCACTGAATCAATGAATAAGAGGCCCTGTTCACTTCTGGCTCTGAGGTTGGTGGCCAAGGGCAAGAGCAGATAAAAATTTAGAAAGCTAAGACCAAGTCCAAGATCATAACTAATAATAAACACATTGGTAAACCATGCCAGACACTTTTTCCAGGGTGAACACAAGGCTTCCCTTGCTTATGAGTTTACAATCAGACTGTCTATGGACAACTGCCCACAAAGAATGTTTTCCAACAGAGAAACAGTAATGAATCAAGGGGATACAGAAGCAGGGCTCTACAGCCAACCAAAGCTGTTTGGCAAGCTGACCTAGAAATTCAAACTTCCCCTTCCCACGGGATCATGGGGATTTCCAACCCACTGGGGAATATGGCCAACTGGCACCTCATTCCTCTTCACCAAGGGAATGCCATGAAATATCTTCTGACGGATATTTTACATCACATGGTTCTGTTCTTTCCTAACCCTTACAAACAAAAAACTTAGCAAATAAAACTAACGTCATTCCCTTGTCTTCTGGGAGCCTAAGAACAAAATCCATTAAAGAACTTCCAGAATAGAGGACACAACACATGGAAAAGTACTTAAACCAAAACGCAATTGGATTCTATAGTCCCTATGCCTATCTAGGTAGTAAGTGAGAAAGGACACTTTACAAAAGCAATCTACCCTACTTCAAACCGGATTTTTAAAAATGACCTCAAAATCGATCAAAGATCTAAGTGAAAAGAGCACAAACTACTAAAACTCTCAGAAGAAAACATTAGCATCAATCTTTGTGACCTCGGATTAGGCAACAGTTTCTTAAGAAAGCAAAAACATAAGCAACCAAAAGCAAAAATAGATAAACTGGACTTCAACAAAATTAAAAACTTTTGTGGTTCACAAGACACCATCAAGAAAGTGAAGAAATCTACAGAATGGGAGAAAATACTTGCAAATCATAACTGATAAGGGGTTTTAATACAGAACATTTAATACTCAATAATAAAAAGACACATAACCCTTTTTTTTAAGTGGCCAAAAAATAATGGGCAAAGGATCTGAATAGATGTGTCTCTACAAATGATATACAAATGACCAATAAACACATGAGAAGATCATCATCATTAGCCATCAGAGAAATTCAAGTCAAAACTACAATGAGATACCACTGCACAGTTACTAGGATGGCTCAAATATAAAAAAGACAGATAAACAAGCATTGGAGAGAAATTAGAACTCTCATATACAGCTGGTGGGAATATAAAACTATAAATGTAAAACTGGCAGTTCCTCAAATGTTAGACATACAGTTACCACATAACCCACTAATTCCACTCCTAGGTAGAGACCCATGAGAAATGAAAATGTATGTCCACACAAAAATGTGTACACAAATGTTCACAGAACAGCCAGAAAAAGGCAAATAACCCAAATGGCCATCAACTAGTAAGTGAATAAATAAAACGTGACATAACCATACAGTGGAATCTTATTCAGGAATACAATGAAATGAAGAATACATGCTACAAAATGGATGAATCTTAAAAACAATGCTAAGTGAAAGAAGCCAGTCACAAAAAGCCATTCCATTTATATGAAATGTCCAGAATAGGCAGATCAATAGAGACAAAATGCAGATTAGCCTAAGGCTGAGGGTGGAGCCTGGGGAAATAAAAGCGACTGCCAATGGGTACGGTGCTCCTTCTTGAGGTGATGAAATTGTTCTAAAATCAATTGTGCTGATGGTTGCCCAACTCTGCTAATCTACTAAAAACCAATGAATTAAGCACTTCCAGTAGGTGAATTGCACGATACATGAATTATATCTCAATATATCATTTTTTTTTTTAAAAAGCAATCTACATCAGGACAAACTTGGAGTACGCGAAGCTGTGCCTATACTTGGGATTTAATAGGAGAACATCTCCAGCTTTTCACAGATTCTCAAGGGGTTAATGACCCAGCAGAGGGTAAGAACCAGCGATCACTGTGCTGAATGGCAATGAACAGCATCCTTGTAAGGTTCTCTTCTTGTGGACACTGCCTTCTGTTTATCACTCTGAGAGGGATAGGAAGAGTATCCAGAACAAGAGAAGCTTCTCCTCTAATTCTTTTTTTTTTTTTAATTTCATGTTTTGGCATTTTTGTTAGCGTTAATCATTCCCTTCTCTGCCGTCTAATTTTATTAAGCACCTAAGTGTCTAGTGTATGCTAGACACTTGGATACGAACTTTTCCATAGCCATTACTTTCTTTACAATTCCTTTAATGTTCCCTATAATACAATATTTAAGAACATAGTCTTTTGCGTTACACAGACATTTCTGTGTTCTCCGGTTGTAACAGCACCCAAGCTGCAGTTGTCACTTTCACAGCCCAGCTCTGGCTGAGCAGGTAAACAGCCATGATACACAGGAATAATGAAACACAAAGGAATCCTCAGAGAGAGGGGCCCTGTGGTAAAACCTCCCAGTGCCACGGAGACTTCCACTACCCAAGGCTGTGTCCAAGAGTCAGAATTGCCAGAACAGCCCTATCTGGCTCTGCAACGGTGCTCGCTGACTTGTGATAAGTTGTTTAAATTCTCTGAGCCTCATTTCTTTACCTCTAGGAAAGGTCAAATAATAATACCTATCTCACAGGGGTTTTGGTGAAGGTGAAATTATGTAACATGAGTATTTAGCATTATAGACGGCATGTAGTCAGCACTCAACAAGTGTTGGCCACTATTAATACTTTTGTTGATTTTTTGTGTTCTCAAGATTTTTTTTTTTAATGTGGACCATTTTTAAACTCTTTATTGAACTTGTTACAATGTTGCTTCTGTTTTATGTTTTGGTTTTTTGGCCATGAGGCATGTGGGATCTTAGCCCCCCAGCCAGGGATTGATCCTGCACCCCCTGCATTGGAAGGTGAAGTCTTAACCACTGGACCGCCAGTGGAAGTCCCTGTTGATTTTAAGAGTGAGCTTTTGTTCCATTTTCAGTCTAGTAAATGGAAATGCTTTTTTATGCAACAAAATTAAAAGTCAAATTTAATAAAATAACCAAAGAAGACTGGTCTGATTTCTCAATACCTTTAATAAAATTTACTATGCATTGAGTGAATTTCAAACGTTCCACTTTCTAGAATTTCTTTTCAATTGTTTATTCAATTGACCAGGAGATCTCTCAGATTTGGGAACGAGGGAGAGAGTAAAGGAAACTAGAAATATTGAGCTACTTAAGCTTAACGTTTGGTTTGTTCACCTAAACATAGCACGTCTTAGCTAACCACTGACTACTGAGAACTTACAACTGATAAGCCATTAAAAAAAAAAAGAAGAAAAAAGAAAACTCAGATGTCATTTCCATGGGCAACCAGAACAAATCCTTTACCAAATCCTGTGCAAAAGCTTCCAGAACGACGATGACGTTGTGGATTCCGAGAACCCCAGCCAGGCCGCATATACCACCCCTGACTCACTTGAGATAAGCCGTTTTGGACTCATACCTCGGGACAAGACTATCGCCTCCACGGAGGGTGGTGGGATCTAGCTCAAAGATGGACGAGATGTCATTGCCTTCGGGCACAGAGACCAGGGAGTACACCATCTTCTCTTGGGCGTTTCGCAACCTGCTTCGGGAGGCATCCTGATCAGGGTCCAGCTGAGGAGGAAAAGTCATCAAGTCAAGGATTGCACGTGCCACGGCCTTCCCTCACTACAATCACTGCACAGTCCACAGGAACAGGGAAGAAACAACAGTGAGCGTCAGTAGTTGGCAGGAAGAGCATCACAGTTTCAGAGCAGTCATCGAACATGATAGTTGGCCACCCACGCCAAGAAGATTGACACTCTACCTCCTGGTGTTGCAATAAAAATGCTTAAGCAACGTGGGGTTGCATTACTAGCTCTCCTCGGGCAGAGTGCTACAGGCGGTACACCCCTGCACAGCGGTCGGGAGACAGGAGAAGCACTGTGAGAAAACTTAGCCTGTGGATTTTGTCATGGGCGGCTGTGTTAACCGACAGTGAAACTGTCTAGCGAGAATATGATACAGCTACTTCCCAGGAGAAAAAAAACAATGCAGTGAAATAAACCTGAATCCAAGTGTTTGCAAGCAGCTATCCCCGTGTGGCCAAGAAAAATATTTGAGAAGTCAGACTAGCCCTGAAAAAATGTTCCTAATTAATCAATTGCTGACGACAATTCAGGGGAAAAGGGGCCCCTCCTGCTACGTGAGGGATTTGGCTGAGACTGAAGAAAATCTCTGACAGTGAAGGCTGAAGAACAAGGATGAAAGCTTTCCCAAGAAACTGTAAGAACACATCTAGTCTCCAAAGGCCAGCTGCCTAAGAAGCCTGAAGCAGCATGCTGGGCCTAGCGTCTGCTCTGACAGGCTTCACAAGGTGGCTCTCCGCCGTGCGACTCTATACGGGATCATTTTTCATGTTTAACATCCTTGCAAGATGACAATATCCACCTGTATGTACTAGGAAAATCACATTTCCCTTGTCTCTATCTTGCTTTGCTTAGGCTGAGGCCCTGCTTCCTTTCCAAATGGAATGGAGAAAAGAAAAGCAAATCTAACAGGCAAAGGAGAGAGCATAAGACAATTTCGTTCCATGGGGCCTGAGCTCTAGGACTGTAGGCAACAGTTTGCTTTTTCAGTTCATCAGCAGCCCCGGCCTTTGTCTATAAAAAAAAAAAAAATGGAAGGAAGGGAGGGAGGGACGGAAGAAAGAAAAGAAAATGCAAACAATTCTTCTAATACCCCCAACCTCTGTCTTCCCCCTCTCACACTCCCTCCTCTCACACCCTGTACCTCTGGCTAAACAAACCCCATTCGCTATTCCACCTACACTAACGTAAGAATCCACTGGAGAGGATCAGGGCATCTCCAAGAGCTCAGCTCAGGAGAAAGCACTCTGAACAGAATTTGCCCTCTTCTAACCACTGTTACCTGCAAAGGGTTGCACACACCACTTTCAAAATATAAACCCTGTCCCGGTTCTGGTGTGAGACACGGGGCTCAGCTACAGACTGGCAGCTAAATTTCAGACCTGCCACACGCCCGAAGAAAAATGCCAACTGCACTGAGTCCCCTGCATCCGCACTGTGACTGAGCAAGGCGCCCTCATCCTCCCGAGTGCGGTCGCCGTTTGCCACCTAGTGGGAGGAAAGGCACATGTGCAGAAGGCCGTCAGACCAGAGCCAGCTCGGGTTCTCCTTTCTGTCCCTGTGGCGTCAAGCCCGTGGCTCGAGGGGGCTGCTGAATTTAGAAAGAGGAGAGCGACAAAGCTGAATGGGGTCCCAGGCAAAACCACAGGCACGGGGTGCCAGTCTCAGGAAATACGCGACCAATAAGCAGAGCAGAAAGAGAGGCTTCCTCTCCCACACTCCCGAGTCTCCCAGCCAAGAAGACGGTGAAGGACCCTCCCAACGCTGACACCTTCCTCCCAGAGGCAGGAGCTGCGCTGCTGGCCTTGTGGGTGCAGGGTGAGCCCCCCGCACACACCCCTCCTCCACGCGAGGACCGCCACCCAAGCGACACCCCGAGTAGCCAGAGCAACGCAGCCCAGACCTGCAGCCAGACCCATGCCAGATGGCACTGCCCTGGCACGGAGAAGCACGAAAGAGTAGAAAGATGACTGCACTCCCAGAGACCCTGAGGAATGTGGCCAGTGAGGACCGCTCTCTGCTTCTTCACCCGTCAAACAAAGATGGAGAGACCTGTCCCAATTCCTTCGTGCAACTGCTGTGCAGCCCAGAGGAACTGGTGGATGGAAAGGCACTGAAAATGGTAATCATCCTTTGCAACTTACAAAAATGCCATTTATTAAGCGTTTACTATGGGCTAGGCACTTCATTTGCACAACATCTCACTTCGTCCTTACAACCAGCACATTGTCCACAACTACAGATGAGGGAATTCAGTCTCAGAGAGGGCAAGTAACCTGTCCAGAGTCACACAGGTCATAAGCGGTGGGTCCGCTATTTAAACCCAAGTCTCTCTCTCTCGCCCTACTTTTGATCACTGTGTCCTTCCCCCTGCACTGCACATGCCTGTCTTTCCCTCGCACATGAACAGGCCAGGAGAGCAGTCCCGTTCCACACAGAGCTCAAGGTTCACTCGGACATCAGCTCTCCCTGAAAGAAACCATGGTTCTCCTTCAAAGTCACCTCTGAGGGGAGCCTTAGTCCCCCAGCAAGTCCAGCAACTAACTAATGGTGGGACACCCTCAGCTAGAACTGCTCTGCGTTTCTTCCAAAGCTAACATTCTGCCCAAACGTAATTAGAAGCTTCATGGCTGCTGAAGAATTCACAGCACTTTTGATGACAATTACATTCTGTATTATCTCTACCCCAACTCCCTTCATTAATGTACCTATGTTAATATCCAATTTTTTCAAAATTTTACGAAAAATAATACCCTCAATACCACCTAGCATATTCACCATCAAGATGATCACACGGACACACAACGTCAAACAGAGCAGCAACCGTTTGGGTCTTTGTTTTGTTAATCCTAGACCAGAACGAAGCACTCCACAAGAGAACTGCATGACTTACCCCCTTCATTTCCCTGTAACACAACCACTTCCCTCTTCAACCCGTAACTGTGGACACCTGAACCCCAACCCAAGTGCCTCCATATCAGCATTAATTGGCAATATGGCCTCCAAAGAAGGATCCAGCTGGCATTAAAATTCCAAACCACATAATAAGGTCTATTTCTGACTTTGCAGAAAGGACAGATGGTTAGACAACTGAGTGTCTAATCAGCGGTCATGCCTCATGTGCTACCTCCACACTCTAAACGACAGTGTCCACCTTATACACTCATTCCTTGAAGACATCTGAGTGAGTCATAGATTCACGTCAACAGCAATGAGACACTGGCATGTAAAAGGCTGGCTTCTACAGGGACCATCACTGTCTCCAACCTAGCAATATTCCAAGAGATACCGTGAACTTCTGCAACTTAGAGATGGAGACCCCTTGACTAAGCACACAGAAAGAGCATCATGACCAACAGTCTCTTGGACCAACCAGGACACAAGGGGGTATGACTGCCCTCAAGGGAAGCACAGAACAAGATCCTCTGTTAAGGCAGCGTAAGGTCTCCCCTTCCCCAGCACTCAGTGACCACAGGGGCAGTTTCTTACATGGGGTTCCAGATCACATGTCCTCACCCTACCAGACGAAGACAAGAAGGCTCTTGTCCATACTTACTGAGGGCTGAAACTCCAGGCATTCTTCCTCAAAGTCAGGGTCTACCTGATGAAAAAGAATCATTAGGAAATTAAAACATCCATTGTTTTCTCAAGGACTTGGCCCCACTAGCAGGAGACTTCAAGGCCTGCGAATATCTTTGGACAGCTAAGAACTTCTCCCTTCCCTCTGTTCACGAAACCAGCATGCCACAATCACAACACACATCGCACGAGTACAACACACATGGAACAATCTACCAGTCACCGATAGATGGCTCTCAAATGTAGACAGAGGAACACAAAGAATCCACTAGCAAAGCAACAGTTAAAAGCCTGAAATAAATAAAAGATCAGTATCCAGTCATTGATAATCCTGCTTATTTCTAGTTAGAAATAAAAAAATGTCTGCCTTCCAGCAAGAACTACATTCGCCCCAGGACATAACAGATAATGCAACCACCATTGATCTCTGGCAAACCATGTAATCAACATTTCTCACAGCTGGTTAGCTGGGTCCATAATTTCCTATGGCTCCATTTTAAATTTCAACTTAGTCTTCATCTTCGGCTCTTCAATATTTCAAAATCATCAGTTCATACAAGTGTCAGGCATCTCAGGGGGGTTGGCACATTTAGATTCAGCCTTCCTTGGGGTCAGCTGCAGAAGCAACACTGACACCCAGGCATCAGCTTGAAAATCTCTGAGCAGTCTCACCAGTGGTACCAGACGACAGGAGGCGTGCCTTGATGTACGGCTAGAGTCTGGTATGAATATGCATTGTACATCTTCCAGCAGATCAGAGTAAAACTCAACATCTGTCACACAGTAACACGGCTCCTTAATTTAATACAAAAACTAAAAGGGAAATTCCTCCCATCCTTCAGTGTTGAGTCTTGCCTTTCCTCAAAAACCCTTCACGGTCATTTAAAATACATCGCTTTGATTTTTTACATTCCTGTAAGTAAAAGACCCTGTCTATTCCACTAAAGCTCTGAGTAACCAGGCTTTATAAAATTATCTAATTCTTTATGGGCTTTAATGCTTCCAGCTTTACATACCATGTTTCACTGCGGTCAAGTCTTGGTCATTCATATTAGGATCAGGGTTGGTAAATAAGATGCGGTGAGAGTAGTAAACAAGAGCAAAATGGAAAGATAATCCTAAAACCCTGATTAGCATGATTTTTTTCAAGATCTATTCTCTTAGCCACTGTCAAATACAGCTGACCCTTGAACAATGCGGGAGTTCACACGTGTATAATTTATAGCTGGCCCTCCAAATCTGCGGTTCCCCGTCTGCAGTTCTTCTGCATTCTCGCATTCAACCAGCCACAGACCGCGTAGCACTGCAGTGTTTACTACTGAAAAATATCCACAGGTAACTGGACCCGTTCAGAGTTCAAACCCGCATCGTTCAGAGTCAAATGTATACAACACAGTATTATTAAATAAAGTCACCAGGATGGACATTACATTCCCATGACAGCGTTATTTTCTAACTGACCTTCTCCCCACATCTTGATCAGAATCCCTGTCAAATACTAAAATGTGTTCACGACTTTTGCCTCTTCTTGTCTATAAGCAGGGAAATGAGGTGGAAGGAAACAGAAAAGCAGAAGGAAGAGCTAGGTAACTGAGCATTACCCTCAGCCCCTAACTACTCAACGGCTACAGGTAAGTGAGGAAAGAGGACTACATCATCCTTGAAAGAGAAAAACTATGGGGCTGCCACTTACCTCTGCTGCTAAGTAATGCCCTGTAGCAAGATGCTTGAAACGGAAGAGGCTGTTCCAATACCCTGCTCCACCCCGACACGGGTCATGCTGGACCACCTGCAAGAGGAGAAATGATCAACAGGAGTGGAAGAAATGTCAATCCAAATAACACTGAACACTGAATCTGAGACATCACACAGAAGTCATAGTTCAGGAGCGGTATTTAAGCTGAAAAAAACCATTATCTTCCAACAAACCCGTTAACAAGTACCATATGTATCGTTAAGCGATGTTTCTCCAAAGAAAAAAGAGTCCCCTAATTAACATGAAACGGTTGTAAGACAAAGTTCAGTGGTTTTCGGATTATTTGCCTTAATCATAAGGAAGAAGTTAAGACCCTAGACTTCATCCACAAGAAGCAAAACAAACCAAAAAAAGAATCTCATGGAAAACTGTAACAGCAATTTATCCATGCACTCATGCACTATAATACATCCACACGCCTGTGCTTTGAAACTGGACACTCACAGTGCCTGGGCCAATTCAGCACACAAGTAAATGTAACTGTAGCTTCTGCTCATGATGGAATAACTGGCACCGGTAGTTGGTGCCATGAATAGACACCTCACACAATACATGAACATGCCACAGACAACGAGAAAACTGAGTAAGGTATACAAAACAACTGGGTTCAGATGCTGGATGACAGGTAGTGCACAACTGTGATCTCTGAGGACAGGGAAATAAGGTGATCTCCACAACTGCTCCAGCTTTCTGCTGGGAGGTCCCCCTCTCTGGACAGTGGCATTGAGAAGAAGTATTCAAGCGGAGGAGACCAGTCTCACTGAGGTGAGGAGATACGTCAGAACTTAAGGAGGCTGAGGTGACTGGAATTTGTCAGGGCAGAATACAGAGCTCCCCAGAAAAAAAGTTCCAGAAATCTGCACAGGGGGCCTCCTTTAGTCTTTGGCTAAATACCAAGCTGCATATGTGTAAGGCGAGACCCCACAAGGCCAAATAAAAAATGAGAGGGTAGTCGCAAGCTCAACAATCCAGGAGTTCACACAGGACTAGAAGGTGTTCTGATTCTAACAAGCCAGGGGAGAGGCCGGTTGAACACCTGCGGCATTCAGTAGCGACGTCAAAAGGCTCGCCCCTTAGTAGCAGGGCTAGTCAAGCCCTAAAAAAATGCTACAGTACACTTGACCTAATGAAGCTTTAAAACAAACCTCCAAAGGATCAAAGTGATCTACAAGTAACTTTGTCTGGCAAAACAAAATTCAATACTCTTCAAAGGAAGGCAACAGATGCAGACAGTCAACAAAGGAGCGTCAGGACATTCAGCATACTGTCATAAAGCAGTGGACAGGCAAGAATCAGGAAAATGTAACCTGTCAGACAATATCGAATGACCCAGTATGTCCATGTGGGTTGGTGGAGGCTAGAGAAATACGTAACAGTGACCCCCAAATTTTCCCATTTTGATACACACCCACACATTTTAAGAAACTCAGTGGTTTCAAAGTAGGATAAATACACATACACACACTCACACATGCATCAAGACACAGCATAATTAGGTTAATGTAAACCAGAAATAAAAAGAAAAAATTTTACAGTAGCTAGGAAAAAAAAGAGACACTATATGCAGCGAACAAAAGAAAAGAAAACCACTGAATTCACATCAGAAAATAATGCATGCAAGACAACAATGGATGAACACCTTCAAGTACAAAAAGAAAAAACTGTCTATGTAAAATTCTACATTCAACAGAAATACCCTTCATGAATGAAGGCCATATGGAGAAATCAGAACCTTTAATACACTGCAGGTGGGAACATACACTAGTGCCTTCAAGACAGTCTGGCATTTCCTCAAAAGGTTAAACAAAGTAACCATATGATTCACAATTAAACTCCTCACAGAAACTTGTGCATGAATGTTCACAGCAGCATTATTCACAACACCCAAAAAGCAGAAACAATCCAAATGACCATAAATAGTAAATAAAATATGGTATATCCATACAGTGGAATATTATTTGACAATAAAAAGAAATGAAATACAGATATGCATGGCAACATGGATAAACTGTAAAAACTTTATGCTAGGTAAGAGAAGTCAGGTACAAAGGACCACACATTGTAGGATACCATTTATACGAAATGTTCAACCTGGGCAAATCTATAGAGATAGAAAGTGGACCAGTTACCAGAGGTGGGGAGGGGCAAACCTGAAGAGAGATGAGGTGTGACCTGCTATGGCTCAGGGATTCTTCTGGGTCAACTAAAAACCACTGAGAACTACACACTGTACATTTGTGAATTGTGTGACATATGAATTGTATCTCAATGAAGCTGTTATTTTCAAAAACGAAAAATAAACTGATTTTTTTAAATGAAGGTGAAATAAAGATATTCACGGACAAATATAAAGCTGTTTTCTTGTCTTCAAATGAGAGCTGAGAGAATTGGCCAGTGGCAGACATGCACTACAGAAATGACAAGGGGGTTCTTTAGGCTGAAGGAAAATGATTCTAGATGAAAACTCAAATCTGCACCAAAAAATGAACAGCTGGAGATGATAGCTATGTGGGTAAAAGACTCCTGTCCTCTCGTTTTTCCATGTTTTTAAAATGCAACTGACTCCTTAAACAAGGCAAAAAATAAATAAAAATGCACTATGGAGTTTAGAGCATATATAGAATAAAATGCAAGAGAATATCACCACAAAGGACAGGAAGGGAGAAACAGAAGTGCAGCTGACCCTTGAATAACACGAGTTTGAACTGCAAGGGTCCACCTACACGTGGATTTTTTTCAATATTAAATATTACAGTGCTACATGGTTGGATGAATCCACGAATACAGAGGAACCACGAACACAGAGGGCTATTAGTTATACATGGATTTTTAACCATGTGGAGGGTCGGAGCCCCTAACATCCGTGTTGTTCAAGATTCAACTGTATACTATTGTAAGGTTCTTACATCACGTGTAAAATGATATGACAATATGTAAAACTGATTGGCAATAAGGTGAAGATGTATAACGAAAACCCTAAATCATGACCAGAAATATAAAACACATGGTATTGTCTTCCTTCTTTTATTTGGAAGAGGCACTTAAGTGTCTAAAATCCTCAAGAAGAAAATAAAAAAGGAAGACGCTCAGTGTTTCCCTAGAGTATTCAGAGGGAAAATTGGCAGGGAACAGTTTTGGGGGGAGTAAAAATTAGACAGCTGTTGCTCCTCAGACGAAAAAATATAGAAGACGTTCTACAGTGGAATTCTGGGTTAAGTTAGTCCATACTGCAAAAATTCTCCCCAAAAGGTTGACATGTTTACTTCATTTCAATCAGTTTGTGAGTGAAGAAGACATGGTACTTGCTTTTAAGGTTCTAAAGTCAGTCACGGTGACTTCTGTAGGGTTCTGACATTTCTGATACTTTTTTAGTTTATGAATTAAGTCCCAAGTCCCTACAGCCTGGATATGTTGCCCTTCAGGATCTGGTCTCCTAAAACAGTTTCTGTCTTATTTCGCAAGACTATCCTCTGCTCCTCATCAAATGAGGTTACTGAGTTCTAACCCAAGGTTGCCTCACATTTCCAATTCCACGTTAGTATTTTATATGAAGTGACCTACTCCATTCATCCCTTCCTTCTGAAATACAGGTCATCCTGTCAGCACCAGCTCAGATGCTAGCTCCTCCAGGAAGTCTTCCTTAATCGCTTGCCCTGCCTCATCTACACCTCCAGAGAACAGGGAATGTGCCTCTTTGTGCTCTGGACGTGTAGATACTTCACCACCCAGTATCTTCCCATCCTATCACCAATGTGCAGTCACCTACAGATCGTGATGGGTTAGGCACTTGATTACATATTGCTGTGATAGATAACTGAGCAAGGGAAAGAAAAAAAAAAACAGAAGGAAGAGATGATCAGATGATCCAGAGGAAGAAATTTCTAACTTCAGTTGGAAGTTGGCTTCCAAGGTAGCTATTATTTTCCTCCACAGAAACATCCGGCATCCTTCTGATATGGCGTGATGCGTTTGTTTCTCTAAGTCATCCCAAGTCATCCATTGTTTTTGGAACAAGGTGGGTTTAAGCACCTGGATGTGACTTATTCCTATAAATCCGTAAATCCTTTCCCCCTGCCCGCCCCGCCCCATCCCTTACCTCCACCTCCCACAGGGCTTTGGAGCTAGTGGCGGACGTGGCTGACTGCCGCCCGGTAGTTCTCAGGAAGACGTGCTGCTTCTTCCTGTGCTCGTCACAGGTGAGGAACTTCTCCTGCTCGGCGTGGAACAGCCTCACGACGTCACCCTAAAAGTCAACACAGGGAGGAATTAAGGAAAGTGCATTTAAAAAGAGAACCAAAGAGGAGCCAAGTGCTGCCCAGCCTGTAACGTATCAAACTTACCCCCTTTAATATGTCATCTTTGTTATCACTCCATTTCATGAAAAGGACTATTTTCCAGCTTGTATTGCAGTTGACGGAATTGACCTAGAAAACAAATTAGAGTTATTTTTTCACATACCCCTCAACAACTGTGGTCTCCTGCGCCCAAATGCCTCATTTCTGCCCAAGAAGCAAGGCTGTGCTTCAGCCCTCCAAGCCTAAAGATTGACACCATTAAGATCATAGAACCTGCAAATTCAATTGGCCTGATAGAAGTCTTCGGTAGTAAATGGTTTATTTGTACCAGTCAGTATGTATGCTGCAACTCTGGCTAACAGAACCAAGCTTCCTGCCCTCCTGGAATGATATCTTCTTCTTCTTTTTTTTCCCCCAAGTCTCTTGGACTATAGCCAAAAAGTAAAGGCCCAGTGAAAACAAGTATGTATAAAATGAGATGAGCTACAAAGGCAAAAAAAAAAAAGTCCAATGTATACATTCTAAAATGTTAATGATACAGCCATTGTTTGTACACAAAATATAGGCCAGGCACTGGGCTAACATTCACTAATACATTTTATCCTCAGCAACACCCTAAAAAATAGCAATAACCATCATGCCCATTTCAGAGGTAGGAAAACTGATGCCCAGGGAGACTGGGTAATGAACCTACAGTCACAGAGGTAGGGAAGGGCAGATTCAGGATTTGAATCCGTATCTGTCAGTTTCCAGAGCTTGTGTCCTCCAAACAAACATTAGGCAAACAAACATTTATGTCACAATCAAGTTATTGCCCTTGTGTCCTATAATTGCCAATTAAGTTAAGTAGATGTATTGCCAAAAGTAAGATATCACTCTCACAGGGCTGCCGATGGCCGGCAGTGTCCCCTTCTTATGAATTAGCAAAAGACACACTCTTTAGGGAGACCAATTAGAAAAGGGTACCCCTCTGGCCAAAAACGCTTGGTAAAGGGGGCCCTTCTCTCATTAAAGAAATTAGAACATAATCCCCCAGGGATACAAAGCTTAGCAAACTGAGCCCTCAGGTGAGTATCAGCCCCCACCCAATGAACAGGCTTATATAACCTCATGTGGCAGGCCTGGCTCTCAGTTTGTTCACCTGCAGAATGGGTACACTGCCCCGAGTCACTACTCAAGTCGCTTTGAGCACGCACATGCTCTAGCCCCAGGAAGGTCTGCTTCTGCAGCATATGCCTGCCCACAAGCCATAACTCGATTTCCCTTACCTCGTTGCAGCCTGGGTTATCCACCAGCTGATGACTGCTGGCATGTAAGGGCTGGCCAGCATTCACGGGGTTCAGAACAACCTTGTCACCTATGACCACCTGGAAAGGAAAGGACCAATAGAGCATTTCCCAAAACAGGTCAGGACTGCAGACTGACCAGTGGCTAGTTCTGGCAGGAGCTGTAAGAGCCTGCAGAGAAGAAGGCCCAGCTTCCAGCAAGCAGAACGATACAGCACAAATGCACAATTAACTCGGCTCAACATTCTATCATAACCTAAACGGGAAAAGAATTTGAAAAAGAATGGATACTTGTATGTATAACTAAATCGCTTTGCTATACACCTGTAAATAACACATCATTGTTAATCAACTATACTCCAATATAAAATAAAAATTTTTTAATATATAAAGAATGGAATTTCAAAAAAATAAAAAATTAAAAAAAGATTTTAAAACCCCGAAGCCTGACCCTGACCAGGAAGGGGTGATGTTTACAAGCCTAAGGGTAAATTTTTGCCCACAATTGTCAATGATTATCCAAAGGCGATCTCAAAGTCAGTCCAGAGCAGGAAGAAAAAAATCAGATCTTTGTTAGCTTCAGTTAAGGCAGTTGTACAAATAAGCTCTAACTAAATTTTAGGAGTAGAAGCAGATTATTGCCTGAAGTAAGTCTTTATCTTTGAAAGAATAAAGCTATAAATTTATATTTCTAAAGCAATGACTTCTATACTTTTTTGAAAAGTCGTATTAAGAAATACGTTTTCTATTATGACTCAGTCATACATACAGACTTATGTGGCTATATGTGTATATGTATGTATGTGTATATACATATATGCATGTACATATAGATAGATATAGAGATCTCTATTTATCTAAAAAAAAAAAAGTCACCCCCCCCAAACAATCTTATCCCCATTATGTTTAACACAGCTTGATACTGCCTATTCTATTCCACTTTCTAAAATGAGAGTCACAAGCTACTAAATTGATCTCTTGGCCCATGAGTAGATGAATACCTGTCCTTTGAAAGACACTATTCTACAAGTATTCAAGTCCATCTTACTTTCTCAACTAAGGCACAGCTAAACAGGTAAGCTTAAAGGACAGGAAAGCAAGGGACTTGCTACAAATGCAGTTCAGAGCAAAGCACCCCTGTCTTTTATTATGGGAGTGGAAGGAAGAAGAATGGAAAGGATGGTTTCCTAAGATGTAAAACACACCTATTCTCGGTTTGATACATTTGGGGAACACATACAACTAAATTTTCTCTAACTCAAAATATATGCAAGTTAAATATGTCAAGAAACCCAACCCTCTAGGTGAAACCTAAGCTTTACTGGACTCGTTCTTCTATACTCAGGTGACGATCACTATGCACTGTACACCAGCTGCGAGGGGGCCGCTCAGGTACTAGATGCTTCAGGTATATTGTATATACTTTAATATGCACGCAAGCATATAAACTAAGACATATTTAAACGACCCAAAGCTTGTATACTTAAATATTAAAAAAATGGGAAAACTCAGTTTCAGGTGAAGGCAAGTTAAGCTTTTTGACAAGATTTCACACTGTTTAAATACATATTTCTTTTTGGTAGAAAACAACTATTTCAGAATCTTAACAAGGTTGGAAATACAGTTGATAGCATTTAAACATAGTCACTGTTAAGTATATGCCCACATAATGAGTTACTAAGGTAGCTAATAAGTATCAGAACTGTTCTAAGTCACCCCGGAAAGGATTTCTGGGGCTTTATAACTTAATGACCCCTCAGGAGAAGAGCCAGCTCGGGACCAACCACAGTCACTGAAATGGAATCAGGAGCCTGCAGAGTTATGAACAAAGAGCAACTGAGGATAATCCTAAAATCCACTCTCCTTCCCTGATCTCTCTACCTCTTTTCCATCCTTCTGCCCTAACTTTATTTCCGCAATAGAGAAGCATTTCTTTTCCACTACTGATCTACAAGGACAGGGACACTCCCCAGGACACTCATACATGATAGCTGCTTTTGTGGTAAAGTTACTCAGGTAATGGGCTGCTCACATGATTTTTTTCAGAAGCCCAGTAGGAAAAAAACAGAGCTACTGTATTTAGGTCACATTGCTCTCCAAATTTCCCTGTTTCCCAAACACTGGTTTCCATAGTGATTTCCTTCTCCTCATACAGGATAAGCCTCTGGCTCCAACTTTAAATTTCTCTTAGTTGACTCTAGTGTACAGTTATGGTTGGAGGCCTGGCACGGAGCACACCCTGGGCTGGGCGTGTGCACTTACACTGTCTCCGATGGATCGCAGCTTGTAGAACGGCTGAATGTAAAACCAGGACCCTTCGTTGCCAGCCTCATCCAACGTTACTCTCATGGCATTCTTCTCCAGCAGAGCTGGAAGCCTCTTATTCACTGTTAGGTATTTATTACTTTTCAAATGCAAGAGCTGAAAACCACCAAGAGAATAAGGTGAGTGTCAGCACATCTCCGAAGCTCTACATTTCTCTCTCAGTCATGTAAGATATGTATCAAACACTCCTCCCACCACTGAGCCACCTGTGGAGTTAGAGAACCACAGAAGTGGCTAAGGCAGGGAATGATTAGGAAAGAAGGAAGAGCAAAGGGAGCAGAAGTAGAAGAGGAGAAGAAGACATTTTTCTTCCCCCAACATAGCCCTGGACACGATGGATGCCGCTCAGGTCAAGGCACCGTCAGCTAGGACAGCACTCTGCCACTGGTTAGCAGGAAGGGGTCTAACCCCAGGTAAAGGGACTAAAGAACTGCAGTCTGAATATGCCCTGACATGAAGGTGGAGCTAAGGAAGGGCACTTGTGAACAAGAGAAACAGTTCAATTTAATAAGTGACCCCATTAGGGGCTGTCAATTCATTTGGAAAAAACACGGCTGCTATAGATTTCCACCTTGAATTTCTAAGCGCTCTATTCTTAATTCTTGTGTCACGGTTACATGAAGGGGATGGAAAGATGGAAGATCTAGATGGGAAACGTCTCATAGTAAGTCTAGACCAGGAAGAGCTGACCAAGGCTTCCCAACTCAACAGGCTGTAAGAGAAGATGGAAGGGAATATGAAAGACCGTCCAATCCCTGGAGAAATGATAAGACTAGCATGGGACACCACTCCCAACTGCCAGTATCTCCCTTTTCAGGTTAACAGGTACAGTTTCTAGAACACTCCTAGGAGGCCCACAAATCTTCTTGTCTGATCCGTGAGCCCCTGACATCCCCTGGCCATGATACATAAGGCAATGCCTTCCCAAGCTTCCGTGGTACGCTGATGAGTAGCCCCTGATTCTCCATGCACCTCTCCAAGTGCTGGATTTAGCTGGTTTCTAACCTGGCATTACCTACAGGTGGTCCTCTAGGCTGGGAAAATAAGAAATATTAGGTAGTAAGTATTCACAGCATACCCTGTGACAGGTACCTCTCAATCATCCTAGGCAACAGATACCATTATTATTCCCATTCTGCTAGTGAGCCAGCTGAGGCATGGCAAGAATTCTTGCCCAATACCTAAAAGGAAAAAAAGTGGGAAGGAACTCCTCTGTCATTTGTAAAGTTAATATTAGTATTAGTAAAGAGAGATAAATTAGGAGTTTGGGATTAACATATACACACTATTCTATATATAAAATAAACAACAAGGACCTACGGTATAGCACAGGGAACTATATTCAATATCTTGTAATAACCTATAATGCAAAAAATCTGGAAAAGAATAGATATATGCACATATGTATAACTGAACTACTTTGCTATATACCTGAAAATAACACAACATTGTAAGTTAACTATACTTCAATTTTTAAAAATGGTTAAAAAAAAAAAAAAAGCCACATTTGGCACTGGACTTCTTCACAGTTTTCTGCAAGGATAGACCTAGGTGGATTTTTTTTTTTTTTTTAGCAAAACCTGTTGTAGCTGTTTCTTAAATTGTCTTTTATCCTGTCAAATTTGAAGGTACCAGATATAAACAAGTAAAGCTCACAACCCGTGAGCTAAGACATGAGACCTATCATCAAATATTCTACCTGAAGGTACAGACTTGCTCTTATTACTTCTGGCGACCAGCTCGTGAACCAATTTTTACCAAATATGAAGAACTTTCAAGCAATGCAAGTTAGGCAAAAGTGCCACAGCCAGGCTCCTCTTCAGATAGGGAGCCTCCCATCTAAAAAATGTGGATTTTAAATTATCAGTACAGAGGAGAGAAGTGGACTCTTGCACTGAGAAAGAACCAACTAAAAGCCCAAGAGTCCAGCCCACATCACAAGAAATGCTAGACCTTTGCAATAAACTGGCTGTTTCCATGGAGTCCTATCTGTTCAAGCCAGGTTTCGTGTGCTTGTTTTTCATTTCACTCTTTGTAAAGCTTCAGCTCCACGACAGAACAGCGGCTTTGACCCACCTGGATCACATTGCCATACTGGATCACGGTCCCCAACAATTTCCTGTTTTCTGTCTCATTCTGCTTCTTTTCCAAGTCTGCAGCATGCTGTACATAGAGGAGGAAGATTGGTCACAAAGAGGAAACAATGGGTTATGTATTTCTCTGCCGCAAGGCAAAAGCAATATAGCCAGTTCATACAAGAACCACAGAAATAAGCAAATACCTAAGTACACCCTGAGGCGAAGTGCAATGCGCAAGGGGTTCAAGAATCCAACCCACTAGGCCTTGTTTGTTGGCCTTCTTGGCTTTTCAAAAATGTATTCATTTTTTAAGGAATTCATGGACATCTGGTTAGGGTAAGACTAAGTCACAAGCTTATGTATTTTTAAAGAAAATAGGGTAGGGTTGGAAGGGAATTTGCATAGCCCCTTTATAATTTGTAAAGGTCTTCTTTATAGCTTTGGAGTAAAATAAAACAGGATTTAAATACTGGTTTTGTGACCTGGAATGTGTTATTTAACATCTTTGCAAGCCTCAGTTTCCTCTTTTGTAAAATGAAAATAAAAATAGTACCTTCACCTCACAGGAATCACACAGTATAGTATCTCATCATTGCGGCATTCATGGAGTGTTAGTTATTATTGTTACATACCAATTATAATTTATTTAATTTTCACGGTAGTTCCCTGAGGAGAAGATCATTATCCCAATGTAATAAAGAAGAAACAGACTCAGAGAGATGAAAAAGTTTGGTCGACACTGCATAGCTAGTTGAATAGGTACAAAAGGAGTACTATTTTCTCTACTACAGTGTATATTTGAAATTTTGCTTAATAATGTCATTTTTTTTTAAATTACACATCTATTAAGTAAGTTAGAGATAATCCTCAAACCCACATTTGGGTTAACTCCAGATTTACACATTCACAAATGAGGCTGGAGATATTACTAGTGCAGCTCTGGCAGGCCAGGGAACATGGTAAAACCAAATAGAGGGTTCCCATAACAGTTTGCCAAGGCCACCAACCCACACAGTCATTTTTCCTTCGTTCACCTGTGTAACTCTGCAAGTCTCTTAGCATATTATAACCACACTCAAGGGGAACTAGTTTCATCCTAGGCAATTAAACTGACGTTCCAATCTCTGATTTCCAAACCCAGACTAAGTAAAACAAAAGAAAAATAATGGAAGAAATACGGTAGCTAATCTGATGGGTGATAGAAGCATGATGGTGACCAATGATGTACTTCAGAATCGTTTCCAATGTTCTCTTTGTAGAGTCTCCCCTTGCCTTGAGGCAAGATGCTACCAGATGCCAGTGGGTTAATGGGCTTCTTTCCCAGGGAACACGTCCGCATTTCCACACGACCCTTCTGGACTTCGTCTTGGTTCCACCACAGACCAGCTTTATCGTATTGGCCAGGTCGTTTAATCTCACCAAGCATCACTCAGCATTCTCACCCACAAAATGAGGACAACACAAGCCTTTTTTCTCCCTAATCACAGAGATTACAGAAAATGCATACCAGACACAAAATAGGCATTCAATAAATTTTAACCATTGTGATACCCAAGTTTCTGTAACTATGAAATGCTCTAATGAGAATTTCAAAAGGTGAACTAAGGTGGGTGGGTGAAGAATCTTTCAGTTTCCTTCAAATTCAGCATTCGCTCCACCTCTACCTGGAGTATAGGTATTTTTAGGAAGGAACATCTTTTGAGAAAAATAAGCTGCAGGAAGCAATCCTAAACCAAAAAGAAACCACATTTATAGGAGGGTAAGGATTTGCCTACGTTTGTGTGGATGACTGCAAGTTTGCAGCCTGTGTCTCAACCCTTTAAAACAATGGTCTATTCAGAGGCTTCCCTCTTTCTCTTTCGGAATTAGTCGCCAGTCTGCTGTTCTCAGTTACAAAAAGGTAATATCCGCTGGGTTCAAGACACATCCAGAAATAATACCAGCGTAGACACCATGGCAATCCTTGGCATCCAAACCGCCCTAGGCACGGCTCTCCCCCACTCTCTTCCCCTCCATAAACACCTTCCCATCCCTTTCTCCCACCTCCGTTCTCCCTATTTTCATGCCTGAGCTGTACCCTATCCAGAGAGCTCTACAGTACCCACATGTTCTGCAGGTAGTTTTCAAAAAAAAAAAAAAAAAAAAAAATACACTGGACTGAATCCACTTGGAAGGCAGGTTTATACTTTGCAGAGAGCCATTTATTATTTCTGCTAAGCAGTTCTCAGCTAATAAGGACAGCAAAGTTGAGAAAGCAAAAAAATGTCAAAGGGGGGGAAAAATCAAGGAATTCAGTAAAATAAAACAACATTTTCCAACAAATACAAATTTTCTCTGCTCGAAACACCACACTAAAAGGATTCACCTTGAGAAAATTATAAAGTAGTGTTTCTTGAACTTAAATGATATAAGGGCTCCTGTTTAAGAGGGAAAATTCTCATGGCTAATCCTCCTACTCTCAAGAATTTCCAGTGGCTTCAATCTAAGAAATATTAATCTAAAATATTAAGTTCCTACCTACGCTCAGACTAAGTACACAAGTGGTAATCCACTGGTCACTGGCATATCTAAGAGGAAATGTCAAATTAGTCACCAAGAAGGCACATATTTCATATTTAAGACTAATTAAACACCAGCAGCTCTAATGATTAAAGGGCATTTGTCTACAAACATACAAAAGATAAAATTAGGACAGAAAACACACAACTGGAGAATAAATATCTAAGAATATCAAATATCACATCTGAAAACTCCATTAAAAGGTTTAATGATGACCAAGCCTACATATAACTACTAAACAAACATTCCATGCATTAAGCTTATGGACCATTCTAAGAATTCACTTTTCCTATAAGCACTCTTTGTCTAAGGAGAAAACTCTCCCATTCACTTCACCTTTTACTAAGTGTACAAATACTATATATGTGTTCATCTGAGTTCACAAATCAGTCTTTAGATAACTCCTCCACAAAACCAAATTTGTTCCCTTCCCCCAGTTTTACTGATATAACTGACATATAATTTGGCTTTCAGAAAAAAAAATCCATCATGATTTTTAGTTCAAAAGGTTGATAAAAAAGGAAGTAAAACTAACACAACATTTAAAATCAACTATACTCCAATAAAAATTAATTTAAAAAAATAAAATTTTAAAAAAGGAAGTACAGTACAGACAATACCTGGGCCCACTGATCAAGGCTGCTTTCACCCTTGAAAAAATGAGATCTTGTCTATTAAATCCCTCAAGTATATTCTAAAGAGGAGCCCACACTGTAAGACAGTGAATTTGTATAACCTTTCTGAAGAATAATCCAGCAATATCTACCAAAAAGTTTTTCAACGGGCATAACTTTGATTTAGCAATCCCATTTCTAGGAGTTTCTCTAAGAAGATAATCTGGCATGTGCACAAGGCCATAACCATCATTTATTCTTTGGGGGAAACTGTCAGAATCCTGAATACCTCCTCCCCCCCATAGGGATTGGCTGTCTAAAATTACAATACTGCTGTACCATGGAGTAATCAAGTAGCCATTAAAAATACAGAGCTACCTATTTATTCATGACATATTAAGTGGGGAAAAAAGCAGGTGAACGAAAGAGAAGTGAGGGACTTCCCTGGCGGCCCAGTGGTTAAGACTCCATGCTTCCAATGCAAGGGGCATGGGTTCAGTCCCTGGCCAGAGAACTAAGATCTCACATGCTGTGCAGCACCACCAAAAAAAAAAAAAAAAAAAAGGAAGAAAGTGAGATGGCATACCCCCATTAATACTTTAAAATATAGAGATAAAGGAATAAAATAGGGGATGGGAGACTGGGGCACACACCAAGATTATCTTTGAGAATTAAGGTTTAGAGATCTTTTTTTTTTTTTCCTTTTCTTACTCATGTATACTTTGGAGCTCACTTCCTACAATACTCACTTCAGAAACACCTTCATCGTACCTCTGTAGCAAGAAGCCTAGATTTTTAAAAAGCCATCTTAAACGTGTTATCTCGTCAATATTTAAAAATCCCAATAATTTAAGTACCTGTTGCTCTTTTCCCTTACACAATGGGTTGCGGACAGTTCTGAATTTCTAAGGGAGAAATCACGCTCTATGCTATGGTCTCTACCACCATGAATCACCACAGACATTACGATGCTCCCTAAGCAACATCAAGGTCAACCCATCACAGTCACCTGTTATTTTATTTCAGAAATGGAGAAACCATTATTAAATTACTACAGAGACGTCACTGGAACAGTGGGGAACCTTCTTTATTTAAGGTCAACAAGCTCTGAAGTATCTAACATAAATATTAAGGCTTCTGAAAACAGGCAGGACCCAGGCTTCAGATGACAACAAAGACTCCTGACTCCTCTGGTTCCTCCTAGCTTGTCGAAGCTACGGCTTAAGGTAATGTACCATTTCTCAGAACCAAAACAATGTAGGTGCTGTTTCAAGGTAACAGGTAAAAATGCTGTCAGGAAACAGCAGTCGAGGGCTGTAGAACAAATTATGTGATTTGCAGATGGGGGAACCTCATTCTGCCAAGAGTCTTGGGAAATCACGACCAGGCGAGTTAGAATCCAGTTATTCTCTCAGAACGAACAGACACACATAGCAACCAGCCACTAGATGTCATTGTCCTTCAGGGAGTTGGTGGCATGTTGCTTATCCTAGTCAAAAGGAAGTCAAGTGGTCTAGACGACTAATTCCTTAAATGGCATTAATTTAAAATAATCTGACCTTTGACTGGGGTGCTCCACAGTAGCTGACAAAAATAAAAATGAAAACCCACTGGAGACTGGCCGTCCGCCCCCAAAGGCAAGTGGCTGCCCAAAATACAACATTTTAATGACGGCACTAGAACATGTGGATGACTTTCAGACACAAGAGGGGGGAAAAAAAGGTCCAGCCAAGCAGGAAAGCAGGAACTGCACAAAGTTAACAGCCAAGACCTGCAAGTCATGTCAGTGATCCTGAATCAGGAGACTGTGCTGGTTTCCTTTTAAAATTTATTTAAAACAAAAACAGCATGAAAGAGAGAATTTATTGTTTATTTTAGTAAGGAGTTCAAAGTTCTTGGTCACCTTTAGGATCGCCTTTTTCAACTCTGTGGTTTTTTTCACGGTTCATTTGTGGGAAGTGGGGGGAAAAGGAACTGCTGATGAAACAACACATGTATCACAGGCTGCGAATAGTTGGCCAGAGAACGCCATCCTGTTGAGCCATTCCTGTGTTGGTGCTGAGTGTTATGTTTTAAACTTTAAGGGAAGTAGCTGCCAACATTTTTTAAAAATTGAGAGATGACACATCAAAGCATGGATTTTTAGCTTCTCTTGAAGAAGCAGAAGATGTGGCGGCAGTTCCTGGCCCACCTTCCCAGGCAGCAATGGCAGGGGAGCGGAGCTGCCCCCCAGACCCGCACACAGGCACACGCCCCTTAGCAACCCAGCCCACCAAGGCCCCTTGGTTCCAACTGGCTTCCTGCTTGGCCACGAGGAATCTGAATTTACAACTCCAGCTGTAAAAAGTGTAGGAGAAGAAAGGGTTTGAGATGGACTAAGAATACCTCAATGGACAGAATCAATTTCATCCGAGAAAAGGGGCCGCAGGACTGCTAAGGCCGCACTCCTTCCACCAAGATAACCGCACAGGCGTACGTGCTAAATGGCTCTCCCAGGAGACGTGCAGAATTGAGCAACCTTTCCTATCCATTCAACTCGATTCCCATGCTCCCAGTACAGACTTCGGGGGCGTCCTGGATCCTCACAATGATTGGGGAAGGAGGGGATCGCTACTCATACGCCATGGACAAGAGCCAGGGATGCTGCATGCCCTGAAATGTATAGCACGGTCCTGTGCAAGGAAGAAGCATCGTTCCACCCACAGAATTTGGTATTCCAGTGGACAGTCACGTGGCTTAAAAAGCTGCAATTTCTGAGCCAAACCCCTAACTCCACTTTACACATGAACACAAAGCATGGACCTGCATGGTTCAATTAATAATATTATGAACACCTTTTCCAAAAATGGGAGTGTCATTTAATAAAGAGAGGAGTGTACCTTGCATTCTTAGTAACATTACCAAGAGCAGCTGACCATTTTGGAACACCACATTATGGAAAACATGCTTTTTGGGTCACCAGTACTATAGACCTACATCGGCCACAGCCTTCAGCTGCCTCATTCACGGGGTCTATACAAATAGGCAAAAGCATTTATTTCCTTATGTCCTCTATAGTGACTGTGCCTGAGCATTAACTTAATAAAGTATACAATTATAAAATTTATTACTTTCCCTTTATTTTGCCTTTATAATTCAGTTTCAAAACTTTGGTATCTTGGGAGATTATATTATTTACAGATTTTATTTCCTGTTTATACAGTTACATATTTGCTATTCAGAGGGAGCAATGGGTCTGCTGAGGTTGAGAATATCTGCCCTAAAACCATTAAAATAATGATGCAATCCCAGAAGCCTTCAAAGCAATCTCTTGGCTTCTGTTGTTTTCTTTTTCTCTCCTACCCTCTTACTCCCACAGATGCCTCACTCTGAGGCTTACCTGTCACCCCCTCTTCCTCCAGAAAGCCCTCCCTGACTACCATATCACCCATCCTTATACTCAAAAGCGGATTTGACTGCCCCTTCTAGGTGCTCCCACAGCCTCGGTGGTTTGCCCTATAATAGAACTTGCTATAGTCGTGTCACTACCTCTTTATTCTTAATTAGCTATTAAGCTCCCAGAGGGTTACGATGCTGTCACAGTTTTATCACCATCACCTAGCACAGTGCTCACTCATTCATTCAAGAACTATTTCTTGAGCACCTACTATGTGCCAGACACTATTACAATGCACTGGGGATACAGTGGTGAACAAGACAGGCGCTGCTCCTCATCTTGTGGTGTCGTCATTCTACTGAGTGACAGATGATAATTAAGGGAACTTTTAAATATAACTGCAGACTCTGATCAGTGCAGAGAAAGATATAAACAGGGTGCTATGACGGAGGAAAGCAAGCAAGACATGGCTTAGATAAGGAGATGGGGCGAGACCTCACTGAGATGACTTACACTGAGAGATGAAGGAGGCAGAGGTCTTAGCTTAGGCAAAGTCAGGAGAAGACTGTTTTCAACAGGACAAACTGCAAGCGCTAAGGTCGTGAGACTGTTAGGAGTCTGTGGTGCTCAAAAAAATAAAACGAAAGGACACAGAGCAAGTCTAGCTGGTTCAGAAGCCTCAGAGGGAAAGCAGGGTCCAGCAGGCACAAAGTCTGCATTTCCTTTTAAGGGCCATGTGTGCTTGTGTGTCTTCACGCTGGAGGATCAGCTCATGGAGGTTAGGAACCTGGTCTTCTCATCATGCCTGGACCCCTCACCCCTGTCTAATACAGTATGTGCTGAATAAAGGCGTCCCTTCCATGGGCCCTACCTTACCCAGTGCAGCTGGCTGTGACTTTGCCATTTATTAGTCACAAAGAGAGCAAGCGTGAGCCCCACGTGCTCACAGATACCCTATATCCTCGGCTATCATCACTAAGTCTCAAGAAAGAGCTTTTTTTAAATTAAGTTAGTAAATATTTGAGTGCCTACCATATGTTGTAGGCAAGAGGGATACAGCAACGAGCAAACCTGACACAAATTTCTGCCTGTGAGTAGTTTACATTCTAGTGGGGGTAGAGAGCTGATAAATAAATTACAAAGATCATGATAAGTGATGTGGAGAAAAATAAAGCAGAACAGGGGGATGGGGAATGGACTGCAATTTCAATACCACACTGGATATATGTCATGTCTTTCTTCCCCACATCTCAAAGAAGTTCCACACAGATTAGCCTCACAGAAGAATTAGATCATCTCGACACTAGAAGAATTATATCATCATTTGACAGATGGAAAAACAGGCTCAGAGAGGCTCAAAAATTTGCTTACGGTCACAAAGCACATCAGCAGTAGAATGAGCATCTCTCTTATATGCCAACTAATAGACAAGATAAATACAATGATAAAAGCTAAAATTTTCTGAGTACTTATCACGTGCCAGGCATTGTTCACGTGCTTTTTATGTTTCATTTCATGTAATCCTCACAACAACCTCTTGATGTGGATATTATTATCATTCTCATTTTACAAATGAGGTAACAGAGGCACAAAATAGCTAAGTAACTCACCCAAGATGTCCAGTTAGTGAGGGTGAAGCTAGCATTCTAAGCTAGGCAGTTCGCTTCCTGAGCTTGTGCTCATAACCAGTACTGTACCTAAAGCCATCCCAGAAAGGGAATGGCTGAGAAAAAAGTAACTCTCAAGACATCTCAGGATGACTACGACCCACCTTTCCTTAGGGTCAGCCCCCTTTTAGCCCTTTACCAAAGACTATATGAAAGCTGGTGTCCAGAGCTAGAGGACTGCAAAACTCATCTTCCCGACCCATTCCACTCAGACACAACCCACGTGGCCGCTCATGAGACCTCGTCATGGAGCTCCATCCCAATACGTACGTGTAGTTTGTTAAGCAGTACTGCGTCTGTCGTGCTGTTGGCTCCTGGCTTAGCAGCTTTCCAGAACTGCTTCTGGGCAGAGTAGCGATTCATGGGACATAGTTTAAAGAGGCAATCTAGAAGTGAAACAAACAAGTAAAAACTGTTACTGAGGAAGTATATACACTCAACCAATGAAAAAAACTTTCCCCTTTTATTTCTAGGCATTATAAATTACATGAAAGTGTAAATGGTAAGTTACAAGGCCCTTTTACAAATCTCTCCTTTGAACTTTAATTCTCACCACCATTATGTGAGGTTAGAAATGAGGAAAATGAAACCTCTAGAAAGTAAGTCAAATGTCCATTGTCACACAGCCAGTTAGGGGCAGAGCTGGGACTCAGAGTCCAAATCCAGAGCTCTCAATGCTGCCCCAGAGTTACCTCCTTTCCTTTATGATGGACAAATTTAAGGGCAGTAGTCTCACTGTATGCAATAGTACATACAAACATTTCTGGATATAAATCCAACTCACTTCAATTCGACTACATTTTTAAAAAAAAACAAAAACAGAAGCTTATTTGGAGGCACCTCCTTGGGCAATGGTATCTTGAGTGTTGTTTACCAGATGATTCTCTGGGGAGCAGGAAGAAAATAAATGAACTTGCAGAGACACTCTGTGTCTTCTCCCTCTCTCTCAGTGCATGGTGATGTGCTTCTGTTTAGGAATGCCTGGGGTCATGACTTTTTACATTGTTTTATGTAGTAGAACTAACTCACAAAATGGACTAGTGGCTTCAAAAGATGTCTGCAATGAAATCAAAACACCGAAGAGGGGAGTAATGCAAACCCCACAAACAAGAAAAAGGAAAAATAATGATGATCTAACCAGATGTGAAAAAAAGTCACCCAGATATTAGAAACTGTTTTAAAAAACACTTAAAATGTTGTCTCTAATGATGAACGTTGCCCTTAAAGCACCCATGTGCCTTAAGATATTCACATGATAATATGCTAATCATGATTGAGAGGACACCACATTATTGTTTAATCTTAACCTTTTTCATCAACATATATTTTCCTGCTTGCTTTTATAATGTATACAATCTATTAGTACAGTGACACATGTATATAACTTTTAAACACACACACACACACACACACACACACAGTTTAGGGGTATTTTTGTCAAAATTTTTTGATAAGGATATGCCATGGAAAAAGTTTACAAATAACCGTTCTAAAAAACTAACACTATAATTGATACTCACTCTCTGAAAATTTTACCTTTTGACATACAGGATTTTCAAATGGTATTTGTAGAGTAAAATTAATAAATTTGGAATGAACACCCAGATTTAGAAAAACTGCACCCTGAAAGTAGATCAGAGCAAGCTTTTTTAAAAAACTTAATCTACTAACTGTACACTTATTCTTATCTGTTCACTGAGACATTCCCTGAAAGGACACTGAACAGGTAAATACTGTTTTTGTCTTAGCCAAATAACTACCTCAAAGTAAAAAATATTCATTTACTGTCAAGGACGCAGATACTAAGTCTTTCCTCTAATTCAGATCTCCCTTTCTTCTAGTTGGAATCAATGGAATTTTACTAAGTACAGTGCACACAAATACTTGACATTGTTCAGAAAATAATTTTTAATCAATTAACTGTAGAAATAAAAGGTACTTTCCCATTTCTATAACCTCCTTCTTCACTAAATATTTCTACCTAGTCACAATCAGCTACCAGACAAATATAAGATCACTGATATCCATCTTTATCAAGAATATAATCCATCTGCTGAAAGTAATTGTTAGTGCACATGAAACACGCTATCCAGGTCTTTAGAGAACAAAGGACATGGCAGGAAACTGGTTTAAATGATAGGGCTGCTCTCTCCATCTCTAATGAAACTAACAGGTCATTGTTATTTACTGTATCAGTGGCAACTTCATGACATCACTGAAAGACAAAGTTTTTCTACCACTTTGATATACGTGAACCCTCCATTCACCCTGAGAACAATCACACACAACCATGAGACTACCAGCCAGTGTTAAATGTCCTATCTTTGACACAAGACAGAAGGTGGCATTTGCGCAGGACCAGGGTGACTTCCTTGATAATCACAAGACTTAATACCAAGAAACCATTCAAAAACACTTAAGTCACTGGCATTAATATCTGATACACAACTTTTTATGGATTAAGTGAGGTTAATAATTTCAATTTTCATCAATAAGAAGACACTGAGAAAAACTATTATTTTTCCCTCCCACACAATTCATATGATGATGGCTAACTGGTATGCATTACCACCCCACCCCAGCCATAATTTGACTTAAGTTGATTTGAGGATCCGGCTGGATCTATAACACCAAGGGATTAACATGCACTGGAAAGTACCATTTTACAACTGTTGATGGTACTGTCAGTGGGTATATAACCCACTTAACAAACCAATGGACTACAGACAGGCTCGAATTTCAGATAGCTTTCCATTCACCTAAGATGAGACCGTGAACTGAAGCACTGTCAATCCAACCAAAGCCTTGCTGTAACTTCCACACCAACTATTTTTCTTGGGCAACACAGAGCATTGTACTGGATTAAGCATTTTTACAACCAACTGTCTATGTAAATATGAGATGTTAACATACTAGTAACAGAACCAAATTAGCCTTGCTGATTTTGTCCTGTCTTCCCAGTTGCTTAGCAACTGATTCAAAGTGAAAATTAGATTAAGCAATTCAAATATGATGTTAAAGTAACCTTCTGAAATTTTGCACTTCAGCGGCTCTATATTGCCCTTTGCTATTTGGATGGCACAGCAGGACAAAGTTAAAGTTCTGCTGGATCCCAATACTGTGCTAAGTATAGAGATGCACAAATACAGGGAATCTGGTGGAAGAATTGTACCTATTTGGGGGAAGTATGTATGTGTGTATATATATGTGCATGTACACACACACACTGTGCTTTGATTTTGCCCCAAAGAAATGCCACAAAGATCTCTTATGTGACAAGTGATTTTTCAAGGCTTTTAAAAAATAAACTAAATTAAGCTTTCAAAAAATTACTTTGGAATATTCCTAAGCTTTAGCAGATGCCACACTGGGCTAGCAAAGGAGAAGTGAGCGGAATGGAGGGGCTGGGTTAAGTGTTAAAGGGCACGTGGGCTGGAAACAGGCCATAGCTGATCTTCCATGGTTTAAAGAACATTCCAGGGACTTCCCTGGTGGTGCAGTGTTAAGAATCCTCCTGCCAATGCAGGGGACACGGGTTCGAGTCCTGGTCCGGGAAGATCCCACATGCCACGGAGCAACTAAGCCCGTGCACCACAACTACTGAGCCTGCGTGCTGCAACTACTGAAGCCCGCGAGCCTAGAGCCCGTGCTCCGCAACAAGAGAAGCCACCGCAGGGAGAAGCCCGCATACCGCAACAAAGAGTAGCCCCCGCTCGCTGCCACCAGAGAAAGCCCGTGCGCAGCAACGAAGACCCAATGCAGCCGAAAATAAAATAAATAAATAAATAAATTTATAAAAAGTAAATAAATAAAGAGCATTCCAGAACTTGGTTGAAGGGAGAACACTCAACTGCTTAGCAGCTGCGTTAACCATGACCTTAGGACTTGTGCTTGGTTAAGAAAAGACAGGTGGGGACTTCCCTGGTGGTGCAGTGGTTAAGAATCCGCCTGCCAATGCAGGGGACACAGGTTCGTGCCCTGGTCCGGGAAGATCCCACATGCCACAGAGCAACTAAGCCCGTGAGCCACAACTACTGAGCCTGTGCTCTAGAGCCCGCGAAATACAACTACTGAGCCCACGTGCCACAACTACTAAAGGCCTGTGTACCTAGAGCCCTGTCCTTCAACAAGAGAAGCCACTGCAGTGAAAAGCCGGCGCACCGCAACAAAGAGTAGCCCCCGCTCGCCACAACTAGAGAAAGCCGATGCACAGCAACGAAGAACCAACACAGCCAAAACTTAATTAATTAATCTTTTAAAAAAAAGAAAAGACAGGAGCAAGAGGAGCCACAGGTGTGCTTGGAGCCCACCTTAATGGGGACCCCAGCGGGGTGAGAAAGCAAAGAAGCCGACCTCAGAGGGAGCCACACCTCAGGGACTCAGTGAGAGAATAAAGTCTGCCAGAAGAATGGCCGAAACCCCCCATCTCCTTTCTGTCTTCCACACCCTTAGAACTTTGAACTCTAGAATGTGAAGTGCCTGACGGCAGGGACTTGCGTCTGTTCTGTACACTCTGGTAACCCAGGGGCTGGGAGTAGTGGAGCGGCACAAAGATGGTGGTTGTATTAAGGGTTTAAACGTGCTGAAATCCCCAGGTCTCCAGAAGCGACATCAGGTTTGTCCTCCTAAGTCACTTCCAGCTTTGAGCCCCCAGCAGTCTATTCATGAATCCAATGACTACTTATTAAAGTGCCTACTATGTGCTGGGCACAGTACAGGGGGCTGACACTGTAACAGTGAACCCAATGCACACGTTTCTTAGTATAACCCTAGTGACAGCGAAAAACTAGTCAAATACACAAGTTGAAGTATACAGCAAGTTAAAGGACTATGGAGACGAGAATCATCTATCAGCCCAATACGGCTGGTGTGGAGGAGCAGCACTTTATACGGGGTCATCAGCGAAAGGCATGTCCACGGCTTCTGAGCGGAGAGCTGCAGGGTGAGAAGGAGCCTGGCTTTGATAACAATGTAGAGCCAACGCCTTCCAGGCAGAGGGAACAGCAAGTGCGAAGGCTTCGAGTTGGAAGGAAATCTTCAGGAGGTTAAAAATCAGCAAAGAAGGGCTGGAGGGTAGCGGAAGAAGGGAGAGTGGCGGGAGACGTGTCTGGAGAAGCAAGCAGGGGCCACGTGGCGCAGGGGTGTGTGGGTCACGGGGAGGCATTGCTTGTCCTTGTGGGAAGCTACCAAAGGGCTTTAAACAAAGAAGAACCTGGTTTTTGTTTCTACAGGAGCTTTCTTCTTGGTGATGGTACCTCCTAGGAAAGGGAAGGCTGGGAGGGGGTGGATTTAGAGGAGGAGAGGAGAAATCAAGAATCTTATTTTGGCTTTGCTTGGTTTGAGATGCCTATGAAACAACCAAGCTGAAATGTTCAGTGGGCCATTGGTCAACTAGCAGGTTGAAAATACAGGACAGTCAGTAATTTAAGGGGTTAGAGGCAGAAGAAGAGGAAGGATGGGGGTACTGGAGAAGAGGGTTGAGGAAATCAGTACGACAAATGCAATGTAGCGACTCATCTTGGCTAGAGAGATCTAACCAAACCTAGAGAATATGTTAATTGAGACTTACAAAAGCTTGAACTTGATTCACAGTTTTCAGAGGGCAGAATAAAGACCTTTCCTCTCCTTTCCCCCTCCCCCAACAAAAAACTCCAACACAATGAAAATTAAAAACAAAAAAATGTAACTTCACCTTCTGAGAAACTCAAATCCTTCTTTTGGAATAAATGAAGATGGAAAGAGGATGGAGAGGTGGAACTTGAGAGGTGGAGGGAGGTATCTACAGTGAGGGTACCAGTGAGAAGCAAGCTTATTTGCCCTGCGGAACCCTGGAAAGGCTCAGGACCCCATGATGACACTGTGCAGGGCATCACTGCCCAACCTGGAGCAGGGACAAAGGGCCCACGGGCGGAGGCCCAGGAGTGATGGGTCATCCCCTCCGCCTGCCACATGGAAGCGTGATGAGGCTTGCAGAGGGAGAGAACACTAGTAAATGCTGCAAAAGAGCTAGGCAAATAAGGACAAATGAGATTATTAAGAACTCCAGGGAAAAGCTGTGTACTATTGATAAAATGTAGTATGTGTTTAGCTCAATGGTGAACAATATTTACACAGTCATAAAAATCTAAGACTAACTATTAATTTAGCCAAAAAAAGTAATACAACTTTAATGGGAGGATGGAGGGGGAGCAGGAAAGTGTCAGAAGCCACCGTCATGTATAATAACAGGAAGTGAACAGGTGATATTTAAGATAAATTCATCTACAGATATGAAGAGACACACATCATCTAGAAATACAGTGGGAAATACCAGAATTAAATGTTAAAATGTTTTCAATTGTTGCCTCAAAAAAGTGGGAAAGCGTGAGGTGTCGGACATAAGACCGTAATTTTTATTCTGCATTTTATCAGTATTTGACTGTTTTAAGTTCAATGCACATAAAAGTAACCATTTTCAAATGAACAATTCTGTGGCATTTAGTACATTCCCAACATTGTACAACCACCACCTCTATCTAGTTCCAAAACATCTTCTTCACTCCCAAGAGTAAACCCTGTATCTATGAAGCAGTTCCCCCTCCAACCCATGTATCAATGAAAATCTTTAACTTTTAAAAATGACCTTTTTATACTAAATCACTGTTCAATATCATAGTGAGATATCACTTTACACTACAGGGTGACAAAAGGCAACAAGCTGCATAATAACAAGGATCAGAGGGGGTGCAGAAACCTTTCTGCACTATTGTTCAGTGTGGCTACAAAGGAATGCACACATAACCTCTAACACATAATTCAGCAATTCTCTGCTGGGCAAACATTCCAAAGAAATCTCTCCCAGGTCGCCAGATCTCGCACTTCCACATGTAGAAGGATGCTCTAGGAAAAAGGGCGATGAGAAGGCACATCTGCTCTTGAGCACACTGGCCTGGAAGCAACATTAAACTTGAGCTCACAGACCATCAGTGATAACCACTCACATGATCCCCCCACCCCCACGATGCCAGGAGCTAAGAAATGCCCTTCAGTCGAGTGCCCAGGAAGAAGAAATGAGTTTGCTGTGGACCTAAGCAACCCCTGCTGCAGTCTGTCCTCCAGGTTGCCAAGCACCCATTTCACTGTCTCTTACCCCATCCACTGGCTGATGCAGTGGCAGTTAACTAGGCAAACACAGTCCCTCATCGCACAGGATTTGAGCTCTTCTAACCCACCTCACTGCCCAAAGAGACGAACAGCCAACAAGCTATCATTTTTTTTTTTAATTCCTCATTCAGTGAGTATATATAAATGCAATTTTATATAGGGAGAAATCAAGGGTAGATTTACATGAGCTCAAATATGAAAAATTTAAGTGTTGATCGTACATATCTTGGCTTCTTTTTGAAAAAGGTAAGAGGCAACAGAATACAAATTTCAGAAGGAGCAGACAATATGATTAACAAAGAGAAAGGTGAATGTTAATTCCCCATCAAGGGAGTTAAGATTTCAAAGAAGCAATGAAAGGGGAAAACGAAATTGTTGGATTTTAAGGACTTTCCCGGCTCAAACTTACTAGACAAACAATTGCACGAGGGTAGAGCTTATCTGCCTTGTGTATCATCCTGTCCCTGGTGCTTTCAGTAAATATGGGATCAATGAATGAGTACTCAATCAATGATTGGGTACTCAAGGTGGAAGCATGCTCTTCAACGGCAGTTCACAAAAGGAAAACCTACTCCTATTTCCAACAAAAGCCTTCCACAAACAAGTAATTAAGTCCAGTTCAGTAAGAGGAAACCAGTACATCACACTGTTGTGTCTGTTGCATGCGAATCACATTTCCCAAGCCAGGACAGAAGAAGCCCTTTGAAGTCCTGTGACACTTTCCAACAGGGACTGCCAAATCAACCTTCCATTACCCGTCTACAGAAAACACAGACATTCTTCCTGAGAGACAAAGGACAACAAGGTAATTTTTTTCCCATTAAGGTGACCAGATGCTTTTTCTGAGTAGAAAACTCAGACTGAGGACTCCCAAGGTTGCTCTCCTGTACCATTTATCATCTTACCTGGTTGCAGGACCATCATTCACAAACACATTAAAAACTAGAAATGTAGGGAGAAACTTCCCTTTTTGACCTACTTTAGCTTGGCCAATTAAATTTTTATTTACCTTTTTGGATATAGATCAGAGAAGTAAAAACTTAGTTGGGAAGGCAAGGACTCTTCCCATTGTGAAAGACAAAAGGGACCAGGAGTTCCTTCTAGAGGCAGCCCCAACACAGGTCTCTGCCTTCGCTTGGACAGTTGGAGCCTCTGCCCTGGACTCTGCACCCGGACAGATGGATACAAAGTCCCAGGGCCAGTTCAAGACTGTTCGTGGGAGCGAGGCCGGATGTGTCCACGGGAAATGTCCAGAACCTGCCTCCCCCAGCACCTGAGTCTGGTTCCCTGCTGACTCTGCGAGTGACTGATAGTCTTTCAACAGTCTCCTCTTGGCTTAGGTCAGTCAGTTTCTGCCGTTTGCAACCAAAAGTCTGAGCTGACCCGTACAGTAATAAAAATGCCAAAAACAATAAGAGACAAGGAATCTGGAAACCCGGGTTCCAGCCCTGGCTCCACCACGCAATAGCCAAGAAGCCACAGCCAGGTTACTAAAGCTCTCTGTGTTCACACATCTTGCCTGGAAAACAGATGATCCCCAAGGCACCCCAGAGCCCTAAGACCTGATGATGTTTGTGGAAGCTTATAGACCACATCAGAGAAGTCACAGAAAACCCAAATGTGGAAGCGCTGAGGTGTACACTGATCTGCCATCTGGACGAATTGGTTTAAACCTCAGCTCTATTCTATGTTGTATGATCTTGGGGAAAATTATCTCATCTCTGTAGGTTTTCATTTCTTGCCTATAAAAGGGCAATAACCACAATGGGTAACTCACAAACTAACCTAAAAGATTAACTACTTCACTTGAAGCACTTAGTACAGATTCTGGCACAGAGTAAACAAATATTAGCTGCTAAGACAGAATGGATAAACGAATTGCATCTTCATGCTCCACTGTGATGCCGGACGCCTACAGACTATTGTTACACATAACAACATGGATGCATTCCACAAACTTTTTTTTTTTTAATTTATTTTATTTATTTATTTTTGGCTGCATTGGGTCTTCATTGCTGCGTGCGGGCTTTCTCTAGTTGCGGCAAGCGGGGGCTACTCTTCGTTGTGGTGCACGGGCTTCTCATTGCGGTGGTTTCTCTTGTGGAGCATGGGCTCTAGGTGCGTGGGCTTCAGTAGTTGTGGCTCGCGGGCTCAGTAGTTGTGGCACGCAAGCTCAGTAGTTGTGGCTCACGGGCTCTAGAGCGCAGGCTCAGTAGTTGTGGCGCACGGGCTTAGTTGCTCCGCGGCATGTGGGATCCTCCCGGACCAGGGCTCAAACCCGTGTCCCCTGCATTGGCAGGCGGATTCTTAACCACTGCACCACCAGGGAAGTTCCCACAAACACTATTTTGAGTGAAAGAAACCAAGGCAAAAAGAGTCCATTTATACTGAACGAATCCATTCACGTGACATTCAAGAACAGGCAAAACTTTGCTAGAGCCACAGTCAGAATAGCAGTTACCTTTGGGGGCGGTATTTCCTGAGAAGGGGCACTTTCTGGGGTGCTGGAAATGTTCTCATAGCTCAATCTGGGTGGGAGTCATGTGGGTATAAGTGTATTTAAAACATCATCAAGCAGTGCTCAAATTTAAGGTTTGTGCATCTTTGTGTGCGTGCGTGCGTGCGTGTGTGTGTGTGTGTGTAATAACTTAAGGAAAGAAAAAACTGAAATAGTACTTGTTCTCACAAAAAGGAGGATGATCTTGCTGATAACAGAAAAACAAATTTCCCCTTCATGTAAAAGGTTAACAATAGTGTCTGACTTCTGTGGCTGCGAAAACACACCTTGTTTTGTCAGGGTTTGGGTTGGGCGCTTGCTGGTTCATAATGGAGAGGAGGAGGGGCGGAAGAAAGATGACATCACTGTCTCCCCAAAGGGCAGCCGTTATTTGTTCACCGCAGGACACTCTGGGCAATGAGCCCGATGCCCGGAGGGATTCTGACCGAGTCCCTTTTCCCCACTGATTCCCTGTTCTATCCAAACAGTTTTAAACCATTAACAGGCAGTGGTTTTAAATCTGTAATGAAATGCCATGTTGTCTGACATTTGCTTCAAAATAACTGGGGAGAGAGAGATGGGAGGATATAGATGACTTGAGATTGGCCATGAGTTGCTAACAGTCAAGGTGCATATTGGGTACATGGAGGTTTATTATACTATTATTCTCTCAATTTGTATATGTGCTTAAATTTTTGTATAATAAAAGGTATTTCAATATCTTTGAAATCATCTATGAATTTATTTTCAAATGCGAAATTTTTATAAAAATCAATCAAATGTTCACCAAGTTCAAAAAAATACTATTTTTAAAAGAGGAAGAAAGGAAAAAAGGAAGAAAGGGAGGGAGGGAAGGAGGGGGAAAAAGGAAGAAAGGAAGGAAGAAGGAAGGAAGGGAGGGAGGGACAGAGGGAGGGGAGGAAGGAAAGAAGAGGAAGAAAGGGAGGGAGAAAAGCATGTTATTTATATCATCTGGTCCAATTTGCCAATCTACCTGAAAACCAATATATTCTAGAAAGAAGTAAATAGCTGGATGGACTTGTCAAATAAATACAACAGTCACAAAAAATTGAGATAGGATGCCCAGCTCTGTGTTAGATATACGAAGAGTAAACAAAATCGTGGACTTCAGGTTAAAAATCTTGCTGTGTAGAACTCTACATGCTCAGTATCTCTCAAGGCAAATCAAATCTCACAGTGCATAGTAGCCCTGGCTATTTCAAACACTACAGCTCATGTGAACCTCTGAGGATATGTCACATCTTCTACAAAAGGGCATTCAGAAGGTCTGGAACGTGTGGTCTGAAAAGACTTACATGAGCTATTGGGTTGGTTATCCCAAGATCCTCCTGGAAAAATACTTTTGCCATCAGAAACGCCCATTACACGAAGGAAACGTACACAGTTTCTCCTGAATTTGATTTCTCCTTCATTCAACAAACATTTCTTAAGCACATGTGTGCTGGAGACACAATGTCAGTAGAACCTGGTCCCTGAGAGTCCTTGGGGAGACAGAGGAGCCAACAGGTAGCTCCAAGGTGTTTGGAGCAGAACATCTAACCCAGCCCAGGGAGACATGGGAGACACAGTGTCAGAGGTCTTCTCAGCTGAGCTTAACAGCATCTACTGCTCAAGCCAGTGGGCGGGGCAGGAAGAGGGATGGACGATATGGAAAGAATGAGAAGCCGGAGAAACCTGTTGCATGATATGTTGCACATCCTGCTTTTCTGTGAAGTGGACCAGACCTCCTGATACGGCCCATGGTCTAGAAGAGAAAGGCTAATACTGCCAGCCTGCTGGCCCTCCTCTCACCCCTACTACCTAGGCAGGGTGGGGGCAGGGGCAGGGAGGAGGGCATCACCCTTTGACCCCATGAGTGCCCTTCCCTCCCACGTTCTCCACGTGGTATTCAAGGCAACCTTGGCCAAGTGAGCTAAGCTGTCATTGCTGGTTTGTATTCACATCTCCACGGAGAGGCAAGAAGGCAAGTGAACAACAACGACCAAAGGAAGATGCAGCCCCATCTGTCTTGCTCTGTTCGTTTGTTTCCTGGTCTCCACTGAAGACCTAGTGACCCAGCTCTGGGTCCTTCAGTGCTTCCAACCCAGGATTCCCCAACCAGCCCCTTTCATACGTGATGTGGGCCACTCCCTATACATATTTTTGATTTTTTTTTTGCATACTAAGCATACCCACAATGAACAGATTATTTCCAAAGGGACCCTTTCACCAACCCTAACTCAGCGAAAAGGCACTAAGTAAACAAATAGGAGTCACTCAAAGATGTCATATATTTATCCTAAATAAAAAGAAATGTCATTTTCTTAATTTATTTCATGACTTAGGTTTCCTTTACTTACATTTGATTTTTAATCCTAGCAAACACAGTCTACCATCAAACAGCCTTTACAAGTCAAAATATTTCTCAAGAAAAATCACTGTCAAGATTTTTCTCTCCTCCAGAACACCTATCTGAAAGACACGATACATTCCCACCCAAAACAGTGGCTCATTAGAGTAGCAACTTTCCAGGAAGGCACCTCAAGAATGACCCCTTGATTCAAAATTATTATACCAGGGTTTCTCAGCACAGGCCCGACACTGTGGGCACCATCTATAATTCTTTGTTGGGGGGGTGGGTGCTGTCCTGTGCATTGTAGGAAGTCTGGCGGCATCCGTGGCCTCTACATCTCAGGGGTCACTAGCACCCAGGTACTACCATCAAAAATGCCCCCCACTGAGAACCTCAGGATTAAGCCTTCCTTCCCATTCTTCTCAAGAATCAATGTCCTAAAGTTACCGAAATTGACAAAATGGACTGATAAAGACAATGGTGGGGGGTGAAGAGGGAAGCAGTCCAGACCCTTCTGTACTACGTCTCAAAACCACATTCTTTGTTTGCTGTATTTGCAGCTCTACTTTATGGCTACAGCTCTCGTTCTGAAACTGACTCCCCTGCCTAAAACCCTTTAGGGTTGAGAGTCTCAGCCCTGGCTACTCCTCATAGTCACACAGGGAGTGTTTAAAATACGACTATGCTCTGGCCCCTCCCCAGGAGATTCTAACTCATTGGAGGTGGGGTGTGAGATTTCAACTGAGAACCACTCCTTCAGGAGTTCACACCACAGCAGTTGAGCTCAAATTCAGAAGTACAAATTTCCTAGTTGCCAGGGGATTTTATCAATACAAATTAATACAAATGCCTGAGTGGAGGGTCAGGGCCCAGGAATTGCCATTTTTTTTTAAATAAATAAATTTATTTGTTTGTTTGTTTATTTTTGGCTGCATTGGGTCTTCGTTGCTGTGCACAGGCTTTCTCTAGTTGCGGCGAGCGGGGGCTACCCTTCGTTGCGGTGCACAGGCTTCTCGTTGCGGTAGCTTCTTTTGTTGCGGAGCACAGGCTCTAGGTGCATGGGCTTCAGTAGTTGTGACTCACAGGCTCTAGAGCTCGGGCTAGGTAGTTGTGGCGCACGGGCTTAGTTGCTCCACGGTATGTGGGATCTTCCCAGACCAGGGCTCAAACCCATGTCCCCTGCATTGGCAGGCGGATTCTTAACCACTGTGCCACCAGGGAAGTCCAGAGTTGCCATTTTTAACAAGTTCTCCAGGGGACGTTTCTTTTTCTTTTTTTTTAATTGCAGTATTGTTAATTTACAATGTGTGTTAGTTTCAAGTGCACAGCGTAGTGGTTCACTTATACATATATACATATTCTTTTCCAGAGTCTTTTCCTTCATAGGTTATTACAAGACGTTCCCTGTGCTCTACAGTAGGTCCTTGCTGTTTACCTATTTTATATATAGTAGTGTGCATCTGCTAATCCCAAACTCTTAATTTACCCCTCCCCCTCCCTTCCCCTTTGGTAACCATAAGTTTGTTTTCTATGTTTGTGAGTCTGTTTCTGTTTTGTAAATAAGTTCATTTGTATCATTTTTTTAGACTCCACATATAAGTGATATCATATGATATTTGTCTTTCTCTGTCTGACTTACTTCCATAAAAAAGAATGAAATACTGCCATTTGCAGCAACATGGATGGACCTAGAGATGATCATAGTAAGTGAAGCAAGTCAGGTGATTCTAATGTGAATTGTCCCCAACCACACTCAGAGAAACACTAACCTGCAGAATAAATGAATTCTAAGAACGGTACTTCTCAAACTTGAATATGTAGACCAATCATCTGAGGATCCTGTTAACAGGAAGGCACTGATTCAGCAGGTCTGGAGACAGGTCTGAGAAGCTGCATTTCTAACAAACTCTCAGGTCATCTGGAAGTTGCTGGCCTGGGGAACCACTCTGAGTAGCAACGTTCTATGAAACTGAAGTCACTGCCAGCCACTTGGATTCCCCAGTCCTGTCGGACATACCTCAAAGAGCTTAGCAAGCAAAGCGTTCAGATGCCTCAGATGACAGCGTGGTGCACAGAACGTCAGCTGGGGATGAGTGGGCTTCCCACCTTCCCACCCACCTCTCCAGTTTCACTTCTTTAAAATGCTCCTCCACCGACACCCCGCTCCCACCATTCCAAAACACTTAACAGTTCTCACAAACATGTGCCATATGTCACTCTTCTGTATTTTTACCAAGTTGTTCTCTCCGCCTGAAATTGTACTCCCAGGTCCCCACCTTGACCAGCACCATGGCTATTTTCTGCTAGGCCACTCTTCATCTCTCACATGCTTTCAGCTCACCTCAAAGGCCAGCCGCCTGGAGAAGACCTCCCCGTTCCCCATCCTACCTGACGCTGCTACGATGCAGACTCATCACTCCCTCCTCCAGGATGCCAAACAGTGCCTTTCTCCCTTATGATCTATGTAACAGGTACGTGGACCATGAAGGACTCATCTATTCAGTGGGAAAAATTACCTCCTCTGCCCCGGATTTAAAAAAAACAACAACAACAAAACAGCAAGACATTGACTACCCTAAGTTGCAAACAGTGCCAATTCAGAAATTTAAAGTATCTAAACCCTTGTAATGATCAAAGCTGCCAATATTATTTCAAGCCAGGTTTCCACTCCCCCACTCCCTTCTGACTTACACCTCCATCCTCCCCACCGTACCCCCATCCTGCCTACTTCACTTTCAGATCCAGGGATACGGGAAGAGATGAGGGACAGGAGAACAGCAGAGTCCTTCCTTGGCTAGCTTCACACTCTAGCCTGGCATGACAGATACTTAGAGCTGCTTCATTCACGAGCACTTTTTCTTAGATTTTTATTTGTAAATAATTGGAAACTTACAGAAAAGTTACAAGAGTAATAATACGAAGACTACTCTTTACCCAAAGTCACCTATTGTTAACATTTTGCCCATTTGCTTTATCATTCATGCTCTCTCTGTATGTACGCATATAATATATAACACTTCGTATGTATGATATATACATATGACATAATTTCCTGAACCACTTGGGAGTAAGTTGCATCCATTATTGCCCTTTATATTTACTTCAGTGCCCATTTCCTAAGAACAAGGATATTCTCTAACGTGACGATGGTGCAGTTATCAACTTCAGTAAATTTAACATTGATCCTATACCTTTATCTCAACGTTTATGGTCCAGATTTTCATTTTGTCATTTGACCCAATAATGTCCCGTCTAGCACTTGCTGATCCAGTCCGGGATCCACTTTAGGATCAGGGATTGCATTTAGTTGTGATATGACTACAGCTGTTACTCATCTTTTATGATCATGACATTTTTTAAGAACACAGTCCATTTTTAAAAAACAGAACACTCCTCATTAGGGGTTTGTCTGTGTTTCCTCAAGGTTTTACTCCAGCTGGAATACTACGTAAGGGATGCTGTGTGCTTCTCGGGGCGTCACAGCTGGAGGTATACGGCATCCATCTGCTCTGGTTGGCACTTCAATAGGCATCTTGGAGGTAAGCCTGCCATTGCTAGATGTCCCTCCTCTGCATTCCCTCTTCAGGGGGAAAAGCATCTGTTCTGGCAGTCACAACCCCTCCTCAGCCAATGAAGGTCCGATCCATCAACCCTAGGTTCTTCTCCATGGGGCGCCCTTCCTGGCTAAGAAAAGCCCCACACCAGCTCACCCACACACATGGCCCTTATGAGCCCAGTGGAAAAATCACACATTCTTTGCCTGAGGAAATGGACGCCAGTGTAGCAGAAATGCTCTTTTACTTTGCTGTCAACAGAGCTAGACAACCTCTTTCATCCCCATATATTCCCTGGTTGGAATCAGACACCCTCATCCCTCCCCCAGCAGAGGAGATACATACCCAGCTCTCCAAGTAATCCAGTAACTTTTTTCAGTTAATGCTTTTATAAAGACTCTGATCCCTCAACAGGAATGCATCGTCCTTTGTGTCCTGGTGCCTCAGCAGAGACTTCTGACTTCATCCTACCTGACCTCCCTCCCACCTTCCACCTCCACAACTCTGCCAATGCCTGCAAACAGAAGTCTACGGTCTTATTCATCCCTGTGTTCCAAACAGCCTAGCAAACACATAAGCCTTCCCTAACTGTTGTTGAGCTACAATGTACCTCCTACCTAGAACACATCCTCAGACACATTCGAAAACTGTCATCTGAAAAATGGGTCTTGCCTTATTTCCGTCTCCTTTACTTCCTTTTTTTACTTGTTTAGTCAAAAGTAGATGCTTTATTATTTTATTTAATATTTCTGTTTTCATATGTTTTGTTACCTGTAAGCTTGAAATTTTTAATATGTACCCATTTTTAATTGATCTATCATTTACATCCAACAAAATTCACACTTTTAAAGGATACAGTTCAACAGTTTTTTAAAAGAAATTCAGAGTTGGTATAACTATCACCACTATCTAATTCCAGAACACCTGCATCTTCCCCAAAAGAAACCCTGTACCTAGTAGCAGTCACTGCCTGTTCTCCTCTCCCCTCAGGACCTAGCGGCTTCTAATCTACTTTCTGTCTCTATGAATTCTGGACATTTCACATAAATGGAATCATAAAATACATGGCCTTTTGTGACTGGCTTCTTTCACTTAGCATGTTTGGAAGGTTGATCCATGTTGTGGCAGGTATCAGTACTTCATTCCTTTTTATGGTTGAATAACAGTCCATTTTGTGGATATACCACATTTTGTTTATCCATTAATCAGTTGATGGACATTTGAGTTATTCCTACTTTTTAGCTATTATGAATAATGTTACTAGAAAGATTCACATACAAGTTTTTATGCAGATCTGTTTTTACTTCTCTTGGGCATGTACCTAGGAGTGGAATTGCTGGTGATATGGTAACTATATTCAACCTTTTGAGGAATTACCAAACTATTTTACAAAATGGTTGCGTGATTTTACAATCTCAGACGTATGAGGGTCCCAATTTCTCCACATCCTCACCAACACTTATTACTGTCCACCTTTTTGACTCTAGTCATACTAGTGGTTTCTCATTGTGGTTTCCATTTGCATTTCTCTAACGACTGATGATAATGAGCATCTTTTCATGTGCCAACTGGCCATTTTTATATTTCCTTTAGAGAAATGTCTATTTAAATCCTTTACTCATTTTCAAACTGGAATTGTTGTTGCGTAATTCTAAGAGTTTGTGTGTGTGTGTGTGTGTGGAATTCTACAAGTTCCTAGATACTAGTCCTTAAAAGAAAAATGATTTGCAAATATTTTCTCCCTTTCTGTGAGTTGTCTCTTTATTTTCTTATTGAAGAGAAAGATATTGTCCTTTGAAGGTTTTAAGTTTCATGAAGTCCAATTTATCTATTTTTTGTTTTGTTGCTTATGTTTTTGGTGTCATATCAAGTAACTACTGCTTAATCCAAGTTCATGAAGATTTACACCTATGTTTTCTTCTAGAAGATTTATATTTTAGCTCTTATATTTAGATCTTTGATCCACTTTGTGCTAACTTTTGTGTATGGTGTGAGGTAGGGGTCCAACTTCGTTCTTGTGCATCTGGGAATCCAGTTGTCCCAGCACCAGTTGCTGAAAAGACCATTTTCCCTTTTTAATTGTCTTGGTACCTATGTTGAAAATCAATTGACTATAAATCATGGGTTTCCTTCCCCTTTACTTCTAAGAGGGAATTAATTGTCGACCCAACACTTCCCAAACTCAACTATCAGCAACAAAAGGAAAAAAAAGTCTATTTATTAAAAAAAAAAAAAAAATGTTCTAGAAACTCACCAAGAAAGCCTACAAATATAATTAAAGACATTTGAAAACGTAAAATTAGTATTATTTCTCTCAAAGTTAAACAAACATATATACAAGAACAAAAAACACCATCTATACTGCACTTGAGTATGTAAGAATGTGTGGTGATGCAACTGGGTCTGAAAACCCAACTTTTCAAATACAGGAGGAAGACAGAAGGTCTTCAGAATGGGTTCTGTTGACATATAAGGCAGTGTGAGATTACATTCCAAGGCTACTTTTCTTTACTGTCAATAGCTTTTTAAACAATGGATATGACAACATACTTGGCAAAGTTAGCTTTGACGAAGTTCTCTTCCAGGAATAAATTCAACTTGTAATACTGAATGAATTTCTCTAAAGACCACAAAATTATGATGTGGTTTCATGAGCTGTACCACCCAACCAAGAAATTAAGTGGGACTCTTATTTCTCCATTCCTGTGTTGTGATGGCTACTGAGGTTCTGTTGAACTCACATTTGGAAAGCAAATCAGTCTTAGAGGGACAGCCATAGAAATTAGCTTTTATGACACAATCTTGACCTTCTTCCAAGGAATGTGTCTACCACCATTGACTTTAAATTCTCAGAATACCAACCTTCACACCATAATCTCCACATACAATTTCTAACCAGCCCACAGACTATCATTTTACATAGAAGACACATAAACATTCACATATATTTGACAAATGCCAGGAAAGTGTTCTCAATTTAGAAGCCAAAAATTAAAGCTATTTAAACCCTTCTCAAAAAAACACAAAACAGGAAGGTCGGTAGAGACAGGCTTCTTTCTGAGCTCCAGCCTGTCAAAGAGCCCATCTGCATGTTCCCCAGCAAGGCCACCCACAAGACCCAAGGTTGCCCTCTCCTTAGAATCCCAGAATCATTTAAGACCTTAGAAATCCTGGATGCCAATCCCAATCCCTGGGGGAGCTTGAGAGAACATGACGAGTGGCCAGAAACCGGGGCCGTAATGTCCAAAAATCTGCCTTGAATGGATAAACAAACTGAGTTATGCAATGGAACTGAGCTCAGCGGTAAAAAAAAGACCAGACTTCTGACAGAACCACAACATGAATGAATCTTAACATAAGTATAGTGCATGGAAAGAGGTCGGACAAAAGAGAGTGCATGCTGTATGATGCCATTTAAATATACAATTCTAGGAAATGCACACTAATCTATAATGATGAAGCAGATCAGGGTTCCCTTGGGTAGGGGTGGCAGTCGGGTAAAGGAGGAGGGAATAGGGATTAAAAGGGGGCAGGATGAGACTTTTCGGGTGGTGAATAACTTAATTATGGTGATGATTTCACAGGTATATACATGTGTTAAAACTTACCGAATTGTACATTTTTTAAATGTGGAGGTTATTGTATGCCAATTATATTCAATACCGCAATAAAACTATTTAAAACAACAGTAACACAAAACTACATCCACCACCTTACAACAGGGCATACTGACGTGCGAACCGGACACTGTCAAGCCCAAGACCAATTCAGTGCAGAGGGGATCCAACTTGTGCTAGTGCCAGGGAAGTAAAGCCATGACCCCAAGGACCCCAACTGTAAAAAATGCCATCACTGGGTGGGTGAGGGCTTCAGCCAATTACTTTCATTCAACGATTTTCATTTTTTAGAGTTCATTACTTCTCTTGACCCCAGCTTTATGAATCAAGTACAGCATCACAAATCCAACTGGCTGCAGCAGCCACTCAAGAATTTTTAAGAAGGTGAGGACCACAGGATATGGAGGGATGTTAGCAAACTGTAGAGTGTGTCCCCCCTGAAAAATTGTCAGTTTCTGACCATTTTGCCACCTAAGAACACTAATCCAAAGTGGCTGGATCTTCTGAATTTTCCCCAAAAGCCAGAATTTTGTGTTTTTATGTAAAGTATACAATTTTAAAGGGTGAACCAACTAACTCAATTTTTAAAACATCGTGCAGGTTAAACAAAAACTAATGAGAGCAGGAGTCAGCCCATGGGTTGATGATCTGCAAATGTGGACAGAGAGGCTATGAACACAGGCTCTGGGTTCAAGACCAGCTCTATCCCTCCCTGCTCTGCAACCTCAGGTAACTTAACCTAAGATCCCATATCCTCACCAGTAAAATGGGGCTATTCATAAAGGATCTACATCTGAGGGTTGCAGTCAAGATGAAATGTTTAACACCCAGAAAATCCCCAGTACATATCACCAATATTATTCTCCAAATGAGAGCATGCCTCACTTCAACAGACTTCTCCAAAAATAGATTTGTCTTTTGTATTGAAGCTGCAGATGGCATGAAGCTTGGAGTGATCTTAAGAACACTGGTGAAGCAAACAGGCTTCAACAGGCCAGAGGAAGGAGACAAAACAAACCACATCACACAGGTTCAAGAGTAAACTTCTGCATGCTGGGGAGCAAATCCTAACTCACTAAGTAAGATACAAGCAATATGCAACTCGGAAGGACTTGGAGGGATGCGAGCAGAACGTGTCAGTGTTTTATGGCAACAAAACATGGTGGGGAGGAGGGAAACGCATTACTAATGATCCTGTGCACTAATTAGACCACAAGTGAATACGACATCTAGTTTTGGAAGCCACGCTGTAGGAGACACAGTGAATGGGATACAGACAGAGAGAGGCACCAGGACAGCCAGAGAGAGGCACCAGGACAGCCAGAGAGAGGCACCAGGACACCCAGTGGACTTGACAATGTTTCTGGAGGAAAGTAAGGCTCGGTTAAGTTAAGTACCTTATGTGAGATCATACCTGAACTGAGACGCTCCAAATCCAGAGCCACACTTCTAGACATACTTTTGGAAAACTTCATTTGGAAAAAGTTGAAACGATTTACTGTAAGACTTGATAGAGCCTTTACTATACTCCCATACTTTATGAGCATCTTAAAACATGGACCACAACCGTGTGTCCTAAAACTTCTCTACCTTTATTTTATTTATTTTTCACCTTTATTGTTATTATTTTTTAATCCTCTGGTCAAACTAGGGTTTCCCAAAACAGACCCAGAAAACCAAGTAGGGAGAAGACCTCCTTGCTGCCCTCAAGAATCACAGGACCCTGTTATAAAGGGATTGCACTGCCATAGGCAGCGTGCAGAACAAGGGCAATGACAGGTCATAGTCAGGAGAGCTTGCTTCCTTTCAACCAGGGGCGATGAGGGCAGTGACACACCTGAACCGGGAGGAGGACTGAAGCTTAGCACTCCTCGCTATCCAGAGCCACGCAACGCTGTGGAGACCTAGGACAGGCGCTGAAAGCTCGTGCCATTTGATAAGAAAATTCAGCGGGAAACAGTCACAGAAGCACACGGCAGGCGAGTTCCAGGATGGTTTATAGAAACAGCTCTCTGAATCTGAAAGTCAACTAACACTATCAGCCTCCCAAGGTGCAGGTCTCTGCAGATGTTTGCAAAACCAAGCACAGGGATTAACACAAGGGAGATGACCACTGTGACTTTGTGTACTTTAGAGTCTGACCACACAGCCGGGAATGGCCCAACAAGCGAGGAGGGGCAGCCTGCAATGAGCACAGCTAAACAGGATCCCATATCATGCTAGGTCAGAATCCCCAGATAAAAATTAATCAGGACTTGACCTCTAGCCAAACCCAGTTATGGACCTGAACATAGCTTGCTCTCACTTCTACAACTTTCCTTGGGCTCCTCGGTACCTAGAATGACCCCTTGATACATCATCTTCCCAACAGAACGCAAATGCGCCCCTTCCTTGGTGATGCCAGCCAGAAGTCATCTCTCCAGCCTGGAAACCCTGCGGCACTTCTGCCCTCCTCCTCTTACAATGCTTCTCAGGTACGGCCCTGGATTACTGCCTCATTTATCTACGGCACTGTGAGCTCCACGGGGGCTCAAGTGACATCCTCATCACCTACATAGACTCCCAGCCCCAGAAAACCTTGCTCACTGCTCTGACATAAAGACACATTCAATGAACCAATAGTAGCTTCACTTAAGAGCATTATCCTAAGCCAAGGTTGCCAGCTGGTGGACTTCAGGCCAAATCCAGCTCACAGATAATGTTCTATCTGGCCAGCTCACTGTTTCAAACACTCATATTAATTGCCACTGTTTAAAAAGCAGGCAATTTCACATTAAAATCCTCCTCTCCAGCTTTTTATTAAAAGACAATCAAAAACAGGAATTGGCAATGCTGGGCTCCTATCTCTGCATGGCAGCAAGTTGCCGGAGGCGAGTGAGAGGACCCCTAGCGACAGGACATACACTTACTTCCTCATCTGCCCTCATCCCCTCTGAGCTCATTTACTCACTTACCGCTCTGCAGGCCTCACTCATGCTTGCTGAATACAGTAAGTAAGGGCAAACCCCTGCTGACATATCAACACACTGAGAAAATCAGCCTCTAAAAGTTACATCCTTTTACTGACCCAGAGAAACACTGTGAAGTCAAGTTGCTTTAAAGTGAATTACAACCACATTCCCATTTCCCCATAGGGTGACTTCTGTTTTGTCCTGTGTAGTAAGCATGGAGTAGTTGCTGGGTTTAAACACTGCCAGGGTACACAAATGAAAGGTGACTGTGGAAAGACCCAGAAGCTAATGAGGAGTTCTGATCATAAGAAGCTGTCTAAGACTGTAGGGAGGAGAGAGATTTCCAATTATCAAAATTAAAAGGATTCTAGCAAAGAGGCAGCCATTTAACCCACATAACCCGACACCGGAAAGGTGACACTTCACACCTTCATTAGGGTAACAACCTGCTTTGGAGAACTGCAAACCCAGCTGTGACCAATTACTAAACCCTTCTGAACATAAATAAACCCCATGTTCCACTTCTGCCATCTATAAACAAGGGATCAGCAGAGTACAAACACCACTTAACACGAACAGTAGATTATTATTTCACTTGACTACTAAGTCTGAGATTTGGAATCAAAGATGATGAAATATAGGGCAGTTATAAATATTATTAAAATCAATATTTTAAAAGCAGGAATGAAAACTCATACAAAGATTTTATCCCTTTATGAACCTGGTTTTCAACCACAAAGGGAGACTCTTCATAACAAACCCTAAAGAGCGTCGTTCTCAATTCTTGGCTCATCAGGGAACTTTACTGTAGAGACTCACCTACAAGCAAGATACAGACATCAGAGCCACTTTAAGGGATTAAACTGGCATTCTAGTGAGACTCTCATAAGCAGGGGATCTGGATTTAATTTCTGGTTTCACCATAATCATTGTGGGGTGCAGAGGCTTGGGGTGGGGGCAGGGCAGGGTGTGCTTAAGCAAATCCCAAAGAAAAACACACAAAGACCATAGTTCTTCATCTATGAAATGAGGGCCATACCTGGCCGCCTTTCTGATTTCATGAGAACATTCTTCCCCAGGCGTGTTTCTAAAATTCCCCCAAAGGTCATCAATGACCTAGTTGCTATAAAGTCAATGGACTTGGGACTTCCCTGGTGGCGCAGTGGTTAAGAGTCCTCCTGCCAATGCAGGGGACACGGGTTCGAGCCCTGGTCTGGGAAGATCTCACATGCTGCGGAGCACCTAAGCCCGTGTGCCACAACTACTGAGCCTGCGCTCTACAGCCCGCGAGCCACAACTACTGAGCCCATGTGCCACAACTACTGAAGCCCACGTGCCTAGAGCCCGTGCTCCACAACAAGAGAAGCCACCGCAGTGAGAAGCACGCGCACCGCAACGAAGAGTAGTCCCCACTTGCCCCAACTAGGGAAAGCCGGCACGCAGCAACGAAGACCCAAGGCAAATATAAATAAAATATTTTTATTTTACCCAAAATAAAAATAAAGAAATAAATTTATTTTAAAAATAAATAAATAAATAAAGTCAACTGACTTTTCAGATCTCATCCTCCCCAATCTCGGCGCCGTCTGACACTCTTCATCACCCTCCCCTGCAATTTCCAAGTTCCCTCCCTCCGTCTCGTTGCTCCTCTTCAGGCCTCTCTTCACTAACAACTTCTCTGCTCTTAAAAACATCCCTAAGCCAAGGCCCCTGCTCCTTGCATATACTGGCCCAAAATAACTAATATATACCAGGTACTATGTGAAGAGCTTCATATACAGTATCTACTTTAACAAATTCTCACAACTGCCTTTTTAGCTAGATTCCATTATTATCGCCCTCCTCATTTTTCAGAAGAGGAAACAGAGGCTTAACAATTGGCCCAAGTTATACATCATGTAAACATGAGAGCAGGGGAGGGGTTTATAAACCAGGTCTAAATCCAGAGCCCAAATCCTTAACCTCCCTGCTCTATTTCCTCCTCCTCAGCCAGGCTTTCAAAAGCAACACTGTCTGCATGCTCAGTTTTGAATTTAATTTCTGCAGCAGAGACTGTTTGCTGCTTACTCAGTACCCATTCCCCCTTCTTCTCACTAATAGAACACTTTATCATTGGGGTGGCAATGGGCCCAGATTCAAATAAACACACAAAGCCACACACAGACATTTCCCAGCCTCCCAGTGAGATGGTCCTGGGGAGGGCCTTTTGGCTGAGGGTTTTAAACAAGGCTCAATCAGTGGGTAGGTGCATCCTTTTGCCCTTTCCTCTTTCCCATTTCCTGGAATGTGAATGTGATGGCTGGAGCAAGAGTAGCCATCTTATGATAAAGAGACAACCTGAGGACAGGCACGCACGAGGGATGGGAGAGCAGAAAGACACAAGGGGCCTGGCCTCTTGATAACCACACAGCTGCCACAGCAGACCTGGAACACCTCTACCTGGACTTCATTTACCTGAGGTAAAGATGAACCCCTATCTTGGGCTGACTGGGACTAAGATTCATATACAAATGATTTATTAAGGAAGCGTGGGCTTCCCTGGTGGCACAGTGGTTAAGAATCCGCCTACCAATGCAGGGGACATGGGTTCGAGCCCTGGTCTGGGAAGATCCCACATGCCGCAGAGCAACTAAGCCCATGCGCCACAACTACTGAGCCTGTGCTCTACAGCCCGCATGACACAACTACTGAAGCCCGCGCACCACGATGAAGAGTAGCCCCCGCTCGCCACAACTAGACAAAGCCTGCTTGCAGCAAAGACCCAACGCAGCCAAATAAATAAATAAATTTTTTAAAAAAGGAAGTGCTCCCAAAATAAACCCATAAGGAAGTGGGGGAAGCAAGACAGGGAAGAGAGAAAAGCTCATCACAGTGGACTGTTAGGTACAGTTCTACAGAGGATGACTTCAGCCTGATCCTACGAGGAGCCCCGGGGTATAAACAACGCCTCCTGTTTTCCCGTCCTGAGGCTGAGTTTTCATTCTTCTGTATCAGTCAGTCCCTGGTGAAGGTGGGAAACTTCAGAGACTCCCAGATACTCTGGGCTCTCCATGTTTTACGGCAAAGTGGGTCCTGCAGCCTGAGGGCTATCTCCCCATGATGAGCTCCGTGCTCTTGGGCTGTAGGACGCAAATGCCCCAAAACTGAGGAGGAACACATAGGGATCCCAGGGGACCCAGGCCAAGCACTGACTGCTGCCACTACAGCATCCATTAGGTTGAAAGCTCTGCGATTTATATTTCTGTTCTGTAACAGCCAGACCTAAACCTGAGTGATGCAGAGTCTTGGCTGAAGACGTCCACATTTGCATCTCCAGCTCTAATGGCTCTCCTGAACTCCAGACCAGAATGTAAGTGCCAGGTATCTCTCGCCACATTGGTTCATACATACCGCATCTGGCTCCTTCAAGGATACAGGCAGCTGACATCTGCCTCATGGCCATGGTGACATGAACCAGTGTCAAACCATTCTCTGCCCCTCTCACCACCCGAAATCCGTTCCTTCTCCTATCCATCTGCAGTGATTCACAGCACCACTACCTTCCTGGTAAATCAGGAAAGAACACTTAAATGATCTCAACGTATCTCTCTCCCTCACATCTCCCAAAGCCTGTGAGCAGGTCCTAGTGAATCTGCCTTCTACGTACGGCCACCCCACCTTTAGTGCTGCCTCTGCCTTGGTTTTTAATCCTGTCATCTGCCACAGGGATTCTACTGGTAGCCTCTCTGGCTCCAGTCTCCCACTTCTCCACGAGGGGTGACCTTCTGCAACACTTGTTGACCATAGCCTTCCCTACCCAGCAGTCTTCAGAGGCCAAGAATAAAGATCTGAGTACCTGAAACCAGCACCCAAGCGATGGGGCCTCCAGCCACACTTCCGGTTTCATCTCCCACCTTATCCTGTGCATCTTTAACAACACATCTCACACTTTCTGCCACTCTGGGCTCCCCTGGAATATTACACAAGTCTGTTTATATAAATACGAAGGTGTATTTATTTTCTCATGACTTATTATAGAACTATGATAGAATACAGTTGCCCTCTCTCTCCTACAGTGTTCTCGATGCCCGCACGGAAGCACGGCCATCCTATTCACTTTTATATTCCCCCAAGGAACTAGCATCAGAACTTTAAACAGAATTATTCAATTTATGATGCTGAATCAAATTCAAGGCTATAAGGCAAAAAATCTGTCATCAGGCCCCCCACTGCTGTGTTCACTTCTTTCTAATCTCAGCTCTTAAAGTATTAAACGTAACCCAGACTCTGCCAGTAGCTCCAGTCTCTCACCTGGACTCTCACATTCCTTCTCTTAAAATGGAGGGAGGGGCCTACATGACATCATAAAGCTTGAGAGTGAAGAGTGACCTTGTTTAAGCCTCCCATTTACAAATAACGGTAACGCTTACTCAAAGGAGGGAAATGACATGTCTCGGCTCACAAACATGCAAACAAAATCCACACGTGGAAGCTATGGGTAAAGCATCGACGACAGACACTGTTAGACGGGGTACCAAGTGCCAAAGCAAGGGTGACAAGAGCTGAGGTCGCCTGGCTTTGAGCAAGTTCTTGCCCCAGCACACAGCATGTTCTGCGCTCTCCGACCATGGGTCGCTTTCCAATGATGACACCAGAGGAGCCAGTGGTTCGTAGGGTGCCCAGCTAAGCCCAATCCCCTACTCTTCCAATGACATGACTCATTTCTACAGGGGACCAACCTCCAGCCACACCCAAGTGCAGTGTTTGGGTGGAGCTCACTCAAACTCCCTGCGGGTCCGCAGGTGGGCCCGTGACCCACCCTGGTCAGACAGGGGATTGCCTCCCCAGGCCACAGTGCTAGGAGCCCGGGGCCTCTGAGTCGGTGGGATTCAACTGGCTGGAGAAAATAGGCGGAGACATCTTCCTTCCCCTAGCCTGGCTGACAAGAGCATGCAAATCCAGAGCTGCACACCACAGTCTGGATGCCACCAAGGGAAAGGCTGCCTGAGAAAGGAGCCCAGCCACAGAGGAGCAGAGACAAAACACGGAGAAAGCGGCAAGTACAGCCCCTGAAGACACATCATTTCAGTCCCTGGGCTCCAGCCGGTAACATCAGCCAACAAATCCCTGCATGAGTGAGGCTTCCAGCTGTCTGTACCCTAAGGAATCGTGATTCATATAAAAGCCACGAAGGAAAAGCAAGAGGAACTGCTTCACTTAAACAGCCAGAAATGTATCTCACAGTAGACAAAAGGCTTTTTATGTTTTACAAGTAATGAGCAAAATATGATGCAAACACTTAATGTACAATGAGTATCACCAATGTGTTGAGACTAAGAGACAAAATGCATAACAGAGGCCAACAGTGCTTAGATACGTAACATAAAACAAGACAGTCAACCTAAGTACACAGAGTGACTCTTTCACCTTCCCGGCGTTCCCAGGTGTGACAGGTAAGGCACCAGCCACACTTACACAAGAGCGACACAGTCCCCTGCCTTCAACTCAAACTTTGTCGTTACTACACACAGACATTATTCTCACTGCCCTCTGTTTTCAGTTGAAGAACTCTTCAGAACCCCAGCTCTGAATTAACCTACTGAAGGGGGGATCAAGGGTAAAAGATCAAAAGCAGGAAGACCAATCCTTAACGTGTGTAACATAAAAGAAGTTCTAAACCCTAACTGCAATGCCTTTTCAATTTGCATCTTTAAAAAGTCTGATTATATAAGACAGCTATATCAGATCTGACTAGTAAACTGACACTGCTCCAAACGAGGACTTAAAAAAATCAAGTCGAGGGAAGCCATCATTTAAATAAATACCTCACAACCAAACCCAAGCCAGAGTAACCACTGACATTTAATACTCTGGTATCAGTCCTAAGTGCTGAAGGTTTCTGTAATTCCATCATAAGCTTCTCTTCAAAAAAATTTTTAAATGCCCAGGTTAAATGAAAAGCTCTTTCAAACACTCCCCCCAAACTGGAACCAGTTCAAGGCAAAGATCTAGTGATCTGAACACAGTCAAGTCACTTGAGGAAAATAATCAGGTTATCCTGCCATTCTCTCTTTTTCTCCTTTACATTCTTCCCTTAGGAGGAATCGAGGAAACACCATCCTGAATCAAAATACATAGAGAGGACCAGAGTTACAGGGATGAGGCATTCCTCCTGCCTCGTGGTCTTGAAATAGCGAGGCAGATTCAGTGGTAAAAAGCCACAAAAACCATAATACGGTCATCCAGCTACCCTGCTGACTCCCATTCATTCATAAATGCTGATTCGGCATCTCCTTTGGGCCAGACACTGTTCTAGGTACTAGGGATACCTAGTGCCTTGGTGACCAAGACAGATAGGATCTCTATCCTCACATAGCTTAAATTTTAGAGAGGGAGACAAAGAGTGAATAAGTAAGAAAACAATAAAAAAAAAACCCATAGTATTGGGAATAATAACTGCTATGACGAAGAATGAAGCATGGTGGAGGGACAAAAAGGGATGAAGCAGCTAAAGGGATCAAGGTGATAAGGCAGGAAGGTCAGGGGAGGTCTCTCTGAGGTGGTGACATCTGTGCAGACACACGAGGGAAGTGAGGGTACGAGTCCTGTGGGGTGGGGGGACGAAATTTCCAGGCCAGACAACGGCTCTGGGGCAGAAATTAGCTACGTGCACAGAACTGTAAAGCAGCCCATATGGTTAGAGCTGAGCCAGCCGGGAGAGCCACACGTAGGCAGGAGCCAGGTCACGTTAAACAGCAGTTCTCAATCCCGGTCGCATGTGCACATGTTCTGATCCAACTCCTCTGTGATGTACCCTGGGCACTATGGTTTTTTGTTGTTGTTTAATTCCTCCAGGTGATCTTAACGTGCAGCCAGCCAAGGCTGAGAACCTGGTTTGACAGAACGTCCTATAGGATTTTATTATAAGTGAGCTGGGAATTAGTGGTCAGCATATTTAACCTCGCAGGACTGGGCGAGATCATCTAGAGAATGAACATCGGTAGAGAGGAGATGAGGGCTGAGAACAAGGCCCGGGACCAGACGAAGGTACAAGAAAGAGGGAGAGATAGGGAGACCCAGAAGGTGCAGCCAGGGAGGTTCTGGAGAACCAGCAGGGTAGGGCGTGTGCAAAGCCAGGCGAAAAAGGGACTTCATTGCTGCTTTGAATGGAGGTTAAAAAAAACCCACTGTAATGTTAAAATACACACTCAGTAACAGCCTTTTTTTAAAAAAAGGTACACACATAGGTGAATAAATGCAGAGGAAAAAACCTGCAAGATTACTGCACCACCGATAATAGTAGTCAACTAGGGTCAGGAAGGGAATAGAAGGAGACAAGCCTTTGCATCAATGCCTTACATGTTTATGGAGAGATTGTAGTTATCTATTTCTTATAGAATGGAAAGCTCTTAAATGATTCTGCGGGCAGCCAGGGCTAGGGATCCCGGGGTGGGGACACTCAAGGGGACATACTCCAGCATTAAATATCATATTGAACCAAATGTCTTGGAGGGCTTTGAGATTTCCTACGACTGATTTCATATCAAGGAAAAAATCAATACAGAGCATGCTTGGCAACTGAGTTATGCTTAGGGAGAATCTCCCTACACAGCTTCTATTTTGGATTCCAGCAGGCTATTTAACAAAGTCAGATGAGAGGTGTTAAAAACCTCTGCAGCTAGAAGCTGTCTTCAAGAAGACTCCACGCAGCTTGATTTGCAGCCTTCAGTGACAAAGATTAGATTCTAAGTTACTAGTTAAGAATACCTGCCTTTTTAACAAGTCCTTTCCAAACTGAGGCAACTTCTCTTTCTTTCTTTCTTTTTTTTTTTTGGCTGTGCCACACGGCTTGCAGGATCTTAGTTCTCCAACCAGGGATTGAACGCAGGCCCCAGCAGTGAAATCGCCGAGTCCTAACCACTGGACCACCAGGAAATTCCCCAGTTTCTCTTTCAATACCCTTCCATTTTGCTCCTTTTTCTCACTTTATCCCAGAAGCAATGACATCCAGTAGGTTGTTGGAAGCCACCAATTCCAGCCACTATGAGATATAACTCACTTAATTGATTTGAAAAGGAAAGGAAGCACAGTCAAGACGCACCCTCTGAGCACCATTTACTTAAAATAAAAACTGTGAACCCATAGCTTCGGCGTCACCTGTGCTCTTGTTAGAAATGCAGGATCTTGGGTAGAGAGGCAGCAATCAGAGGCCAGACTGATTCCGAATCTGCATTTTAACAAGATCACCACGTACTTCAGCAGTAAAGTTGGAGAAACTGCCTGAAAGCCAAGTTAGCTGATCATCATAATCTCCAGGTAAATGTTAAAAATATATATATATATACATGTACTGCCAAGTCCTATCCCAACAGCAGGGATGGAGCCCGCCAATCTCATATTTTCATTCTCCTAGGTGATTCCAAGGCACAGTCAAGGTTGGGAACCAACGCCTTTAGAGGACCCACAGGTCTGAGACCTACCTAAGTAGCAAATGAACCAAAGTCAGAGACAAATGGAACAGGGTAAGAAGGGAGATGAAGTTTAAGAGAGAACATGGCAGCAAAGCAGGGCAGAGGGCTGAGTGTGTTAAAGACCCAGTAATCTCGGCAACTTACTGATGTGCATTTAGCCTAGACAGTCCTTGCACCATGATCTCCAGAAACTACTTAAAGAAAGAAGCACTCAAGGCTCTGGGCAGCGGGACAATGACGTAAACAGTGTTAGGAGGCAACAGAGCAAAGCAGTTGGCAAGACAGTGCTTTCCAGTTAACTGTACTGCTTTGGGCATGTTCATTCTGTAAGCCTCAGTTCCCTCAACAGTCAAACAAAGAGTTAATCAGCACCAGCCTCTCAGTGTCGCTGTGAGGAAGAAATGGGGAAATGGGAGTAAAGCTTTCGGTAGAGACCACTACCGTTAAGCCTTCGTGTCAGCAGTAATCATTATAGTTAGTGTGACAAAGAGTTATGTGCCCCAGGACAGATAAGAATGAATAAGGAGGATCAAAGAACTAATCCGGCCAAGAGACATTAATCTCTAGTGTACAAGGACTAGCGGTAGTGAGATCAAAATATTCCTGTGGATCCTGTACGGGCACATGATTGGCTGGGTTTACACGCTTAACCCAGCGTGAGGCAAACTTGTTCATTTACACACCTAGCACATTGCTTCCAACCTCCTCAAACTTGCTTGTTATTTTCTAAAGGGGAAACAGAAATACTCAGACCTGATAGGACTGAACTGAGTATTCAAAACAAGTGGCTGGTCAGAGAACAGCCCAGAATTCATACCCGAGGAGAGTGGGGGACACGCGTGTGCCTCTAACAGGTTTGGGTAGGAGAGTAATACGCTGTCAGAGGTCAGGTCAGGTTTATTTAACTCTGGTGTCTAACTTTCAGAGGCTGCCCTTCTGTTTTCCTCCTTCTGGCTTTCCGTCCCAATAAACGTCTAGATGGCACATACGTGCCTGTCCATGAGTTTTCTGGGGATGCCTGGTGATGTTAAGCATCCCTTAACTTCACACACACCCCCAAAATGAACTGCAGGGTAAGGAAGAAGAAGAGGGAGCCTTTCTTTCTGCAGCAAAGATGAAAAAATGCTCCACCACAGGCCCCTGAAAATGAAAGTGAGTTCAGTTCAGGAGTTTCGCTGCTTCTCCCACTGAGGGGCAGCCTCTGTGTTCTGGGAGGTTAAAAAGAAAACACGTTTCCTTTGCCCCCTCCCTCCAAACTCTTAATGAAATCAACTTCCTTGTACTTTATAAAACAACAACAACTGACTGTTCTTTTGGCAAAGAGTGAAGGATCAGCTTACATCAACCTCACTTCCTCTCCTCCCCCCTCTCCATCCTCATCTTCTATCAGAAAGAATATAACTATCTTTTTGAGGATGAGGGGTCTACAAACTTCCTTTTTATGCTAAAGCAGAAAACAAATTTAAGCTCCAAGAAATAAGGTCCACCTTCTCATCTCTCTAAAAGTTATGCTAATTATTTTTTAAAGCAATGCTCCTTAGAAACAAGAGAAGGGTGTGTAGTCAGAAAGGTGGTGTGGGTGTGCTAAGAACATGACTTCATATACCACAAACATGGTAAGAATACGTCTTCCTATAAATAACATCAAAAGAGGTACTTACCGAATATTAAACCGTGAGCTCTACTAAAACCTGGGATGTGGAGCTCTTATATGAGCAAAATTATCTGTTCCTTAAAAGGCATAGGAAAAAGCCCCCTAAGTAGTAGGGAGAAAGTAGAACCGGAAATAATAATTGGGGGAAAGGTAATCTAGATAACAAGATACAGGGAAAAGGGAGAAGGGCATGCCCATTCCAGGCCCTGGACAAAGCAAAAAGGCCGGCATCTTTCATGAGTCCCAGTTTCAAAAGGAAGTTTACACTGCACTATATATATTACGTGCCAACCTCTCACTACGGAGGGATATATCACCGTCAGCCCTGTATACACTGAGGATTCTTAAGGATACTCCAACCCTGCAATTGCCCCAGCTCGGAACAGACACCACAGAGCTACCAGCAAGCTCTGGTTCCCAGCTCCGAACTAGATGCAAGTGGGAAATAGTCCTTGAAACCAGTGAAACAGCCCTTTCCAGGAACAACAAAGCCCACAGCTTTACCAAATAAGGCAAGTGAAAGCGAAAAGCCAAGGAAGAACAGGCTCAAGCTGTATCTTTCCTAAAACTAGCCAGCTGGATGATAGAAATGTGAGTATACCGATTCTACCGGCATGGATGGCAAATGCAAAGAGAAAATGTGAAGAAACCACAAAGGAAAGAATATTTTGCCAAAGAGAGGCCCGTAATGCACGGTTCCCAGCCCGTGCAACTTTCAGGAAGTTTCAAACCCACTGGGCTGCCCAAACGTTCTCTTGTGAAACACGTAACTCAAACTGGAACAAGGCTTTGCTATGATTCAAATCCTAACTCTTTCTCAATGTCATACATGAACAGCTTCAGAGCAAACAGTTCAGATATAACATATAGTTAGACATTATTATATCAATAGATAAGGTTATCCAATGAATTTTCTTTTTTTTTCAACGAAAATATTTATGAGACTACCTGCGTTTAAATATTTTTTAAAAAACACAATAAAAACCCATTTATTTAACTCTATTTTCTTCTCTTCCAAAGAAGTTCCACATCCAATTTCCTGTTTTAGCACATCTCCTTTATAGGAAAAATGGGTTGATTTTTATAAATCAACTTTTCTTTCCCCCCTTATGCCATGAGTCTTTTACATGCCGGAGATGAATTTTAAATAAATATTAGAGACAAAGGTTGCTAAAATAAAGGCTGGGGGTAAAAAAAAAAAAAAATTCTCTCTAGGGTTGTGATTTAGACTTTGACACTGTCTTCTGCAGCTTTTGAGACAAACCACCAGCCCAAAGAGTACGGACTTCTTACAGCAAAGGAGGCATTTTCGCTAAAGCACGCACAACACTGGGAGAAGAACGACACATTCCATAAATTCTTCCAGAAAGTCTAGTATTGCTTTCAGTTTCCTTGAGTCATTTAGGTTTCTGAAAGTTAATCATCTCACAGGAAAATCGAACAGATGGTAAGAAACTTTCAGAGCCATGAAGGGATGCACTGAAAAGGTTAAGAGGCTCAGAGAAAATGCAATGTCCAGTCAAATGCAGAAAGTGACTCCTCTGCGTCCCCGTCCTCTTAGTGCAACCTGGACAGTCACTTACCATCCTGGACCTTTTCTTTTTTTTTTTTTTTCTTGAAGTTTGGAGGTGATAACATAAATCACAATGCTACAGAGAAACGCTCAAGTCTACGTCTGTCTCTAAATGCACCTCTGCTGGCGGGTGGGACACGGAGTTGGTGACTATCCATTCTCCAAAGCACACAGGACAAGTGGGTTAACTGGGCTCCCCTTGGACATAGTCAGACTGTGGGGCTGGGGGGTTGCGTGGGGGGAGCATTGTCCTATAGACGCATCAGGAACAGCCTTGAGGCGTTACAATAACCAGCTGTTCCTTTGGCACGCTCCAACGTTTCTGGATCAGAAAGCTTGTGTATTTGCTAGGGGAAGAGGGAACTTGCCTATCTGATAAAAATCAGAAGCGTCTATCTTCTGAATGCAGAGCTTGATTTCTGATGCTGGTTTGAGAACACTGGCAAACGCACTCCTTGGGAGTACAACTCAGGCCAGTAGGGGCGCTCCGGAGTCTGCAAGCCTCATGCGTGGCATAGCTTAAGAAACAGCGTCATCTACATCTGTCACTCTATTGAAACTAACACAACATTGTGAATCCACTATACTCCAATAAAAATTAAAAAAGAAAAGAAAAGAAACAGCATCAGCATTAGGAAATGTGGTGAAGATCTGAAAAGGTGTTAACGATCCTGTCTTTTGATTACTCTAATGTGTGGTCTGTTTATTTCCATTTCTCTTTCCTTAAGCCCTTAAAAAAAAAACAAAAAGTCCTCAATACTCAAATACTAGACCATTTCTTTTAGGCAATCAAAAAAAAAAAAAAAAAGCCTGCCTCTCTAAATTATTTTCAGTTTCCTTCACAGTTTGTGTGGACAAGATGACATTTCAGGTCCACAGGAAAAACTGCAGGTCCCTCCAATACCAGAAAAAACCTTGGAATGACCTAGCAAAACTGGTCCTAGGGCACAATTTATGACCTATACTAGGTTAGTCATAACCAGGGCAGCGAAAAACACGGTTCCCCCTACGGTCATTTTTTGCATTACAAATGGTGTCTGAGCATTTGGTTATTTTCAGCCCTTCATATAGTAGAGTCTGCACAAAGCAAAAATAGATGTTTGCTTCATAAAAAACTTGTAATGGGGTGGGTGTTGCCCGTTGTCCCAGACTCATTTAATACTGAGAAGGGTTGGTTCCCAATATAGACTCCCACTACCAAGCTAAATTTTCCTAAACGAGGTTTATATAGAATATGGCAAGCAACCTAAAATTATGTAAAAATGACCAATGTATACAACACTAGTCTGGGAACAACAAAGATATCTTTCCTGGGAGTTCTGAACCCCCCAAAACAGAGCTAACCTCACGACGTAAGACCACAGCGCCACACTCCATGTGTCTCACCCGTGCAGACAGCCCCCTTAGGCAGGAATCTCACGGCCTCTCGGCAGCTCAGAAGGGACTGACACTTGACGCTCCTCCTCCACCTTACTCGTGCTGCCTCGGCAAAAACACTCTGCAAGGGCTTCCCTGGCGGCGCAGTGGTTGAGAATCTGCCTGCCAATGCAGGGGACACGGGTTCGAGCCCTGGTCTGGGAAGATCCCACATGCCGCAGAGCAGCTGGGCCCGTGAGCCACAACTACTGAGCCTGCGCGTCTGGAGCCTGTGCTCCGCAACAAGAGAGGCCGCGATAGTGAGAGGCCCGCGCACCGTGATGAAGAGGGGCCCCCACTTGCCGCAACTAGAGAAAACCCTCGCACAGAAACGAAGACCCAACACAGCCAAAAATAAATAAATTAATTAATTAATTAAAAAAAAAATACACTCTGCAAGATGGCTGGGCTATCAGAACAGATCTGGGTGGCTTCTAAGTGTTTCTTAGGGGAATTACTTTGAATTTTTACCAGTACCTGAAACAGGGAGTATTTGAAACTTCTGAGATGTTTCAGTTTGGTGCCTGGGGGGTGTGGGGATTGGTTTATATCCCAGGGTCAATACAGTTAAGTCCTAAGGGTTACAGAGTCCAGAGGTACAGAGTTTAATTAACTGCTCTGGCACGGAACATACTGCTTGGTATTTAGAGAACCAATACATATTTGCTGGACAAGGTGGGACTCTTCATTCCTCTTGCCTGAGGGTAGGGGCATCTTCCCAAGGGTGACACTGGTAGCCTCTCTCCTGTCCCCCTCAATCCCTCTTCCTGGCAGGAGGAAGTCCCACTCAGGGACTGGAGGACTGGGAGAAGCTGGGCATGCTTCGTTCAGTCCCTGTGGCTTGTCCACTGAGAGGATCTGTTCTGATCAGTTCAGCCGGGGAAACTCTGTCCCTGCAAGGGGCTGGGGATAAGGACAGCTGTGGGGTCCTACTAACAAGCCTGTGGGATGGCAAGGCGAAAGCCACATCCTTCACTTGCGACATGAGTGAGCTGTAGAACCCCAGCGCAGCAAACTCTCCGCTCTGCTCATCTATAACCTCCCTGTAATACTTGTTCTCGCTGCCAGGATCCTCAGCAGGTTACGTGACTATGCTGCTTTGAATAACTGGCTTGGTAATTTTTACAATGAAAAGTGTGGGGAATTTGTGGGGTCCTCTTGTTCTGACTCCCCTTCGAAAGGGTGACGTGGGTCATAAGAAATAGCCGGATGAGTAAATTTGAAAACCACTTCTCTGAACCATCAACCGACCAATTCCTTATTTAACTAACTTGAACCCTTATCCTTCCTCCTCACTTAATGCTTATTACTGTTAAGATTCTCCATCAGGGGGTCTTCCAACATATCATAAGGGGAAAAAAGGCTTGATTTAACATTCACAATGCAGTTATATCTAATTATCCAATCCAGATAATATATGCTTGTAAACTGCAGATGGTGGGATGTGCTTTAAAGACAAAGCAATGAAGGCAAATAATTCCACTTAGTCTATGTCCAACCTCATTTTATACAGCACCAAAAAGAACCCACCATGCCTTCTGAGAATAACACTTTTCAATTCTCTATCATTAAAACAAAAACTCAAGCTCAGTGCCACTGTCTAAAATGAACTTTCCTACAGAAAGGAACCCAGATCAGTAATAGACTTTCTATTAAAGGGAAACCACCAAAGAAGGACGTACTCAGTTAGTGACTGACCAATATTTCCTCTCTCTAAGCACCTCCAAGCCAAGCACCAACCTTATTCCACAACCATTCATCCCGAAAGGAGAAAACACTTTTCCATGAAGACAGCTCTGGTCAAGTTACAGGATCAACATGATCTAATAGATGCTGATCTATTATTCTAAACATTTAAGCTATAGAATATATATAACATAGAATATATAACATTTATTATATATAATATATAAAACAAGGATTTAAAGTATATATTGATATAAGTGAGGTATTACGATCATCATTATATGAAAAAGAATATTTATAGAGCTCAACAAATGCTCAATTGTACTACTATTATTAAGTGCTTACAATGCTCTATTTGCTATGTAAGTACTTTGCAATATCATCTCATTTCATCATCAGAGGGACATATCCTTTAGAAGGCTGTGAGAGGTTAAGTAATCTTCCCAATATCACATAGCTGATGAGCTGTGGGCTAGAAATCAAACCCAGGCAATCTGACCCCAAGTCACATGAAGTCACTGCACAAATGGACCTTCTTCGTATCAAAATGCTCAGGTCATAACAGCTATGGAATAACATAAAATTGGTTGGGTAGAACCAAATGAAATACTTTGATAGGTCAAAATTGGCAGTAACACGTGGGTCAAATTTTTGTTCTGGTCAGAACTGTAGAAGCCTCAAAATTACCAGACAAAAGATGCCTTGACCCCTTGAGCCCTATGCTCTCGACGACACTGTCAAGTTCACTGTTATCCACCTCATTTGGTCTATGTCTACACAAACCAGTAACAAGGACTCTGTGCTCACACAGACAAAATGTAAAAGGCACCAAAAAAAAAAAAAAGAAAAGAAGAAAAGACTACAATAAGAAAAACTTTTTGATGTGTAGTCATTTTATAATTCTTCCGTTGTTCCTTGGAAACGACACATTTCATTATGGCCATCAGGAGAGCCGTCAACGGCCAAATCTCATGCACAAATGTTGATTGGAAGATTACTAAGCACAGACATCCTTAAAGAAGGGGGATTCGAACGACGATAACGCCACAGCTGAGCCCACCGCAGAATGCAGAACCGCTGGGCTAGGTTAAGCACCAAGGCCCTTCCTCCTTCTAAAGATAACACAAATTCCACAATTTTAAGTGGCAAAGGAACCTAGAATAACAACTGGATTAATGCTCTTGTTGTCAGCCATGGAAATTTCTAATTTGAACAAGGAGGCCAATACACAATGGAAGGAAATTAATCAAGGAGGTCGAACTGAAATTCTCCCTCCTGTGATTTTCTGTATTTTCTGATATTGTCACTCAAAAGATGGGAAAATCGCTCTTTAAAAAAAAAAAAAAAAAAAAAAAAAACAGGTGGCAGAGAGAATCTGTTTTCTATAGAATCTTATGTAATTAAGTTTTTAACCTCATATCAAACAATTTAAAAAAAGAAACACGCCTACACAAAAGCTCAATTTATTCACTTACAGCCTTTAAAAAGCCCAACAGTGTAAAGCATTATAGCAATCTAAAAGTAATAATTTTTCTCCTTCTGCTTGCTATAAACAAATTATGAGCCGGAAGTGAAAGGGCTGATATTTGGAGATGTGTATAGAATGTGCAGTTTCACTGGCTTTAGCTACTGGAAGAGCTTCAGGTAATAATGCTACCCCCTTTCAAGATTTTCTGTTCTGGGATATACTATCCTATGCACTAATGTAAGATTGGGGTGGGTGAGCAGAAAAAAAACCAGTGTGACTTCTATCCAAATGTACTGCAGCTAGAACACCCCAATACAGATATCCTAGCATCCTTCCCAGTTCCTTTATAATATTTGTCACACTTGTAATTACAGTCTCTTCTGCTATAATGTGATAGTTGGTGAATTCCAGAAACCTGGTTTATCCAAAATGATGTTATAATGTTTTCAATGAAAATGGGTTAGAAAGGACTTGCAATCATGAAGTTGTTCTTCTGGATGAATTTCAACAGCAAAGGTATTTTTGTAGTTACAATGGACCTTGTTATTATTACAAGCTGAAAAAAAATCAGTTGATCCAAACTAACGAAAACCCCACGGCTTATCCCAGAAGAGATCTTCAGTGACTCAGAAGATCCTCTAATATCTCCAGGTTTCTAGATTCTTGCTATTCAGCGTGGTCCACCTACTGCCAGCATCAGCACCCTTGGGAGTTTGCTGAAAACGCAGGACCTCAGCCCTCACTTTAAACCCACAGAATCTGCATTTTTAACAAGACACCTAGGGGATAGCCTTGCACAGTAAATGTCAAGTAGCACAGCTGTACATTATTCAAATAAATCATAAAAGCTTGCATTAAATAAAATAACTCAGGGCCAAGGAGCAACCTGCCACTCAAACAGTGCAGCTGTGTAGAGAGCTGCACAGCTAATCATGTACCCAGGTCCTCATTTCAATAATATTGTAATCAGCAGGGGGCTGCAAAGTGCAAAGCTTGTTTCCTAATAAAACAACCTTACTGTATTTAACTGGCATCGTGGCAGAAAGAACTCACAGTAGGAGAAATTCCTGTACTTGTTCTACAACTGGCTCCTTCCTTAGACTATAAACTCCACGAGGGCAAAGGCTGTATCATTTTTTTCTTTTACGGCAGAATCTCAGGGCCCAGCCCAGGACTGAGCATATGGTAGGTGCTCATTAAGTGTCTGATAAGTGAACAAATAAGTGGAATGGTTACTCCTCAGGAGATTTCTGAATTTCAGCCAAAGCTCTGCTGACCCCTCACAACTTACTTCCCTGGCTCTGGGGCTCCCAGTCTTTTCAGCCCTTCAATGACAGGTTAGAACAAAAAGCTACTCTGAGATTGGTTTCAGCTCTGACATCTTAAGGCACAAATTCCTCTAGAGTTGACATTTTCACTTAAATATTAACCTCATTCTTAAGCCACCTTCAAATAAAATCAGCAAGTATAGATCATAGCATCCTATGGCTAACAGGTTCAACCGCTATTATCTGTTCTGGCGTCAGTCCCTCCAAAGCTAGAGACTGCCCGCCACGTTTGCTCCTTCTCAGATACAGTCTCTGTTTCTATCTTGGGAATCAGCCTGCCTCCTCACTGAATGCTATCGTTTTTCACTTCCAAGCACTTGCCTTCCACCCATCCTCCTCTCACCCCCTACCTTCACTTCCCATCATCACTTCTCACAGCATCCTCTGTGAACCACCCACACTTGCACAACGGTAGGCTTCCTTCCCCCAGACCCGCGGAACATGGGGGCAGGACCTAGGAATCTACACTTTGAACTTGTTAACAAGGTATTTCTTCTGCACCCGCATGTGTGGAACCCACTGTTCAAAGACCAGTTTGGGTGCTATCTGCTCTGAGGACTTCAACTGCCCAACAGTTCCAATCCCTGCCCATCAGTTCCTGCTACGAGCTCAATGCGCTTGCACTAGAGAAATTAGCTTTATAGCACCTTGCAAGGCTTGCTAATTATTGCCTATTATGATTCTGTTCAATCATTATGATGAAGAGAAACAATAAAACCATTTTGTCTCATTAGACTTTTTCACAGTGAGCAACATTTTAAAAAATAATTATGTCACGTTTTTAGCCATTACCACCTCACCACCCCTGACACGCGTAACACCAACACCACTTTCCTCCAATATAGCGTCACTGCTGGTCATTAATTATAATAAATATTTCACAGTAACGAAACACATCAATGGACCGCCCACAATCATGTGTTTCAACACTCATTCATCCATCCATCTAGTCATCCATGCCAATAGTGAGGTAGGTCTGGGGAGACAATTAGCAACAAGTTCCCTGAGGGCAATGATATTTTTAACATGTTTTTTGCTTTTTTAACCAATATTTTATCTTCTAAGCATGCTATCACAGAATTAGAATCTAACCTACTTATTCTGGTTTTCTCTGTATAAATCCTATCGTGTATGGAGGAAGCCAGGAAAAGGTGATAAATTCCATTTAAATCTTCTCTCAGATTTTCCTCCACCCATTAAAAGATGAGTTTGATCCCTTTTATTTTGCTCCTCTAATAGGGCTTTCTTTCATCCTAGCAGTAATCTGAGTGTGTGATCTTCTATTTGACTATCTCCACCAGCAGGAGATCTTTTTGCAGATAGGAACTATGGTTGGTTTGTTTTCTTCAGTAAGCCTTTTTACTGAAGTATACCATACAGAAAAGTACACACAGCGTAAGCAGAGAAGCTGAATTTTCTCAAAGTGAACATGCTGTGTAAGTAGCACCCAAATTGAGAAACTAAAAACTATGTTCGCAATCATCTTTCAACCTCTTGCAATTGACAGACCCCTGGTTACCTATCCAAAGACTCCAGGAGTCTACGGACCATTTTGGCTATCACTGTCTCTAACAGACTAGTAAGACTGAAATAGACTTCTCAAAGCCACGAGGAGGCGTGAACAGACAAAGATGATGTCCCAACCCTATGACATTACCACTGTGATGATGCACCAGAAGCTCTCTTCCACAGCGTGGAAGCCCATTTAAGGTAGGGGCACTCTGCTCAGCAAGCATGTGCAGATTCTTTAGAATTAACTGAGTGTTTCCACTGGAATAACTTCATCACAAACCCAGCTGGGGGAAAACAAAGCTGCTACACATAATTCTAATCCCCGAGCCCCTAAAGTATAGGATGGCAGGAGTGCCAGGAATATCCCAGACAAACTGGGAAGAAAAGCCCATTGTTTTTGATACTTTGGTATCTTTTATAATGACAGTAAGAGGAGATTCCATTATGTAATTCAAAGACTTGTCCAACTACCATGTCCCCTGCAGGAGGAATTTCTGGCTTTGCTTTATGCTTTAAAGCCCATTTTCAGCATTCACTGTGCAAATGAGGCATTGCCCTCACATTACAATAGGAAATGTGATTGCAGGTAATAAAAAGCAGCCAAAACTCATTTAGGAAGGGTTATTTGGGGCCAAGAGGACAGAGGCAAACAATGCCCATCAATTCCTGAATTGTTGTTTTCTTCTTCCATAAGAAGCTGGGTGAGGCATCTATTTATACTTTCCCACTCAGATCTCTTGAGCAACAGCCCACAAGTGAATAATAGCTGGTGAAATCAGCTGGAGGAGGGAGAAAAACTAAAGGCATTCTCCTTAGAAGTCCCCCACCTAGGACACCAGGTGTACACTAGGTATCTCTGTCACCATGACCAAAGCTGTTTAAATACATGAGTACAAAGTATTCTTTTATTCATTCAACAATTATTTATTGAGCATCTTTTACGTGCAAGACACTCTTGCAGATGCTGAGAGAATTCATGGTGCTGAAATTGTCTTGGAGGAGAAAGCCAATAATAATGTCACAAGTAAGTATAGTACGACATCAGAGAGTGGTAAGTGCTCAGCGAAGGTTGACAATGAGCGCCTCTTTTGATCAGGTAGTTTGGGAAGGCCTCTCCGAATAGGTCACAACTGAGCAGACACCTGAATTAAGGAGGAAGTGAATCAAGAAACTGTCCATGAATAAAGCTACCCGGGTTGAGGGTACAACAAATTCAAAAGCCCTGAGGCAGGAACAATCTTAGTGTGTTTAAGGCACAGTAGGAGGTCAGAGTGTCTGAAGCCACATAAGTAAAGGGATGAACATTTTTAGGACATTATACACCAAGGAAGAGACTTTGGATTTTATCCTCAGTGTGATGGAAGCCATGAAAATGTTACGAGAAGAAGAGTGATAAAACCTGGCTTATGTTTTAAAATTATCACTCTGGCTGCTCTGTGGAGAACACACTGTAGGGGGTAAATGTGGAAACAGGGAGACCAGTTAGAAGACTATGGGCGTGGTCCAGACAAGAGCCAATGGTGACTAGGGAAAAAGTGACAGTGATGGACAGATGAGAAGCACTCAGATGGGGGATATATTTTGAGCACAAGTCAGGAGGATTTGCAGATGGATTTCATTAGCTATCTAATCTAAATTAAAATAAGAGGAGTTACAAAGACTCCAGATCTTGGATGTGGAGAAACTGGAACCCTGGTGTACTGTGGGTGAAATTGTAAAATGGTGCAACTGCCGTGGTAAACAGTATGGGGGTGCTCCAAAAAATTAAAAATAGAACTACCATATGATCCAACAATCCCACTTCTGGGTATATACACCCAAAAGAACTGAAAGAGATATTTGCACACCCATGTTCATGGCAGCACTATTCACAGTATGCAAGAGGTGAAGGCAACTATATACCCAAGGACAGATGAACAAAATGTGGTCTGTACACACAATGGCATATGATTCAGCCTTAAAAAGGAAGGAATTCCTGCCACATGTTACAACATGAATGAACTTTGAGAACATTATGCTAAGAAGCCAGTCACAAAAAGACCAATACTGTATGATTCCTCTTTTATGAGTTAAATAAAGTAATCAAATTCATAGAAACAAAGTAGAATGGTGGTTACCAGAGGCTGTGGGGAGGAGGAAAAGGTGAGTTTTTGTTTAATGGATACAGAGTTTCAGATTTGCTAAATGAAAAAGTTCTGGAGGTCTCTTTCACGATAATGGGAATATACTTAACATTTCTGAATTGTTACCCATAAAAATGGTTAAAAGGGTAAATTTTACATTAAGCATTTTTTACCACAATAAAAAATGAAACTCATGTTTAAGGCACCATTTAAGCACCTATTGTGTTTAAGGTATTCATAAATGAAAATACGAAGCATCCTAAAGAAAAAGACTTTTAATATCTACAGATTTCATCTGTATCATATTAAGTTTTCAAATTTGCTTCCTTTTATAATGTACATACTATATATATTAGAACTGTAGTATATGCATATCATTTTAAAATAAATATATAACCGAACGTAAAAAAAGACTCCAACAAGAGTCTTAAACAAACGGGAAACTGGAATTACCATTTACTGAGAAAAAACTGAGAAGTGCAGGCTTATGAGGGGGAAATCAAGTGGTCTAAGTTTGAGATGCCTGTGAGATATATCCAAGGGGAAATGTGCAATAAGATATAGTGTATGTGAGTCTGGAGTTCAAGGGAGAAGTCTAGGCTGGCGACAGTCATGTCTGAGTCATCAGCGTTGTGGTAACATTTAAAGTCATGGGACTAGACCAGCTCAGTAAGTGAGGGAGTAAATAAAGAGAGGAAATCTGAGAACTCAGCCCTGGGAGACACAAAGAGTAGACCCAAGAATGACCAATCATTGAGCAGGAGGCTGGGACAGGAATTTGAGACAAACAGATCCAGACAGTTCAGATGTGGTGGGTGCTTGAGCTGAAAGGCCACACAGAAGTGGGACTGAGGAGGCCATGATGGGTCATGAGCGAGAGAGAAGAAATAGAAAGAAGCAGAGGGGAATTCCCTGGTGGTCCAGTGGTTAGGACTCCGCGCTCTCACTGCCAAGGGCCCGGGATCAATCCCTGGTCGGGGAACTAAGATCCCACGAGCCACAAGGAGTGGCAAAAAAAAAAAAAAAAAAAAGGAAAGAAAAGGAAAAAGAAAAAAAAAAAAAGAAAGAAGCAGAGATGAGAGAAGCCATTCAGACTCTCAAAGACAGAAGAGCCTCAAACTCTGTTTAGCAATCTCAGTACCAGTGAGAACTGCTTATTCTTGGTTTCCTATTGATACTTTTACGTATCTGTGAGCCTGCCTGTTCTGTTTACAGTAACCTTCAAGGCAACTTGAGTGTTGAGTCTTTACCACCAAAGAATCCCTCACGTAATCCTAAAGGAAGGAGACAATGTATGTGATGGGTAAGAAGTGAAACCAATTGGTCTCAATCAAAATTCTCTAGTTTACTTGATGGACTGCCACATTTGGCCCCAGTTCTTCACTTCTCCCTGCATTCATGCCCTTTGCCTTGTAACTCTGCAGTGCCAGTCTTCCATGTGTGGGGTGGCCTGCTCTGCCTCTTGACTTTGGCCTCAGCCCAGAGTGACATGCTTTGGTCAAGCAGACATGATGCAAGCAGAGGCTTCATGGGTTTGTACACTGGGGCTGGCTCTCTAGAGCCACTGCCAAGACTGATGGAGAAAGAGAGACGTGTAGCAGAGCCAAGTCACCCAGTCACCTCACCCCATCCTACAGCCAGCCAACCCTAGACACGTGGGCGTGCTCACCCACAATCAGCAGAACCTCAGTGACCCCAGACACATGAGCAAAAAACACTTATCGGTGTGCACCCCTAATGTTTTGTAATTGCTATGTTGCAAGTCACTATGTAGCAAAGATAACTGATACATCATCGATTAAAAACACTGATTGGATTTGATTGACTTACTTCCTATTCACAGTTATCACCACTGGTAAGTCAGGACAAACTTGGCCCCCCAAAACTGCGAAATACAGACAAAACATAATTGACAGAACAAAAAAGGAGCTTCAAAAATATCTAGGTGATGCGTGATCTGACTGATCTACCCCCAACTACTGTAGAACTACTTACAATTTTAAGGTTTATGGTAAAATAAATGAGCAAATAGACAAACAAGCAAGTAAAATAATACTAAAGACTATGAGGCATTCAGACTCTTCTACTTGTGATTTGCTATACGGGTGTCTGGAAACTCAAGAAACAGTCTTATTCTTTCAGCATAAAAACATCATTTATATTCAGTGAGTGGTTACACGGTCTATTTGTACTGTTAGGTCAAACAGTACATAGGTTCCAAAAACATTAGAGAATGATTTTAGGGGAACTCAAGTTAGTACGGCTCTCATAAATGATATTCATAGACTGTAAGAAATTGCGAACATAGAGCTGGCTATTTTATGAGAAGTACAAAAGTTCTCAATAAATTGAAATTAATATTTCAATAGTCTATACTTTTATTTTGATAATATCATGAGGCTCAGGAGCTTACGAAGACTGAAAGAAGCCCAACTAACAACTTCCTATTTGCCTCTGATCAAGTTTGAAATTTTGTCATTTTCCCTCAGCAACTGTATTTGTATTGTACATTGAAATAGTAAGCCTCAAAGTTGGAGTGTGAAAATATGCAATGCTCCAAAATTGAAGGGTAGCTCAATTGCACAGTTGGGAGAAGAGAGGAAATGAACAGCAACATAACCCTTAGCTGTTATACTTGGGACTCCTGGAGTCAAGAATATCAGTAAATACCAGTCCTTGGTCAGCCCACAGTTTAAAAATATTAAATTCCCACAGGAAGTCCTTTCCTTGAACCTGAGCATAATTGTCTTAAGATCTTTAATAGCCATTCAAAAAACTTAATTAAATATGCATGAATGCATTCAGCAGTTGGTCTTTAAAAAACACATTATTCTAGAGTTCAATGTGAGCAAAGTTTAAGGTTAAAAACTGGTTTCCAAAACTATGCGCTCCCATGACAAGCTCAAAGACCTATTCCTTAAATACCAAAACATACATGCACCCTTTGAAAGACATCTATAAAACAGCAGTGTTACCTACGCAGGCAAACACATGGAATCATAGGTTTCCACTCTGGGGATCATGAGTTCTGGGATTTCTCATCATACACAAAAAGAAAGGTAAGCATTTTTAAAAGACACCAGAGATCTGAGTTTAGGATCTTTTAGCTTATGGTTCTCACACGCTAAGTTTTGTCCTTTGACACTCAATATTCATTTCTCTATAGAAAAAGGGTGGTCACAAAAATGAGTTTACTTATAGGAACCTAAAATATCATTTGTTTAAAAATGTATAAAAGTATTGCTATAATGTTATACTGCTACACTGTTAGAAATACATTTTATATACATGTATACAGAAATATATATACTGTTATAATGCTAGAAACTCAGCATTTTTAAAATCAAATTTTAAATTTTATATGAAAGACTGGAGGTAAGAAAACATGTCTTGCACACTATCACCAGAATTAACTTTCTTTTAAAAAAAAAAAAAGCCAAATTGTAATGATTTTTAAGTCATGCTCTGACTTACAAACTTTCCTGTTTTTAAGGATTCTTCCAAAGTCCTTATGCCTTGAAGAGAGCATAAAAGAACTTGCCCCATACAGCCCTCATCGGCATTTCCAGCCTCACCTGGAACCACTCCTGATGTCAAGAGCCAAGCACCCTGTACTCCGGCCACACAACTCTGTGCATCCTTCACTCAAGCTACGGCCTCTCATCTTCTTGATGTTGCAGGCTCTACTCCCTTTGCTGAAGTGCTTTGGTCAACATCTACCCATGTTGCAAGATCTACCTCAACTGAAGCCATCCGCATCCTTCTTAGCCCAAGACACACTGGGACATTGCCATTAAATCACACCACTATCTTCCCCCTCAGGGGAGATGACCTCCAGGGGAGGGATATAATCTTTACCCAGCCTGTCAGTCCCTAGGGCCTAGCATATAATAGGTATTCAACAAAGCTCTGTGGAATGGGAGGAAGTAGAAGGAAAGGGAAGAGAAATAGAAACAGATAAAAGCGCGCACAGGTCCCGAAGGGCAGTAAGGAACTTAGCAGTAGAGTATGACTAGTTTTCACTGTGTCTCAGTTCACAACAAAGCTTATTACGTTTTTTGCTATCTGTATTTCTCTAAAACATCACTAGCACCCAAAAGTTTTACCATAAAACTCTACAGTACGTATCATCAGTTCATGGCCCAAATTTTGCAAAAAGAATAGACTTCTTTTTTTTTTTTCTTTACGTCCTCCTGTCCTCAGGTCCCTGGGTTCGGGCTCCCTCACCCCCATGCCCTGCAATGGCTTTGGCATAGACTCCCAGTGACCACACATCTGCTAGATCCAATGAGAAGCTCTCTTACCTCAACATAGTTGATTTGTTGGGGGTGATGATAGTGTTGAATCTTCATTACTGAACCTCTAGCCCCGTCTGGCATCCAGGACTGCCTCCTCTCCCAGATATTCTGCATTTTCCCCCCACTGCACCTGCCCCTGGGTTTTCTCCCTTCCCTTTACTTTCCCCCAAATGCTGGTGTTTCTTGAGTTTCCAGGCTTTACTCTTTTGCCCTTCTTTTTTCTATGCCATCTCATCCATCCCCAAAGTTTTTAAGTACCATCTGCTACTGACTTCTAAACATGTACCTAAATTCCGCCACATCTCACCGCTGGACCCTTTTTCCTTGCCTACTGGGTACTGAACATACCCTACACTGAACTCAACACAACTTCATCTTCTCCTCCCATGCTCCCTATCGTGGTTAACTGCACACCATTCCAGTAAGCTCTCAGGGCAGAAACCTGGCAAATGTTCCCAGAGGCTCCCTCTCCATCAGCACTCATATCCATCAGATGCTAAGTCCCGTCAAAGCACTTCTTAGATTTCTCTCCTCTCCAGCCCCACAGCCCAGGTTCCTCACCATCTCTCACCCATAGCGTAGAATAACTCGTCTTTGGCTTTCTACATCCCCCCTTCTCCACGCAACCCATCTTATGCGTAATGCTAGCACAGCTGTCCACCTAAAACGCAAATATACCAGACTCACTCCTCTGCCAAAGCCCTTTAATCGCATCCCTGACTAAAGGTAAAGGCCGAGTGGCTTCACTGCCCACAAGACTCTCCATGACTTGGGTGTCTGTTCATCCAGCCTCACCTTCTGTGCGGCATGACCTCTCAACACCCCCTCCAGCCCCAGTGAACCTCTTGCACAGTCCTCCCAATGCTCTGGTATCTCCACTGTTTTACTTGTGAGGTTATTTCTTCCTGGAATTCTTCTTCCCATCTTGTATGACTGGAAAATGCCTCTTCATCCTTTAAGAATTAGCCCAAGTGTCACCTCCTCAGGGAAGCCCTCCATGATCAACCCTTGCTCCCAAGACTCCTCCATATAGTTGAATGTTGTCTTCCTTTGTCCTACCTCTAATCTTGGTTTGTACTTGGGGTCTAGCACTTTCTACACTATTCTATAATCCTCTGTTGGCATATCTCCTCTCCTGGTACACTAAGTTACAAAAGAGAATTTATCTTATTGTGCTTTATCTTTTCACTTTCAACCTGGAGTTTTTCAAGAATTCAACAAGGAACTGATCCATCAGCAATTAGGTCCTTTCTTCTTATCTCTAGTGCTACAGGAATGAGTAAGAAAGAGAAAGAACTAAAGCAAAATAGATAGGGATTGTCCAATGTTACCTAGGTAAGAATTGAAGGGCATAAAGAGGACAATTCACTTCCTCTTCAATTTACATTAATTGAACACATTCCGGGCCACATCCTAAGGGTTTAACACATTATCTCATCTAATCCTCAAAATATTGTGATCAAATAGGTATTATTATTATCCCCATTTTACCGATGAGGAAACTGAGGCAAAGAGAGGCTAAATAACTTCCCCAAGGTCTACATATAGGTTTAAAGTGGCAGAGCCAGGATTCAAACTCAGGCAGTCTTAACCTACCCTGTGTTACCTCTCAAGATACACGTCGAGGAGAAAGAGAGCTGAAGTGGGAATGGAGGAAGGCAGAGGAAATGAAAGGAAAGCAATCTAATATGCACTCAACTCTCCTGAGGAGAGATTAAGAGAAGGAAAATGTCTCAACTGCTCTGGGTGCCAGGAGAATACCTAGTAGTGGCCAAGGACAGGGCAGGTGGGTAACTGTCCAGAGTCATACGGGGTAGACAGGTGGAAAAATGCAGGGAAAGAAAGGGGGAGGCATCCTTATTGCGTTCAGGAGGTCAAGAACCTGGGAAACAGCTCTACTTTTGCAGTGAGTATGTGTGTGTCTATCTGTCTGTCTCTCGGGCCAAATACTGCTGGCTATTTCTCTCCACTCCCAACTCTGAGCTGGCTCTGAACTCTGAGCTTATCCACCCTCACTCTTGGCCGAGCTGAATCACCGATTCCCCACTTTACCTATTTCTTCATTCCGAGCTGAGGTTCTAGGAGCTGAATTCAACAGACAGAGTCTTGCTCATAGGGAAGACCAGAATAAATGTCAATATATTCTGGGAAAACAGCTCCTGTGCAACAAAAAATTGCTGATATATATAGTCAGGGTTAATTAAATAAACTGTCCTTTTGAAAAGCAATTGTTAAACACATAAGTTGAGGGCAGTGCTTAGAAGATCTATCCAACAGGAGAAGGAAAGAATAGTCTTTAAAAGTCCAAGATTCAGTTTCCAATTTGGCTCCTAAGTTGGCTTAAATTCTTAAGCCAAATAAATTCTTACGAGTCATGATTTTTTTTATAGTTATTTGTTCTGTGAATTCATCTTCTCCTCCATCTCCAAACACACTTTGACAAAGTTTATTTGAGGATATGTTACAGCTCATTGCATAGGGATTTGGCTACCAGAAAGGGCAACAGGCAAGGCAGAGCCAACACTGTGCCACTCAGATCATTAAGAGTGAGACATCGCAACTTCCTGGCACAAACCTCAGGCCAAAGTGGTAACAAATGAAAAGGAGAAAGAAATAACCGCAACCTTGTGTTCTGAAACGTCAGTATCACTTCCAGAGTTAATATACTTAGTCAAACATCAGAATCACTCTTCAAACTACTTCATCTCTGAATTTCTGGGGTTGTACTCAACAGAATTCCCTAGAAGTTAAAACTTAAAACCTGTTTCAATATCAATCACCTTTCTATTTCCCAGAGGGTCAACTGTTCAATAGCCTGCAGAATCCAATCTAGGTTAAAAGAGAATTGAGTACCATTCAGACCTTCCCCTTGGGTGGGTAATCAATACAGCTTACTCCCTGTGAGGACAGGCTCTCCTGCATCCTAAGGCGAGCTCTTGACCCCAAGCAGGAAAGAAAAAACTGTTTATTTCTTGGCACCAGGAGACCAAATTTAATTCGACTTAGCGTTCATGAGCTTTTCATCTTCAAAGTGCTTCACAAATATTAACTGCTGCACAATGACATAAGATCTTCCAAGGATAAAGACCAAGGGAGGCACTGAACAGCCACAGAACAGAATTAGGAAGATAAGAAACTCCTTTTACCTAGAGGTGTTGTTAGAGGTAATGGCGGCTCCCAGTACTCCACCAAGGCTAAGCCGTTTGAGATGAGTATGAAAAATAGTGTTGAAACAAGAGCTGCTGTGGTGACAGAGCCCAAGGTTCCTTACAGCACTAAGTCTCAGTTCCCTCAAGGGTAAGTGAGGTTGATTATAGAATCATCTCCAGAGGGTGCATGCAAGGATTCAACAAGGCAACACGTGTCAAGACCTTAGCACAGAGGACCCTAGTAAGTGCTCAATAAACACTAAGCTGTTACTAATTGAGAGCGAGCCATGGCTTCCCGGTGCCTGAACTGAAAAAATGGGTTAAACAGCTTCAAGAAATCTGCAAACATTGTTCATTTTTCTGTTTGTGGGAAACAGTGAATTCAGCCAAATTATATACATTTCTCTTAAGGATTGAATTGTGCCCCTCTCCCCCAAAATTCATATGTTGAAGGCCTAACCCCCAGTACCTCTGAATGTGACCTTTTCTGCAAACAGGATTACTGCAGAGATGAGGTCATAGTGGAGCAGAGTAGGCCCTAATTCAGTGTGACTGGTGCCTTCTAAAAAGGGGATATTTGGGCATGGACACACACACACACACAAACACGGAGAACGCCATGTGATGAAGGCAGAGATCAGGGTGATGCAACAGAAACCAAGGAATGCCAAAGATCATCCGCAAACCACCAGAAGCCAGGAGAGAGAGACAATGGCAACAGATTTCTTCCTCGCAGCTTTCAGAAAGCTGCCAACACCTTAATTTAGGTGAGACGATAGAATTCTGCTGATTTAAGCCACATGGTTTGTGGAGCTCTGTTACAGCAGCTCTAGCAAACTAATATACCCTCTAAATAAAGTCATATTTGTTTAATAAACAAGCATGAACCCACCAAATTCCAAAAGCAAATATGTTGGTCTGTCGATTCACAGACAACCCAAACATCCTGAATGGACAAATCCAATGCAGTCTCCTCTCCTCGCCAAAGAAAGAGTAAGCAAAATAGGAAACAGGGTGCTGGAAATCCACACAACTTGGGGTACTGGGGGCAAAAGCTCCTGCATTTTGGTAGGAAATCAAACTTTTGTCACCTGAACTTTGCAAGGCTTAGCAAAACCCAATTTACATAATACTTCTCGACATCTGGGTAAAGAGACCAAATTACTTCTTGCAGGGTCTTGAGCACTCCCTACAGTGGGAATGGTTTAGGACAAGGTGATGGGCTCCCCGCCATCCAGCTTTCTTCCTATTTCTCCAACACCCCTTGCACCCACATTGCGGTTTCACCCTCGGTATTCCGGGTGCCTGGCACACCATCCCCCATAGGCTCGCATGGCTGGCTCCTCTTAGACTTTTAAGTATCAACCCACACGTTATCTTCTCTAGAAGATTCCCTCACCTCTCTATTTAGGGCTGGCCACACCACTCCACCCCAGCCAAACTGCATCAAACCATCTTACCTGACACTTTTCACAGCATTTATCATTCTCTGGTGCACCTTACTATTTATTGTTTACTTGCTTGGTGTTAGTCTCACCCCACTAGAATGAAAGTTCTATGAGGGCAGAGATTTCATTTGTCTCATTCAGTACTACAGCCCCAGTGGTAAACATGGTGCATAGTGCTTTGCAGGCACTTTTTTTTTTGAAAGAATAAATGAGTATCACCTTCAAAGGTGAGCTATTTTCAGCGAGGTGCGAAGTCCTGCAGTTTATTCAAGGGAGAACCACTAGCTGGTGCAATTATAAGACTCCGGAAAGTCTCAACATATATCGAGTTGGCAAATCTAAAACCGAAGATATTGGAAATGTGTATTTAAATGGTCCCTGCTATAAACAATTTGCTGAGTGTAATATAAACATGTCACATATTGTTTCCTAAGTAATTTCAGCTTAAACAATTAGTCCAACTGCTTCACCCACTCAGTATTTTTTTCACACACTATCAGCTAAAAAAAAAAATCTATGATTACCACAAAACAAGCTTTTAATGAAATTGGGGACTATTATCACCCAAAAGGCAAAGCTACTTGTTGAAACTTAACATTTCAATCTAACAATTTTTCTTATACAAAAATACAAATTAAAAAAATTTAGAACACCAAGATATCTTGATAAGATGTATCTAAATGCCAATGTTCTATACAATCAGAAAGTAAACAAGCATTAAAAACAAAGTTGAATAAATGTCAGTGACCTAGGAACTTTTCATTTCAGCTTGTCTAAATCATTCTCCCAAGAAACACAGCCATCCTGAGAGTCACAAGCTCTGAATCCTGAATGTAACCTTTATAGCAAAACAAACAGTTATCTGTTTGTATTGTAAAATAGTTATTGGCAGGTCTATTACTCATGTTCTTTTATCCCACATCCAAAAAAATTAATAAACCTTTAAGTCATTTAGGGTAAACCATAACTGTTACAAACCAATGCCATGCATAAAAAAATAAAGAAGTCCCTAGGCAAGCATAACACAGTCCAAAATCCATTCCAGATCCAAAAATCAGAGATAAAGTTGATATACTTTCTTCTTATTTTCTCTTTTTTTTTTCCTTTTGGTCAGTTTATCACACTGGACCCAAAAAAGTCAGTAAGTTTGAAAATATAAATGTACTTGGATAAGTACACAAATTCTAAACAATTATGTATTAGCAAAGTTCAAAAGGTTAAAAAAAAACAAAAAAAACAGGCAAGCCAACCTAGGATTTCTGGAGCCATCTTTAACTACTCAGTCACAGTATCTTTCCAGTCACGAGAATTGGTCATATGTCATTTGGAGAATAAAGGTAGACAATGGGAAATTCCATGCCAGTCCTTCTCAATTAAGTCAGTTTTCACTCACATCATTACCAATTACAGGAACAATCAGCTACTAGGCCAAGCAGATCATCTCCTTCCATCTGACACTACTTACCCAAAACTACTTGGCACTTACTAACACCTATCACACAAAAGTAATCAGCACATCACAGCCAACCAGGTCAGCTGCTGAAAATGGATCAGGAGGCATTGAATACAAGATCCTCCACCTCATTCTACGGACAGCTCCAGCAGAATCCATATATGACCTAAAGTCCTATCAGCCTACGTCCTCAAAACAGCAGAGTGCCATCTCAGAAGCAATTCATTGGTCTCCAAGTTGCTCTAGTCTCCTAGATTATAAATAATTACGCTTTAGCCCAGGTCAAAAGGTTAAAAAAATCAGTCAAACCGAGCAAGGAGTTCTGGAGCCATCCTTAACTGCTCAGTCACATTATAATCCACTTCTCCCCTCTATTTCCCTTCATGAGACCTTGGGGACAGATTATGTGGCAGAGGCTAAATGACTGCATCTACTAGCCAGCACTAAAACTTATCTGCCCCTCCAGAACCTTTTGAGATTTCAACTGCGTGATGTGACTAACATTTTTTTTTCCTTTCTCCTTGAAAGGAAAACCTAAACCCAGTTCTCTCTCCTTCCACAGAAAGCTTAACACGATAGTTGCTTTTCATGCTTCCTGATAATTCAAATGATTTGAAGAAAGATGACAAAAACAAAACAAAAAGGAATGGTTAGAAAAGTTGATCTGAACATTAAGTATCAAGAAATATACCAACAAAATACTATGAGCCTGATGGAGAATTTTATTACATTAAGAGAGTCCCTTCACTGATGAGATACTGTAAGAAGACACTGCCTACTATCTGCTTCTACTTTTTATTTGTCCATCCGTCACCTGCCCATCAAGCCACACATATGTCAGGCAAAGTGTTTCCAGCTGCAGCTATTTAAATCATTTTTTTGTTTATGTATGTGCCACAGGCTGTTCCATGGTCTTTACAAATAAGAAGTCATTCAATCTCATAACGGCCTATGAAGCAGGACTACTATCCTCATTTCACAGATGGGGAAACTGAGACACAAAAAGATTATGTAACTCACCCAAGGTCACAGAGCTACTAAGTGTCAGAGCCAAGATGGAAACCAGGCAGTCTGGCTCCACAGCCCATATTTTGAACCAGTACAGGATGCTCTTTGTTAGAAGAGATGACCAGCGCATCAAAACTGAGAGGTTTAGTGATTAAGAACTCAGGGTAAAGCATCAGAAAGACTTTGTTCATATACAGGCTGAGTCAAATACTAACCTAGATGACCCCACACAAAGTTACTCAGTCCCCTTGGGTCTCAGGTCCCTTGTCTGTACACTGGGGATTCTCCCATAGGGTATGATAAGGATTAAATAAAATAATACATTTACGGCACTTAGTGGCTGGCACCTAGTAAGGGATCCATTAGCTGTTAGCTTAAAAAAATAATTACAATTCCATATGGCAAAACGCCTCAGCAGGGACATCCATAAACTGCCCTCTATGACTAAACTGAAAAATCCTTGTGAGGAAAACAATTATTTTTCTTCACCTTTGTAAGCAAAGAATCCTGCCCAAAATAGTTGATAACTGAATGCTTCTGCATTAGAGATGTTTAAATTTAAGCATTAAAAAGGAATTTTTATTAAAATATACTTAAAGTTAAGGAGAACATAAGGCTTTTAAAAATGTATAAAGCTTTGAAGTTTTTAATCAAGTTAAACTTTTTAATCAAATGAATGCAAACACATATTTTCAATATCAAATATTGTCCATTAAGTCAATTGCATGATAAAAAGCAAAAGGGAACTAGTCTAGATTAAAAGGGACTTAAAAGAGATTGAAGAGATATATGCCTATGTACAAGAGTAGGCCTTGTTTGGAAACTCATTTGAACATTTTAATTATTAAAACATTTTTTTTTCAGATAATCAGAGAAAATTCAATGTGGTAATGATAGAAATTGTTAGTTGTATTGGCTGTGATAATAGTATTGTGCTTATCTAAGATGTCTTTTTTATTTTGAGATGCATTTGGAAGTATTAAGAGGTGAAATGGCGTGACATTTTTTTTTTTAAGTATCCTAGCCAAAAAAAAAAAAAAACAAGATAAATGAAACAAAAATGGTAAAACATAGAGTGTTGTTGAATCTTGCAGACAGGTTCATGGGGGTTCACTGTATCTATTTTGGGGGGATTGGGAAATTTCCATCAGAAAAAAGTTTTAAAAATCAAATTAACTTAAAATGAAAAGCAACAATCTCTTGTCCTGTAATAGAAGCCACTTTCCCCAAATGCCTCTCCAGAGAGGATGCACTCTTAACTCTTTTCTCTGTTACTTCTTAGTATTTATTTTCCTCTCGTAAAAAGATTAGTTTGGTATTTTCTTGCCCATGGATTTTTAACTTATTTTTTAAATGTAGTCCCTTTTAACTCCTGTTCCACCACCTTCAGTAGCTCTTATCTGCCCTACTTTGATATTACTGTCTCCTCCTTCACTTCTCCATGTCTTTCCATCTCTTATCATCTACCTTATATAATTTTACTTTTGCATCATCAAGATTGATTAGTGATAATGTTTTCTAACCATGAGCTTTCTATTTTGTCTGTAAATTGACTTCGTGTTTCTATTATTATGATCATGTAAATATTGTTCAAAACATATCAGATAATGTAATATGAATATACTTCCTTTTCAGTTCAGTTTTAGTTTTTCCTGGAGTTTCTACCTGCTTTTCTTTTTTCTTTCACTATTTGCCTTTAGCATATCCTCGACTTTCTTCAAACTCTTCATCATATCAAGCATTCAACTGGATGGCTTTAATTCCAATTAACCTCTTCCCCCCCTATGTTTTAAACATACTAAACCTGTCACATGACAGAAGAAATTCTCACTCAGAAAACATATTCCAAAGCCTATTTTCCCTGTTTTTAAACTGAGCTGAGAAGATGTCCAAACACATCTATAAACTTATTCAGAGTGGGCAGAGAATGTTCTTGTAGGAAAGGAGGTGGAGGGTAGGGGTCGCAGCTTATGCAGTTCTAATAAAGCTTATGTTCAAACTCAATGGAGTCACACCATGAATTTATGAACATCAGTGAATTTACAATGAATGCTGAAATCACTGCATTTTTAGAGAAGTGAGGTATGCATCCACATGAATCTCCTGATTCATGTTTACATTTAGAATAACTGGGAACAATCCTACCCTTATCCAAGCTTCTGAGTCATATCCATGCACTATAACTTTGATAGAGGGAGAAAAAATACTGAATCTGCAACAGTAGAGTAGGGTTACTCTACTTCGTAAGCTTAATTCCAAATGCTAAAAAAAGAAACAAAATTTAAGCTAAAAAGCCACAGATGACTATTTAGAAGTCCAATCAAAGCTTTAGCCAAAATATTTCATCATATGGAGGCCCAATTGAACAGAGTCAAAAGGAAATTAAACAGTATTAAGAATTGAGGCTCTGGAGTTGGAGAAACCTGGGTTCAAGTCACCAACTGCCACTCACTAAATGGGTGATCTCAGCTGATAGGAATGTAAATTGGTACAGCCACTATAGAAAACAGTATGGTGATTCTTCAAAAAATTTAAACTAGAACTACCGCATGATCCAGCAATCATACTTCTGAGTATATATGCAAAGGAACCAAAATCACTATCTTTAAGAGATACCTTTAAAAAAAAAAAAAAAAAAAGAGAGATACATTTACACCCAAGTTCACTGCAGCATTACTCACAATAGCCAAGATATGGAAACAATGTAAGTGTCCATCAACCTTTGAATGGATAAAAATGATGTGGGGGGGCTTCCCTGGTGGCGCAGTGGTTGAGAATCTGCCCGCCAATGCAGGGGGCACGGGTTTGAGCCCTGGTCTGGGAGGATCCCACATGCCGTGGAGCGGCTGGGCCCGTGAGCCACAATTACTGAGCCTGCGCGTCTGGAGAGGCCGTGATAGTGAGAGGCCCCGCGCACCGCGATGAAGAGTGGCCCCCACTTGCCACAACTAGAGAGGGCCCTCGCACAGAAACAAAGACCCAACACAGCCATAAATAAATAAAATAGTGTTTAAATAAATAAAAATAAAAATAAAAAATAAAAAGCCAGCTTGTATATCACCTGCTCTTTAAAAAAAAAAAAAAAAATGATGTGGGGCGGGTGTGTGTGTGTGTGTGTGCGTGCGCGCATGTGTGTATTTACTTATATATTTATATAAACAATGGAGTATTATTCAGCCATGAAAAAGAAAGATATCCTGCCATTCAGGACAACATGGATGGACCTGGAAGGCATTATATTAAGTAAAGTAAGTCAGACGAAGAAAGACAAACACCGTATGATATGACTTATACGTGGAATCTAAAAAAAGCTGAACTCGTAGAAATAGACACCAGAATGGTGGTTACTAGGGGCTAAGGGATGGAGAAAAAGGGGAGATGTTGGTCAAAGAGTACAAACTTCCAGTTATTAAGATGAATAAGTAAGTTCTGGGGATCTAATGTATAGCATGGTGATTACAGTTAACAATACCGTGTTATATACTGGAGAGCTGCTAGGAAAGAAGATCTTAAATGTTCTCACTACAAAAAAGAAACAGTAGTCATGCAATGTGATGCAGGTGTTAGCTAACACTACGGTGGTAATCAGTTTGTAATACATAAACCTATCAAGCCAACAGGCTGTACAACTTAAACTTACACACCTTAAACTTACACAGTGTTATATGTCAACAAAGCTGAAAAAATAAAGGAAGGAGGGAGGGAGGAAGTGTGTGAGTGATCTGAGGCCATAAAAACCGTACCACATTGTAGTTTCTTTAAAGTAAGAGATTCCGTCTGGCCAGGTGTGGGGACTTCCTGGGATAAGGCATAACAAGCATTTAGCACAGTGTTGATAAAGGCTAGTCACTGATATTATTATCAGCTCAGAAGCCATCTTGTGTCCGAATGCTTGGCCATTTCTCCATAAAAAAGTTTCTTAGATAATTCTATTTCTATGCTACCTATTGCACAGAAATATTTGCATTTGTGAACGCAGAGCTATGTAAGCTAAAAAGCAGCACAGTGCAGTGTTTAAGAATTCAGGCTCTGGAGCTGGACTGCGTGCATTCAAATGCTGGCTTTAAGCCATGTGCTGCTAAGCAAAATTATTTAATTTCTTCCCTATCTCAGTTTCCTCATCTGTAAGACAGGTAAGCCTCATTAGGCACTTATAAGGATTCAATTAATTTTAGCACAGCATATGACACAAAGTGGGGGCTATACAAATTTTTTATAAATAAATTACAATATTGTTCATGATAAAAAAAAAACTTGTATGTTTACCATTTGGAAAATGCCTACTTATGCTCTAACATATTCATATTATGGAATAATCCTCTATAGTTGAAAAGAACTAGGCACTGGCTTTCTTTAAAAAAAATGGGTTAAAGAAATACTTCCAGGTGAAAAAATCAAGTTGCAGAAGAATAATTTTAAGTTTAAGAGGACTCATAAAAATGTACATGTTTATATACTTGTATATGCCTTCCAATGAATAGGAAACATTCTGGAAAGATAGACACCAAACTGCTGAAAGTGATCCATTACCTCTGAGGATCTAGGTTCTTGTCTAGGCTCTATAATAATTAGCTGTACCACCTTGGCTATGTCACGTAACTCAGTAAACACCCAAGGATAGCTTCCTCAGCTTAAAAGACAGGGAGAGTTAGGGATGACTAGATTCAGCAATCCCTCCAATCAATTCCAACCCCCCAAATTCCCTGACTTTGATTATGGGATTCTGGTCCTTTCTATAAATAATAACACTGAGTTCTCCAACACTCCACTCTGCTCGGTATTTATCAAAAGCCCTATGGAACAGGGCGCACTGTTTCAAAAGCACAGCCCGTACCAGATCGAAACACATTCCACGTGGGTACAATTCCATCCACGGATCATGCTCTCAGTAATAAACTCTTTCTTCGCTCTTAGCCACCACACCGGTGCCATGTGTTCTCACAGAAGAGAGAGTTGCTTTATCAAATGATATATGAGCAACGGTTCCTTTATTGCCATTTTTGCTTTTTCTCTGGATTATCATTAGAAACATATTTACACTACCATTCGTAGACATATGTAACCCAATTAATCTACCAACAGGCAGGAAGACAAGAAACTGCTGTTTCAAAATCAGGGTCATGGGCTTCCCTGGCGGCGCAGTGGTTGAGAATCTGCCTGCCAATGCAGGGGACACGGGTTCGAGCCCTGGTCTGGGAAGATCCCACATGCCGCGGAGCAACTAGGCGCATGAGCCACAGCTACTGAGCCTGCGCATCTGGAGCCTGTGCTCCGCAACAAGAGAGGCCGCGATAATGAGAGGCCCGCGCACCTCGATGAAGAGTGGCCCCCACTTGCCGCAACTAGAGAAAGCCCTCGCACAGAAACGAAGACCCAACACAGCCATAAATAAATAAATAAATAAATAAATAAATAAATAAATAAATAAATAAATAAATAAATAAATAAATAAATAAATAAATAAAATCAGGGTCATGTTTCCATCATTCGCCCAATGACCAACGACAGAGACACTCCCTGTCACTGACACCAGTCATGATTCTTGGTCAGTGACACCAGTCATGATTCTTGGTCACCATCTTCTCTCACTGATTAGACCTGCAACCTCACCCTCACTCCTTCCCATCTGGCCTTCCTACCTCCCTACAGCCTCTATCCCTCCAGCCCAACCCACCAATGAGCTCACCACTCTACATCCCCAGCACCTACCATGGTGCCTAACACACAGCAAGCATCAAATATATTAATTCAATGGATTCATCACATACACACACACACACACACACATCTATTAACTCAGCCAATACATACTATTACCAGACTAATGTTCGTAAAGGAAAGTACTGATTATCTATTTATAGACGCAAAAATTTATTCTCAAACCCCGGAACACCTGTAAGTTGCCAACCATAGTGCTCACTTCTAATGATATAAAGAATGATATACTGCTCCCCCACTCACTGAGAAACGCTAGGCTCACAGACATCAGTGGGTCTCTGTTCCTACCAAAGAGAATTGAATTTATCACCAACTCTGCTGCTCACTGATTACCACAGTCTGAATGTTTGTATCCCCCCAAAATTATATGTTGAAACCTAATGCCCGATGTTAACAGTACTAGGAGACAGGGCCTTTGTGGAGGTGGGGGGATTAGGTCACGCGGCAGAGCCCTGAGGAAAGGGATTAGCACCCTTACGAGAGAGAGTTGAGAGAGCTCGCCACCTTCCACCATGAGGACACAGCTACAAGGCACCTCTATGAAGAGAAAGCAAGCTCTCACCAGACTCTGGGTCTGCCTTCATCTTGGACTTCCCAGCCTCCAGAACCATGAGAAAGACATCTTTTGTTTATGAGCTACCCAGTCTATGGTATTTTTGTTATAGCAGCCTGAACAAAGACAATGTGTGATCTTGGGAAAGTTACTTAAACTCTCCGAGTGTCAGTTTACTCATCTACAAGACGGGGATACCATCACTATACTATATGGGATTGACCTAAAAAATGAGGTAAGGTATATAATGCATTCAGCATAGCAAGAAACTAATAAATGTTCTTTTTCACTAGTAACAATATTATTAACAAAATCAGAATGCCTTAAGTCTAGCAAGGGCTTCAAAATCTGGCACTGATCAACCACTTCACCCTCAACTTCAAACACTTTGTCCCAAGTCGAAAAAGATACCTCTGAACTCTGCCCGTCTATAGTTTTGGCCCTATAAGTCACTGCATAGGAATGTCCCTCCCCTCATGTACCCCAATGCCTCTCATTCCATTCATCTCTAACTCCCATCCATCCTTCATGGCCCAGCTTTATATGTCTTCTTTCAAAGTTTCCCTACTCTTGTCTACAACCCCTTCCCCAACAGACTTCATATACGCTCCCACGGCACTTTACACACTGATAAAACAAAACTTCAACTGCTCTTTATAGATTCAATAAGATTTTGTTGAGGACCTGTTTTGTACTTCATTTTGAGTTGGGAATCCTGAGGTCAACAGGAAAGACACAACCCCTGCCCACAGTATAGGAGGGGAGATACACAGAGAATAACTCGTTACCCAAATAATTTCTTCCTTAAAATTGTGATAAGCACCCTTAAAATAAAACAGATAAAAATACAAATAGGATTGCTTCTGCTGTACTGAGATCTGAATTAACAGCAAGTCTGTTTTAACATGGTACCTCCAGAATGTACTTCATAAATGTTCACTGTAGTCAACCAAATTATCTTTTCTATTAAAAGTTGAGTTAATTGAGAGTAGGGAACATGTCTTAGAAGAGAAAAAGAACTAGATAGTTAGTTGCAGCTATAATTCTTTGACTTACCAGTGATATAACCTCGGCCTGACCCCTCTGATTTTCAAATTCCTCACTGGTATAAAAGAATAATTCTTTAGAAACTATTAAAAGCACTGCACATGAAGTATTACCTTTTCATCTACCCCACTGCAATTAGCGCATATTATTAACATAGCAGAATTTGGAAGTATTTATTGAATGAGTGCTAAATCACTGGCCAAGGCCGGGGCTACCTCTCTTATGACCTTGTTTCACAGGCAAGGACCAACGTCAATACTGAAACATCTACTCAACCCTTTATAATTAAGACGTGGAATAAACTCTCTAGATAAGAAGCATAGGCACTTCTTGGCAATGCTTGAGAGATCAGAAAGATCTATCCTAATAAAAAGCATTATACACTGAAGTTATGAGAAGATGGTATCTTCTAAGGAAACATTTCTGAATTGTTCCATGATTTTACATCTTTCAATCTCAGCACCAACAGTGAGGGGCAAGTAAAAGAGTTCACCCCATGAACACGATGATGCTGGATGATTCTGACATACTCTCGCCATTCCCATTACTTTTCCCTTCTAGACTCCAGCAGCTGGTCTCTGTCTTTTTTTCTTTTCTTTCCTTCTCTTTTTTTTTTTTTTTTTTTTGGTTACACGCAGACCAAGACCAGAATGAAACGAACAAAACACACGTTGTAGTAGAGGGACTTCCCTGAAGCCCCGTCCTTGGCCTCCAAACCTCTGCTGTGAGAAGCCACAGCTGGCATCTTCTCTTCCAAGTCGCCACGCCCTTACACACATACACACAAGCACTTCAGCTCTGTCTGCTCGATGCAGTGGGAAAAACAGCTCCGTGTAAGACGTAAACACAAAGCCAGACAGCCCTATTCTGGTCTCAGTCCTCTTCTTCTCCAGCCATTTTGGTTCCCAGGGGAGTCATCTTAATCTTCCACAAATCAATGTTTTGAATTTACTTCTTCAAGCCCGTGTTAGCAAAGCATGTCACTTGTATCTGGATAAAATCTAACTTAAAGATAATTGGCTAATTATGTGCTCGGGTTTTTTGTTTTGTCTTTTAATAGTTTAGGAATATTTATTACATGCCAGGTGTAAGAAACACAAAGTTTCAATTGTTTATTATGTACCAGGCACTAAATGATTATCTGAAACAGCCAATAAAATCATCATCACAACCCTGTCAGGTAGGTGCCAGTGTGGCAGTGGGATAGATGGTTACCGTGCACTTGTGCAGCGGACATGTCAGTGCCTTTATGCTGTCACTTGTGCTTGGGGCATCTGCACGTACAGGGTTCCTACTGTATGGAAGGAGCTGGCTGTGGCCCTTTGGAGCAGGGTCTAAAAAGCACAGGTACTGGAAATCGCCAATATGGCCCTACTCAGAGAATCATGGGGTCTTGGGAAATTTTTAATAGCCAGAAATCAACTCCTTCCCCCAAGAACAGCTTTCTTTCCGGCATGTGCCAAGTTGTTAGCAGATTCAATGACAGGTGAATGTTATAACTATAAAGAAAGAGACGGAAAGCACAGGAAATGCTGCAGACACTGATTTCATCAGCAAAAACAGCCTAGCAAAGAAAACACGGGCAATTGAAGTGATGTCTCAAGAAGAACATCTTGTTTTTTTCCTTGGGGGCAGGGAAAAACCCACCACCTTTGACTTTTCAGTTAGTAGAAATAGCCACACCTCCTTTCTCTTCTCCCATTTCCTTCCTCGGAGCGCCCACATGGAACGGGGCACTGACTAGACCAGCTTCAACCCCACAGGAGAAAATGCAGAGAAATGGTCCAGAGAAAGAAAGTAATAGTTAACACTGACAATTTGCTACCTCTCAGCAATCCAAGTTATAGTTTGGGGAAACAAAGAATCAGAATGTTTCAGGCTTTTTTTTAAAAAAACGCTCAAACTTCAAGACAGATGATCGTGAGACATGAACAAAGCACTTGAATCCTTTATTCATGGTGGAGCTGTCAGGATTTTAGAAACTTGGAAATCCTTTTTCTATTTTTTGCAAGAGAAAAATAATTTCAAGCCCCTCTGCTTTAAACAGCCCTGGTGAGTCTTTAAGTTATCTTTGACTTCAATTTTAAACAGTCTTGTGATAAAACAGAAAGGAGGATTACTAAATAGCCATGTCAGTGCATTTGCTGATTATGAAAAAGCAAAGCATCATACTTATTTAAACATTTACTATAGAGAAAGTCAGTATTTGAAAGTTTTTTTTCATATTTTCATGTTATAATTCTCTTATTAACCAATCATTTCTAAAAATTAGAAAATCAAGAGGGACTAAGATTTTTTTCCTACTAACTGGACAACCAAGGGTGCTTTGTGTTAAATTGCCCTCTGTGACCAAGAAGAAAAACAAGCCATGCTCTCCTGAAAAGTGATTCCTTAGAAACATGAGAACCACCCATCAGCTTTCCACTTCAAGAAGACTTTTTTTTTTTTTTTTTCCTGCTGAGAAAGGCAAGTTAACAACCCAGATTTTCTTAATACGGTTTACAGGTTAGGTGAGAACTGGAGCAGTTTTACTCTAAGTGTAAAATGCAAACACTGACTTGAAATTTGTCCCTCTGACTTACAGAGAATGGGGGGTCCAGGGCAGTTCTTTAAAAGATCTCTTAGCCATTAGCCCCAAAATTTAGCCCCCAAATGAAACTTAGGACTTGGGCTCCTGCTCTTCCTCCCCCCAATAACATATCTTTGGTGTCACCTTGAAAGAACGGAAGTGATCAGTGTAAAGGGTCTGTGGCACAATTCCAATCAGCAGGACAAAGGGTTCCTTCATCACTACCTGTACATTTCAAGAGGAAACATACGGGCTTTAGGAAAAGGTGCTGAGATTTATTTTCTGCATGAAGGAAATCAAACAGCTGCGAAACTTGATGAACTTAGACGCCATCGGATGGCATCTTAAACTTAGATGCCACCCAAGAAATGAGAAATAAAGTACTGAGTATCTACTAGGAAGAGGAGAATATCCTAGTTTCACACACACGCATACCCCTCTTTTACTTCACAAGTTCTTGGATCATGTGGCTAGAAAATGCCATGAAAAAGGAAATCCAAACATGTAAACAATCCAAACTTGGTTTTTGACAGCAGCACAGAGGCGAAAAACTGAAGATGAACACTGACTGAGACGTAATTCTCAATTAATTAACCAGATTCAATTCCACTGGTTTTAATTCAACTGCAATTGAATCTTGGCAGTGTCTAGCCATTTACAGTCAGACTGAGGTCTTATTAACTTTATCTACTACTGAAGACAAACCTAAGCAGGACAGGGGACAGACTCCATTCTAACAACCCCACGGCCAGTGCTCACTCAGTCACCCTACATAACCCTGACCAGTGCTTGGAGTTGAGAGAGGGTTTGGTTATTAATTCAGCGTGGGAAATAAGAAGTAGGATGGCTTAGTCACAGGCAGGCACCCAGACGGAGCCAGGCTTGTAACTGTGCTTCAGAAGTGGGTAAAGAAGAAAATGTGAATTTAATAGAGTGAAATAAAATGATCTAAATGATATCTAAGACCCTTTTGCCAAGAAACAGTCTGATAACCTGTTTCATATCCCACCTACCACACTACAAGTCTAAGTCTTTGCAGGGTAGGAAGGAAGAAGATGACTCTGGTGCATCTGAAGCTCAACCCCCTGGATTTGGGTAAGTGACTTATATCCCAATGTGATTGGGTAGGAAGGGGGTTGGAAATTAACATTTACTATGTGCCTGTGACATGCACAGTAGACCATCTTTTTGATGGGGATAGTATTTTATAGCTTAAGTAACTGAGCTTCTGAGATACTAACACATAGTAAATGGCAAAACTAATATTTGAACCCAAGTTCCACTATAAAGTCTCTGATATCACCACCATATACCACCACTCTACCATGGACCAACATGCCCAACTCCTTTGAAGCCATACTGGACCAGGGCACAATTAAGAAGGGCAAATCCATGTCATCAGTTGGGACATGGAGGTGGGGAACCCAGCAGCATAACACAAGGAATGGCTGCAGATCTGTCTTTTCATTGCTCGTATTAAGGCTTTCCATTTGGGATAATTTTAGACACTGTTATCACTTCTTGGCCAAATGTTTTTTTTAAATGCATACATGGGGTTTATCCGTATTAAGTAACTATAGGTGATAAACTGGAGGGATTGGTATGTGCTTCTTACAACCGAGATGCAAGAACAAAATGTCAGACCTAATCTTTCATAAACTAGACATTAAAATCAATCAGAGACATAGAGCGGACCTGAGTGATTTAAGAGACTGTAAATACAATTGTAATACAAACTGTGCCCAGCTCAGGCCTTGCATGGGATCAACACTTAATAAAATTCTGTTATGTTTCATTATCCAGGCCAGCATTCTCACGTCACAGATGACGAAGCAAAGGCCCAGACTGGTCAAGAGCATTGCCCGAGGTCATGTTGCTAGTCAGGGGCAAAACAAAGGCTGGGACTCGGGTCCTTCAGCTCCCATACCTGGACTGATTTCTGGACACTCCAAGTCAGCCCTCTCATTTTCCCCTTGTTATGTCTTATGTGCCCACACTTCTTCACATGACAGGAACTCCAGGAAGGTCTGTCAAGATCTACTGCAGAATGCAGCACATTGTCATTCCAAAGGGGAAAAAGCCAAAGTTTTCCTAATGCTTGGTTTAGTTCATTGAGTTTTAAGCATCACCCTGTCCCTCTGTCACTGAATTATTTGTCCCATCTTAAGAGAGACAAACGACCCTTTTATGTAAATGAAGAAGAAACAACAAAAAGTATAATACAGTTTTCACATTCATGGGCTGAAGGTCGAGCGCACATTTGCTACCGAGTGGACAGAAGAACCCAGTTTGAGCACGAGCCTGAGCTAAGGCAGAGCCTTGAGGCAAGAACTTCCAAGAGGAGGAGAAGTTCAGGAGCTCCCTTTTAGTGGCAAGTCTTGCTCTATCGTTTGCCAGAATTATGAGTTTGGGCAAGCTTCATAACCTACACGGTCATCTTCCCTCAACTAGAAAATGGTTATAATGCACCAACTTCACCGAACTGAGGTAAGGATCAGATGATATAAAAGTGAATGAAAGGTTTTTGTATATACACACTCTCAGGCGCCAGCAATCCCAAGGTCTTCTTATGATGCCCTGAGAAGATACTTTCTGCTCCCTAACTCTATCTTCCTAAAGAAAAGAACTCCTTTTCCAACTCAGAAGCATAACTCAGAGAGGAGGAGAAAAATTTACATCTCTATCATCATCATGATAATAATGTTGAGCACTAACTACACGCTTACAGTGTCCTTGGCTTTGCTCTCAGAGCGTTTCTTACATCCCTTAGTCCCCCAAACTCTCTAAAGTTGTTACCATTTTACTTAGGAGCGAATCAAGACAGAAAAATGAAATACTTTGCCCAAGATCACACACTCATCAGGATTTGAACCCAATAAAGATGCTTCCAGAGCCAAATTCTTTTTTATACCATATGCAGTCTCCATACACAAGTACTAGAAATAGGAAAGGAAAGATTTCCCTACCACTTTCCAGGAAAAATTACTTCCTCCTTAAGATGAAAAAGGAAAAAACACTGAATTTGAAGAAGATCATCTAATTTATTTTAGGTTTTTCTCTCAAGCGTAATCTTTTTGGGGAACCAAAACCAAACTGTTTTTGATACTGCAAGTAAGCTTTTGGTTCTTAAGAAGCTGTTCCAATGAAAGCAAACCAAAGGGCAAGCTCATAGAATGACCCTCCAACATCGCCATCACATAAAAGTCCATTTCGCCTTGCAAACTGGCAGTGTTGTTCCAAAATAACTGACATGGATGGCCCCCAGACTCGATCAACGGAAACCCAGTCACGTGTATAAAAGGCTTTTCTTCACCTAGTCCCACTCATCTAGCCAAACCGAGGAATTACAAACAAAAAGCAGAAATTATTCACTTGGGGCATACCTCTCATATGCCAGCCAATAAAACAAATCAAGTGGCTATTACTCATTAAGTTATCTGCTTTCACCAACAGTCATACTATTAATGGCAGATACTGGCATCTGGTGAACATATATGGTTGCTTGCATCCATTTAAGATGCCTTTACATGTTTAACTTCAACTGGGGAAAAAAAAAAAATCTTCTTGTTCTTATAGATAGGTACCTTAAAGTATTTATTCTTGATAAAAGCCAGTATTCTTTAATCACAAAAACACTAAAGATTAGACAGAAGGAAAACCACGTGGAGCCCTCCACTGCAATCAATGTACCACATTATGGAGGTCCTAATGTCTACCCTAGCTATTTCTAACACCTCTTTCCCTGGCCGCTTTCCCCAAATTCCTTGCAGCTAAGAATAGTATGGAACCCAGTACTGACCAATGAAACGAAAATAGGATCCTGGGGAACGCAAAGATAAGCTTTTGTTGCCTTATTTAAAAGGACAAGAATGAGAGGAGAAAGCTCACTGTGTTGCCCCCATCCCTTTAATCTTGCCATGAATGCAAACAGGATGTCTGATGCCACAACAGTCAATCTGTAACCAAGATGTGACGAGAGCATGAAAAGAAAAGTCCATACCCTGAGTATGTGGAGCAAAAAGATAGGACATTTTAGAGTCCTTCGCTAAACCTGAGACTGCCCATTCTCTGGATTTCTAATTAAGTAAACAACAAGTGTACTCACATTTTAAGCCACTATTAGACGGACCTTTCTCTTATTCAAAGTCAAAATCATTCCTAACAGACTCAAGTATCATTCTTTATTCCCTGATAACCACCACAGCAGACCAGTACCCAATACCTCCATTTTTAGGAACTGATTCTAGCCCAGGTGGTTTTCTTGGGAGCTTCCATGTCAACACAGGTAACACTAAGCCCCTAGTCTAATCCCCCTAAGCTTTTTTTGATCCAGAGGAAGACATGTGACTGAAGCTCTTCTTGGAATTTTTGATTATTAAAATAACAGAGATCAGTCTCTCTCCAATGATTAAAACTGTAAAATTCTAAATTTCAGGAGCTACTGGCAGCCGTGTTTTCCATCACCCAGAAAATGACACTGTGCAGGAGGTAAAAAGCCAAGATTGTGCACATCTATTTTTTTTACAGTGTGACCAATTCTGAATGAGCCTCTCAATCAAAACACAAAAAAAGCTAGATGAAATATTGAAACACATTTTAAGGCACCTACTGAAGTATCTACTGAAGTAGATAGCTAGTTGGGAATCCAAAGAACCCAATAATGAAGTGAAAGCAAGACCCCTGGGTGGTGCATGAGTCTTAAAGCCAGCATTCACCCTGTGGTTATCTGGAAAACCTGCTGACCTCAGGCTTCCATTCTGATAGCTGTACTGGATACAGGAGATAAAGCTTTGAGCCTAATCAAGGTCAGAAGTCTTCTAGGAGACTCTTGCATAAAGCTTGGACTCCCAAGGAGTTACACCTCCAAAGCAATGACGAATAACAAAGAAACCTACTCCGGTAATTTGTCTATCTTGACTTCGGCACTAGGTATAGGAGAGGAAACTCTCCTATAATTTGTAACTACAGTGGGCTCTCATACTTGTTTGTTACCCCGATTCACACTATACAGGAAATCTTTAAACTCTAAGCAGAAAACAAACAAAACAAAATTAAAGAAAACCTTAGGCAGAGAATTTGATTTAAAGAAGTCCTGAGTTATGGCATCTCAGGCAATTGGCAAAAGGAAACAATTTTCTCTGGAGGAACAGAGCTTTACCACAGTCCTCAAAGAATTCCCAAAGATGAAAATCCACGAAACACAAGCAATAGTCAAAATCACAAAATACACAGGGAAATAAGACACCAGTTTTAGAACCAGCCACTACAGAAGATAGAGTCAGATCTGTAGAAAACTGGAATTTTTAGAGATAGAATATTTTAACACTATGTTTTGTTTTGTTTTGTTTTATGCAACAAGAAGTAAAACAGAGGCTTGAAAATATGGAGGAATACGGAAGAATGACCAAACGTTTTTAGAAGATACAAAGAGAATTTTAGAAATGAAAAACAGAATTGAAATTAAACTCTCAAAGAATAAACAGCAGTTTAGAATAAAACAGAATTAGTAAACAAAGATAGAGTTGAAAAACTATCCAGAGCACAGGCTAGAGAGCAAAGATGGAAAAGATGAAGAGGTTAAGAAACATAACCTAACTAAAGTTCCAAAAGACAACAGACAGACTGGGAAAGGAAGTATTCCAATAGACAATGGCTCAGAATTCTCCACTATTGTTATAAAAAAAAAAAACCCTCAATCTAGGAATCTAACAAATATCATTTAGGATAAATGAAAACAAACCAACACCTGGAATCATACCAATAAAACTGCAGATAAGCAAAAGCATAGAGCAGATCCTAAAATCAACCAGAGAGGAAAATACAAACTTTCTGCCTATTGCTTTTAACAGCAAAAATGGAACCCCAAAAAAGAGCAATGCTGAGACAAAGTACCCATCCACCTACAATTCTATACCAAGCAAAACTATCACTCGAGAATAAAAGTCAAATTTTCAGACAAACAAAATAGAACAAGTATTTTCAAAGAAAAAAAGAGAATTTACCACTAGCAGACCCTCTAAATTCTATAGGGCATTTCTGAGGTGGAAAGACAATTATCCCAGATAGACAGTCTGACAAATTCTAATGCGTTAAGTCAATTTTTTAAAAAAGACAATATAAAAAGTCATATCTAATATGTAAGCTTAAATAAAAAATAAAGTACTAACAAGAGCATATACTCAGAGAGGGTGACAGAAATCAAAATGTTTTAAGGTCCTTGTATTGTACGTTAGGCTTAATTAAATACACATTAAAATATCTTGAGTAACTGCTATAGTAAACATATAAAGTATAACCTTCAAGCTGGTAGAGGGGAAAAAAATGGAATGGAGAACAACAACAAAAAAGCCTTCAGTGAAATTTAAAGAAGGCAAGAAAGGAAAAAAATAAAGAAAAAAATGAGGTAAAAAAAGAAAAACACAAGCTAAGTTTGTAAATCCAAAACCATCAGTAATTACAACAAATATATATGGAGTAAACATTCCAATTAATAGACAAAGATGGTCAGAATAGTTTTTAAAATCTGGTTATGTGCAGCTTATGAGAGACATCTCCAAAGCATAAAGACATAATTTAAAAGAACAAGTTATACCAAATATATGCTAACTAAAACAATTCTGGTGTGGGTTTATTAATAACAGACAACAACAGACTTCAAGACATAAAACAGATAAAAATGTTCCTTGCATAATGATAAAACACTTAGTTCACCAGGAAGTTATAACAATTTTACAAGTGTTAGCCTTTACTGACATAACTTCAATAAACTAAAAACTAAAAAAACTAACCACAAAAACTTAAAAATTACAAGACAAAATTACAAATCCACTGTAATAGTGGGAACTTTTTAAACCTTTAAAAAATGTTTACATACAGTTAAATTCACCTTTTTCTTTGGTACACAGTTCTACGAGTTTTAACACATACATGTATTGTATAATCACCAACACAACTAGGATATAGAACAGTTCCATAACCTCAGAAAATTAACAGTAGGAAATTTTAAGAAATGTCTTGATAGATCCAGCATACAAAAAACAGCAACAAAAAAGGACCCTAATGAACTCATATATAGGATATTGCACCCCAGGCTGGAAAAAGCATATTCTTTCCAGCACAGTGGAATATGCATAAAAATAGGTCACATGCTAAGCCATAAAGCAAGCCGCTCCAGTTTTAAAGAACTGATAGGATACAGATCATATTGTCTGACCAACATACAACTAAGTCATAAAAAAAATTTTTAAAGACAGAACCAGAAATCTCCCATACAACAGAAAATGTGAAATACTTCTAAATAACTCATAGATAATAAGAAATGATAGTAGATATAAGAAAGTATTTAAAATTTAATAAGAATAAAAAATAATACATGTCAAAATAGGTAGGACGCAACTAAAGCAATATTAAAAGAAATTTACAACTTTAGATGCTTGAATTACAATGTGAGAAGGGCTCAATATTTGGAGTTGATTATCCAACTTAAGAGAGTAGTAAAGGAAGAGCAGAATAAATCCAAAGAAGGTAGAACGAATAAAATAAAAGGCAAAAATTAATGAACTTCAAAACCAACCTACAATAGAATCAATAAAGCCAAAATTTGTTCCTTTGAAGACTAACAAGACAGAAAAATGTGCCAATACTTATCCAGAAAAAAAGAACAAATAATATTCAGATTATTATTGTAATAATCCTGTTGATGCTGTAACAAATTACCAAAGTTTAGTAGCTTAAAGCAATACAAATCTGTGCTCTCAATGTCATGAAATCTAAAATTAAACTGTCAGCAGGGCTGCACCCCTTCCAGAGGCTTCCGGGGAGAATCCATTACCTTGCTTTTTCCAGCTTCCTGTACTCCCTGGCTCATGGCCACATCACCCAACTTGTTGCCTCCATCCTCACATCGCCTACTACTAACCCTAATCCCCCTGCTTCTCTCCTATAAGGACCTTTGTGATTACATTAGGCACCTCCCAAAATCCAAGATAATCTTCCCATCTCAAGATCCTTAACTTAATCACATCTGTGAAGTTCCTTTTACCAAATAAGGTAATATATTCACAGGTTCTGGGGGTTTAAAAGTGGACATCACGAGGGAGAGGGAGACTCTTAAACTTACCACAGGGCCCAAACCAGACACTTCTGGGATTAACAAGATAATAGAAGGATATTAGAGGTTTGAAAACTTAGATGGCATGGCTACCTTCCTAGAAAAAGACAACTTACAAAACTGACCTGAGAAGAAATAGCCCTTTAAGGACATAAGAAAATTGTCTACTAATAAGTAGTATATCTTGCTATAAAGAAAACATATAGGTTTTTATAGTTTCCAGGAACAGCTAATTCCAATGCTACACAAACTCTCCCAAAGAACAGAAAAACAGGGAACACGGCACAACTCCTTTTAGGAGTGTAGTATAACCTTGACACCAAAACTAGATGAGAACAGGAGAACACAAAGTAGCAGATGTGCAGAGAGAGGAAGAGACCAGAGATGGACACAGGCTGCTGAAGGTACTCAGTGCCTGAACGGGTCTCTTCCTGAGCCGCTGTTGCATCCCTGCCCTTCATGCAATTCAGCTGTTCAGCCAGTGCTGCTTGAGCCAATAAAAGCCCCTTTATGTTGCGCTAGTTCAAGCTGGCTATTACCCACAGCCAAGAGTCTGGACTAGTTCACCATTCCACCAACCAACTGGACACACTCAATCTCTTCAATGATACTTGCTAAGTATCATCAATTCAATTATCCACATTAATGCAAGGGCCCGAGGACACAACGGTAGTGAAAGCCAGGTCAACCGGAAGTACTTTAAAATGTGTGCTGTCACTTTCCAGCAAGCTCTCTAACTGCATTTTTTCTGAAGCTATTATTTTTTTTTAACATCTTTATTGGAGTATAATTGCTTTACAATGGTGTGTTAGTTTCTGCTGTATAACAAAGTGAATCAGCTATACATAAACATATATCCCCATATCTCCTCCCTCTTGCATCTCCCTCCCTCCCTCCCTCCCTATCCCACCTCTCTAGGTGGTCACAAAGCACTGAGCTGATCTCCCTGTGCTATGCGGCTGCTTCCCACTAGCTATCTATTTTACATTTGCTAATGTATAATGTCCATGCCACTCTCTCACTTCGTCCCAGCTTACCTTTCCCCCTCCCCGTGTCCTCAAGTCCATTCTTTATGTCTGCGTCTTTATTCCTGTCCTGCCCCTAGGTTCATCAGAACCGTTTTTTTTTTTAGATTCCATATATATGTGTTAGCATACGGTATTTGTTTTTCTCTTTCTGACTTACTTCACTCTGCATGACAGTCTCTAGGTCCATCCACCTCACTACAGTTAAGCTATTATTAAGATGAATTCAAATGATTTGTGCACAGTGACCTGATGGAATACATGGAAACAATGAACATCAGGGAAATAAAACCATGTCTAGGATTCAATTCTCTAAGAATAATCCTCAAAGTAGTTCTCACTCATCTCTCCTCATAAGATTGCAAATTCCTTAAGGGCAGGGACCATTTCTATTTGTTCAGGTAGATGACCTTGTAAATAGTCAAGAAGCTTGCACAGTCCAATGACCTTGCAGACTATGTTTCTAAGAGTCTTGCCAAGCACATGTTTTCCATTGCAATAGTTAAGATGCCAATACAGAAACATGCAAAATGGTGAAAAAATCAAATGGAGAAAGTTTATAGCCCCTTAAATATAGCCCACACTTCAAATTCTATGAAAGAATTGTTTTTGGGTAAAAGAGAAAAAGCTGAAATCATAATAATGAAATTGAGAGAGAACATTTATCATGATGTTATTGGTAAGAAGATACAACAATGGACGTTCCAGAAAATCCTGAGCCATGCTTTCAAACAGTAATAAACTTGGCAAACAGACGAACTCAGTTACACCTCTGCAGCATCCATGGCAGACAGTGGAAAAATTAGACAAGAATGTCAGCTAAGGATCTGAATACATGTCCTGAAACCACAGAGCCTGAAACCTTCCTCGCTCCAGAAATGTTAACACAGCTTTCTGGATTGATGCAATACTGGTAACATATCGAGCCATCGTCAAAAAGATGAGCTACTGCAGGCAGGGGTCTTAATAGGTAGATGACAAGAGATGCCAAATTCTGCGTAATCTACATACGGGTCATTTTCTTGGCGCTCAATCAGCGCTCAATGACCAGCTAACTGTGGGGTTGAGGGAAGAACACAGCTGTACTCAGAATGAGGGGACAACAAAGGGGCATTGGCCCCCTCATCACACATTCAGCATTCAAAGGAACTAAAGTCTAGAACCTAGCTGCTAAGATTTCAGACAGGAAATAGCTTTCCAAATGCCTCTCCTTCTCCCCAAGCCGACTACGACACCACCAACAAGTGTCCTTGTGAGAATCGCGGCCCAACATCATTTTCAGCTCTTGCCTTGTGAGTCTGTACCCCGCAAGGGACAACTGGAAATAATGCCGAATGTTCTGTTTTGCTCTCTCAGCAAGCTTTGTGTATTCATTCCTGACAGATCTGAAAATAAAGTCAATGCTAACATTAAAAAAAAAAAAGAAAGAAAAAAAGAAAAGTTCTTCTAGCTTGCAAGAGACCAGTGAAGGACAGTTATGGGTTTCCTTCCTCCCCCTGACCGGATCAAGGGACTGCATTCCCCTGGGCTTTTATATCCTTGTGTAATAGTTAATTAAATACTCTGTGCTTACTGGTTTATGTACTAGAGAACACTAATTTTAGAAAACAGATTAGCTAGTTCTTTCTAACTGTATGTTATTGTAGCTAAGGTCAAATTTTTCACTGAAACTATGGCAACAAAACCCCAGTATTCTTCGTCGACAAGACCGAAGCAAAGTTCTCAGGAGCAGGCCTCTACGTGATGGCTAAACCTAGGCTGAATTATTCTATTTTCTACCTTTACCTGAAATGCCATGTTTCTGAGAATGGATATGGGGGAGGGGGTGACCTCAGTCTCAGAAACTTGCTAGCATAAGTCCAAGTGAGCTTATACTTAACTGTCATCACTGATAACATTTTTAGACACATATAATTTTAGCAGCATAAAATATCCAGACATTTCAGAAGCATCCAAATTGGAACTCAAATGTACCTGGAAAAATACCAGACGAAAAAAGGAACTTCTAAATGTCAATAAGAGAAATAATTGCCCAACTTATTTTCTCAATTATTGCAACTGCTCTAATTGGAGTTCTTCTGCCCTGACCTCCAGCTATTGCTTTGTCAGTGAAAAAAGATGGACTCTTTGAAGGGATACATTCTTCTCCCCACACCTGTGGCCACTCTCCACTTTTCTCCCCAAGTCAGTGGACACAAGTACAATTCTTGCCTTCTCTAGGAGCCACGCTGGCTTCTGCCTTGGCCAACAGTACCAAGGAAGCAGCCGCTGGATATCCCTTCTCCTGGAAGCTCAACTGTCCTCACAGCCAGGTAGAGAATGTCACTCTGCAGGCCAACTGGCAGGCACCCCTCTGAACTTACAAAAAACACACAGCAGGGTGGGGAATTTCAGGAAAAGAGCAGATTGGCAATATCTGCCTCCTGTCTGTCAAGAGTGGTCCGAGTGCCTGCTGCTTGGGTTAAGATAAACACAACTTCCTCTCTCGGCTGGGCCTGTAATTCTATACATAAGGCAGGATTGCCATCTCAAGTGAACACCCCATCAGTAAGTGAGGCCCTGATCAAGGCTTGTGTAAGTAGAGAAAGGCCTTTGGTTTCTCTTCAAAAGGCTGCAAGCTCTCGAGCTCCCTCTTGTTCATGAACCCGCTCAATAAAGTATAAGAAATGCAGAGAGGTTAAAGTGTGCCTGGCCATGGATATCTTTGTACACTCCACATACTGAAGTTTTAAAACGGACATATCAACGTCTGAAGGGCAATGTCCGACGTTCCTAGGACATGTCCTGAAAGCTGTTAATTGCAAATTTAGCCACAAGAGCTACTCAGCTACCACATATTAAGTGCTTAGGTTGTGCAAGGCATGTTGCCAACGGTGTTACACACATGCATCACCTCACCCTAAAATGATCCCATCGGTTCCAGGCTATTATTAACCACAGTTACCAGCTGGGGAGACTAAGGTGTAGAGAGGTTAAGTAATTTGCCCACGGTCACACAGCTAATGAGAGGTGGGGCAGGGACCTGAGCCCGAGTCCGACTCCAGAGCCAGCACTCTCAACCACGATGCCCATGGCCTCCCCAATACATCTTACTATTCATTTAAACCAGATCTGGCAGGATCCTGATTCAGAAAGGTTTTTGGATTTTTATATTTGCTCACCTTTTCAAATATTCAATAATTCCATCTTTCCACTATTACCTATTGTCTTCTACCCATTGAACTGAACATACTTGGTTCCCTGAGAGCCACTCATTTGGAGAGCGTGTCTGTACTCTCCCCAGCTGTTGGCTGACCCGGTGCCCCCAAACACAGGGCTTCCACGGGAAGCAAAAACAGAAGAAACAGCTGGGTCCTTCGGTGGGAAAACACAGACACTTACAGTCAGATGGGATCATCTACCTAACCTCTGTCCCAGAGCAGAAATCGTCTCCAAGATCCCTGACAGATGCTCAGACCCCTATGAATGAGAGGAAACTCAGTAGTTTGAAGCAGGCCTCTTCCCTAAGCAATGGCTCAGCATTTATTACAGTCAGAAGCACATCTCTAAAATCGAAAACTCTGCCCCTGGTCACTTTCCTCTGCTGGCCCTAATTCTCTGTTGTTCTGGGCTCCGAACATCCCTCCATATGACAGCCTCACAGTAAGAGAAGACAACTGTCAGTTGTCCCTTCGGGCCTTGCATCAGCATGGCGGTTTGTCAGAAATGTAGAATCTCAAGCCTCACCCAGACCTATTGAATCAGAATCTGCATTGTAACAAGATCCCCAGGTGCCCATTCAAGTTTCAGAAGTGATGCCTTAGAGGTTTTTCTTCATTCATTCTACAAATATGCAAGAGCCTACCACAGGCCAGGGCCTGTGCAAAGCCTTAGAGGAGACAGGCACAGCTTCCGAGCTCACGATGAATGGAGTGGGTAAGAGTGAAGTCATACACCAGCAAGAGCAGCCAACGTTTTAGGGCATTTAATACGGGCCAGGCACTCCTTTAAGTGCTTTACATGGACTGGCTCCTTTGACCCTCACAAAAACACCATGAGGTGCATATAATAATCTTCCCATTTTCAAGATGAGGAAATGGAGATACTGAAAGGTTCAAGCTGACATGACCAGCATAAAACAGAGCTGAGAGTCAAGCCCTAGCAGTCTGGCTCCAGGGTCCGGGCTGAGGAGGAGTAGCCTGTGTGTACACGGGGGTCGGCAAAGACCCTCCACAGGGGATGCCTGAGGTTTGAAGGATGAGTGGGCATGAGAAAGACTTGGGTGGGTGGGGTCCCAGGAGGAATGACAGAGATGGGGAGATCATTTCAGAGAGAAGATAAAGGACACGCAAAGGCCCAGAGCACAGAACGAGTACCCTGACTGCCAGGATGAAATGACTCGGTGTGGCTGGAACACAGAATGTGGAGCAGGGGGGGACTGCAGGTGAGGCTGAGAGGTAAGCAGGGAGACTCACGCAGGACCCTGCGAACCCCGAAAGCACGTCCTTCATCCTAAGCACAACTAGGGAAACACCAAGGGCGCCAAGCAACCAAGTGACATCCTGAGACCTGCGCTGATTCCTCTAGGCGCAGGGAATGGATGGGAGGGGCCCCAACGCTCAGGCCCAAAGGAGACAGAGAGGAAAATGCAGAAACCAGCAAGGAGACCACTGCAGCAACTTAGGTGAGAAATGTTGTTGCCCAGTTAGTCTAAAATGTCTCAAGTTCTCTCAGTTACTCACCGTTCAGCATGAACGTCATGACTTTGGGACCTATCCTCCTGGTTACCCCTCCTTTAGCTTCATTCCCATTGAGCAGTATGACTCTTAAATGGGGAACCCAGGATGTGATAAGACACCCCAGATGCTTCTTGAGAAGCACAACTCTATTAATTCACTGCAATGGTTGAGTAGAGACATTGTCAAGAACACTCCAGACATGGGTTCAAATCCCAGCTTGGTCCAGACTGGTTACTGACCCTCTCCAGGTTCAGGGTACTCAACTGTAAAGTGGGGATAATACACCACCACACCACAGGAATGCTCCAACAGTCAAGAGCAAAGGCATACCATGACTCTGCCAGAAGACCAGGCACAAAGGAGGAAGGAAATTAATTATTGCTTGTTTTTCATGATCATGTATTGAATGAAGCCAAGGAATCTCAAAACTATGGGCATAAGAGAGAAGAAAGATCAAACACTGCGGGGGGTCAAGGAGAAGACACCCTCAGAGGATGAAGCCAGTCCACATTCCAGGGAGAAGACAAGTCAACTATAAGACATCTGCTCAGAAATCTATCCAGACTCAGGTAGTTTGGAGAGAGGTTATAGGACAGCATCAGGCATCCATGTAGAAAAAAAATTAGCCTTCAGTTAACCTAAAATGTCATCAGCAAAAAACGCTGCAAGAACCGGGAACAGTGAAAACCATTTTAGAACAAGCACTAATTCCTTTTCAACCAGCTTTTAACTAAGGACCAGCATTATGCCGGGCGCTGGGCCAAGAGGGCAGGGCAAGATCTGGTCCCTCCAGGTGCTCCAAAAGCTAGCTGGGGAGACAAAAACAGAAGACAGCTGTGATACGCACCACACTGAAGGTTGTTAAGTAGGCAGTTAGCATGTACCTCCAGTATGCAGACATTTGCGCCTGTGCAACGCATTTCAGAATGCCATATTTCGGGGCAGTAGAGGAAGAAAGTGATTAAGAAGGAGTCCAGTAATTTGGCAAAGGAATACTCAAAGGCCCGTCTCCTTCTAAAGCAGTTTAGAGTAGGTATTAAAAGGAAGGCTTCTGATGTCAGACTGTCTGGGTTCAAATCCTGGCTCTGCCACTTCGAACTATGTAACTTGGACCCACCACTCAACCTCTTGTACATTAGTTCCTCATCTATAAAAGGAGGGCAAGACTTCATAGCTCTGTAGCTGCCTTATGGGGTTGTTACGAGGGTTAAATAAATTAACGTATGTAAAGGAAACTATACAAATTAAATAAATAGATTAAATTTCATTAACATATGTAAGCCCTATACATGGTATTCACTATTATTTGCACTTATGGAGGGCAGATTATCATTAATTACACAAGGTGATAGGATAAAAAAAAAATTTTTTTTTAAATCCATTGTTCAAACACAGCAGCCTAAAAGATAGTGTGGGTGGGGACCCAGGGTGTGTCCCAATCCCAATTTTGACACAGAATTGCTTTCTGACCCCAGGAGACGACCTAAATGTCTCTAATTTCCTCATCTGTCAAAAAAGGGAGGGAAAGGATTATCATAAACTCAAGTGATTCACCACATAACTTCATCAATGCTCTGAAGACAGGATTATAAAAGCCTTCACCAAAAGAAAAAGTCCTTCATCAACCACTATGTTCTGCTTTCAGGAGAACCATATAACAACAGTATGACGCAGTTACACGTGCTCTCTGTCCAAATCAATTTTGCCCTCAATGGAGGAAGCCACAACAGCAATACTGAGATTCAATCAGATGACAAAGAAAACAGATCCCTTACAATGGAAGCACTTCATGCATATAGAGCTGAAATTTGCCCTCCATTAGCAAATGAATTATTATGAGTAAATGAATATAAAACAGGGGTCTTGGGTCTACTCTCCCAAGGGTGACTCAGCTGTTCAAAAAGGAAGCCATCCAAGGCAACAGAGTATAAAGCTCTCCTGTGCCCATGTGCAGGACGCTCAGACACCTTCAGACACGCATCTGAAAGCTTTGAGCAAGTAGGCCGGAACCCAGCGAGGGCCACTTGCAGTGCGTGGGACTCCAGAACAATCACGCAGCAGGCATCACCCCAGTGACCGTGGAACACGCTGTGACCCTTCTAGGCTGTCCGGGGAATTGATTTAAATGACAGTGTTGTTCCCTTTAGATGGAGTCTGTTGGTTCAAGATTGGGATAAGCGGGTAAATCTGAAATGAAGATTATAAAAAAACCTACTAATCTTTTTATTAAATTTGAATTGATTTTGTGAATACGGAACACGTTGCAAGAGACGTTCCCACAAAGCAGCTGCTGGCACGCACAAAACCTTGAATATGCTTCAAGGCATATACTTGACAAGCACCTTAAATAGACTGATTTTTCTGCCTTATTTATAACCAGACAGGCAGAAAACTCAGGCCCACTGCGAAAGGCCCATCATGGATTAGAATCAAAAGAACAAACAAAATTTAAGGGAGGCCCTCCCCTTCGCATGTGGGTATTTAAAACTAAGTAAGATATGGGTTCCTTCCTTCGAGGCCTTGCCAAAAGGAAAAAAAAAAAGGAGAAATAATGTTGCTTAGCAACAATTAGACAACGGGCAGGGAAGGACAGCGGGTGTGAAAGAAAGCTGAGCCTATGACTTCGTTATGGCCACCCTAGTCCAGATGACCTTTGTGACCCAAGAGCCAGGCCGTGTCCCCATTTGGCCTCAGAATAAGGCCTGGCTGTTTCCATCCATTCGTCTTATCTTGACGAAGAAGACCTGTAATCCCAAAGAAACAGAAACCTACTTCTGGACAGCACGAGGCTCCTGGATAACAATGCTGCCTTGTGAAATGCTAACCGGCCTATTCTGGCGCTGATCGCAGTTTCAAGCTAAACTCCATTGAGCAGATGGGAAAACGGAGGCCTGGAGAGATGCGGCGACCCCCCCCACCACCACCACGGCGTCACAGTGGGTGGGGCAGAGCCTGGGCCCAAGGCGCTAGCTCTCAGGTCGCCTGGGGCTCTCTACTCCAGGGCTAGCAGTTTTCCCACATCTTCGAAGGACCATCCCCTACCTCAGCCTAAATCGCATGCAAGATTGTGATCAGATAAGCGGGTTGCTGGTGCTCAAATACTTCTCATCTCTGGATCATGAAAAATGCCATTCTTATTTGAGGCTCCCTTCAAAGCTGCTGGGAGATCCCAGGCCAGTTCACAAAGAGCTTGCAGGAGATGGGAAACCCTTCTTTCTCTCTCTCAACCAAGCCATCTTACTAAATCCACAAGCCCCCTAATAGGTGGGCTGACATAGTGCAAGCATTCTGGGACTGCAGAAAAAGAAGAGTCCAATAAAAATGAAAAGGCCCTAGGTCTGATCCTCAACCACACAGCCATGCTTTAGATCCAGAGTGGTTTGTCACCGCCAACCAGCACGCTCCTCATCCCAGTATCGTCCTGAGACCATGATTCCTAGGCTGTCATTGTTTTAAAGGGGACGCGTGCTGAGCAAGCAGGAGTCTTCAGCCAACATGTTACTCAGGAGACGCCCAGAGGCAGGGTTATACTGCCCCACACCAGACCCTCATTTGCATTACAAATGAGATTCAAATAATGTTGCAGGTCACAGACTGAGTACCCCACACCTTGTCCTGGTGATAGGTTAAAAAGTTAAAAACGCATTAAGTTAAAGGGTCCAAGTGGTCTTCTATCTTGCAGTGGGCTTTCTTCCTCATTTGTATGGTCCTAACTTAATGCTAGAAAGAGTGTGGGCAGACAGCAGAAAAGCCATAACCTAGTCCATTCCCGTTTAGAGACTGCAGGTGACACGGCTTGAAGGAACCCTTGTGCTTTGCGTGGGGAAGGGTCCATAGGGCAGAGGGAAGACAAAGCACTGGGTCCAGGCCTTTGCAACAGGGTTCTGGCCTGACTCTGACACTCACACATCATGTGATGCTGGGCCAGATCCTCAACCCTTGCCAGCCAAAATGGCATCAGGGATAAAACACATACACCCTGGGCTGAGAAGGTGTTGCAAAGCTCAAGGAGAGAGAACACGTGAAAAGTGTCATAAACTACTTTGCTCCAACAAACTACTAGATTAGAGAGGCAACTTTCCTACTTTATAGAAAGATATTTCACCTGCTGGGCCTCTACTTGCACATAAACAGCTGTCACGTGGACAACAAATTACTCTCAACACAGCCCTGAAAATTGTTAACTGTGTATTGGCGTTGACTTCCTTGACAATGTCTGTATCTTTCCTCCCTGGGACATAAATGGCTGGTGCACAGGAGGCAACCAATAAATGTTTGTGGAATGATAATAATCATTCTAAGAAGGGACATTTAAGTGACTATGGGCAAGTTTCTCAATTTCTTAGGGCCTCAATTTCCTCATCTGCATAATGGGAACACTGATACCTACACCTCATAGGAAGGTTACCAGACTAAAAGAGAGAATCCACGGGAAGTGCTTTGCACAAGTAAATGCTCTATTACTGTTGGCTACTGTTATTTATAATGTGGGTCTGTTTCTCCAAGACACCTTAAGACTCTCAAAAAGCCAGGGGGACTGTGTTCAACTCATCCTGCCTTCCCTTATCACCAAAACCAGCAGCTGGAACACAGCAGGACCTCAACGCTTGTTGAGCTGAGCACTCATTTTCATAATACATCAACCTAGTGGATTATTATGCTTGAAACCAACTTGATTAGGGGAGAAAGACGAAGCACAGCGGACAAGGGTGATACTTACCTAAAACATCCACACTTTCAGCCTGATCTCTGAGCTCTTCCCCAATTCACATGAAGCACTGAACGATATCAGAATGCTTCCTTTCTCCTCACCTTTCCCTGCCCAAACTAAACTCCTCCCCATCTTTCACTGTGAGTTTTCTTTCAAACAGCTTTTCTTCTGAAACTAAAGGTTCAACTACCAGGTTAAAAACCTCTCACACCTTGGTGACACTGATAGGATAGCATCTGTACAAGATCAAGAATTTGGGGCCAAGATTGGCCTCTTGACATAAATGGAAAAGATCAAGTTTTGAGGGCAAGAACTGGACCACTGCTCCAGTCTGAAAAAGGAGATGACACAATAAACCGCATCAACACCAAAGTCTATCTTATTTCCCAAAAGCCCCAGTTCTTATTTCCACTCCAACAGTGCTGAAGGTTATACTTAAAACAGCAGAGATTCAAGGATCAAAATGGACGATGGTTGTTAGTTTCCATCTTTTCTTTGTAGAAGATGCCGGTATATATACTAGGGGGAAGGTATGGGTGGGAGTGAAAAGGAAAAGATAACGTAGAGAAAGGAAATCACTAACCACAAAGTTTCTATTCCCAGTTTCAATCTGATGTTTGCCTTGCCTATTCTTTTAAGATTATGGGCAAAGCAACACAAATCAGGAAGAAAAGAGATTCTGCCTTCCCTTCCATGGACACTGGTGCTTTAAAATGGTACCACATTAACAAAAGGACTAAAGTAACTGAATTATTCTACATCTCAGCTCTTCTCATCACCTAGAGGACAAGGACACGGTCCAAAATTCATTCGGATAATGAAAAAGCCTTGGCTTATGTGAAACAGACGTGCAGCCAATCTTTTCTTCCTATAGACAATGTTAGGGGCAGGAGATATAGTCAAAGGAATCACAAAAAAAGCAGTTCACTTGGAAATGTGCTTTTACTCATCAGAAAGAAGCAAGTGTGTTCAGCAGTTTAACTCTTCTGCATCTACTGTGGAAAATAAGAGCAACCTGTCTGTCACTGAGCAAGCCCTGTGTACCCAACTACTCTGTTTGGCTCTTTACCCATATTATCTTCAATCCTATTATCTTTATGAGGAAGGAATTCTTTTTCCCCCATTGCATAAGTAAGGAAACAAGCTTAGAAATTTAAGTCATCTATCAAGATCACTCAGCTTGTATATGGGAACACTGGGCCTCAAATCTAGGCCCACGGGGTCCACGTACACACCCCTAACCACAGAAGCATTTAAAGACAAAAAGTGGAACCATATATAAGAATTCACATATAGTTCCTTTCCCTTCTGCCACCATTTATGAGCATTAGGCTCTGTACTAAGAACTGGGAACAAAAAGACAGGGATAGCTAAGGCTTCCTGAGCCCTTAACTAAGGGCCAGGCTCCCTCAGTACTAAATGCGGAACACACATTTAATCGTCACAATAACCTTATGAGGGAGGGACTAATACCATCTTGCATTTTGCAGATGAGAAAACCAAGGTTCACGGAGGTTAAGCCATTTGTCCAGGGTCACATAGCTAAGAATGAGTAGAACTTGGATTTGAACCCAGGAAGCCTGATACTACAGCCTATGTTATTAACCACGAGGGTAGCAGATTTCAAGAGGAGCTCACACAATTAAAAACCCCAAGTCAGAAGCCACAGGGAGTATTACATAAATAGGCCTTTGGCTGCCATTTACTTAAGAACAGGTTACGATGGTTCTCAGTATAGGAAATAACTTGGCAAGGAAACGGTGGAAGCGACAGCAAACCCAAATGACTAAATGTAGCTCTGCTGATTGCTCGGATAAAGACTCCATCATCCTATGCGGCCGCTTGCCAGCACCTCACTTTTCCATATGTGTTTGTTAAACTTTGAGGTGCAATGGCACAGCAAGGAAATGGACTAGAAATGCCTCCAAATTGCCCAACTGCCCTATGCACCATTTCTAAACATCAAAATGACTTTAACTTCAAAATAGACTAGTATTTGGAAAGGCAGTCATCCCTTTCTAAAGAGAGCTCTTTCTCTTCATTTTAGAGAAAAATGTTTCAAAGTACGCTACACCAGAATTGAAAGGCTGCTTTGGAAAATGTCGCCCGGGTTCCAAGGTGGAAGAGACATTCTTGGCACGGCAGCGGCTGCGAAGGGAGATGGGCCTGGGCCCCTCACCTGTGTGCAGAGGGCCTCCGGCTCACAACAAGGAATTTAGGCAGTCCTGACCTACATTCACAAAGCCTGCAGCAAAGCTTGTTTTGAACCAGATTTCCCACAAGTACAAAGCACCTCACAACCTAGAAATCTTTATTTTTAATTTATGGGGAAAGACAGTCAACAAATTAAGTCACTGTCACGTGACCGCCTGTAGAACCAGGCCAGGCCATAAACGGAGTTTGGTTCTTTCTAAATGGCCTCTATCGGACTGTCACTTTTATCTCAAAACAATCCCTTCCAATCAGCCACCAGTTATACATCTAAGCACCAGGCACTTTTACCCTAGTGCCAGGAAAACATATCTCTCTCCTGACTTCCCCTGGCTATGGTCCTGTTTATTTTAACGTTCTAAACCTGTATTCAAACAGCCACTGGTTAACTTTGTACAGTACATTAACATCTTTCTCAGCTTCCTTTCCCAACTCCCAGAGCCTGGGTGTAGAATGGGATAAGAGCTCACATTGGACCCAAGCAATAAGCTTCCCATCCCTTCACTTGGTCCCAGCTGCAAAAGCAATGTGTGGACCAGCTCCCTGCTACGTAATAAAGCTGGGAGTTTATAGCTCAGGCTCTATTAGCAGTGGTTCTTAACCTAGGCTGCACAGGAGACTCACCCCGGGAGCTTTCAAAATACCTCAAACGCCCAATTAAATGAGAATCTCTGGAAGTGGAGCTCATATGTGATATTTTTCAATGTCTGTGCAGCCCAAGTTGACAACCCCAGCTCCTACTCCATCCATCACCAGCTCTGTGACTCCAGACAAGCTACTAAACCTCTACCTTTGAGGGCTTCGATCCCCTCCCAGGGAGAACAGACCCTTCCAAGAGCTAAAAATGCTTGCAGAGCCCTTAGCACATTATCTGTCCATCACTCTTGGCTCAAGTCTATCACTCTTGGCTCTTTTAAAAGATAAATTGCAGCACATTATATAATTCAGAGTAGGGAATTAATTCTATGAGTGAGTGACTGGATTATGATCATTGGATCAAATCTTTCTGCTGCATTCAGGATTCTGTTTTGGAAGATGACATGGAACAGGAACTGAGAAGAAAAAGCCAACAGAGGCAACAGGAACCTCAGGTTCCTGTCACATCAGGCTTACGCCAACAATTTTTTTTTTTAACAGTCTCCCACCAGCACCCCCCAGGTGAAAACATTCTGCTGGCAGACTCATGCCAACTGGATGCAGCTCAACACTGAACGTCTTCCAAATGGCTTCTCTCCATCTGAACGTCTGCCTCCTATTTTATTCTAATTTCTTTAGCTTTTATCCAAAAAACTCAAACAGTTTCTAAATCACCTAACAATAAGAACTTATAACTCAAAGGATACAATCTGCAAACAGCAAGGTTTAAACTCTTTGGGACTGAAGCCATCAGTCAAATACCTAACCTAGTGGGTTCTCAGCCCTGGCTGCATATAAAAATCACATGGGAAGCCTTAAAAATGCCAGTGCCTAGGCCGCAACCTTGAGAGATTCTTTAATTGGCCTGGAGTGGGGCCCTGGACAGCCATTTAATTTAAAATCTCTCCCAGATAATTCTACTACACAGCCAGAGCTGAGAACCACTCACCACAGCAACAGCAAAAAATAAAAACAAAATGTTTCTCACTTTAAGATAACAACTATATTTTAAACACCTCCTGGAATAAACTAATCTACCTTCCAAGGAAGGCATCAAACGCAAGAGGCCTACAAAGAAAGCCAACACTGCTAGGCTACCAGCAGGAAAGCTGTCCCACCTATGCCTTTTAACTCAAAAAGTAAGTAATAATCAGGAACTTCTCACTCCAAGGCGAGGTATCTAAGGATATCAAAGCTCCAAGATCTGCTGAAAGAACACTTGTTCCTTGTGACTCAATCCATAAATCCTGTTTGTTTGGACATATCTGCACAAGTGTAAGGCTTTAAACTGAGTTAGCACTTACCAACGTGTATTCAAGAGACAAATGAAGGCCCTAATACAAGCCATCCCAATCTTGACACTGAACTTATTTATGCATTTTCAAGAGGCCAGAAAGCTTGAAATTGGTATCATACTTTTAAAAAACATGTAAGCAAATAAGCCTATGACTGCTTTAAAAAAACTAAATCCACACAGAGCAACACACTTCATGAATTTTCAAATGAGGCAAGGGACCCGCTCTGGGAAGGTCACCAACTTACCTCTGAATTTCTTGGGCGGATTGTTAAGGTCCCCAGCTTCTGGCTGTACAACACAACGATCATCAACCAGGCTGCAAAGAAAATAAAGATAAATGTTGCACCAAGCCGAGTCTAAGAGAATAAAACCCTAAGCACTATGCAAAAATCAAATACTCAGGGCTATTCCTGCACAAAACTTAGGCTGCCCTATTCTCCTGCCAGGGAGCTGTTGACACTAGAGGTTTCCTATGTAGGGAGTTAAACCTCATCCAAACGCCCAAGACTCTGCTTCTGCAATGGACACATTCAGCTACTGTTTTCTGTGGCTCTTTTCTCTTACCCACAGCCATGAGAGATCTGAGCACAGCACGTACTAATGCTCAAGTCGGGGGCATAGCAAGGGATCCGTGCGCTCAACCAACGGTAGCTGAGGGGCCCACCCCATGCCAGGCACTGAGCTAGGCCCTGGGATGTGAGGATGAGTAGGAGCCAGGCCCCTGCCCTTAGGGAGCTCAAGGCTAGTTCGGGCAGGAGCCACAAAGACAAACTGATAACAAGAATATAAACCAAAGGCTGTAAGGGAAGAGAACAAAATACAGCCAGAAACTAACGGTGCCTGAGGCCATCTGAAAAGCTGCTGGTGGAAGAGGGAAAACTGGAGCTATTGGAAACTGAAATCAAGGTGGGGGATGAAGAAGACGGGAGCGTTTTCAGAGGGAGGGAACCCCACATACAAAAGCATCGAAGTAAGAAAGGACTCTGGAGCTTCAAAAGCAACTAGTGCAAAAATTACACATAAATAAGCAGCCCCAAATTATATATAAAGACCCCGTGTTTAAAGTCCCAACTGACCAATCTGACTTGTACAATGCTTTTAGAAGAACCGATTTTAAAACAATATTTTTGTTTGAACAGATGAGGAAATTGAAGCTCTGAGGAGTTTAAATGACTTTTCCAAGTTCCTAAAAGTGGTATCGGAAAGACTGGCTCATTTTCCAAGTGACCACAGAATTTGCTCTCAGTTAATACGGTTTTCCAGGGTTTCTCCCATTAATCTGTGTCTTTCCCCAAAGGCAAGGTACCGTTAAACACCCGGCCTTAATTCTTACTGCTCCTTCCTCCAAAATTCCCCGACAACTCCTAAAGTCCTGCACGTCTTTCAAGACCCTGATTCAGAGCCCCCATCTTCTCCATGAAGGCCCTCAAGCCTCTCCTGCCCCAGGCCCTCTCTGCCTCTCCTCTGTCCCCCCAATATCACTGGGCTGAAACACACACGGTGCACTAGGCTACGAACTCCACGAGGGCAGAGAGCTGCCGGCTTGGTGGCCCAGAAGGTGCCCAGGGCCAGCACACTTCCTGCCCAGGCTGGGTGCTCAGTATCTACTTGGTGGATGACTCAAAAGTGTCCCACCAGCAATTTGCCTCCTTCAGCTCCAAGACACAAGAGCTCTCTGCATCAACAAGAGGGACAGTGTGGTCATAGCCTGAATTGTAATGCAAAAATCAAGAGCAGAAAGTCAAGAATCCATGAGCCTCTGTGAGTATAAATGAGGTAATGCCACCAGATCAAATATAACATGTGTATGCAGGGGCCGGGGGGAATGCCTTGGAATCCAATGCAGGACTGGGTTAATTTATCATCAAGCTCTCAAACAAGGAGGAAGAGGTAGGAGAAAGGGTCCCAGTCTAGGCTGGAAGAAAATGAATTGTAGATGGCACTCGGCCACCTAGTAGCAGCACGACGCTAACGCCATCACTTCACTCCTCCTGGTCTCAGTTTCTTCATGTGTAAAATCGAAGAGTAGGTCTCAAGGATTCTCAAGTAGGGAGATGTTCGTAAGACTTTTTGTTTCTTAAATATATTGATACCAGTGTGCCCATCCTCCCCAGGCCTACTAAAGCCGTGTTCCAGGATGGGACCCAAGAACCTTTATTTTTAACAAGTTCCGCAGGTGATTCAGAAGCACTTCTCTGACACTGCAGTTCATACGCTTGGGCTCTCCAAGGTCCTAGTTGAGTTCTAAAGTTCAGTGAGTCAATAAAGCCATTTGGAGGTAACCACCATCTATGTAAGTGGAACTGGGCAACATAAATGGAGCTGGAGGCTGATTCCACAAAAACTGGCAGTCACTCATCATCATCCATGACTGGTGCTCCATAAATGTAAGAAATATGAGAAGGAAAAAAAGGTCACACTTTATTTTCCAAATCCATTTTTACGCCAATTATCCTCAAATATGTGCAGGGAACCAAGGGAATAAAATATGCATCTAAAGGAAGGACTAGGGCCCAAAATTCAAAAAAGAGCCATCCTCATGTTAAAAGGGGAGACCTTATCATTAATTTGTTCAGAATACTTGAGGAAAACTCTTAGAAAGCTCTGTACTTCACAGGAAATCTAAGAACAGATGCTCTGGAAGAAAAGGAGGTACTAACATTTTAGGGGCTGGCACAGTAGACTGAGCAAGTGACAGGAAGCGTGCCCGGGTGACTGGAAGGGCAGTGGCACCGTTAAAAGAAACTGGGGCCAAAGAGGAGGGATGGGGCATATAGTGGGGTTGAGGTTTAACAAGGCATCCAGGTAAGAGCTCTGGGCAGACAGTTAGGAGGGTGGTGAGCAAATTCAGCCAGAGAGGGGTGGTCAGCAAAGCCAGGAAGGAAAAGTCTACCCTGTCAAGGGCAACCGTTAGGAGTGCTGGTCTTAGAGTCCTGAGTCTTCGCAACTGTGAAACCCCGGGCCAGGTGACTTCACCTCTCTGATGCTCAGAGGTTTTGCCCCCATAAATAGCAATCATGATAGTGCTCATTGTAAAAAGCTGTTCGGGGATTAAAGGGATGGTGTATGTACAGTACGCAGCACAGAGCTGTAAACACCCATAGGATTCGTGTAAGTAGTTACCACTCCTACTTATTATTGGTGCTGTTATGGCTGAAAAATAAGAAGAGGACGCAAGATTCAACCACGGATGGAAAAAGCAAGGAGTCAGCCAAGAAGAAAAAAAAGGACAACAGAGAGGCAAAGCAGCAGGACTCTTTGCCAAAAGCCACAGAAGGTAAAATGTGAAGGGTGGGTCTTAAGAGAAGTTAAAAAAAAGGTAAGGACTGAGAAAAAAAAAAAAAATCACTTGATTTGGTGATCAGGCAGTCGTGGATGACTTGTTTTTATCGGATGACTTTTGAAAATAAAATCTTTATTCAGAGAGGTCCAGTTGAGCTACAGAATTCTTTACCTGAAATAACTTGCTCTTTGAGGCTGAAGTAACTGCATGACAGCCCGAGAGTACTCACTTTGCACAAACACCAGAGAACGAGCATACTTTAAGAAGTATGATTAAGGGCTTCCCTGGTGGCGCAGTGGTTGAGAGTCTGCCTGCTAATGCAGGGGACACGGGTTCGAGCCCTGGTCTGGGAAGATCCCACATGCCGCGGAGCAACTGGGCCCGTGAGCCACAATTACTGAGCCTGCGCGTCTGGAGCCTGTGCTCCGCAACAAGAGAGGCTGCGATAATGAGAGGCCCGCGCACCGCGATGAAGAATGGCCCCCACTTGCCGCAAATAGAGAAAGCCCTCGCACAGAAACGAAGACCCAACACAGCCAAAAGTAAATAAATAAATAAATAAGTAAGTAAACCTATTAAAAAAAAAAAAAAAAAAGAAGTATGATTAAAATGAAGGTTCTGGCTGCTGTAAGAATGAGGTTCTTGGAGAAGCTGTTGCCTTCCTTCGCCCCATCTATGTGAGATCAGCTCTTGCCAAATACAACAATGTCACCCACTACTCCTTTCCAGCAAAGACATTATAGACCATTTGTGACTCTTCTGCAGTTAACCATCTTCACTCCCCATTCTGCTTGTGTCTGCCTTTGGGGCTAATTCACCTCTCATTTCCTCTTCTAGACAATAGGAGTAGGGAAAGAAGGGAGAAGATAATCAAATGAGTACATTAGGGAATGTATTTATACCCTTAAGAGTTGGGGGGAAAAAAAAAAAAACTGAAGAAAGCACAAAAGACCAAAAATCTGATTTAAAGAACTTTGTGCAATTTGTAACTTTCAGATGCACAGAGCAACTTGAAGTAGGAAAAGTTCTGCTTCGAAGAAGAGAGATAAGCATCTGAGAAGTTCTGGTCTTTGCTTGTACAACAAACAAGTCAGCATTTAAAAATAAGAGCTTTTACGAAGCTAAAGCACTTCCTTGGGGTCTGTATATATTAATCTTAAAATTCATCCCATATACTTAACACTTTCCCCCTGACATATGAAAAAAGAGGAAATTATAATAAATTCTGGATTAACAGAGTCCTAACTAATGAGATTTCACTCTTGCAGAGAACTGACAGGAAAACAGTATTTTTGTGTAAGATGTTAAACTTGGTTAACGTGAGATTTGATATTCATGATTCCAACCACTGCTGGAAAAGCCAGTAAAATGGAAACATTCTTGTCCTAGAAAAATCACGGTTTTTAAGCTGATGTTATGATGTCTTAAACAAATCCTGCCACACAAGGAACCAGGTGCGCTTACCCCAAGGTGCTAATAAATCCATTTGTCGATCCCTCGGCGTACAGAGAACAAATGTCTCCGATATGAAGGAAACTAGACATCTTGTCAGACATGGCTTTCTTGAGAATCCTAGACAAAGTAAAATATGCAACATTATTAGAAGGAAAGAAATGCTCGGGGGGGGGAGGGAGGAAAAAAGCCACTGAAAATTGGCTTCGCTCAATTTTCCAAAGCGTCCTACTTAAAAGTCAAATTTAAATGGGAGTGCGACAGGCAGGCAGTTCCCTGAGCCAAGCAGGACATCTGTAACCACATTTTTCCCACATATTCTTTAATTTCAGGATATTCCAACCACAATAATGCTTGTTTCTAACAAAACCATGCCTGAATCCAATTCTCCAAGTTGAAGACCCTCGATAATAAATAGTGAATATGAAGACAGCAGGGAAGTCAGCCAAGAACTCTGCAGTGATGAGGAGCTGGAAAGTCTGACTTATGAAACATTAACGTATTCAATCTGCCTCAGGGAATGTTCAGTCAGAAGGAAACACCTGGTATAAAACTTGGGTCCGGCAGTGCCTGGGCTGAGGTGCCAAAGCAACAAAATGAAATTAATAAGAGGAAACCTAGTAATAAATACCACAAAGCTCTGGCAGCCTTTTAAGAATTCAACAACCTACACACTTCACCCAGATGCTATTCCAGTGTCTTTCCTTCTCATCCTTCACCAAGAAACACTTGCAGAGGGAGAAAGAATCTTAGCACCTGGTCCAAACCCTTCCCGATGCAATTAAGAAGAGTAAGGTTGAGGTCGCTTAAGAACCTTGGTCAGGAACGCACACAGCTCGTTAGGGGCAGTCCTAGAAAATGCTCTTAAATTCAGGAAATCTCTACACAGCCTAGTAGACACACACACAAATATCAACGAAAATATTGACATGACTCATAGAAACAGCTTTCATCAGGGCCATAAATATTGAGGAGTGGGAGCCAATTGTAAAAAACTAAACTGACATTTAAGAAACAATCTCAGTTTTGTGGGAAGAGCGTGTGCTGGTGTGGACTGCAGTAACTCCCCATCATTTCCTCAGGCACCTGGTGTGTAGACGTTCAGGGTCACCTAGGTCTTCCCCAGACCTCTCCTCCAAACCCAGACCCCCTTAAACATCTTTGCCCATCTCTTTACTCAAGATACCTTGCCAGAAAGCATTCCTCCCACAAAGCCACAAGAGTTGTAAGGGCGTGGAGAAGCATACTCTCCTGAAATTGCTTTCTGGGTGCCAAGTTTTCTTTTCGGAAGAAGTATGCAGCAACGATTAGCAGGAAACCTCAGGAAGCATTTCTCCTACCTTAGCAGGAGCGGCAGGTAAGAAAACAAACCATTAAAGAACCTCAGTTCACTGCTTGTGAGAAACAGCCAGGAAACACTAATTTATCCCCCCGACAACCAAGATGTTACAAGAGAGATAAAGAGCACTGCCTTGAACTTATGTATAAAGAGAGACAGCGGCTGAGAACACAAACTCTCCAACAGAAGAGCCAGCATCTCTGGACCTTGGGGAAAGACAGACAAAAGGCAGAGGGGCGGTTTGCCAAGTCCCACTCTGCAGAATCGAGTCTATCATCCTGTCATTTCTTCCTAACTGGATATTTTATACCTAAAGGCAAACCAGCGTTTTAAACAACATCCCCAAAAGCTGCACAAATGAAAACCACTAAGGGGCATTAATATTTCCCTTATGTGCTTATATACAAAAGTTTTACCATAAAGGGTCAGGAAGTCAGTGTACTTCTGGAACTGATTACTGGGAAACAAGTTCTGTTTGAATTTTGAGTCACACCAAATTTGTGTCTGCATACTTCGACCTCCCAGAAGGACACTGGGAAGTTGCTGAATGCAGGAGAGCAGGTACGTGCTCAGGCAAGAGGGCAAGGGGACTTGTCTACTGTGACTGACTCTCCTTTCGGGCTTGGCCTTTGAATGAGTATTTGGCCCCAGTGGAGATCAGGCCAGGAAATAGGAGCATGACTGTTATTCACTGAACTTTCAGCACCACCTGGTCACCTTACTAAAAGTTTCAGGCCCTTAATGGGAAGAAGTGGACACAATTCAGTGTTCTGGAATGACAAAGCATGACATACTCAACGTTGCCTGCAGATGATAATTGCAGTAGATGTCTGGACCACACTCGTGCAGCAAGGTTCTGCATTACGACCATTTCCAATAATAATGGTTAGCATTTGGCAAGCATTATCATGCCCACCATTGTGCTGAGAGCTTTACAAATGTTCTCAAATCCTCAGGACCACAGCATGAGGCAGGCACTACCATTATTCCCATTTTGCTGTTGGGAAACTGAGCTACAAAGAGGTTAAGATGGCCAAGCCACATATAATTAACAAGCAGGAAGGCCAGGGTTATAACCCTGGTCTACATGACTGGTAAACACAACTGTTCAATGGTGATACCTGGAACATGGATTAAAATGTTAACCATTCTTATTCTTTGGGTGACAAGACTATGGAGAACTGATTTTCTTTTATATGCACAATTCTGCTTGCTAATTTTTCTACTTTGGTATTTCCTAATTTTTCTACCGTCGCCACATAATATTTTGATAGGGAAAAATTTTAAGTATCTTCTTCCTCATCAACATGCTTATTAAGTAGATAGTTGAACAAATAAACTTTAGGCATACTTTACATTTCCCCCAGAAAACGCAGGCCAATACATCCACCACAGTTAATGATCCTCTACTGAGCCATCTGCCAGGGGTCCCAATTTTAAAAAGGCGGGGGGGGAGGAGGCGGGGGCAGGGACAGATTCTTCCCCAGGGTCTCAAACAATAAGTACCCTCACAAAGGACCAGACAGAGCCTCCCTGGTCTGGCTGGAAATCTTTGGAGGTTTCCTGTCACCTACCATTAGTCAAGTGGAGGAAGAGGAGAAGGGCAAGGGAGGGGGATGAAAGGGAGGAGGGGGGGGAGGAGGGGGAGGAGGGGCAGGAGGGGGGAGGAGGGGCAGGAGGGGGAGGAGGGGCAGGAGGGGGAGGAGGGGCAGGAGGGGGGGAGGAGGGGCAGGAGGGGGGGAGGAGGGGCAGGAGGGGGGAGGAGGGGCAGGAGGGGGGGAGGAGGGGCAGGAGGGGGAGGAGGGGGAGGAGAGGTTCTGGTGCACTCATCAGTGATGTCCTGGAAGTAAAAACAAAGGCCACGATAGTCAACAGAACAGGCCCCTGGGGCCTGGAGGGGAGGAGGTGGAAAGTCAGCCTGTGCCATGGGCCTGGGAGCAATCTTATGGAAGACTTCCTGTTGTTCAGAAGCAGGGTGGGACAGCCTGCCTCTTTATCTGATCCTGGACCACTTGTGCCTGCAAACTTCTCACAGCTGTACCCAGGGCTCCTGTGTCACTCACACAGTGGCTGGGGATCACCTAAGGGAAAAACAGAGCCAGGGCCAACCTGCAGTTGAGCTGCATGACGCTGGTACATCAAATACTATATGGACACCTAGGGCTCTTTGCTAACAAACTCTGAATTGGTCACCAGACATCTATGAGAACAAGCCCAGGTGGTCAGCTCCAGAGCTCCAACTGTCTCTTGGTCCACTAACTATTATTTTTAGTCCACCACTGTCATCCAGACCACTTAAACCTCTCTGCTTTCCTTTCCCCATCTGTAAAATGGGGATAATACGTACTTCAAGGAGTTGGGGAATAGATGAAATGGTACATGAAAAGTGCCTAGTACAGGGGCTGGCAGACTTTCACTGCTCAATGCTAGCTATTTTTCATTACTTTTTTAATGAGGTGAGGTGGAATTCTGGATGATTCTTGGGCTTCAAAATTATGAATCACTATGTTGTATAACCGAAACTTATATAATATTATAAATTTACTATACCTCAATTTAAAAAATAAAAAGAATTCTTTATATTAAACTTTGTCTGTTCATTATAAGATAAATAAGTTCTGGGCATACAATGCACAACATGACAACTATAGTTAACAATAGTGTAGTGTATATTTGAAAGTTGCTAAGAGACTAGATCTTAAAAGTTCTTATCACAAGGAAAAAATTTTTTAACTATGTATGGAGATAGATATTAACTAAACTTATTGTGGTAATCATTTTGCAATATATACATATATCAAATCATTATGTTGTACACCTTAAACTTATACAATATTATGTGTCAAGTATCTCAATAAAACTGGAAAATTAATAAATTTTTTAAAAGTTTAAACTCAGCAAAGGAAAGGATCCCCTGCATAAAAAGTCAGCTGGGTATCATAACAAATGAACTCCTGTATGACCCATGATGATACATTTCACTTTAGGGAAGATAATTATCCTCCCTAATTCACCCCTTGAGAAAAAGCTGAACAATGCAGAATTATACTCAACTCCCAACCACAGAGCATTCTGGCCTTTCCAAGTATACAGAATCATAGAATAAATGGCGGAAGCAACCCTGCAAAGCCTGTAATTCCATGTCTTGCCCAAAAATAGAACTCCCCCCGTCCCACCCCACCCCCCCATCTCGCCTAGGTATAGTCTTCGCTTCTGCTTGAACACCTGGCAATGAGGTCTACCCTAGGTTCAAACAGCCTAGTCAGAAGACACTCCTGCCCTCGTCCCCCCCGACACAAGGACAAACGCCTCCCAGAATTTTTGCTACTGATCTGTCTTCCGATGCTCAGAGACCTCTGAATATGTGAATGCTCTCTATCTGATTTCTCCTTAAGACCTGGCTTCTGATTGCAAAGCATCAGCACCCTCCCCTGTTCCTGACAGCACCTGGCCTCAAGAGCCAGGGTTCCAACCCCAGCTCTGCCACCTCATCACTGCACGGCTTCAGGCCAGATCCGTAACTTCCCTAAGCCTCGCTTTTCCCATCTATAAAAGGGGGATAATAAGAGTACCTCCCTCAGCAGGTGGTCAGGGGCTCAATACGATCGTGTTTATAAAGCACCCACCAAAGTACTCGGCAGGAAGTAAATCATGCAATCTACGGAAGCCATTTCTAGACCACCTCCACCTCCCACCACTGCTCTAACCAGCTGATGCACCTCCTAAAACAGGATCCTCCCAGGGAGGCTCGACCAGGGTGGAGAAAGGTGGATTACTACTGCCTCTGTGACGTCCTCAGGCAGATGGAGCTGTGGTGGCTTTGCTGAGCCTCACATCACCCACTGGCCCAGCTTCAATTCACTGTCCTCTGAAACTGCTCCCTGAGCAAAGTGTAAAGAAAAGGGATGTCGGATTCTATTTGTAAGCAAAGTGGGAATAAAAACGCGCCAATACTCAAAAGCATTGAATTGTATCCTCTTTTTTTTTTTTTTTGGCCGTGCCACATGGCATGTGGCATCTTAGTTCCCAGACCAGGGATCGAACCCGTGACCCCTGCAGTGGAAGCGCAGAGTCTTAACCACTGGACCACCAGGGAAGTCCTATTGAATTGTATACTTTAAAAGGGTTATCATTTTTTGTACGTGTATCATACTTCAATTTAAAAAAATCAATGTGAGTTCACAGAAAAGCAGACATACCAAGCTTTCCACAAATATAAAGAATACTGAAAAGCCTGAAAAAAAAAAATGCACCAATTCAGAGATCTCCTTGGAGAAGAGAAACCAGAGGTGGTGGTCTTCCAAATCCGTGGTCACAGAATCTGTGTTGCTCTTTGCCTTTTCTATACCTCCCTGGTCATCTTGCCCACTCTGCTGGCTCCAGTGGTTTCTATATGATGAGAATTCCCAAATCTGTCTCATGGCCAAGAGCTACCGGGATTCAGCTCCCAAATGCCCACAGCACCTCAATGTACCAAGAAGAACTCACCTGTCTGGCCAACCCTCTTCTCCTCCTCCATACTCACATCATCTACCTCCACAGAGTCTGGCGGCATCTCCCGTCTTCCCTCTCTCCTTATCCCTGTCACAGGGCCTTTGCCCATGCTGTTCCCTTGGGCCTCGAACACACCCATCCCTATCTCATCCCTTGCCCTACTTAAAGCCCAGATCTGTTTGGGATCTGTTTTGCATGCCCACTGCATTCCCATCACCAGTGCCTACCACATGGTAGGTGCTTACTAAATATGTCAAATATATGAATGAAGAAGTTTAATGGGCATCAAAGCTTACTGATTTTAAGCTTTAATATAGTTCTTGACTCCCCCAATTCTTTTAAACTCCTCTTCCCCCACCCAATTGCAGCCATGACCATTTCTCAAGTGGGCTCCATAAACCCTTCCTATTCATCTCTCTGAATCTGTCTTTCTCCCTGCATCTATTCCACACGCACAGCCAGTTATGACCTTTAAGAAGCATAAACCAGACCATGTCATTCCTCTACTTAAAAGCTTCCCAAATCTCTTCAGGGCTCTCCATAATCTGGTCCCTGTCTACCTCTCCTTCCTCGTCTCTCTGTACTCTCCCCACTGCTTGTACACTCCAGCCATGATGAACTCTTCCAGATCCCCCAACATGCTGTACGCCTCCCTGTTCCCCAGGCCTTGGCATATGCTGTTCCTGCTGCCTGACACTCCTCCCCTCCCTACCACCCACTGCGGCTAACGCCCAGTCACCTTTACAGTCCCAGTTTGATGTCACTGCCTCTGGGAGGCCCTCTCGGACTCCCCAAATCTGGGTTATATGCTGGCAATACGCTTCTCTATAAAGCACCCCAATTACCCCATCTCAGCCCACTACCACTGTCCTAAAATCACCTGTTCACTTGGTTGCTTGTTTACCTGTCTTCACCATTAGACTGAGTCCATGAGGGTAAGAACAGCAGAATTATTCTCCCCCATCGCCTCCCGGTCCCTAGTACAGTGCCTGGGACACGGCAAGCAGTCGAACTTGGGTTCAACATACTGCAGTATCAACTTGTCTGCTGCCTGAAAGAAATTACACTGTTTTTTAGGGGACTCTTTTCCTAAAACTAATTAAAGCCAAGTTTATACTGTTGGATCAAGAATGGAGAATAGAGGCCTGCTGGCCCTTTTCAACAGATTTCTATGAGAAATCTGGGGAGCCAGAAACAAAATATCTAACTTCCATCCCTGAAAAGAAGTACCCCTCTCCCACTGACCATCCCTCAATATGTGCAGAAAGGCTAGAAACATTGACTCAGAACACCTGGATTCAAATCCCAGCATCATCAGTTACCTGCTGTGTGTTCTTAAGCAATTTACATAACTTCTGAATTTCAACTCCCTCGTGCATATAAAAAAAAAAAGGTGGGGTGGACACCCTTCCTATGTCTCAGGGTCATCATGAGGGGCAAACCAGATAATCCACACAAAGTGCTCAGCCCAATACCTGGCCCTTACTAAGGGCTCACTTTTTTATTTTCAAGTGAGACTGAAATGAAGACGTTCCCTTTTCTTCCTTCGAAGTCTTCACTCACTTCTGTCCATAACTTGTGATTCTTCTATTGGATAGATCCTTCTTACTTTGTCAGCACTGCTGGAAACACACTCAAATAAACAAAGGTCCCAGAAATGTTTCAGTCCTCTGCAGGCCCGTTAAGTGGCCGACAGTAGGACAAGTCATCCAAGGTACTGCTTCTCAGCCCCCAGATTCAAAACACCCAAGACAGCCAGATTTCATCTCCACTTTCCCTTTTTCTAACATCAAACCAGGCCCCTGCTGGAAGGCGGGGGTGGAGGGTGGAAACCTCTTCAAAGGAATGATAATTCAATATTTAGAACCTCTCCTACTTTTGGTGTTAAGAGAGGCTAAAGCACAGCCTCGTCGAAAAAGAAGTATGTTCATTTCATTTTAAACAGCTCAAGATAGGAAAGAAATCCAAATTTTTTTTTTTTTTTTTTTTTTTTTTGCTAAAAGCTTTGTGGCAGAACCTCACTGATTGTCATTTTTCCCATCTATTTCTCCTGCACACACTTAACTAATTGCATTATACTCATTTTTCTAAAAAAAAAACTCAACTTTCGCCTACACACAATTCAGAATTTAAAAGTTAGCAACTCCTGAAATGAGACCAAGTTAGAACACTTTCGTTAACCAAGAAGTTAACTAAGGTATCACTTAATCCTCAAGGGTGGACGAACAAGGGAGGAAATCAGAATCATTACTTTATGGCAGTGAATAGACCCCAAAACCACAGACTCACACATTTTTATTAACATGTAGAAGCAAGCCTCTTGTATTGCATTAAGATGAAGCCACCTGGCCCTTAGGGCTGAACAGTCTGACTTTCAGTAATCAGGGGACAAAAAGAAACCCACTGACACTGCCCTTAAATTCGGCCCTTCCAAGCCCTGGTGTCAGGCACTGAAGACCCCCGTCATGCCTGCCCCCCTGGTGCATCACCCACTTCCTGATGACCAACTGCCCCATGTGTTTTCCCGCCCACTTACCTTAACTTTGACAATCGTATACATCACCCAAGACACATGCAAAATACTCCCCAGAGACCTGGATTTGCACTCATTTGCCCTTCTTAAACAGTTAAACTGACTAACATGGAATACCTCATCTACTTTTCTTTTTGGCCATGCCGCGAGGCATGGGGGATCTTAGTTCCCCAACCAGGGATCGAACCCATGCCCCCTGCAGTGGAAGTGCAGAGTCCTAACCACTGGACCGCCAGGGATCTCCCTCATCTACTTCTAATAGCTTCCACGTTGATGCTTTTAACACCAGTTGTGACAGAACCCGAGGAAAATAATGCTTCGAGACAATCTAATTTCTATCACAGGACACAACTTCATCTGAGGCCAACAGCTGCAAGCACCACCAAGTAAGGGGTTGTAGAGTAACAGCCATTAAGGAAGTTGCATTTGAAGCGACTGTTTTCAGACATGGAGAGGAGAGGAACCTGCGCTTTGCCATTTTTTAATGACCCCTCCCACTGCGGAACTTCTGGACTGGTTGGTGTAATCTTGCTCATCTGAAAAAGATGAACACAAGTACCACTGGCTTCCAAGTTCTCAGTGTTCCTTTGCAATGCAGGAGGAGCTTTAGCTGGGAAGCAATTTTGTTCTGCAATAACAGCTTAAACACATTCCCATGCATATATTTCCGAACAGAAAGCTTCCTCTCCCAAATGTCCCATGCCACCATCCAAGCTTCCAAATCCTATAAGCCAGTGGCTCTTATCCTATAAGCCAGTGGCTCTTAATGGTACCCCTGGGACCCCTGAGAGCTCCCAAGACCCTTTTGGAGAATCTTCAAAGTCAAAACTATTTTCATAAGAACACCAAGGTGTCATTTGCCTTTTCACTCAGTCTGTCATACGTGTACAGTGGAATTTTCCAGAGGCTGCAAGACATCTGATGTCACAAGAGATTGGAGGCAGAGGCAGGTATGTGGGTCCAGTTACCTTCTATTAAGCCAGATCTAAAAGCAATTTTCAAAAATGTAAAACAACGCCACTCTTCTCACTGAATTTTTTTTGTTTTGGAAAACATAGTTCTTGTCCATTAAAAATATATGTTAGGGGCTTCCCTGGTGGCGCAATGGTTGAGAATCTGCCTGCCAACGCAGGGGACATGGGTTCGAGCCCTGGTCTGGGAAGATCCCACATGCCGCGGAGCAACTGGGCCCGTGAGCCACAACTACTGAGCCTGCGCGTCTGGAGCCTGTGCTCCGCAACAAGAGAGGCCACGATAGTGAAGAGGCCTGCACACCGCAATGAAGAGTGGCCCCCGCTCGCCGCAACTAGAGAAAGCCCTCGCACAGAAAGGAAGATCCAACACAGCCAAAAATAAAAATTAAATAAATAAATAAATAAATAAATAAATAAAGATTACTATAAGAACAGATGTCTCAAGTTAAAAAATATATGTATGTTACTGTGTTAATATGCAACAGGTCTATTTCTTATATTTTCTGTGTTAATTTTCTCAGGGTTCATTTTGAATATTATAAATACAGATTGGTATAACTCATGTCAACAGAAGTTCTTTGAGGTCCTCAGTAATTTTTTCAGCATGTAAAGAGCTCTTGAGGCCCAATAGTTTGAAAAAAATGCTGCTACAAATCTTCTTTAAGATTTGCTCTGGCACTGGCTAGTTGTGCACTTAGGACTCACATCATACAAATATAAAAAACTGAATAGAATAGGATTAAAATGCAAACCATACAACTTAATAGCCAGGGCTTTAGAGAGGACCCCTTGATTCGAAACTTACATCCTTTTTATTTGACACATTGAGTACCTACTATATATTACCCTTAATTCCAGGTGCTGAGGATGCAGGTCAAATAAGACAGTCATGGTCCCTGCTCTCATGATACACATATTCTAGTGAAGACAGTAAACAGACAAACAAAAAAGATAAAACAATCAAGTCAGAAAATGATAAGTACTATGCAGAGAATTAAAATTGTCACCCAATCATATCAGTTATGGCTGGTCAGAGAACAAGTTGAGACATGTAAATAAGACCTGAAAGTCAAGACAGAGGCAGTCATGCAAAAAAAATCAGGCGGAAGGGCATTTTAGGCAGAGCAAACAGCTAGTACAAAGGCCCTACAGCAGAAAAGGGTTTGGCAAGTTCAAGAAAAAGAAAACCAGCGTAAAGGCAGGAGAATTAATGGGGAAAGCAGGAAAGTACTGGGCAAGGTCAGAGAAAAGAGAAGCCTGTACCAGTGGAACTTCACAAAGGTAAAATGCATGGTTTTTGTTATAACTGTGATGGGAAGTTCGGAACCTTGACCAAGTCACTTACTCTTTCTGGGCCTCAAATTACTCATCTGCAGAATGGGGATCCTGAGGGTTTACCTCATAAAGTTGTGTTGAGGATTAAACACAAAGAAAGGAAATAATGGACTTAGCACACAGGAGGCAAGACATAGGAAACATTCCTGTGTGCTATTATTCTACCTTCTGATCTGCTCTCCTTTCTTCTCTCATAAGCTACTCGCATTGCGGGCTTATGGGCTTATGATCAGTTGAAGATCAGTCTATCAACCAGCAAGTCCAAATGAATGCAGACAAGGGACACATTGTGACATGCGTTTATCTGAACACGCCAACACCAACTCCTACAGAATGTTCTCCCCAAGTAAGACCCAAACCACCCAAGCACCGCCAAGTGAAGAATGGATGACTGCATGACACCTATGGAACCCCAAGTTTTGCTACTTGGCCTGAAAGCACCATACGCTTGGAAATTCATTCTTCTGCTGAAAAACATAGCCAATGGAAATCCATCAGCTTTTCCTGCTCTTTCTTGGCATATCCACATCACCTCCAGCCCCTAAAAAACAAAGGGCTTTTGCCAAAGTCTTTTAGTGCTGGTTTTATTGCTGCTCGCTTTAAAAATGACTGTTTAAAAAGAATGAAATCATAAAGCACCCTTTGGGCTTCCCTGGTGGCACAGGGGTTGAGAATCTGCCTGCTAATGCAGGGGACACGGGTTCGAGCCCTGGTCTGGGAAGATCCCACATGCCGCGGAGCAACTAGGCCCGTGAGCCACAACTACTGAGCCTGCGCGTCTGGAGCCTGTGCTCCGCAACAAGACAGAGGCCACGATAGTGAGAGGCCCGCGCGCCGCGATGAAAAGTGGCCCCCGCTTGCTGCAACTAGAGGAAGCCCTCGCACAAAAACGAAGACCCAACACAGCCAATAAATAAATAAATAAATAAATAAATAATTTAAAAAATAATAATAATAATTAAAAAATAAAGCATCCTTTAAAGTTAGGCTGCAAAGAAGAGGGCTTATGCACAGACTTACAAGCGCCTGGAGAGCCAAGAGGCCACAGGCACTCAGAAACACGGGTGGACCACAGCCACCACCAACACAAAATGGCATCACTTCACTTTTAGCTCAAGCAGCCCCCGGTGGGCAAAGCCAGGCAAACCACGAGGCCTTTTAGAGGGAAAACAAGAGTATGCCCAGAAAAAGGAAGAGCTGCCAGCATTTGATCAATCTCCTGGCTGGAGGCCAAGGACACTCCCTCCAGAGAAGCACAAGCCTCAGTAAGACGCCCTAGCCCAGGCACATATATGGTAACACGGCTGTAAATACGGCGGAGAGAAAACCCATCCTTTTCATGGTTGACTCTGCCAACAGAGGAGAAAAGGTTCTCTTTCTAACCGTCTCTGCTTACTCGGGGCTCTCACGGTTAATTTTGGAACTTCCTTTGAGCAAAGATACTTTGACAATATTATCTTCATTGTGAAACGAGGATGAGCGGCACCACATTTCTGAGTCAGACACCCGGCTAGATGCTCCCACCCCCACTGCCATCCACGCCTCTGTGCAGCCCCCTCCTTGCCTTCTTGTCCCGCTAGAGTCTAATCAGACTGTGCTCAGAAATGCAGTGTGTCCCCATCAAGAGATAATTTATTTTATTGCACAAAGCATTTCTCTCTGGAGCACAGAAAATCGCATTCTGCTTTCGTTTTCAGCCAGTCCCAAAGAAAGTCATCAGTTCAGAAGTTTCAACTTTAAGCAGGGCCCTCTGTTACAATCTCAGAAATAATAATCGTAAATCTGAAGTTCAGAGCGATCCTCTAGTTTAAACGTTGCTCGTTTAGACATCTCACACACACACACACTAAGATAAACCTACTTGCCTTTTCACAAACACATCTGCTAAATAAGCTATTCTTGAAACAGGTACATGATCTACAGAGTTATTTCTCAGAAAAGATGTCAGGGGACTTCCCTGGTGGCGCAGTGGTTAAGACTCCACGCTCACAATGCAGGGGGCCTGGGTTCGATCCCTGGTCAGGGAACTAGATCCCACATGCATGCTACAACTAAGAGTTCACATGCCACAACTAAGGAGCTGGTGCAACAAATAATAAAAAAAATAAATTAAAAAAGAAAAAAAAAGAAAAGATGTCAGTATGACACGTGCTCCTGGCCTACTCCTAAAGGCCAACGTTAGAGAAACCAATCAAAGTTGGCAGTCAGAGCACTTTACATTTGGTGGGGAGAGATCATTTAGCCAAAAGTCCTCATTTTACAGGTGGAAACAAACAAACATCCTCTGAGTGATTTCTTGGAGGTCACACAAACCAATTAGTGGCCAAAGCCTGCAGACCACAGGGCTCCAGGAACCAAGACCAAAGCTTGGAGGGATGGGGAGGGTGTTGGTTTTGTTAAAAAGTTAAAGTCAGTCCCGACCTAAGAAGACTCCCCTCCGCCCCCCATAGCCTGAACCACAAAAGAATAAACAAATAAGTAAATAATTTTAAACAGCACGTTAGGTTAATATCCTCAGAGAGAGAGAAAAGTCTCACTGAGTCTGGGAAAAACACTCTAGGCTTTCTCAGCCTCAGGGCTACTGTCACTGGGGGGCAGACGATTCTTTGCTGCGGGGGACCCTCCCTGTGCACTGCAGGATGCTTAGCAACATCCCTGGCCTCAACTCACGAGGTGCCACTAGCACCCTCTTCCCCTCAGCTGTGACAACAAAAAAACCATCTCTAGCCACTGCTTAATGGTCCCTGGGGGACCAAATCACTCGGCTGGAAAGGTTTGGTTGTTTTGATCTCTGAGACCTTTTGCTAGCATCTATTATTCTCTACAACTTGGCAGCAATGCCCCAAAGCAGGTATTTTTATACCTCTTCTACAGAAGAGGAAACAGACGCACAGATGTTACATGTTTTGCCTGGACCGAACACGCAGGCGACACCCAGTTCTCGGGAGTCCCCATCCTGCGGCTCGGCAGGATAACACCATTTCAACCTGAGAGCAGCTCATTCACTACCTCATTCCTACCTCCACTCCCTTTCCGTAACCATCACCAACTTTCCAAGCTGAATGCCCTCCAGAGAGCTGTGCTGAGCAAACACCTCAAAAGCAACCATGAGGAGCTGCTGGAGACCCTTCTACCCGGTCCTCACTTCACTCTCCACGGCAAACGGGCAAAGCACTAGGCCAACTCAGGAAACAGGTCATCAGGACAGGGGTACAAAAAATTAGATGAAGAAGTAGCCTACAGACTTCAATGGGAGATAAAACGCAGATAAATAACCTCATTCACAAGTATCTGTGAGCACTTACTATGTGTCAGGTACTCCTATGGGGGAAAGATCAAAAAGGCCTATAGATATAAAGTGTCACAGCGATTCAGATGACAAAGACTTTTAAGGTTCAGGAAAGGTTTCCCAGAAGAAGAAGACCTGGCTGGGAAGAGAAGCACTTGGCAAGGTGGATACAGAGGGGATGAGGACGGGGTCGGCAGGCAGAAAGCATACGTGCAAAGGTACAGAGACAGAACATGATCACGCATGTGGCTGGGAGATATGTGAATGTCCCCAAGTCTAGGTGTTTTTGTCAGCTTTTTCTGTTCAGAAATATGTGCATGCGAAGTGGGTATGGGGAGCTTTTCAAGCTGTTTTTGCAAAACAAAATCACTTCCCAGAGAAAGCTGCTCCTGAAATGCAAACGAACACCGAGGAATTCGGAGGCTAGTGATATTTTCTTCCTCTGTTCATCTTTTTCTGATGAGCAACACTACACCAAGCAGTCCAGGAGTTCTGCTGACTCGAGGGTCACAGAACATTACAAAACGTAAGCTCCTCAAAGCATCTGACAACAGGTGAAAATGCAGCTTTCTGTATGTCTGTGGCTTCACAATCTTAAGTAGGCTTTACATGTAGATCTTGGTCTCTTTCTACCTCTATCCGAACAGCCAATTTAAAAAAATCCCTCAATGTAACCATGAAAGCTCTCATTTTTATCAGAGACAATCCTGCCAGACTTTTTTTTTTTTTTTAACATCTTTATTGGCGTATAATTGCTTTACAATGGTGTGTTAGTTTCTGCTGTATAACAAAGTGAATCAGCTATACATATACATATATCCCCATATCTCCTCCCTCTTGTGTCTCCCTCCCACCCTCCCTATCCCCTCTAGGTGGTCACAAAGCACCGAGCTGATCTCCCTGTGCTATGCGGCTGCTTCCCATGAGCTATCTATTTTACATTTGGTAGTGTATATATAAGTCCATACCACTCTCTCACTTCGTCCCAGCTTACCCTTCCCCCTCCCCGTGTCCTCAAGTCCATTCTCTACATCTGTGTCTTTATTCCTGTCCTGCCCCTAGGTTCTTCATAACCATTTTTTTAAATTTTACTTTATTTATTTTTTTATACAGCAGGTTATTAGTCATCCATTTTATACACATCAGTGTGTACATATCAATCCCAACCTCCCAATTCACTAATGATGAAAAATCTGAAAGAGAAATTAAGGAAACACTCCCATTTACCATTGCAACAAAAAGAATAAAATACCTAGGAATAAACCTACCTAGGGAGACAAAAGACCTGTATGCAGAAAACTATAAGACACTGTTGAAAGAAATTAAAGATGATACCAACAGATGGAGAGATATACCATGTTCTTGGATTGGAAGAATCCTGCCAGACTTCTATACCCTCACCTTAGTTGGTGATTTCGCCTACCTTTCCTCTTAATTGAACATGAGAAGGCTGCTAGGGGAAAGTACAAAGGTCAGTTTCAACAGGTGACAGCTAGCCATGAAAAAACAAACTATAAAAATAAGTTCTGAAAAAGCACAGGGGCAAGCACCCTCCGGCACAGATCTTCTCACACTTTCACACGCATTAAGAATCCCCTGGGGACCTTGCTAAAATGCAGTTTCAGATTCAGTGGATCTGGGGTGGGGCCTGAGAGTCTGCATTTCTAACAAGCTCTCAGTTTGAAGCCGATGATGCTGGTCTGGTGACCACAAATGGAGTAGTAAAGATGTAGAACAAGGTTTCTCAAATTTTTGGCTGTGACCCACAGTAAGAAATACACTGAACTTACAATCCAATGTTTACTCTGTGTGTGTGTGTGTGTGTGTGTGAGAGAGACAGAGTGAGAGAGTGAGAGAGTGAGAGAGTGAGAGAGTGAGAGAGTGAGAGAGTGAGTGAGTGAGTGAGTGAGTGAGTGAGAGTGAGAGAGAGAGAGAGAGAGAGAGAGAGAGAGAGAGAGAGAGAGAGAGAGAGAGAGAGAGAGAGAGAGAGAGAGATTGAGAAAAGTTGTTGCAGCATACATAGTTCTTTTAAGTATCCATGTGATATACTGTGACGTTTTCTATCCTGGTCTACTTTATCAAACAATCATCTACCAAGGTCCACCAAACTGATTTCACAACTTCTTAATGGCTTGCCACACAGTTTGAAAAGCATGGCTATAGAACAAGAGTAACATTCCTGCTTGACTGGGGAGGACTCCTACATCCTAGCCCCAGCATACTAAAGCTAAAACTGAGACCAATTTGAAAAGTTAACAGTATGTTCAGAATTTTTTTTTCAAAGGCAAGGATGTATCGATTACATTCTGGAAAAGCTTTCATGAAAAATGTTCAGGTTTTACATTTCCTTCATTTTAATTTGTTTTCTGACCCATAGGATGAGAGTGAGAAGCGTACCTACCTGGCCCTGAGCTCAGCTCTCTAAGTACCATCTCCCACTCAAAAGAACTAGGGCTTCTTGGAGGAAAGACTGATTTCAGGTCTGCATCAAGAAATATAGAAGATGAGCCTGGAACATCTTGTCATACAAGAAGCAGTAAGTCTAAGACCACTGGGGTTGTGTCTTTTGAATCAACTTGAGTAGCCTCTCTCTGCGCAGAGATGGACAATTTGAACATCAATAAGGATGACTACACAAAATGAAACATAGAAAATATGTCTAAAGCCATGAGTTCATAATGATACTAAAAACACCATACCCATTGGTCATCTTGGTACAGGGTTTCTCAACAGTGGCACTGCTGATACTTTGGAAAGGATCATTCTGGGTTGGAGGGCTGTGAGATGTATTGAAGGCTATTTAGCAACATCCCTGGCGTCTAACCATTGGATGCCAGTAGCACCCTCTCCCCAGTTGTGACAACCAAAAATGTCCCCAGATATCGTCCAGTGTCCCCCACTTGAGATACATTACCATGGATCATGCTAGGGAATTAACGCGTTATTTTTGAAAACTGATAAAACACAGAGAGAGACTGAAGTATTGATCCTGTCTTTTGTTTATATATATGAACTTTACCCCAGGGAACCAAAAACTAAGTGGAGGAAATTTCATTTCATAAAATATTCCAGCTAATAAGTGAACTAGGAAAAATAGAATTAGGAGGGTTACAAGTCCAGTTGAACTAATGGATTGAGGCAATGAGCATCACTGGGTGCTAATCACAAGAAAGCGTATCCAGACACATCACACACTCCCGGGAGTGAAGCTCACAGCAGACTTGGGGGAAAAAAAGCGTGACTCTGGGGCTTCCCTGGTGGTGCAGTGGTTGAGAATCCGCCTGCCAATGCAGGGGACACGGGTTCGAGCCCTGGTCTGGGAGGATCCCACATGCCATGGAGCAACTAGGCCCGTGAGCCACAACTACCGAGCCTGCGCGTCTGGAGCCTGTGCTCCGCAACAAGAGAGGCCACGATAGTGAGAGGCCCGTGCACCGCGATGAAGAGTGGCCCCCGCTCGCCGCAACTAGAGAAAGCCCTCGCACAGAAACGAAGACCCAACACAGCGAAAAACAAAAATAAAATAAATAAATAAATTTATTAAAAAAAAAAACAAAACACTGAAATCCACATTTACCTCTATGCCTCATGCATACCTTACCTCTCAGAACTCCAACTTTCTCAAAAAAAAAAAAAGCGTGACTCTGATCAAGCCTCTGCCTCTAACCATCAAATTAAACATAAATATAATAAATATAGAGGACAGAGGAACATGTTCAACTACACCACACTGATGCAGTCAGCAAAATCCAGACTGTAGGAAAAGATATCACCCAGTTTCTTTAATAACAACCAAAAAATGCATGGAAAGAAAAGAGGGGTCGAGGAAATATACAGATTAAAAGACACAGTGACCAAAAAAAAAAAAAAAAAAAAAAAAAAAGACACAGTGACCATTTGCAATGTATCCACCTTATTTGGTTCCTAATTCAAACAAACTGTTGAAGTATGCATATCTGTTATTATTATCATATATATGTTGAAATAATAAATTTATTTAAATTAAGGAGGTGAGAACACAGACGCAATTTTAAAATTTGCTTTTTTTCCCCCTTGAGATGGACAATAGTATCGTGATTATGTTTGTTTTTTTTTTTTAAAGAATCCCAATACTAGAGACATATATTAAAATATAGATGAACTGGTGTATCTGAGATTTGTGTCAATGCCATCCAAGAAGAAAGGGAGGAGTATATGAGAATGTGGATAAAACAATATGGGTCATGAATTGACAACCATGGAGGGTAAGGAGTAAAGAGGGGTTCATAATACTAAGATCGCTACTACTACGTGTATCTCCAATTTTCTAGAGTAAAGTTTTCCTGTTAAGTGCAAACAAAAGAGTGCCTGGCCCTAACCCCTCAGGGGATTAGGTTACTTTGCAGAACAAATGAGAAATTTTTTATTTAAATACACAATAACTAGGCTTTACCCTTGTAATATGGTAACTGACATTTGAATAGTGTTTTACCTTCCATTTCGTTTTCTTTTTTTTATTCTTTTCTCCTTATTTCTTTTTGATTTGTATTGGAGTATAGTTGATTTATAATGTGTTTCAGGTGTACAGCAAAGTGAATCAGTTATACATATACACATATCCACCCTTTTTTAGATTCTTAAAAACAGTACAAACTGAATGAGAAAACCTGGACTCTATGACAGTGATGAAACCTGAATGATATACTTTTTTTTTTTTTTTACTCTAGCGATTCCATACATGTCCTCATTCCAATGAAGTCCCATCAAAGGTACAGCCCCATTTGGATAAATGACTCAGATGTCTATTTATTAAGAAGAAAAGATGTTTACAATATAGAATGCAAAAGGCAAGGAATCAAACAGGAGGTAAGAGTCCCTTTTCATGAAATTTAAACATACGTGTAATTTTTATATGTCTATACATAGAGGGAAAGTTTGAAACCCTAATCTTAGATGGTAGGATTGGGAGTGACTGCTTTTGTTTTGTTGCCTATATTCCCTAAGGTTTTACAACTGAATATGTACATCTTATACAATAAGTAACAAAATGTATTTTTGTTACACGTTTGTACACATTGAGGGGTCCACTCCACTCATCAGGGAGAGTCACTTAGAAGGAGCTTCATATCCCCCAAGGATATTAGATAGCAGAGCATGAGTCCTCTTCGTGTAATTCCTTAAAATGAGACTAGACAGACTGCAGAGTAGCCACAGGGCACAAAAGGTTTGTGTTGAAGATAAACCCCCAGGAATATCATTAGGTTCTTAGAATTTGTTTTGTTATCCAAGCTAACCGTACGTTCACCTCTTTTATCAAAGATGCCTTTCCTCCTGAAGTGAATTACAATTGCAGGTAAATCAGGTGATTAAACAGACAGTCTACAGATCTGGGTTTTATCCCCCAGCAAGTTCCAAGCTGGTATGTGATCCTGCCAGCCTCACCAAAGCCTCTTCGGAAAGGACAAGGGGTTCAGTGATGCCGAGAACCGCTGAGAACGCTGTGCGAGTTTAGAAATCCTCGGGGAAACAAATCATTGCATACCGGCAAACACCTGGCCCCTGCACAACCTGCCCGATTCCCTCTCCCAACCTGAACGCCTGGCACTTTCCCTCAGCTGCAGCCACCCTGGCCTCCTTGCCCTTCCTCTAACAGGCCCCACCTGCTCCCATCTCAGGGCCTCTACACTGGCTGCTCTGGCCCTTTGGAACATACACCCCCCCAGACACCTACATGGCTCACCCACCCACTTCCTTCAGATCTCTGCTGAAATGCCACCGTGTTAAACAGCGCTTCCCTAACACATTGCAAATCAACAAAAATTTTAAAAAAAAAAAAAAAAGAGAGAGAGAGACAAGCAGACATAACAGGTAAATGAGTACAGTTTGAGCTGACCAATTAACAGTTGATTTCCCTATTACCACAACCATAAACAGAGATGAGAAACTGATCACAACGTTTTCGCATTGCAGGTATAAATAACAAAAGGCAAACTGAAAATAAAAAGAGACCTAACCTGACTTAAGTCAAAAGAAAAAAAAAAAAAAAAAAAAGCCCTTCCATGACTCCTGATCTCCCAGAGTACTCCCTTATCCCCTTCACTCTGTTCTGTTGCTGTTATCATTTTTTTCTTTTTATTGTGGTAAAATATACATATATAACACAAAATTTACCATTTTAGCCATTTTTAAGTGTATGATTCAGAGGCATTAAGTACATTCACATTATTCTGCAACCATCACGACAATCCATTTCCAGAACTTTGTCATCTTCCCAAAAGGAAACTGTACCCACTAAACACACTGCCCATTCCCCAGCAGCCCCGCCCAGGGCAACCACTCTTCTGCCTCTTGTCTCTATGAACTTGATTGCTCTAGAAACCTCTTCTAAGCGGAACCATACACTATTTGCTCTTTTGCATCTGGCTTATTTCCACTTAATAGAATGTTTTCAAGGTTCATCTACGTTATAGCATGTATCAGAATTTCATTCCTTTTTAAGGCCAAATAATATTCCACTGTACAGATATACCACATTTTGTTTATCCATTCATCTGTCAATGGGCATTTGGGTTGTTTCCATCTTTTGCCTAACGCTGCTATGAACATGGGTATACAAATGTGTTTGAATCCCTGCTTTCAACTCTTTGGGGTATACACCCAGAAGTGGAATTTTCGGGTTACCTGGTAATTCTACATTTAATTTTTTGAGCAACAGCCATACTGTCTTCCACAGCGGCTGCACCATTTTACATTCCTACCAACAGTGCACAAAGGTCCCAATTTCTCTACTTCCTCACCAACACTGTTGTTTGCCGTGACCCCTCACCCAGCTTTATTCTTCTCCTTAGCATTTACTGCGTATCATACTACAATACTTGCTAATTATATTGGCTGCCTACCCCCAGTTAGGATTTAAGCCTCTTAGGAATAGAACTCTCATTGCTGCATCCCCAGCATCTAGAACACACCCTGGCACGTAGCAGTTACTCAAAGTTTGTTGAATGAAGAAATAAAATATTTGAACCACAACTTTAACAGGCATTAGAGTTTCTAGAATAGATTTATCATACCAAGAGCCTTAAACAATGTCCAGTTTAGGGAAGAACCTGGACATGGTTCAATAGGAGGAATAGCTCAGTGGGTGATGGTTTCAGGTCATCCTCATTAGCAATAACCTCAGAACCACAAACACTATGACAATTGGTAGGAATCATGGAAATTATGTCATTCCTGTCACTGACTTCAAGCCTTAATTGATTTCATCAAAAGAGCTGGGCAAAAACTTAGTGAACTAAAAAATCACATGTACTTCCAGTTACTAAAGAAAGAGCCTGTGAAAGCAACGCGTTTTATTTTAAAAGATCAAACCAACAGCAAAAAGATGGGGCACTGGCCTTGGGTAGACTCCTTAATTAGACGTGCCCAAGGGCAGCATGACCTAAAAACCTAACTCCAGGCCTAATTTTAATTCTTTGAGTTTTTTCTGTTGTTCAGATTTGGTGTTTGTTGTTTCATTTTGGTTTGTTTTTTAAGAGCTGCTTGTAAAGAGATCAGATTTTCTATGAAATCATTACAAATGAGCTAAAAAGCCATTTGAGTTTTTGCTGTGGAAGTCAGTTGGTAGTATACCATTGTATTAGAAGTTTCTTTCTCTCTTTAAGACCACGGTCTTCCTCAGCTGAAAATATTTTGAGATAAAAGCCAACACATCTGTCTTCAGTTTGCCTATTTCTTCTCCTCTAAGCAACCATTCCATCTCTCCTTCCTCAAGAAAAGATGTTAATTCCCTCCA